>NC_133027.1:27536428-28165000 GCF_048771995.1 Taeniopygia guttata | reverse complement strand
ACTTGTCATCAATAATGGTACCTTGCAGGTAAGGCATCAAAATCTCCCACTGAAGGAAAAGTAAATAAAAGTTGAATCTGTAAAAATTTTAATATTTTTTTATTTTCTTACTGTAGAAGATAGTAAATAAAGCTACAAAGATTCTTGATATCTTAAGTATTTTATAGAAAATAATTGTCAAACTTGCTGTCTGTTATGTCTTGGCTAATATGATCAGTATGACTCCTAAGAGTACACATGAAAACACAAAACCAAAAAATATAGGTTTTGTCTTTACATGTGGTACAAATTAACCTACTGTATTTTATACCTAAACTAACTGAACTTCCTCATGTGGAACTTCATTAAAATTGTCATAAGGAAGGCTTATGACATAGGCATAGGCATAGAAATTTAGTGAATTGTCATAGAAAAATTTACCATATTAGGGAATAGATTGTATCTTTTTTACCACGTATCTCTAACTAGAAATCTTTCACTTCATTTGTTACTTGAATCATAGTTCTACAGGATCAGGGGGAAAAAGCTATTATTTTGACTTTTGTGGACAGACTAACTAGGAATATATTTGTTTATAAACTTTAAAGAGTAAAGTGTTTATCATGGTATATCTTTACCTTACACAAATTATTCCATCTTTTCTGAGGAAGAGGTAAGAGCTTTATGAAGAGATAGGCAGATGCTAAAGAGGCTATAAAAAGATATTAAAAGAAAAGTTACTTTTCTCATAACTTATCTCCCATTTTCCTGCTAAAAGTTTCCCAGAGTACCTGTAATTATATTCTTTTGTAAGAATTGTGAAATGCCTGTTAGAGACAGCATTTTTGTATTCTATTTGCCTTCATGCTTAAAGACCAAAGGCATACTAAACAGATATATAAACTGAAGATAAATAGAAAAGAAGAAAATTACCCTTTAGTTTATTTTGTTATATTGTGATTTTTTGTCTTTTATTATATTGTGACTATCTTTGTCCAGAAAAAAAAGATGAGATTAGTCACGGGCAGGAGGTTATCCAACGTTTAGAAAATGGTGATGGCTTTAAGTTCATCTTTCTTGTATTCATGGTAAAGTAATGATGCAGAAAAATATTTTTCTAACATATCATAAGCACCATAAAATATGAAAGTACTTTAATTGACACAAATCTATTCAGAGATCCCACTGTGCCATGTTAAAACTAATTGAATTCACTTAATCATTCACAAAGCTGGTCAATTAAATTGTGGATTTAAAGCCCAATGAACAAATGGTTCTAAGCTCACAATCAAGCTACAATTACAAGTAGACAAACCATGAAATCAAGTGCTTGTTCACATTAGTATAGGAAATTAAATGGTGCTCCAAAATGCTCAAGCCTGCATGCTACATTACGTGTTTGGAAGTGTAAGGAAGCCATAAAATGTTAAGTAAAATTCACCCATGGCCAGTGTTAATTTCAGATGGGTTGCAGATGGTTGACTTCTTTGCAAATAGACCCATAATATCTGATTGTACAATACACAAAGATTTAAGCATTTCCATGCAGGTTAGGAAGCATATATGTGTACTTGCATATTTCTGGTACAATAGGCTTCCTTATCTAGAACTTTTAATGAAACATTAATTTTTCTCGATACACATGACATCCTTCAGGTTTTTTTGAAGCCATTTATAATTTTAAAAATAAGGTTTCAATGTCTGAAACTGTTTAATTATTAGAAATAATGTAATTAAAACCTTTTCCTACTCTGTAGTACCAGTATTTATGTCATGATGCAGCTGAAGTCAAAAACATCACTACCACTGCTAGAGTGGACGATGGACACTGGTATAATGTGCAAATTAGGTAAGTTCACTGTTTTCTGGTTTTATCATTGTTTCAAATATCACATAGATTGGACCATTAGTAAATCCCACTGATATTATATCTGATTCACTGTGCTACTTGAACAGGTACTGTAAAATCATGTTATGGTAGTCTGGGCCACAACACATCCTTGGAAAAAATGTTTAAAAATACAGTTGGACAGTGCTCATCACATCCCTGATGTGCTTAGTGGAAATAAATTTATTCTTATTGAAATAATTTAGTGTAGCAAACATAAGTATTCAGTCAGGGAAGATGCTGCACAGTAACTCCAAGCTACTCAGTTCAGGAAATAGGTGAATTTCCAACAATGAGAGTGTGAATTATAGAAAATTCTTGGAAAGTAAATAGATAGGCAGAAGCAGCATCATGACTTTCACTGCTGTCACTGACTTGCAACTTGTAATAGGATATATTATTCCTGTAAAAGTAACAATACGTGCCACTGAAGGAGAATAAAATGAAAAGAAAATGAGGTAGGTAATAGGTTTTCCACGGGTTTTGTACATAGATATATCTAATTACCAAATATCCATGCTCCTAGAATCCACAGCCTTGGAAGTGGAAGTTTTGGGTTCACTTGATAGGAAATTTAGGCACCTAGTGCATGCTCTGGGTGTCTAGCTCCTATTAGGTAGCTTAGTCATCTTGTCCAGCAAGAAGAAGGCAAGCTAGCTGTCTGCTTGTCTCTCTGGAGCAAGTTAGTCCTTAAAAAGCTTGTGGAGAAGTGCAGAAGGAACAAAGATGTTTTACTGTAATAGGTCTTTTATAGCTCTATCTTTCCAAACATTGTTAAATGAAGAACTTTTGCAGCGAAAAACTGTCCCGCCTTCATTCCATGGGAAATATAGTGGGGTGTGTATCCATTATACTGTGCCTTGCTGCCTCAGATGTGGCAGTGAGTACTCAGTGAGGAGAACCAAAGTTTGTTTCTGCATTTCAGTTGCCATTGCTATCATAAATTTTTTCCAGCAAATTAAACCACACTCATGGCTAGAACTGCTCAGTAACTTATACAAATTAATACAAGGAGGATAAGCCAGTAATCCACTGTGGTTGTGTGGTTGTGCTTACCATCCAAAAAGGAACACCATAAACCACGCCACAAATGCTAATGGAAGCTAAAGCAAGTGTTTAACCTCCTCTGTGACCAGGAAGAAATAGAACAAAATATCTCAATGACACTGATAAAAGTGAGATTCTCTAAAATCTAAAAACATACAGAGTTCTGTTTATTTCATGGTTATGACTCCCTTTCCATATCAAAATAGAGAAATTAAATTGGAAAATAGCTTTTACAGTACAGATATAAAGATGATAAAATCATTAAGCAGTTTCTATATGAATAGAGACTAAATACTCAAGTAGTCTGAAAGCTCATTAAAGACAAGTAAGAGAGGATCCCAAAGAAGACAAATCCCAAGTGACACAGAAAGGGGATAAGTGGAGGCATAAAATTTCTAGTTACTTAGATTGTTGAAATCCATTAGAATTCAATTTTTATTCCTTTGTTGTTCATTTTAAGAAATATTTAAGATCCTGAAAATAGCAACAGTATGAATACCTGAACCTTTCAGTAATGTGGAAATCTCTACAAGAGCAGCCTTTCCCCTGGCACTGAAGCATTCAACTGCAATATCACTGTCCCTCAGAGATCCACTAATTACCATGATGGGAATACATTTATTCTATGCATTTTCCCCCTACTCCATCAAGAAGAAAATAGCTTGCATCTCTAAATCAGCCCATAACAATAGCCCATGACAAAAGAAAACCAACCTAATCTCTATATTTTGCTTTTCCTTTTGAGCGTAAAAAAGAAAGGAGCTTTCTTTCATTTGCAGGAAATTATTTCAGGACAGCTCAGGAAATGGGCCACACTTATTTTTCCTGCTGAAAAAGAATGCATGCATACCATTTATGAGATTCAGTTACAGAGCAATTAATAATTAATCATTCTACTCAATTTAGAAGAGTAGAAATAGTTCTGGACATTGTTTAAGATGACATTCTGCAGATGATGCCAAGTCATGTGGGAGTGTTGGTTCACTGGAGGTTAAGAAAGATCTGCAGAAGGATCTGGGCAGACTGAATCAGTGGGTCAAGGTCAATTGTGTGAATCTTATGAGAAGTGGCTGAGAGAGCTGGGACCATTTGGCTGTGAGAGAAAGAATAGAGACCTTACAGTCCCCTACAACTCCCTGAAAGGAGGCTATAGTGAGGTGGGAGCCAGTCTCTTCCTGCAACTAACAAGAAATCAGACAAGAAGAAATGGCCTCAAGTTGCACCAGGGGAGGTATAGGTTGGACACTTGGAAAAAAAATCTTCACAGAAAGGGTTGTAAAACACTGAAAGAGGCTGTACCGTGAAGTGGCTGAGTCACCATTGCTGGAGATATTTAAAAATCATATAGACATGGCAGTTAGAACTATGGTTTAGTGTTGGATGGACTTGGAAGTGCTGGTGTAACAGTTGAACTTGATGGCTTTAAAGATCTTTTCCAACCTAAACAATTCTGTGATTCTGTGATCCTATGATTCTAAGATTCAAAATTTTAGTTATGCAGATGTTGGAAAGATTTGGAATTGCGTCTCACTGTCATCTCTTGCCCTTCCACATGTGCTTGAATTAAAGTATATATCCTGTATATATATGCTTTACATTTTTTCCCTTTATTGACAATTAAATATATATTGTTGAGAGTTAAGTTTGATAGAGTCAGTCTTGAAATTTGAGTTGTTTTATAAAGGTACCATTTCATTTAATCAACTGCAGTGTAATACAGCATAATAAAACTTAAAATAACTTTGGTGAAATATTGCTGTTACTTATTCAGCAACTTTCTTGAGGCTTGCAAATATTTAATCTTCTCATTATTCTCACTGATTTTCAGTGAGATAAATAAGTATAGTTTTGAACAATGGCATCTGGGAAACCAGTGAAGTTAAATGGGAATGTAGGAGATACTGCATATTATAACATAGTGGTTATGCACACAGGGTTTTCTTTGTTGTGCATATGTTAAGCATTATGAACATAAATTGTGGGTAATAACTATAAAAAATAATCTTTTTTGAAAGAAAATGCTAATTTTAATTATTTAATGTTATCTTAATTGTTTGGAGCTCTTTTGAGGTAGTCCTGTGATGGAAAGGATTTTGTCTTTTCAGTTGAGGGGGAGCAATGCCTTTCAGCTCCTGAAGATAAGCCATCTTCAAAGAGCCTGCTGCCTATAAATTAAAGTAGACTTAAAAGTAGTGAGTGCTGTTTAACACAAGTTTAAGTACAGTGAAAATTAGATAGCAATAGTACCTTTCTTTTCTCCTTACAGGAGAACAATTTACTGCTTCCTTTATCCCACAGAAATAATTCCTCACGTGAATAAAATAAATGACACACCATCTAATGTTTGGAAATAAATGTGCATATTGCTGTCAAACAATGTCCTTTTCTAGTTCACCATGATATTCATGCTGAGGAAAACATAGCAGCCTTTCTGAAGTACATTTTTCCTGATGATGGAATATTGTGACTATAAAAACTGTACTAATTTAATAAATTTTGATACAATATAAGGACTGTATTTCCTTCAAAATTTAGGATATCTTGGCTAATTTGGGTAAGGATATAACGTTTTACATCTGATTAGTCTAATTTGTGGCATTGGCTGCTAAAACCAACATGTTGCCAAAGTTTGCCTCAGAGCAGTGCCTGAGAGAATCTATGTAATGTGTTGTACACAAACTACTGTGGTTGTGTAGTAAGCCTGTTAATGGAACTCCATTGCAGCTGTTTCACTCACATTTCTGACTATTGTTTTGGTTTTCTTAAGAATGTTATCAGAGAAGGGAGTGAGCTACAGTGAAGAATGGATATGGGCAATATCCCACAGGGATTGGATTACTGCAGGATATTATGAAGGAAAGGAAATGTTAGACTCAAGCACTTCGGAGGTTTACATGTTTGGTTTTGTAGTGAAGATTTCTTACTGGTAATGCAGGGGATGTTCGACCACAATCTTCTCATTCCAGCCTTTATTCATTCACTGCTTTAAGATTTTACTTCTTCAATCTTTGTCATCAAAGCAAGTTGATAAAATAATATATATTGCAGACACAAACCAAACTTCAGCAACTATATTAGAAATTTGCCTTTTCTTGGCCCAATAATCTCCATTTCAGGACAGATAAAAGTATATAATTCAATTTGATAAAATTGAAGTGTCAGATCATAATTGTCAATTGCTTTAGCAAATTTGTCCACTTATAAATTTATTATTCAGTAGATGTCATTAATACAACTTCATTCTTTATTATGAGTCTGTCCTTTTTTAATTTTTTTAATTGTCTGAGATCATTAGGATTAAAATCTGGTGTCGGTGCTCCATCAGAAACTGACTGCAAAATCTGGCAAATGCTTTTCAAAGAATGTTTTATTCCTCTCCTTTAACTCCTATTGTTTTTCATTTGAGCTTTCCACTAGTTACCATAGGACTTTTGATGATTGATTGTCTTGCTTTTGAGATATAAAAGTTTTCTAATTCCTTTAGTCAGAAAAAGATCTTTGTAATCATACCAAAATGCAACATATGCTCATTGAGGAGCTTATATATTACTTGGTTTTGACAGCTTTTTATGAGGGTCTGAGATAATCCATATGATGCAAAGTATCCTCTGTTTATTATCCTTCACAACATGCTACAAACTTCATATATTTCCTAGGGCTTTTAGGCAGTTAACATAAGTATATGATAGATAAAGTGGGTAGCAAATCCTGCAGATGCTTCTCTGTTTTGTTTTTCTTTGGTTCTTTTTATTTCACTTTGATTGTAAATTCCTATATTTATTTTATCACAAAGGTGCAGAACTTTAGCCTTCATTTTTAACATGACAGCATATGGGTGAAGAAATCATTCATATGTTGTTTCATGTACCATGTAAGTGTCATATGCTCTACTTAATGAAAACATGCTTAATGGTCCATATCCTCAAAACCCAGTGTAAGTCATAAGATATTATTAGCAATTGCTGCTGTTTAGTTAGGGAACTGTATTCAATATTTATAAAATGCAGTGAGAAATATAATCTTGATATAAAATAGCTTCAAGGAATATTAATTTTCTTCATGTCTCCCAAGAAAGCTGTCAATGGACCTGCATCAGCTGCAAGAAGGTTAAGTACTTGGATCCAGCAGGGTTTAGCCTGTTTTATATTTGTTACCAATACAAAAGATTCAGGAAGTTGCTGGACCTCTAAACTGGCCATTGACAGGGTCCTCACAAACATACTTCTTAGCCAAAGTTTTGTTGGTCTTTTTTTCAGTCCCTCCTGAACTGACAAGTGTAAAACTAGGAGTGAATGAAATACATGTGCTGACTTATCTAATAATTTCTAATTTTTATATGGTCTGAAACTTGTCCCAGATCACTGGATCTTATTTGGGAAAAGTACAGGTTTTAATACTTAGTTCAATTTATTTATGATGTATTAACACTGGTAATAATATTAAATTTGTACTTTCTTAAATTCACTCTATGTTAAGTCTTAAGTAGGTTATATCTGCTACTTAATGTCCAATATACATTTCAGAGATGCTAAGTCACTGAAAACAAACTGGTTTGAAAATATAGCTTAGAAATACAGGCAATTTCATTTAATATGGAATGAAAATAATTAAAACATTGGAAATATTGATACTGATGTCAAGACCTGGATCTGTAAAGTGGAAAATAGAAATGAGTTGATCATGAATTATGAAGAAAATTGGAAGGATTATTTTTTCATTTTGGTTTGGGGATTTTGGACAAAGATAAAGAAATTTAACGTCAAATACATATGGTAACTATCACACAGATGAGCAGGAAAAATGAACAATATCCCCAAAAAATGTATTATGAAATACTTGTGAAAGGAAAAAGATACTAACTTTGTAACAGCATATGTTGACTATTGGCACGAGTGGACAACTAAAAAAGGTGGACAACTAATTTCTGGGGGCTGAAGATTTCTGTAACAGTGAGGTGACTCTATTACTGCCCACTAGCAGAGCATACCAGTACCACAGAAATGGTAATTCTGTATTGAAGCAACAGAATCAAAGTTATTCTGATTTATGAACTGTGAAACTAAAGCCAAATAATAATCAAAAAAATACTAAATAGAGGAAAAGTTTTGAAATCTTTCTACTCAGAACATATGTGTTTTCTAGTTCATTCTGCTAATGTGCACGGCACATTTAGAGAGAGTTAATTTGATTTTAATCCTTTCACAGATCAGTAGAGGAGGAATCAAGCCAATAATGTTCCCTCCTGTGACTGATTTTATATTTTACTTTATATCATAAATACTTTATAATTTAAATGTACTTTAATGTGTCTTTTTATTTGGGAGCTGGAGTTGTTTAGCTGGAAGAAAAGGAGGTTCAGGAGAGACCATGTTGCTCTCCATAAGTACCTGAAAGGAGGTTGTAGCCAGGAGGAGGTCAAAATCCTCTCCCAAGTAACAAGACGAAAGGAAATGGCCTCAGGTAAACTTACCAGGGTAAGTTTAGGCTGGATATTAGGAAAAATTTCTTCCCAGTATTGGTTGTTAAGCATTGGAAAAGGCTGCCCAAATAAGTGGTTGTGTCACCATCACTGGAGGTATTTTTTAAGAATGTAATGGTTGCACTTAGGGACATAGTTTTGTGATGAACTTTGCATTAGGTTAATGGTTTGACTGGGTGATCTTAGAGGTCTTTTCCAACCTTAATTATTGTATTATTCTGTGATAGTTCTCCCTTTTTAATGGCTTAAAGCACTGTGGAAATAATGACTGTAGATGTTAGAGAGCAATAACAGCATCTCACTAAAAACACAGATAAGGAAACTGATCCATACGTAGGTTGATCCATACATAGGTTGAATAGGAGAATACATTTATTATATCTGCTGCTGAAAAATTATTAAGGAAAGAGATAGGCCATCCATGAATTTATGTTTACCCAATTTCCTTTGTGAATAAGCATAGATTTCTACAGCTGAAGATCATTTTTGTGCACAAATACCAGAAATAAGTTTCAAGTACAGTGTATCACTGCAGTCATATTCTATTAGTCCTAGATATTTTTAAAATACATTAGGCTGAATTATTTTTCTTAAAGAGATCCACAACTAGTGGTTCTACTGTTCTTTGGAGTGTTTCTATTGTGAAAAACAAAAGTATATTTTAATTCTAGATTCAGAAATTATTTATTTTTTCCCCTACTAGAAAGTGCCTTTCTTTGTCTATCTTTATTACAAAAAGCAAAGGAGTGACTTGCCTCTCTTATTGACTGCTACATATCACCAAATACCACATCTGTTAGAGATATTGTCTAAACAATTAATGTATTTGCTGCAGGCTTTTCCTCAGGACATGTCTTTAGCTGGTTCTCCGTTTAATAGTATTTAAATCCTGTTCTGTCCCATGTAATCTATAAAATAGTCCTTAACTCTTTTGTTCACATTATTAATTTCACAGGACATTCAAAATTTTCTCACCAGAATGACTCAAATTGCTATTTCTAAAAATAAAGTAGCAACGTTATCAGCTGACTTTTTAAATACATTATAAATATTTTTTTCCTTATAAAAAGTAGTAGAATGTAACAGTATCCTATTTCTGAATGGATTTTAGTTTTAGGAAAGCAGACATAACATATATAATACACATAATCTAGTATTTCCTTTTATACACTTAAATGCACTGAGGTCTTTGATTTTGTAATCAAAGTGATTTTAAGAACTCAGGTTTTCACATATGATATCAATGTATTTTATAAAATATATGCATATTAATAAGGAGTAAATATACAAGGTACCATAAAGGAAGCTTAGTGGAGAAAAAACAGTGTCGGTTTTAAAAATATTTTATAGAACTTCTTTTTCTCTCTATGGATGAATGTTTGACATGACTTGAACACAGCAGCATAAGGTAACATAAGCTACCATTTTTATCTAAGTTAAAATTTCTAAAATTTCTTGGGTTTCAGATTTCAGGCCAGAAGGGAACATTATTTGACCACCAAGGGTCATACCAAAGGACCACTAGTTTGACCTCTTCTATATCTTAAATAATAAATATTTTGTTTGAGTCTAGGAAAAACATAAACTTCATTTAAATCAACCCCTTCTATTAAATATTTTCCTATGATACACTTTACTGTGGTAACTTCTTCCTAAACCCACAGCATTGGTGGACAGTTTATGCATACAGATCATTCTGTCTCACAAACCCCAGCCAGTACTTTAGTAAAAAGCTGAAAATAAAAAGTGTGTAAAGATTCCCTTCTGACCCTGCTAACCCTGTGTCTCAGGTATTGAGGTAATGCTCAAAACTGAGCCAGTAGTGCAGACATATAAGAGGTGCAATTCACTCTCACCTCAAAGATCTTTTTGTTTGCTAGATATTCTTTCACTATTCTGTTATTTGAGACATGTCCAGAAAATGGAAAAATGAAAATAATTAGACGGTTCTGTAGTGGGAGAAAAACGCTGATAGGCACTGCACATTGCATCCAGAAACCTGAAGACATACATTTTTTTTTAAATCATTGTACTGCAGCAGATATGAGGCAGCATGTGTATTTGAAAGGTGATGCAAGCAGACGTTTTCTTTTCTGAATAAAGTGGGATATGCATAGAACAGGACAGGCAGTATAGCAGTCTTGTTTACTCAGACAGTGCTGTGTGAATTCTGTGCACTGTAACTCCTACTTAGCAAGAAGGAAGCTGGCTTTTTGCTTTATCCCACATGAATCCCTTTCAGTCAGAGTTATCTGGAGGCAGGGAGACTGCACCTCCTCTGAAAGCAAATAAGCTTTTTTTTTCCCTGAAGGGCAGGATGGAGCTCTCAGAGAGTCTGCAGCAACAGCGCAGACAGAAAATCCTGAAAAAAAGAAGATGAAGGAGAGACAAAAGAAGGAGATTTTGTTCAGGACCAGCTGTATCTAGTAGAAAATTTATTTCAAGTTAGAGAATAAATTTGCTTTCAAGGCTTTTATTTAATCATGCTTATTGCTACACTTTCATTATTAAAGAAATAATCTTTTAAGAATCTAGTTATCTTCTGTGCTAAATAAAGTCTACCCTGAAAGAGGGGGGTCATGACTTTTTGGATTAGTTACTCTAACAAAAGAGAGACTATTCAGAATGTCTTCAAAGGTACACTTTTGACTTCAAAATTCTTGATTGTTTTTCCATGTTTAAAGCGCTTTTCTTTTTTCTTTGTTTGGCTACTGACCCATGTTGCCAGGGCTCATATAGGGCCCTTTGCCAAAGCTGTAACTATATAAGATGCCAGAGAGATTATCCAGGTTCCATAATATCTACTGTATATATTCACAACCCTCCACTAACTTTAGAATTTCTTTAAAATATTTGCATTCTTAAAATTATCAATTTAACTTTCTTTCAGAAACAAAATTTCTGTCAGTAAACAATCATGGGGTAATACTGTTGATGCTACAGGATGATAGTCCTTTTGAAATGTGTAGGAAAGATCTTGGTCCTGCATTGCCATACATGGCAGAATACCTTTTGCTGTTCTCAAGTTACTACAGAAATTACTTTATTCATTCAGGAAAAATTAAGATTCCACAGAGAAATTTAATTTCCAAAATATTGAAAGTAGACTTTCTGCTTACATAGCTGTCTGAGTACAGGGGAAAAAAACCTAACTTGCACTGATCAAGTCATCTACTAAAACAAAAGTTTGAAACTTATGGCACTTTTTTCAGCTAAGTAATGTTATTTTATTTTACATCTATACAAAGTTAAAAAAAAAAGCTAATTGAAATCAAAACCCATTATGAAATTGAAGCTTAAGATGTTGCACATTTTCTTTAATTTTCCAGAGTGGCTATTTTTCACAAACTTCTATGAATCAACAGAGAATAAGCAACAGCATTTTCCTTGTAATATCATTGAGCACAATGGATTTAATTATACTAAATTGACCCTAATAACAGTTAATAGTGATTTAATACCACCAATTAGTTTGATACAAACTGTTGTTTTACAGCCTCTTTAAGATAAAAGTTTATTTAGTCATGCTACGTCTTGGGTACAAATCACATTCTCCACATTTTCAGAACTCTACCTTAATGCAGACACTCATTAAAATTTAGAATCATGGAAGTGACAAATCTTTAGTGTTTTGTGAAGTTTTCTTCTTCAGATTGTTTAACCAAAAAAAAAAAAAATAGTTCTGAAAATGGTTCTGTCATAGCTACTTTCTTTTGCTTTGGATCTCAAAAGAGATCATTAGTGTCACTTATAAGAATTAAAATTGTCTACTTTATCTTCTGAAGCAGCTTACTGCAGGGACAGAAACATAAAAACAGTAAAATAAGACTCTAATAACAGACCAATAACAGTAGATCAGGCTTTGTTCTGAATTTTTTTCTGTGGAACATCAAAGGGTAATTATGGATACTAAAAGTGGCTTAAGTATACTATGGCTGCTTTGGCCACATATCCTAAGAACATAGAACTTATATTAAGGAGAACACAGATAGGGTATAAAGAACAGAAATAACATAGGCCAGAAGAGTTGATGTAAATATGAATTCCCACAATGTAACTAATTTTTTTTAAATAAAAGCAGTCTTTAAGATTCACTTAAAATGACAGTTTTTCAAGTCTAAATCCAACTCTAAGCTTCCCGCTGTTTGAATACTTGAATACAGTATTCTCATTTGAACCAAACTTTTCCCTAGTGACACTTACATTTGCATGAACTTTAAATAAGTGCATATAGTTTTCTAAGTTTAATTTATATAAGTAGTAACTATGGTTGGTATGATGTGCGCAGCAAGAAACTAGAAGCAGGAAACTGCAAAGATCAAAAGGGACAGAGGCATAGATAGTTGTTTTTTTCTTTAGCTATAGCTATAATAGTAAATTAAACTAAAATGTGAAAGCTAGTCCCTGGACTGAGGCCAGCTGGCAAGTCTGAGGTCGTGTATAAAAATATTTATGGTGGAACAATTTGGTAAAATGAGTTTGAAATGATTCCTGAATTGTACTAACCAGTGAATTTTGTAAGTTTCAGAATTGAAGATAATATGTAATTTCCATAGTAACTGCAACAGAAATAGTGATGACTTCATAAAAATATGAATGATTCCATGTCAGGATTTTAAATCAAATTGTGGACTTTAGTGTAGTAGTGTAAGTGCAATTTCTGTTAAAAGAAAAGGGGTACTGTTTTTATTTATTTATTTCTTAGAATATGAACAAAGTTAATTTCCTCCCTTTCATGTATTATTAGAGAAATTTGCATCATTAGCTTAATTGTTCCTATTTGTTTAGTTAAATCACAGTTAAATGTAAGACTAGATGATGAAATCTGCTTTGGGCCCAGGAAACATGCTATCAGAGAAATGAGAATAAATATGTTGTTGACTAGTAAGTTTTTCTACAACATGGAAATGTGTGTTACCTGATGTTTCAGTAGGGCAAAGTCAGCACTAACAGATGAGAGCAGTCTAAAATTATGCATTTTACTGCAGAGTGAAAATATAATGACTGGTGAGTGAACTGGTATATATTATATCTAGATAAATCTATTGCAGGTGATAAGAGATTGTCATGGTTTGACACGGGAAGAGAATTTTTTTTAGAAGGAAGAGGTTCACCAGTCAGGGGTTAGGTTTAGATACTGACACTTGGGGTGACCAATTGAAGGTGGACACGCTTCTGAGAACACAGAGGGGTTAAAAGTGGAATTCCCAGGAGGACTCGTCCTTCTTTGGTTCTGGTCACCGCATGGTACGGACCTCTCCCCTGCCCAGCCCGGGCTGGGTGGGGGAGGGGAGCCATGCGGCCTGTGGAGGTAGGCCCAAGGGTGGAGGGGATGCAACCAGACCTGGCCCCCTGCAGATGGAAGGGTGGAGAAATCTGGGATGTCTCCGCTCCCCCCAGAGTCTTTCTATCTCCCAGGAGAGAAAAAGAGACAGAAACTCGGTGGTTTTATCAGCAGTTCGCCGCAGGGAAGGAGAAGAGCGGGGGGGCCGCAAGGTGCCCAGCCGGGCTGTGGGAGCTGGAGCCTGGGCAGCAAGCCATCCTTGGGAGTTGGGACTTTTAACCCTTCCTGAGAAATGAAGGCTTTATGAAATATTACTCCTCCTGAATTTGAAGAAAAGAGAGACAGCTTAAAACCTCAGATGTTTAGAGAAGAAGGTTGGGGGCAGATGATAGAGTGGCTTTTTTGGCTAGACTCTGCTTGTTTACCATAGACTGAACCACTCTTTCTTTCAAGAGAGACTGCATTTTAGGGGGATGCATTGGTGAACCAAGAGACCTTCTGCAGCAACTACCAGTTTTGGAGTGGACAGAGAGAGAGCTGAGGAGGGTGTGAGGATGCCCTCCATCTTCAGGAAGAAGAGAAGGCGATCTCTGTCTTTTGGACCCTCGGCCCCAGGGGAAAATGGGGGGGACTCTAGTCCCAAATTATGATACTGGACTGTTGTTCCTGGTAGTCCTTAGCAAAGCATCCTTAAAAGAGCCCTGTAAGCAGTCTCTGTCCATGCACGGTAGTGAGAGCACTGTGACATGGAGAGGAGAATGTCACACTGGCCCGGTGTGTCTGGGCGGTGCCACGTGTGACATTGGAAACACAAAAAGTGGCAGTTGTGTTTCCTGGGGGTCTATGGTGCAAGGGGGACTCCTCTCTTCCCCGATGGACTCAGTATTGATTATATTAAAGGGTGAAAACTTGATTAAGGATCCAAATGAGTCTCGCTAGGGTTTGGTGGAGTTGGGTGGAGGGAGGAGAAATGTTTTAGAAGGTTTTCATTTCGAATTTTGTGTGGTTTTTTTCTTTCCTTTCTTTTCCTTTTATAGTAGTAGTAGTAGTAGTGTAATAAAGCTTTTTCTTTTGTTATTAAGTTTGGCCTGCTTTGCTCTGTTCTTAATCACATTTCACAGCATTTAATTGGTAAGTTGTATTTTCATGAGGCGCTGGCATTGTGCCAGCGTCAAACCATGACATTTTTGGTTCCCTGACCAGGAAATCGAATTTTGAGTAAGATAAGATGGTGATAAGATGAAAGCTGTGAGATGGGATCAAAAAGGAACAAAAGCAAAGCATGAGTTTGGTTAAATGTAATTTTGGTAATTATTTTTTGTAATCTGTGTTCTCAGAGGCGAAGGGTGGAGTGTCATGGTTTGACACGGGAAGAGAATTTTTTTTAGAAGGAAGAGGTTCACCAGTCAGGGGTCAGGTTTAGATACTGACACTTGGGGTGACCAATTGAAGGTGGACATGCCTCTGAGAACACAGAGGGGTTAAAAGCGGAATTCCCAGGAAGACTCGTCCTTCTTTGGTTCCGGTCACCGCATGGTACGGACCTCTCCCCTGCCCAGCCCGGGCTGGGTGGGGGAGGGGAGCCATGCGGCCTGTGGAGGTAGGCCCAAGGGTGGAGGGGATGCAACCAGACCTGGCCCCCTGCAGATGGAAGGGTGGAGAAATCTGGGATGTCTCCGCTCCCCCCAGAGTCTCTCTATCTCCCAGGAGAGAAAAAGAGACAGAAACTCGGTGGTTTTATCAGCAGTTCGCCGCAGGGAAGGAGAAGAGCGGGGAGGCCGCAAGGTGCCCAGCCGGGCTGTGGGAGCTGGAGCCTGGGCAGCAAGCCATCCTTGGGAGTTGGGACTTTTAACCCTTCCTGAGAAATGAAGGCTTTATGAAATATTACTCCTCCTGAATTTGAAGAAAAGAGAGACAGCTTAAAACCTCAGATGTTTAGAGAAGAAGGTTGGGGGCAGATGATAGAGTGGCTTTTTTGGCTAGACTCTGCTTGTTTACCATAGACTGAACCACTCTTTCTTTCAAGAGAGACTGCATTTTAGGGGGATGCATTGGTGAACCAAGAGACCTTCTGCAGCAACTACCAGTTTTGGAGTGGACAGAGAGACAGCTGAGGAGGGTGTGAAGATGCCCTCCATCTTCAGGAAGAAGAGAAGGCGATCTCTGTCTTTTGGACCCTCGGCCCCAGGGGAAAATGGGGGGGACTCTAGTCCCAAATTATGATACTAGACTGTTGTTCCTGGTAGTCCTTAGCAAAGCATCCTTAAAAGAGCCCTATAAGCAGTCTCTGTCCATGCACGGTAGTGAGAGCACTGTGACATGGAGAGGAGACTGTCACACTGGCCCGGTGTGTCTGGGCGGTGCCACGTGTGACATTGGAAACACAAAAAGTGGCAGTTGTGTTTCCTGGGGGTCTATGGTTGCAAGGGGGACTCCTCTCTTCCCCGATGGACTCAGTATTGATTATATTAAAGGGTGAAAACTTGATTAAAGATCCAAATGAGTCTCGCTAGGGTTTGGTGGAGTTGGGTGGAGAGAGGAGAAATGTTTTAGAAAGTTTTCATTTCGAATTTTGTGTGTTTTTTTTCTTTCCTTTCTTTTCCTTTTATAGTAGTAGTAGTAGTAGTGTAATAAAGCTTTTTCTTTTGTTATTAAGTTTAGCCTGCTTTGCTCTGTTCTTAATCACATTTCACAGCATTTAATTGGTAAGTTGTATTTTCATGAGGCGCCGGCATTGTGCCAGCGTCAAACCATGACAGAGATTCTGCCCCATTCTGTAAATGTTATTAGTATGGAATTCCTGGGGTTTTCTTTGCTGAAGGAAGGTATCTTAGGATTGTAGAATTGTGCTAAAAGGGGCTTCAGGAGGTCTTTAGCCCAATCTCCTGCTCAAAGCAGTGCCAGCCAAGGTTACAACAGGTTGCTCAGTGCTTTATTGAGTCAGATTTTGTAAACCTCCAACACTGAAATGTGCTGACACCACTGAAAACTTTCCGAGTAAAGAGATCCAGATGGTTGATTCCTAAAGTTGCCTCAAATACCCTTGAAAATCCATAAAGATTTCAAAACCAATGCGAGGTAAAAATTGATCCAACCTTTTGATTGTGTATTAAGAAAAAGTTTCTCTTGATTGCAGTGACAGTAGGTTTATTGTTTTGTCATAATTTTACAAAAATAAACATTCTACTGCAAGGAACAGTTTGAGTATGAAACCAGAAAATGTAAACCTCCAGCTACTGAGTGAAAAACAAGTTGTCTTTTTTTAAGCTAATAAATTTATAAATAATAACTAAATATAATTAAAGTGAAATATGTTCTCAGCTTTAATTATACAATTGTCTTCAATACAATTAGGGAAATTAGGGATTATTTGTTCTATGATATATGATAATAAAACTTCTATATTTTTGGTGGTTCACAACTCATATTTGGTATAGATGTTTTTAATATCTTGTTGCTTTTGTATAATAGACTGCATGCTAATATTGCAACCTAAACAGTTCAATAGTATTAGTGAATTATTTATTGTTGTTTAGCATGGCCACATTCAAATTAAATTTCTAGAGAAATTTGAGGTGAAAATTTCAATCTTGTTTCTAGAACAAAAAATTTCCCTTTTCTATCAGAAAAGACAGGTAAAAGAATTTTACTCCCATCAAGGCTGCACAGCATGACTGACACAATACTTTTTCTGACCATCCCCCTTTCCCTCCTCCTCTTCTACCATTTATTTTGTTAGTTTTTTACCATTTTATGATAATCCTAAAATGTCATTTAATCATCACTGAAAAAGGTCAGAAGGTAAAGATATTATGTAAAAGGACTTGGATTTCATACAGACATTGCCATGTTTAGGGACTGTTATATCAATAGTTATCAAATTATTGTCTGACCTTTCCATCGTTCTAACCTGCGAGGCATTGAACAATGGATTTAGTACTGTTTAGACAGAATTCATCTTCAGGTTATAATTAATAGGCCACTATTTAATCACTACATTTGTGTGATTACAAATGAGGAAACTGTGAACTATTACTGCTGGCTTGGACTGAGGCACAATTACTGGTAGCTTACCCAGCAAAAGTGCCTGAGAGTTGCTGTATGCATTTCCACATTTATAATTATGCAAAAAAGCCCCATCGTCTTACTTGACCTTTAAAGCACCCAGTGTGCTGATTGTAGAAAAACTATTTTAAAAGCCTGATGGAAATTTCATAGAGTGCATATATGACCCAGTGATTGTATCATCAGCAAATGCTAAACAATGGTTTAAAGTCATTATTCTAATTTGGCCAGACCCTGCTAGATTCAATCAAACACAATCAGAGGTGCATGGCTGACATTCTAACAAGCTTAGGGCAAAGGCAGCTCATGCTCTGAATTACATTAGCTTGTTTTCTGAAACCAAATGCTGGGAATTATTTTCAAAATATTATTTTAATATATGCACACAAAAATACTTTTACATCTCAACCATATAAGCTATTAAGGACAAGATAAAAATATGTCTAAAGCTAATGTGGAAAGAACAACATAAATATGGTGTTTGTGTGATAGAAGTACATACATGGTCGTGTAACTAGTTACAGTGTTAACATCTCAACACATGTCGAAGAAATAGTAATTAAGAGAAAAACAGAAAAGAAGTTGTTTGAGCAGTTGTACTTCACTTAGCACATCAGTGAAATAGCTAAAAGAAAAGCCTGGCAGTTCCTCCCTGAACCTCTTCCACTCCATCTTAAGAATTACACTGCATTAAAGCAAGTCTGATTTAAAAATATTTATTAAATATTGCTATCTTATTATTATGTTTTGATTCATGATTACAATATGATTTTATCAGGAAGAGAAGCAATTTTTAGGTATTTACAAACTCTTTTTTTTTTTCATTTGAAGTCTCACTGCCACTCTTTTCTGCAGAATGATATATCCAAGATGTCATACTGGGTTCAAACAGTAGTAAAAATTTCTTGACCATTGAAAATAGGGCTACAGAGAATGATTGTGCCAGTTACACACATTATCAGCAAACTTCCTTTGTAAGTCATTAATGATAATGGTCTGTTACAGAACCTTGCGTATGTTCTTCGACATACAGCCATTGTATAATAGCCAAAAAACATGGCAGGAAAAACACTCCTTTTCTTGATTCTAGATACATTTAGCTCCTTTTTCATATTCATGTTAGCTATTATCAAGTTCAAAAAAAATTGAGGAGACAACAAAAAAATCCCCTGAATCAATCTATTAAGATACTAGTTTTCAGTCCATAGAATCAAAACTCCAATTTATTTCCCTTCTTCATACTTGATTTTAGCAACAAACCAAATTTTTTTATTCTTCACCTGAAGTTATTTGCCATAGGATGAACAGGCCATTTTACATACACAAATATTTATAGGCTTTTCTGTAAACATGTATCACCATGTTTGCACATTGTTCTGAAAGTATCTCAGAACAGAATTACATGGAAATCATAGAAAACTGTTTGCAAATGTTAATAATATTAGCTCTCCACTATGTCTGTTAAAAACACATTAAGAACTTTGTGAAATAATATGTGAGAACTGTATATTACTGTACAACATAATATAGTTAAGAAAACTTTTAATGTTCTTTTTCATAAGAATTTTCTAAAGCTTGTTTTGCATTGTCAGAAATAAACTGAATTCATACAATACCTACCGCATCCTACCCAAATTGCTTTAAAAGAGCTGTGGATTGTTGGTTTGTGATTTTGGTCTTTGGTTTTTTGTTTTGGTTTTTGTTTGTTTTTGTTTGTTTGTTTGGGGTATCTTGTTTGATTTTTTTGGGGGGGTTCCTTAAGGGGTTTTTGTATGTGCTATTTTCACTTAGATTTTTGGTGACACCCATGTTACAAAGACACTTGGATAGCTTTAAATATAGAGCTTATAGAATTCTGATTTGTTTCATGTACAGACAGAAGGACAGGCTGAAAGAAATTCCCCCATGAGAGACTGGTTTAGTTCTGATATTTCCTTATTGTGCTTTCTTACATGAAGATAAAATGATTGCTGCCAACTGGTTATTGGAATGCAAATGACCTTTACATCCTTTAAAAAATTTGAAAGAAACCAAATTGTTTACTTGGTACCTTCTGTTTGTTGTTGTCAATTTATGTATGTTATTAACAGCAACATTTTTAAGAGGGTATGTAAATGGGAGAGGGAAATGGTAATGTATATATTAATTTCAGGGCCTTATATTACTGACTCCAGCTTTAGGAATGATGCTTTTGAATTTAAGTAATACAGATTATTATATAAATAATACAGATTATAACTTAAGTAATATAGATTATTATAGTACCTCTGTGCTTTCTAAAATGTAGCTTGTTTTAAATTGTTTTTGTGATTTGTGTGTGTGTGATGAGAAAGAGGGCTATTTAAAATATTTCAGTTCAACTGATGTATTTTTTGCAAATTAAGAAATCTTGTTATTAAAAATTTTCTAACTTTTTTGTTCAGTCATTTATGTGCTTTGGCTTTTTTTTAGCAATTAAACTGCCCAGATTTACAATATGGCTTCATTTTAATAGACTTTCTAACTCCAAAGACAAGTCAACTTACAGCTTGTTAAACGGCTTCTTTTACATTTATGGTTCTATAATACAAAACAGCTATTTACTCGATTTTCTTTCCTTGTTGGTTTAGTAACAGCCTAATTAATTTGTCAGATAGACAGTAATGTAAACAATATATTGTGGTAAAATGTGCCTACTTCTGAATTTGTGCAGGCAAGGCGTGGTACCATGTGAAGCAGAAATGTCAATCCTGAAGTTATCTTCAAACACAAGTATAACTAGAAATTTCCGGTCCAGTTCTTATTGGCTTGAAACAGGATCCATATTTGTTGGTGGTTTGCCTCATCCTTATGCAGCAAAACAGGTAAGTATTATTATTATTATTATTAATATTATTATTATTAATATTATTGATATTGCTAATGCTATTATTATTGTTGTTATTGTTATTACTGATATTATTATTATTATTTTAGGAGTGGCATGTTGAATATGATATAAATTAAGATATTTGAACCATGCAAAAAAATAACAATTACAGCTTTTTGACAGTTACATCTAAGGGATTAATATAGTCCCTTGCAGAGTTGTTGTCATGTGTGAGTTCAGTAAGTGAACAAAAAGGGCATTATGGTCTAAAGTTACTATCTGAAATCCTCTTTGTCTTGAGTAGGCCAAGTGAAGGACCAAATATGATCAAATTTACAGGTGGCACCTGTTACATCAGGTGCTAGTTCTATGAGGATGTGAAAAGTATAACTGCAATGGTTTCCAAAACAAAGGAGGCTCTGTTTGCATCCTGAGCTGTCCCAGACAGGTGTATGTAAAAATGGACAAGGCAAGAAGCAAGCTAACTCGTGGAACTTCATTAATGAGTGAGAGACAGCACAGGAGCTGGAATTTGTGAGGGTCTGTATGCAGCTCAGGTAACCACGTATGCAGGGATGAGATATTACTATATGCAGTGGAGCTTGTACAGAGTTAGGGAAGAAGAATATCCACAGGGTCTTGCAGAGAGTTGGAGACAAGCAGATCATTACTCAGTTGTTCTTCTGGAGGATTTTGGGGTGGTCACAATAACAGATACATGTCACTTAAGTGATTTCCAATTTTTTTTTTCCAAGCGGGATGAGTATAGTTAACAATTTCTGTTCCAGTTTATGACGCTCAAACTCTTCATCCTAACACAGATCAAAGCCCCAGGCCCTGTAATTCATTTGAGACTGGCACCATGCACCCAGGGCACACTTAGGCCAGCTTCCAGCAGCATAGCCCCTGTGCAACACAGCTCCCAGGGCAGCTGGTTCAGCCTTCTGTTAGTGTCTAAGTATGGATTTCAGCATCTAAGGGGCTATTGTTAGAGCTAAGTACAAATTGTTTTGGTTATATTTTTGGCATTAGGTGCCGGTGACCTCATTAGTTACATAGCTCCAAATTGATCTCTGACTTTCACTTATCTAAAGCCAACCTGTGCTGCTACCTGGACTATTTAACTCTCTTGTCTCATTCTCAAATGTGCTTCCAAAATGTAAAACTGTTCAGCATTACATAATAAAGATTATCTTTGAGCGTTTGTGTTTTCCATGTTGTGAAATAAATTACACTGTTACACTGAGATGGTGTAGTGTGAGTCTCATTTATCCAAACAGGAGTCTTTGGATTGGTGTTGCCCCACAGGTGGAGCAAAGTTAGACTGAAGAAGTTTTGTTTCTCCACTGCACTGTAAAAACTGGGCATATTCCAGTTTTCATTTTAAAGCCATACTTTAGGGTAGGCATCACCATATGCAGTTGATTTAAACTTTTTATTTCTGTTCCATTCTTCAGTAAGTGAAGGTCATCTTATCATGAGGCAAACAGAGTCATTTCAAGCACCAGCATGTTTTTGATACTGCTACTGTAAAGTAGCATTTCTAGATTGCTTTCACCTTATAATAAATTGCACCGTAATCGATGATGTGACAAGAGTGTGGAAATCCAACTTAAATGCTCTTGTGAGTAAGTGCTTTTTAGGTTGTAAAGTATTTCATAAAACGTGTACTTCTAAGTAGCTCATACTGACATTAGAAGAACACATCAAGTAGTATTCATAGTTATACAATTTTTCCCTTAATTCAAATGTTCATGCACAAACTACACCTTTGTCTGGAATATTTTATACTCAGTTGTATATAGAATTTTATTTGTTACAAAAATGTATCCATACCAGTGAGATATATAAAAATTATATTTTTAATGTTTAAATGACCTTTCTTCTAAAGCTAAGAGAAATTTTTGGAGGATACCCCAAAGAATGTATAATGAAGGCTTAGAGAAGCTCAATTCACATGGTGTATTTTGGAGCAGGTAAACAAGCAATTTGTTTGAGGGATATAGTAATAATGTATATATGAGAATGAATTTTGAGATGAAAAATAGCTCTTACTAGCTAAAGGCCAAATAAAATCCATAAAAATAAATTTACATTAGAGAAGTTCAAATAGAAATTAAACACAATGGTTCAAAGGTAATGTATTGCTAAAAATTTTGCCTGCATGTGTTGGATTGTCATATCAACGTGGGCTTTCCTTCTTTGAGAATGTTGCAGTTCAATTCTATTCTTAATGCAGGATTAATAGGTGAGATGTTGCGGTTCATGACTGTTATCTAAATTATGTAATAGATGTGGGACATGTACAAGTGCTCAAGCTGGTGTTACTTAACCTCTATTAGTACTTGGAAAGCATATGTTCCTATTACTTCTCCAAAAAGGCAAAAATATATCCTCAACTCTCAGTTGCTTCTCCAGATTTCCACTGAGCTTTATTGCAGCTTTCGTTCTGTTTGAGATTACCTCAGCCTTTGTTTCACTTTATTTTCTTAGCTTATTTGTGATTTTTGTATTCAGTTTGATTTTAGTATCTAATTTTTCTTTTTTTTTTTTTTTTCCTAGCTTCAGGGAAGTTCAATTTTCTTTGGCTTCCCTGTCAGTCTGTAGGGTCCAAGACAAATATAGTCTATAAAGTCTGGGTTTTTTCCCTTTTGTCAGGGAGTGGAGAACTGCCTGTCCAAGTACTCTTTATGTGGGCTTTTCAACCCCAGCAGCAGGAAACCACTCCAGAAAGTTTTTCCATCAGTTTAGACCCAGGTAGTCAGGCTTCTATTGTAAAAACTTCCTCATCCCTGAAACAGAACAGGTCTGTTTCTGACCTTCATCCTGCAGTTTGCTTCAAGGGAGATTTCTGCTCCAGCTGAGACTCAGCTTTTTCTGACAAGGGCTCTGATCACTCTTGGAGTCAAGTTTGATAATGACCCTTGTGATATCTGCAGTATTCACTTAATAATACATTGTCTTGTTTTAGCTCCTTCTCTCATAGGAATAGTTCACTCTGCTGTTCACTCTGGCTCTCCTACCTTCCAATATTGTGGAAGTTGCAGAGAACAGTGACTTCAGGCCCTAGACTCCTTCAGTTTCTGACTACCAGAAACTTCTAGCTGTCAGGACCAGCAACTGTTGACATGAGAGCCAGTCATAAAGCCCTTGGGGTAAAATATTGCCTCCTCTGATGATTTCCTATACATTTTCCAAATCGGTTCTGAAATGTCCACGCATTCTTTCCACATATTTCCTCTTGTTTTCTGTATGCTTATTATTTAGTATTCCTTAGAGTCAGAGTGCACTTAGTTTGTAAGGCAAGGTACAACAATTCTACTGATTTCTCTCATTTCTGCCACAGTCTCTTCAGGTGATCAGGGCCTTACCCTCAAGCAGTGATGCATTAAAAAGAATATCTGTGACATCTGGGAAAGCAATGCCATAATACCCAATAGATATTTTCACTATTCTCCCAGATCTCAGTCCTATTGCCTGTGATTGGTGGCAACAAACACCAGAGCAAGATAAAGTTATGGACTGCTTAAGTAAACCAGACTTTTAAAGTACCATGGATTCAGAGAGACATTTATAAGCATGTACCCCTGGCTGATGTTATCCCTAGGCCACCCTCCATTGCCTCTGAAAGCCTAGAGCAATCAGAGGAAGCACCTGATGACAATGGAAAAAGACAAATGTGATTTTATGTTCAACTTAGAAAAGGACAATGGGTAACCCTGAGCCGGTCAGGTCAATGGCACCACCATGCTCCTGACACTAACATAGAAACAAATGAAGGACAAGTATGTCCTTAGGGACAACCAGCATGGATTTGCAAAAGGGAAACTCTGCCTGACCAGTGTGCTTACATTCCCTGTAGAAAAGACTGGCTCTGTGGGCAAGGGGAGGGCAGTGGATAATCCTTACTTCATGTCCCAGACAGCTTCACTCCCAGCTCTGTCTCCTACCTCTGAGTGGCACAGGAGGATGGGAAATGGGGGTTATAGTCAGACCATAACAGTTTCTCTCTGCCACTTCTTCCTCCTACACATTTACAGTTCTCTTAGCTATCCATAGGCCAAAGATGGAACAAGTATTTGGCTTGGTATGAATTCTGGAGGATCTGAAGATGTGGGTAGAAATCAAGGTAACAGATACATGCACTGAAACACCTTAAATGAATTCATCCAAGTTCGAGTACTGCAATCTGTTTCATCCACAGCAAGAAATTGTTTTTATGACTCTGTAAACTGTCCTTGGCCAAGTTTAGTGGAGTCATCTGACAGTCTAGGAAGCCATTGCTGAAAGTAAGAATGAAAGCTAAACTCTAAATAACTGGCTGGCAGACGTCTTGTCCTGCTGTCTCGCCACAGTGAATAAAATCCTCTTTGGTTCTGTGCCACCTATAATAAGTAATAATAAGTTTATTACTTATTTTTGATATTTCTTTGATAAAGGATATGATGGGAATAGTTCAAACTTGCCACAGGTAAATGGCAAAATAATTTGAACAGTTAAATAACATCATCTTTTCAAAACATTGGGGTTTTAAAGCTGTTTATGATCACTGTTTTTTAAGACATAAAAATCAACAGAAAAGGAAGAGAAACCAAATTATACACAGAAAAAAAACCTCTTTCTGATCAGAAATTTAGAAAGGGTATTGTTTCTGAAATCTCAAGACATGTTTCAGAATAACTAATTTCATGCTAGTTTTAGTGTTGTTAATTGTTTACAAAAGCTTTTTCTCTGCAGAGGAGATTGGTACACTCAAAGGGAAATTAAATATTGCTTTCACATATCTACAGCAGTAGCAGTTGATTGCAGTAATACTGTTATTTCTGCTGCTATAATTGTTCCAGTAATTTATATTTCTAGACTTAATAGTATTTTAGTATTGAGAATGTGAAATGTCATTATATCTTCATATTCCTTTTCAACTCAAGCCATTTTCTGTAATTTAACCTTGCAAGTATTAAAACAGGGAAGTTTCAGAAGGAAATGAGAGATTTTTCTCTTCTGTACCAGGAGAGCAGTCTTCTAAATAAAGATAAAAGATGAAGGGGAAGGTGTGCAAATACATATGTGGGCATCAATATGTTACCAATGGGGAAATGGCAACAGATAATTGAGTGATATGCTCAGGATCATAGTGTGTTAATGTTGGAGGTGAGGTGGAAATTATTATATATCTAAAGACTCAGATACAGTAGTCTAGCGGGCTTGTACTTCAAATACAAATGTGTAAAATACATGATGCATATGTAACAATACAGATAGTTTTTCTATGAAAAAGAGATAATGTGATATCACAATCATATGTACTGCCTAGTTTTAAGTTATTCTCAGGTATATACATATGTAGATAAAAATGTTTTAAACATTTTAATAACCAACTTCTAAAACATACACATGAAGTTCTTTCTCTTTTAATAACTCATCTACAGAATTCAATGGCATTGAGTGAAGAAATGGACAGTATGAAACAGGTGTTACAAAATACAGAATCAGACCCTTAATTTAGAATGATCCAAAAGCAATTTGCTCTATGTTACAGCTGCTGTGCTTCCATAGACTAACACAACAGTAAGCCCTCTGTAACTGTCTAGTTAGAAACAGTTTATGATCTATTTCCCCTGCCAGAACATTGCAAAGCAGTGGGAAAATTTAGCACAATCTGTGCACAGTGCTTTAGATTTGATTATCTGGCATTCACCTTATCTGATTAATCTTGGGCTCTGACAGTAGCCGTCACACTATAATTTGTAATAATATAATATGTACATGATTCTTTAGCATCCTGGTACAGTAATCATTGGATGTGGGCAAATTACAGTGGTCCTGACCCAATTAATGCTCCCTGGGCTGCAGTGTTTAGCCTGAGAAGGTTCTGGGGAAGCCACCAAAGGAAAGAACATCCAATCTGTCACAGGATTGCAAGGTATACTAGACTATTACATGGCTGCAACTGTTAGCTATAGTGGTATAAGCAAGAATGGGTAGTTTGAAACATTAGAGGGGCAGTCCTTGAATGTCCATACATTTCAGCATATCTGAAATTTTCAGATTTAACCATTAAAAATCATATGTTTTTTAAATATTTTTTAGGCAGAATAGTCTTAGGTTTCTGGAGTTTTTTTATTAGATCGTAAATCTGCCTAGGAATTATATGAAGAATATTTCATATTTTGTATAATTTAAAGAATTATCTGATCCATCAGTTTAAAATCTAGTCCATTATAGACTTAGTGGAAGCCAGTTGCCAAGCACTAGTCTTCCCTCTGGATATAGTGAAATATATGTGTTTAGTTTGTAGTAGCTATGCAGTAGAGTTTAAGGTTCTGCTGTGGTACAGAAAATGATAATGAACTGTGTTGACTCTTTTATCCAGAATCTCATTGTGGTTTCAGTGCTACATTTCTGAAACTGTGAGTTGTTCCTGTTAGCATCAATTCCAGAATCTGTATTTTTCAAAAAATGAGATGACATTTTTTGTCCTTGTATTTATGCTGCTCCCTTTTAATTTGACTTTGCCGACACACATTATGCATCTTCTAAGTCCGCTCTGTTGTCAGGTTTGTGATTTACAATATTCAGATAGGCTCTTTCAGGGTGTTTGTTGATTTGAAATGCATTTTGCATCCTGAGGAGAATCTGACTTCTTTTTGAATCTTGGCATAACAGCCTTAGATCCTGACATGTATTTACTTTCTACTGTCCTACTTAGGATGTTCTTTGACTCTGTCTTTGCATCACCTGAATGCTTATCTTAATTAAGAGCAACTTACTGTTGCTCAAGATATTTTAAATATTTATGCACTTTTATACTAATGAAATATTTGTCACATCATCAAAAATACTTCTATGTTTTAATGTTTCATAGGCTACTATCATATATTCTGGTGTTTGTTCTTCTTTAGATTGGTAAGTCATGGTAAGGCTCTGTTCTTATATAATTAAGCATTACTCTGAAGTCAGAGGTCCTGCCTCTTGATTGGAGAGATCTTTTCCCTGTTCTGAATAGATTGTTTTGATCAGCGTGGGTTTTGTTCATCCGTACTTCTTACATTGTCAGATAATTTGTGGATGTGTTTAACAGCATAAGACTCAGTGGGCAATATTTTTGCATCTAACCAGTGTGAAAATTCAACTGATATTGGTATTTTTTGTCTTTTATTTGGTTTGTTCACCATCCACCTAAGAAACCCCCTTCCTGTATTTCCCAAAATTACAAATTTTCTCGAAGAACATTTGCTTGGGAACAATGTCAAAACATCTTTGGAAATTAGGTTGGTTCCGTTTTTGTGTGACCCTCTTATATAGGACCATTGATGTGTTCAAGCGATATGAATAAGGAAGCATATAACTTCCTTAAACAAAATTTTAGATTCTTTATGGGATATTGTTCCATGTTTCTTCTACTTAAATTCTTTAATAGAACATTCAGGAATTTCCTTCTGAATATATATTTGCTGGGCTTTAGTTTCCTTCAATCATTTTGGCTTTTCATAGTCCCTTTTGAAATGCTGGTATTGTATTTGCCACTTTTCTCTACATTTTTACCAAACATATTTAATTAAAAAGTTATATAATATTTTTGCATAATTCCAGGCTTCCTAGCTTTCACATATTAGAAAGTTTTAACGAACATAGGAAGGTGGTAGAGTCCCTGTTACTGGAGGTTTTCAATATGTCATTGGACAGGGTGCTAGATAATCTCATCTAAACTCCCTTTTACATGAAAGGTTGGACCAGATGATCTTGTGAGATTCCTTCCAGCCTGAGATTTTTTATGATTTTATGGCTTAAGTACTTTTTTCAGACAAAATTAAAATATATCCTAATATATAACATTTTAAAATATACATAATAGTAGATTTAATTTATGAGCTATTACTCTTTTAAACCTTCACCTATATTTTGGCTGGAAAACTGTTGACTAATAGTCTTCTTTATTCTGCTACTTTGAAAATCAGTTTGCTTTATTTTTTTTTAAAGTCATGCTTGACTTGTTTTCTACTTGATCATATACAGTTACTGAACTCTATAGAACTGTTCTGTAACCTGCGAGCATTTTACCCATTGAGTTTACTAAATGTTTTAATCCTTAATAAACTTGTCTTGATGCAGTTAAACCTTCTGGTGGCTTTTTTAGTGTGATTTCCTCCCAGGAGAACACAGAGGTTGAGTATATTATAGTCGGGGGCGGGGGGGGGGGGGGTGTTTATGTTTTGGGGGGGGGTTTCAGTTATTCTATTTTGAAATATTGAAACATATTATTTGTCTAGAGCTATATCTCTCATAGTTCCTCTAATGGCTCCAAGAAACCACTATTTACAGCACCTAAAAATGTAGTCCGTTCAGCATATTTTGTCATGATTTCTTACCAGACTGCTTGGAGTAATTAAACTCTGTTATTACTGTCTCTTCTGCCTTACCCCTTCTAACCTGCTATACTATTTAACAAATACTATCATAACCTTGGTGATACATAATATATCTCTAATATAATTTTTTTTCATTTTGCATGAAATTTTAGTGCAAAATAATTTATGCCAGTTTGTATATATTTGTTTGACTACTTTTATTATATTGCCTTTTTCTGGTGCAGCCTACACCTTTCTTGATATTTACTCTTGCATCATAATATCCCAGTGTTTATATTTCTTCCATCAATATTCTAATAGTTTTCTTACTGTTTTACTGCTATTTTTCCTTTTTTAGAACTCAGGAATTTTTCTATAGGCAGTTATTTTTCTTTTGAAAATAAATAATGGTTTAGTGGTTTGACAGAGAGATGTTTTTACACAAATGTTCATATTACAATTTTTTTAACATATTTAGTTCTGTCATGCATATTTTGAAGGTGAAGTTTTGAGTTTTTAAAAGGGTTTTTGCAGGTAAAGAGCAAAATGTCATGGAATTACATCAGTAAATCAGTTTTATTCTAATGTCAATATACCGTAATTATTTCTTCTGTATAATTGTAATAGACAGTCTTGCCTAATCCATTGATCAAAAAATAAATAGGTAGGAGACTTCAGATATTTTGCTGAAAGTATCCAGTGCTGCCCTGCAGGATTCTTTGTTACTAGTGTGCCAGTAGCCTTTGCCATCTACGAATCTGTTCTTGTTATGTCTTCAAGGCTAAACAATATAAAGAAGTGATACCATCAAGGAAAAGCTAAAGCATTCCTGTAATAGTGTACTGCTGGCTTGTGTTATTCTTTTCAAGTCAATCTTTGTTGAAAAGGCTGCAGATGATGATCTTGGCCACTGCAGCATTTGAGATAACTTAGAGGAAAGAGGTATGCACAGGGAGCGTTGTCGTGAACAGTGACACATTTTATTTGTTTTTTTTTTAATTAGGTTGTTCAGTATGCTTATAGTCATTTTATGGATTTGTTAATTCTTTTTCTTATATCTGAGTATGTTCATGGAAGTGTTTTGGATAATTCATTACTGATTTATCTATTTGAAACAAGTTCAAATTGCTGAAGATCATTATTAATACTGTGTGATTCTAATTAATTCCAAATTTATAATATTCAAAATATAGAATGGAAGACATAAAAGTAAGTGTAAAGATTTTCAATATAATTTCCTGAATGCTTCTTGATAAGTCTATTTTGAAAAAATTATTTTCATTTAGAGGATTTTATTAGTTATTTATTAGTTATTTCCCAAACTTTTTATAGATTTTTATAGATTGCACTTTGTATTTTATTAGGAAGATATTAGGAGAAGTATTTTTGAAGTTTATAATATCAGACTTATTGATTGTGAAAATGTATATTTCTCCAGCTGTATTCTGTGATAGTTTTACTGCTTCTATTTTAAATTTCACAAGAGTTGGTTTAGAAAAGTTAGAATTTCTCTTATGCAATGTGCATGTATGTACATATGCATGTATTTAATACTATATTATATAATGCAAATACTGATATTATATTAATAGAATGTGTTTTAAACTTTTCAATAAAGTCTCCTAACATCATAACAAAACAAATTCAAATGAGAAAGCAAGAAATATCCTTCACTGTGTTAAGTCCACAGACCAGAAAGTATTGCTGGTGAGAAATCAAGGGGTTTTTTTCCAACTGTGTATCTTCTGCATCAAATTAAAGGGGACACTTATAAACACTGAATAACTTTGACAAGGCTGTGCTTCCCAAAAGTGAAAAAGCTTATTAATACCAACATCTCTACATTAAGAAAAAAGTATTTGCATTCCACATATATAATATATCAGCAGTCCACAATATAAACTGACTTTTAAAACCAAGATTAAAAATGTAATTCACTCTCATTAGATAATGCTAAAATGCCAAGATCATTATACTTATTACAGAGCTACAAATCACTCGAACTGGTGATATTATAGCTACACTATATTCTTGCAGAAAAGAAGACAGTGAACTTTAAGTTCATGGCCCAAGGCCATCTGTTCAACAGGCCTTGGCTAAGAGCAGCCACACTGAATCAGAACATTAAGAGCAATGAGTTTGTGCTCCAAAACTCTCAGCAGAATCACTATGCTGAGCCAAATAGATGATTTCCGTTTCTTGTTTATATGAGATTTTGATATGCATGGCTTTAACTGTGTCCTCTAGAACCTTTTTTATGCAGTTAGAAATAATCAGAGCTCTGTGTGCATGGGAAATTCAAGCTCCTTAAGATTCTGAATCTGAAAGAAAGGGGAAAAAAAGTTGCAAATCTTTTGCTAATCTTAAATTATGATGGTCGTGCCACTGTCTCACTGAAATCCCCTCAAAATTTGGCTTTATTTTAATTATTTCATCATTTCAGTGCCTGAACTCAGCCTTGTGTGTACTAAATGCTTGAAGCTAACCATGTAGCAGCCTCAGCAAATTAAAAGACTGATACCAAGACATCACTGAAAATTTCTGTCTTGTTCTCTTGAGATCATTTCTAGAAAACATATGGGGTAGAGGGATGTAAACAACCTCTATATTTGGAGAACTTAATAAGATATTGGAATTCAGATTTCTGTTTATTATGGAAAAAATATTTCCTTTTCTTTTTGACTGGTATTTCCTATAGAGGAAAATAAAAGTTCTGGAAAAAAAAGATAAATTAAAGGAAAATAGTATGATATAATTCCATTTCTAAAGGCAACTGGTGAGCATTTTCAGATGAATAAATACACTGTAAAAAAATCTGTTTGGTAAAAAGTGCATATCATGTATTCCTGTGTGATACCAGAAGTTTTTTCTATTCCAGTACCTTTAGGGAATCTGTTCAAGCTCTTTCTATCAGTCAACATGTAAAATGCAAGAATGTCTGCAACCACTTTGTAATGCACGGAGATTAAATGCTCGACAATAAACAAATACTGGAGCATTCTGCCCCAGGAGCTTTTTCAACTTGAAGGAACACCCTTCTCCTGGGAAGTGAGAGAGAGTTCCTTTCCCTCTCCCCTGGTAATGATGTGAGTGGGTATGGAATAACATTAGGGTCCTGGCCATGCCCCGCCCCCAGCTATTGCAAAAATCAACCCTGTCCTGGCTGAAACCAGGACACCATAAAACCAGCCTTCAGGAATGGAAGGTCACTAAGACCAGAGGGAAACTCTGGAGCAAGGAATAGTTAGCACTGCTGGAGTCATCATCCCTGGAGATGTTTTAAAAAAAGACTGAATGTGGCACTTAATGCCACAGTTTCATTCATAAGGGGACATTAGGTCATAGGTTGGACTTGATCTCAAAAGTCTATTCCCACCTAGTTAATTCTGTGATTCTGTGAGAAGGATTGGTTAGAGATCCTTTAAACACACTGCTCATATGTAAGTCTCTGAGGTTTAATGGGTTGCACCCAGGAGTGCTGAGAAAACTGTCTGATGCCATTGTGAGGTCACTGCTAATTATCTTTGAATGATCATGGCATTTAAAGACTAGAAGAGAACAAATATCATCTTCTTTGAGAAGGGCAAGAAGAAAGATCTGTAAAACTATAAGTTAGACAACTCACTTCAGTCACTGGGAAGGTGATGCAGTAAATCCTCCTGGGTACAATTTCCAAACACATGGAGGTCAAGAAAGTAACTAGAAGTCATCGACATGGATTTAAAAGAGGAAAGCATACTTGAGCAGACCCACAGTCTCTACAGTTAGGTAACTAGCTTGGTGGACAAGGGAGAGTAGTGGGTGCTGTCTACAACTTCATTAAAATTTTTGACACTGTCTTCTATGAGATCATCATAGGAAAAACTGACAAAGTACAGGTGTATATAGAAGTTCACAGTGAGGTGGATTAAAAAAAGTATGAACAACCAGGCCTGGAGTGCTGTGATCAGTGATGCAAAGTCTGGCTGGAGGTCAGTAACTAGTGACTGAATATACTAGTGCGTCCAATGCTGTTCAGCTTCTTCATGGGTGATCTAGATGAAGGAGCAGAATGCACCCTCAGCAAGATCTAAGATTGCTTCAAAATTAGAAAATGGTTAATTCTCCAGAGAACCGTGCTGCCATCTAGAGGCACCTCAACAGACTGGAGAAATGTGCTGACAGAAATCTCATGAACTTCAAAAAGGGATATTGCAAAGTCCTACAACTGAGGAATGATGATCCCATGTGTAGGCACATTGTGGTGTCAGCTGACTGGAGCACATTTTGGCAAAGGAGAACCTTGGATTTCTGGTGGGCAGCAAGCTGTCTGTGAGCCAGTTAGGCATCCTCACAGTGCATGGGTGGGGATTCATCCTCTCTATTCAGTACTGGTGAACTTGTATCTGAATTAATGGGACCAGTTCTGTACCTGTCCAATAAAAGAAACATCTGGACTTAGTACAGCATCTCCAGTAGAGGGCCACAAATACTATCAAGGGGTTGGAACATCTCTCATATAAGAAAAAAAATGAAATAACTGACAATTCTTTTGGGTTTTTGATCTCTTCCTGTCATATCACCTCAGATATTTTACTCATCAATTCTCACAGGGATCCTATGCAAAAGTACCCTAATTTTATCAGAAAAAATATGCTGTTTCAATGAAATGCAAATATTTGATTTGATGATATACAAAGATATGATTCTGTTTCAGTGGAGAATATTTCCTTATTTTGAAGAACATTTTAAAAAGGGATAACATTTTTTTGAACTTGCATGCAAGTTGCTTTTACGAATTTGAATGTTCAAGTCCACGTGATCATTTCTCTTTGAATTATATTGTCAGGCCTGCAAGATCAGTTTTTGTCTTTCATCTGTGAGGACTTTAATTTTCCCATAACTGCCAGGTTGATCAGATATTAAGATCTTCAGTTTTTCATTGATTTTGCTACTTCAATTATTCCACAGTTCCTGCACATTACCACAGGATCCTGGCAATAACTACAGCCCACTTTTGTTGGCAAGACATCTCCTTGATGCCTTATCTTGATGTGTGCACTGATATGGAAGTTGTCCTGGGATAAAACTCTCAGTGTCTTTTTGATGCTTTCACTCTTTGACAGCTGTGGTTCCCTTAGTTACATTCACCATTTGTCTCTTCTTCCTATTCAGTATGCAAAATCCAGGGCAGCTATAGACATTTGGGATGACTTATTCTGCTGAGCATGTTCAGCCTTTTCTATCCAATAGCTTCTCATGTTCTCAAATATCCTGTTTTTCCTGGAAATGTGGTAGTGTATATATGTATAAGACCTTCTCAGGTAACATGTCAGTCACTTTACCTTTGCTCAGCTATTATTAATATCCAGTCAGAAGCTCTTTTTAAAAAATTATTGTTACCTTGAAATTGGCAGCAGGCAGCATTATGGGGTGGACAGCACATTCAAGCAGGCTGCTACACAGGATCTGTAGTTTTTGATGGTGCATTCATATTTATATCTCAAAAGTTGATGCAATTCAAAACAAATATACCTTTGAGAGTTGTAGGTATAGGTTTATGACCTCATGTTATACAAAGAACAAAAATAAATAATTGCTGTTTTTCTGGAAGAAACGGATCTCAACAGATGGCATCATCTGCGAGGTTGATATTTCATTAATTTCTCTGTGTGACTCTTTGAGATCCTTTTTGAAAGTTTCAGCAGATCTGGTTGATAATAAGTAAGAAGTAGGGCTTGAGCAGGTAGCAGACAACTTTCATGAGCCCTTAGAGGATGTGTTTGGTATCAGTCCATTCCAGCAAAGCTTAAAGCTTAAACTACAGTGAAGTGACAATGCAGCAGTGCTGTTCAGTGCTTGCATCCTAGACATCTGTCATCTGAACGCTTTGAGCTCCTTGCAGACACTGACTTCAAGATTGCACTGTTTCCAAGCAGAGTCCCAACGCCTGGGTGGAAAGGCTGTAATCATCCACTGAATAAGTGTACTCTGGGATCTTCTGTAACAAGCTTGATGGCAGATTATCTGCTGGTACTGAAAATGTATACAGGCACACTTTCTTCCTAAAAAAAGAGTTTCAGAAACAAATTTTGTGTTACTTATCGGTCTTGTTTACCCCTTCCTTTCAGTCTCTTTTTCAAGATAGAATTATATCTAAGAGTCATTAATAGTGGCCGCTACACTCCCTATAGGCAATGAAGAAGAACAAAGAAGAGTTGGGATTTGCCCCTTGAAAAAGGTAATTGTGTTGACCATGTACCAGCAGATAACAGGTCATGGCCTCTAATCTTACTTTGTAGCTCTTGAGGTGATACAACCTGCTGGTATAAACCTAAGGGAGATTGTGCAAGAACAATTACTTCCATGTAATTTAGGCAGGACTCCTTCAGATTCAGGAGAAACTAGACATTTGACAAGGCAGAGATATATTTGACAGCATGTATGTACTAGTCAGGCAACTAATGCAGTGATTACCTAAATAATGCTTTCTTCCAACAGTTCCCTAGATTTGTCACCCACTCTTTCATTCTGTATTTGGTAACTGTAGGTTCATTTCTTACAGACTGGTTCTTTATGTAATTGATGAGACTGCACAAATATTGCCTTGGGTCTCTTTATGCATTCTCCACAACAGATAGCTAAAATCAAGAGCTGATCTTCCTTAACTATCAATTTACTTAGAATTTTTTTTTGATAAAGGTAAATTTTGAGGCATCAGCTGTAGCAATCTATCCATAAAATTCAACCTGCATGAGAAAAAAAGCATGTTATGCAAAATTCTTATCACATTTTAATAGATGAAAACTGATATGAATATTCATCTGTTCCTATTTTATGTATGTGTGATTTTTCTTAAACTTTTTTCAGCAGCAGAAAGGTTTATGCCACAAACATGAAGCTTTGGGTGTATAACTTCATCTTATTAAAATGCAAATCCATGAGTTTCTCTTCAGAAAAAAAATAAGACAATTTGCTGTTAAATCCCATTGAAAATTACTTTTACCAATTAAACTTCTGTCCTTTGGATGGCAAGTGAAGCAAATTGTTGCCATTTCTGATAAATACAAACTCAGTAACCAAAAACTTCCATGTTGCTATGAGGTACACTAAGGTAGTTTATTTAATTTTCCCTAACCATGTAGTGCCTCCTGAATTTTTAACAATAAAAAAAAAATATATTTGCTCTCACAGCAGTTTTTTACAGTATTCTGGTACAATATCTTGGATGTTTGTTTCTTACCTCTGTCACCATTTTTACTAGTGTTTGTATGACTGCATCTCTCTAACCTCTTTAGTGGCAATTGTGTTTTTATGCAATGACTCACAGTAAGCACTGCATCAACTACATTATAATGTATCTGTGAAATTTTGTATGATAAATGCAATGTATCAATATGTATTAATTCTCCCTGCTGGATCTGGCTGAGATGCAGCTAGTTTTCTTCACAGTAGCTTGTATGGTGCTGTGCTTTAGGCTGGTGACCCAAGCGGTGTTGCTAATATATGGATGATTTGGCAGTTGCTGAACATTGTTTACACAGCATCAATTCCTACTGTTCCTTGCTCTTACCCTTCAGGGTGTGGTCAAGAGCCTGGGAGGAGACACAACTGAGGCAGCTGATCCTGGGTAACCAAAAGGATATCCCATACCATATAACATCACGCTCAATGATAGAATGGGAAGAAATTTTTCCAAAATAGCTGTTGCTCAAGGACTGGCTGGTCACCTGCCTGCTGGTGGTATTGCTTTTGCATCAGCTTTATTTTTTTCCTTCCTTTGCTATACTGTCTTAATGGTAACCCACAAGTTTGCTCACTTTTCCCCTTCTCTCTACCATCCTGATGCGGGGGTGGGAGCAAGAGGGTGGAGGGATCTTATCTTCCAGCTGGGCTCTACCCACTATATTCCCTCAACTGCACTGTCACCTCAGAGGGACATCTGTGGCTAATTTGTGTTATGCTCACTAAGAATCACACCCAGTATTTTCTCTTATACATCTGCTATTGATAATTTGTCATTGATAATTTGTAGGTCTGACTTTTTAGTGTGCTAAAGGTATTTCCAGAAGTGAGAGCCCTGCCTGACTAGCTAGTAAGAACCATTCCTTCTGTAAGGCACTAACAACATCTTTATAAAGAAATACTAGGACAGCCAGCAGAAAGTCCTCATATTTTATATGAAAATATTAATATGAGGTTATGATATTCTTTCATAATCTTTGAGTTAAATAGATGTTGAAATCTGGGGTTTTCTTGTGGTATCTTAACACGAGGATGCATAAAAACCATGACAGTTGGTAGCCTCTTGATCTGACCTAAATTGCAGGAAGTCATCTGGGAGGAAGCATGGTTTTCATTAACCAAAGACCAAAAGTCTTCAAAATAAGTAATATGCCAAATTTTGGTAGAACAATCTAGGAACTAGAACATTTAACCTCTTCATAATAAAAACTTAGTCTGAAGTCAGAGAAAGTAGAAGAAAAATGGCTAGACAACCCTCAGCGACTCACTATGATCTTGCAGATGGGTTTTAGTCTCTCACTTCCTTGTGAAATTTAGTGAATTTGCATCTTCTTTTATCCTATTTTCTTCTTCATTATCTCTGAGCCCAGATTCTGTGCTCTTTTCTCCTACGAGTAGTTTCAGTTTCTCTGCTGAAGCTGCAGTCTGCTAGTTTCCTGTGTTGCCTATTGTCTTCCATCTGGGTTGTGACTTAGAAACTTTTACATTTTTTTAATCAGAGCCCACTCTTTGGCTCATTATGGAAACCATTATATTTTATCTTTCTGACAGTTTTAATTTTATGCTTAGGGGACAATAATGCTAATTTTAAATAGCAGCAAATGAAATATGCAGCCTATTACAAAATCACACTGATACACAACTGCCTAGGAAAACCCTGACCCTAAAAGTTTTAGCACTGTTTTTCCAGTGTTAATAAGACAAATGGTTTTGGTGGCAGCTGCAGTATTTGTAACTTGGTCCTGTTTCTCCTTTGTAATCTGTCACTCTTCTTTTCTCCACGTGTTTGAAACTTGTGTAAAGGTTCAGCTCAGTTAAGGTTTTTTACAAGTTTTATTTAATTTTTATGCTTTCTACTTCCAACATATATTCTTTACTGTTTCCCTGTGTGTTGGTTTCTGTGTATTCATTATTCCCAGTACCCTCTTCCAGAAGGTGATTGCCAGACACTCATGCAATTTTAATTAAGGAAATTTCACACCTTCCATCTTTGATTTTTCAGTTCTTTATCTGATCTCTTTAATTTTGTGGGTTTTCCTTCCAAAAAAGAAAACCATCACTGAAGGTGTAGTTTTGTTTGTCTGGACTCTGTTTAAATTATAGTGATTTCTGTTTACCTCTTTCCAGAGTTAATGTGGGTGATTAGTGTTTCTGTAGTGTCCTTGACATTTATCAGTCTACAGTGTAACATTTTTTTTTTTTTAGACTTTGTAGCTGATGAATAAAAAGACATAATATTTTTTGTTGAAGAATAGAGACTACCAAATTCAAAAGCATTTGGTTTCCTGTTATGCATGCTCAGTTAGTCTCATAGTTCTGTCATCTTGCCTAGAACCTACTCTAATAATATCAGCAATCTTTCTCTGCATTCATTCTCAGTACAGGATCTCCCATTCTCATTGATCTTCTATGCAGAAGTTTCCATTATTTCAGTAACAATAAATTGACTTTGTGTTTCTTGACAGCTTTGACATTTTGCTGTGTTGTTTCATTTCTTTTCCCAATAGCAAACAGCGTAGCAGAGGCAGATTTTATAGAAAACTGCAGTAAATGGAGTCCATTCCTGATCCCTGGCAAATAAGCCCTTCAGTGCTGTTTGCTTAATGGCTTCACTCTAAACTAAGTATCTGAATGTACCTATTGGGCATGCAGGGAATATCTCAGCCTGAGCAGTGGTCAAACAACACATTTGCCAAGCCAGCAGTAAATGCAGTCTGCTCTGAAGGTAGAAGCTGACTAAGCTGCTGTAATGTAGAGTCATAATTAAGAGAAGAACATGATGATCACATTGTAAATTTGTGATATTTGGTGTTCAACATAAAAAAAAAAAGAGCCGAACAAAGGAAGTGCAGCAGGAATACCACAGGAATACAGCAAGCTGTTTTCTCTGTGTATAACAGTAACAAAAAAAAGCAATATGTGATTTTTTTTCATGTCTTATTATACAGATTCTTATACCAGGTTACATAATTCTGCTTTACAGTCAATTGCTTACAGGCATGTTGAGGGAGGGGATCTCTAACCTCTGCTCTGCCCTGGTGAGGCCACATCTGGAGTGCTGTGTCCAGTTTTGGGCTCCTCAATACAAGAGAGACATGGATCTACTGGATAGTCACCTGTTGGGGTGTGTTTTAAGTTCCCCCCCACTTATGGTTGCTCTGTCTCCCCCTCTTTATGTTAAATGGTCCGGCCTGCCTTCTTCTCCTCCCCCCTCTGTCTGCCAGTCATCCCTCCCTCCACCCTATTGGTTAAGTTATGCTGAGTCACTCCCCTGACCCCTCCCTGGGGCCTGTCTGTTACTCTGAGGCCCCTCCCTTTCACCTAGAAAGTTCTACCCAGGGCCTCGGGGGATAGGCTGGTCCCTGGGGTCCCCTCCCTCCCTCTCACTCCATTGGATGTTTCCCCTGCTTGTCACCTTGGTTGCCACCCCCAGTTGTTATCCCACTGGTTGACTGTTGTTCCCTCCCCTTGTTACCTCCCCCATATAAAAGGCCATGCACACAGCACTTGGTGTCTTTTGGGGCTGTTGTCTCCCAAGAGTGCTAATAAATTCGGAATGCAGATACCCCCAGAAGGACGGCTCCTTTGCTTTTGTCGACATCACTCTGCGTCTCTCCCAGTCTGGTGGGTTCGTTCCCACAGGCCATAGCTCCTGCCCACAGCGGCACCCGAGAGTGGCCTTTGCTGCCCGCAGTGCCAAGGACACTGGGCTAGCTGACACTTGGGGAGGCACTGGGACAGACACTAGCACATCGCCACAAAGTTAATTAGAGAACTGGAACATCTCTCCTGTTAGGAAAGCCTGAGAGAGCCAGGACTGTTCAGCCTGGAGAAAGCTCTGAAGGAAAACTCACAAATACTCTACAAACATCTGAAGAAAGGCTGCAAAAAGGGCAAAGCCAGGTTCTTTTCCATAGTGCCAAGTGACAGAACTAGAGGCATTGGGCACAAGATGAAAGACAGGAGGTGTCATTTGAATATCGGAAGTTTTCCACTATGAGGGTGTCTGAGTGCTGGCACAAGTTTCTCTGATTGGTATGGGAGTTTCCATTCATGGAGATAATTCAAAACCGGTCTGGACTTGATCCCGAGCTTTTGGCTGTAGGTGACACTACTTCAGTAGGGAGGCTGGGGATAAAGTAGGGATAAGATGACCTCCAGAGAATCCTCCAAACCTCAGCCATGGTGTGATCTGTTACTGGTCTTTTTTCCTAGCATCCTGTCTTGGTTGCTACTGTGGAGATACAGAATACAGGTTCAGTGTCTGCTGAAGATGGTTCTTTACCCTCACCTAATATTTCTGTTTCTAAGGGAATGATAGGAGAAGAAACATGAATTATTTCACATGGTCAGATGCACTTTGATCTGGCAGTAGAAGCCTCATTGGCTGCAGAATAGTGGAAGGGAGGGCTCTGAGTACTCTGAGTACTCTGAGTACTCTGAGATCGTCATACTGTTATTAATGACACTTGTAATCTCTCTGAAGACTGAATAGAAAATTAAATTATTTTATCTTGGTAGGATGTATATTTCATGAACATGGGGTTTTTTTTAACCTCATTCAAAGGGTTTTTAATAACATTGACTTTTTTTACTTTGGCAAGTTTTTTTGGTTTTTTTTTTCAATAAGAATATACTTGAAAAGGAATGCAAATGAATTGAATTTCTGGAAAAGAAAAGTGGCTGACCTTGAGGCATTTGTCCTGCATAACAGCCTGAAGTATGTTGATAGTAAAAAGGAAAGAGGTAAGATTTCATCTTGAGAAGAATAGAACAGGTGAGCATTAAGGCTTAGAGCAATGCTAGGGAGGGAGAGGAGGGAAGTCATTTTCAGAATCTGAATGATGGAAGCAAGTAAAGGAGCAGTTTATAATCTGTCATGCATGTTTTAATTATTTTAATACGTGTTTTCTTTTTTATAAGTGAAGAAGTTAGTTTAAACTTTCAGTTTTTAGAACATAGTTTGATTTCTCTTCTAGTTGCTATAGTGCATTATATAGTTTCCTGTGAACCTGATATTTTTGTTTACTGTGGTTTTCCTGGGGGCTCTGAATTCCAAATTTTTAAATGCTTTAGGCGAGGAGTCTAAGAGCATGAAACTCATGGTAACTGAGAATTTTAGAATTAGGTGTATCTTTTGCCAAGTATATGAATAATATACAAGTCAAGGCAGGGAAAAATAAAATTTAGAGCTAAAGGAAATGCTCCACAACACCAGCCTTTGGCAGTGAGTAGGTAGTACAGTTCAAAGCTCCAGGTAAACACATATTGTCATAAGTCTCTCAGGACTGCATCTTTCAAAGCAGTAATTGAAGCTAAACCAAAGAATTAGGTAACCAAAGTTACCTAACTCACCTACCTAAGGAAGTTTTGCTTCTTTAGAAAATATAGAATACCAGATTATATGTCCACTTCTCAGCTCTGCCAAGTTAAACTGCCATTAATCTAAATCTCTGTTAATATGATGAATTATAGATACACTTTCATGTTCTACTACATTTGTCACAAGGGCAGTAACACCTGACTGAACAACAAAGCAGACAAAAAAGAGTTGTAACCTGCCAGTTGTTTCATTAAAAATTAACAAAAGTTTTAAATGTTGGTTATTGGTAGAATTTATTTGGTTTATAATGCAACAATTCATATTGATTTACTATAGTAAGATATTTAAGTCCATTTTGGAAGTCTGTGGATTCATCACCTTCTTGGTACATCATGGTTGTAAAGACGTAGGAAGTTCCAGGACGGTTTGGGTGGATACAGACGAGAGATCTCTGTTAGTTGCTCTTAGAAGATAAGGTTTATTTGGGATGGTGAGAGGTCCCGCCTCGAGCTGCCCGACTCAGCACATGGCAGGGTCTTAGGTGATGGGGGAGGGGAAAGACAAAGGGAAGAGCTGGGAGTTCCAAGAGGCAGGGGGATCCAAGAGGAGAGAGGAAGTTCCAAGAGGGCGTCTGGCCCCTTGGAGACCCCTTATCAGGGGGTTTCAAGGTGGGCTGGAACAAGACTTGGGCCAGTGGGGTCACAGACACTTGATGCTTCAGGGTAGGGTTGCAGGTGTGGGATGAACCATACATTCTGCGGGATGAGATGGAACAGTCCATTTGACTTTTGGACCTATCTGTAGGTAAGGGTATTGTCCAGCCAGTAGGGGGCGTTATATTCGTCCTGGCTGTACTATTGTGATTCTTCTGCTAGGGAATCATATTTATCTATCCTTCCCAACAATGGTTAACATTTTTATGTGATCTCTCTACTGCAGATACACCTCTGAACACATAAATACATGTGTCTAACATCTTGGTAACCTTGGAATGCCCACATGCTCTGAAAATCTTTGTTGTATGTCAGCCAGCGCTCCTCGTTACCGTGTTCCTAATGCTGTAAACCACTACTTCTCACCTGGTCCTGATATATGCTTCATTGGACACCCTAGAGTATTTTGGGAAAGGCATTTATTGAAAGGTACAGTGTGCCAGCTGATATATTCCTTACCTAGTGTGTGAGGAATACTGTGTTACCTTGCAACACCTCTTGTCTTAAATTGTGCTAGAAAAAGAAATGTATTTAAGGTGTACAAAACCAGGCAAACCAGTTGCATATGTTTCTAGAAGATGTGCTGGGATGATATAAGAAAAGCACACATCATGAAAATTTATGAAGAAATTTTTCTCCTCTCTCCTTTCTTCAACAGAGAATCTTCAGTTTTCTTAGAAGTCTGACAAAATTAGGCCCTGCTGAATATCATATACCATATTAATTAATTAAAGAAAAGCCTATTTTATTATAACATTTTCATTTTTATAGGCATATTTTCATTTTGAAGACAACCTTGTGTTTTAGGTAAGGTGTTACCTCTTCTAGTCAGACAGATGTACAACTTCTTGTTAGAACTTCTCCCTTTTTCGTAACTCGACATCCATAATTCACTAAGTGAATCTTACTTTAGAAATAGAATATCCTGACTTGAAAATGACCCATGAGAATCACCAAATCAATCAGCATGTAAACACATATGCTTATATAAACATCTCTTGGGTTAAATGTTTGTAGATTTGAGTGATCGGCTATTGATTGACAAGAACCAGAACTGGAGAAGCTGACTGACTTGGGCTGTAAACTAATCCATCGTAGTGGACTCAGAGCACCTTTCTCTAAGTGCTGTAACACTGTAATGTGTTAGCATGGTGTTCAACATGTGTGACTTCAATGTCACTCTGCAAAGGTGATGTGCAGGGAGATTAACTGATTTCCACTGTTTGATAGAGTCTGCACTATTCAAGAAAGGTAAGTCCATTTTCCAAATTTCACTCTACGTCTTCTAGTCCTCACGGGCCACTGTATTTTCCATCTTTCTCAGGGACAAGGTATTGTACCAGATTCAACAGAGAGAATTGAAAAAAGATAAATTACAGTAGTTGAATTTATTAAGAATTACAATAATGAATGCAGTAAGTGAATCATGAATTATGGTTTTGAGCATAAACACTGAAATTATTTACAAAAGGAGCAGACATTATTAGCCATAAAACTTAGGAATATCCTTCCTCATATCAGAATTGTCATATCACTTTTGAAATGCAACATTGCACTTGTTAAAAGATAAGGATCCTGGCCAAGGATAAACTTTCATTAAAATGGTAAGGGAATTTCTCAGTACTTTTGAATCTTTCAGACTTACTGATTTTAATTAATCCTTTGTGGTTTAATGAACCATTCTAAGCTAGAACTGTCAGGATCATGGAAAATTGACAGTGAAGCAGTTATGCTCAAGATTTAGACTGCCAGTCAATTTTGATGAAGAAATTATGCGAGAGGAATGTGAATGTCCGTTGTGTAGTGAGCTGGTTGCCCCTGAGTCAGGGACCAGCAGATGACCAGTCTGGTTTCCGCTGTGAAGCACAGCAGGGAAGGAGATGGTTTGCCAATTCAGACCCAATGAGGGAGGATAGCCTCAGTTACCTGCTCTACAGAACAAGAGACTGGAAGAACTATTGACTTGCTGGTTTCCCATAGCGGAACTGTCAGGGTTGCTACTTTGGTAACCCCTGATTTTAGTGGCTAGAACAAATGAGACATGAAGAGCAGAAATGTAAACCTCTACCACACTAGTTTGGGGATTTATTTTCTCCCCTTCTTCTGCCTATATTATTATGCTTTACCTTTCTTGTTTCATGAAATTCTAGTGATAGGATTCAGTATCCATGGCAGATACAATAAAAGCAGATTCAGGGTAATAACAGTAAATCCTTTTAAAAATTCAATAGAGGTAGTTGGATGAAAAAAAATTCTGGATTTTACTTACCATTTGAACCCCTTTTTAGTTGTACTTTTTAGTATAACTTAATTAACATTATTTTGGAATGTTTGGCTCAGAATCAAAAAATCAGTGTAAACTCATCTATTCTATTAAAATATGAATTGAATGAAACTTTGGTGTTATGTATAGGTTTATAGTATCTCATTTCATAGTCAGTATGAGTCAGGATAGGGAAGATTTCAGTTCCTTTGTGTTTCACCCAATTTATTGATATGATAGCATGTAGGCAATTTTACCAGTGCATATTCCCATTTTGCTTTCCCATTTCTACACTAGTACTAGGACAGAAGCTGAAGCAATATTCCTTCCCCCATATTTTAAGTGTTTTATTACTTTTGTTTGAGAGCTAATACTACTTTTCATTTTCCTACACATTTTGAAATGTCATTAAACTCTTTGGCTTATACTCCGTTATCTAATAAAAATGCTTGTGATTTAAAATTTGAACTGAGTATAGATTAATAATGAAAATTATTAAAAGTAAATATTAGGAAGGGAATTAATGAACAGTATAAGATACAGATACACACTCCCCTGCCATTTTCTACTTCAACAGGACTTCTCAAAGGGAGGTACATTTTTCTCTCATTAGAAGCTATGCAAATTAACCAGACAAGCCTCATCCATTTTTCTTGAACTACAAGAGTAAAAATTAATAAGGTTTAATTTTTATTAATTGATTTTTCAGAAATTTAAATCAGCAAGAAACATTTTTCGGCAAGGCGATGTCTGAGTCACTGGTGTTGATTTTTAACAAAGTCTTGAATACTTTTAGGCTTGAAGAAAGTACACATCCCATATACAGCATTCTGCCTGGAATGCGGGCAAGTTTCAGTGTTCAGTAAGTGAAATATAAAGGCAGAATAATGTCCTATTGGATTAAGCCCATTCTGATTGTCTTGCTGCTAATTTGATAGTCTGTATATTTTTATTTTGTGCTGTATGTAATTCAGTAAGAGAGGAAAATAGGTTTTAAAATTACGTCTTTAAAGAACAAATTCCAAATTTTTCTTTAGAGAGAAGCTTTACCACCACAACCCACACACAAATGGAACTTAGACGTGGGGTTTTTTGTTTGGTTTAGTTTGGTTTGGTTCTTTTTAATTTTTTTAAAATTTTTGTATTTTTCTTTAGTGGGCTAGATATTGAAGTTCAGTTGCAGCAGGCTTCAAGCAAATTACAACTGAGTTAGCCTATTTTTTTATGGCAAATTTAAAGAGCATACAGAGGTGAAATTATGGCTTGCTTAATTTCAGAGTTCATTATGACTATTTCATATGATTCCAATCACTAGCAGAAAACAAAACTGGAGTAAAGAAGCTGTTATCTAAGTTGAGGTGCTTTTTGTGTTATTGATTTCCAAACGGTTCATCATGATTTTAGTAAATACAAGTTAAAATTTTATTTGAGTATTCCAAACTGTGCATCTGAGTTATTTTATTTAAGTTTGAAATATTGAATTTAAAAAGTTTTGTAGTCTATTGAAGAGAATTCTATTAATCCAACTCCAAAATCAGACATATTTCAGGAATCACAAAGATGTGAAAGACTACTAAATAGTATATTCTGGTACACTGTAATGACTATAGTGAGAATATTTAAGATACATAACATTTATCTTGACTAGAGACAAATGAGGAAAGACTGTGCTACACTTTGTTTTCTTTCCAACTAATCATACTTTTGAAATAAATTCTTATTTCATAAGCCAAAAAAAAAATCATTCTATTATTTATGAATCTGTAGTGAATTGACAGCATGTAAGTTCATTTCATTAGGAACTCATTCTAGGTTAATTCTATCTAGCAGCAGCTTAATTTGGGCTAGTCAGTAAGGGAGATGTTAATAAATTATTTGGCACATATGTGTGATCTTTTCCTACAAGGTAAGTATCAGTACTCATTTTTGTCAAGTATAAAGGGCATTTAAAGAGCATAGTTACTATATGTCAAACATATCTGAATAGATTTTGAATAGTGAATTTTATTAAACTAAATTTCTAGTGTTGCTCTGGCCCTGACATTTTCAAGCAATTTAAGTGTTACAGTTTGTCAGCATATTAATGTATTTTTGTAAATGGAAGGGAACTCAGCTACATGTGAAGTCTACATTTTAATATTCTGATAAACACAAAAGGTATCTGTTCTCAAAAGAAGAAGAATAAAGGCCACTTATTTTTGATTATATATATATATAACTAGCTCTTATTTCTATATATATCTAAGATGTTGAGTTTTTTGTAGACATTGCATAGCAGAAAAATTGCAAGTAATTGTTTGACCAAAATGTTTACAATGTAGTTATAGTTAAAAAACAAAGAAGCAATAATTTTAAGATTGCTTTATAGGAATGCATTATCTTCAATATATGCACATATATCAATGTAAGAGAAATTATTAGGCGGCCAGCCAGGAGTGAGGGGAAGGAAACCAGGTTGTTAAAATATTCACACAATAGAGTGTTTAGGTAAATGTACAGCTAAATATTAATTTCCAAACTAATTTGCTCTTCATTGAGCAAAATGGACCATAGGTTGACATAGTGAATTTTCCCTATACCAGTGTCTTGGATGAACTTGACTTGGCACAGTAACTATTGAAAAATCGTATTCTATCTGCCCTTTATTGATTTCTTTTATTTTCTTTTATGTTTGTTCATTTTTACAATCCCAAGAAAGAGGACTTTTGTTGAAACACATACATGGTATGACTGAGAAAATCATACGAGGTTCAGGGGGGAAAAAAAGCACAGCTTAAACAAGCTGATTTATGCAGCCAATATTAAAGCACTGTTCATTGGGGGGGGGGGGGGGAAGGAATGTTACAGGTCCCACGTAGTTTCCAGCTCAGAACAGAATCCTGTAACCATTTCTGTCTGTGGTCATAATAATTTTATAACAGACCCGTCATCCTGTTAAATTAAAAATTATTTTATTTACTATTTATAAAATGCTGGGGAAAAAATAACAAATATCTCATAAAAATTAAAATGTGAAGCTTAGTAGGGCAAGGCATCTTCGAAGATTACCTGGTATATTTTATTATAATGATGGCAGCAAAAGCAGCCTGCTGAGTGTATGTCCATCTTAGCAGTCCATTACATTATTTCCATTCCAGAGTGGCTGACAAAGGAGGGAGAAAGAGTTTTCCATTGCCTGTAATCCATATGAATAACCTCTGACAGCCCTTGTGGAGTATCAAATAGTATTGTTTTCTTAATGCACAAAGTTAACTTGGAGGAGAGTGTTCACATCCAGTTCTTGACTGAGTTTTTTTTTTTTTTCCTTTTAAGTTCCAGGAAGCTTCATTGTAATCATCTGTGTTTATTCCACAGAAAAACCATCTTCCTTTTGCCACATTCAAACTGTGTTGACTTTAAATTCCACCTTATAGACGGTTACATAACTTTACACATTTTTGCAGTTTAGTAATATATCTTTTTTAAAGTCTTAACTTCCTGTAAGCCTTTGCTGCTAAGGAAATAAAGAATAGATTATCAATTAACTCTTTGAGCTCTCCCATGGGTTGGAAGGTCTGTTCATTCTCTTTATAGTGTATGGCATGGCATGCTGTGTTATGTTCCAGAGTGGTTGAACAGTGCAGAGAAAAGCAATTCTCCTTGCTTCAACTGTATTGTACTTGTGCATCCTATCTGTCTGTGGGGAGGGAGACAGCTCTTCTTTCCCTTTAAGATGATTGATTTTTGACCCCATTTACACTTGTACCATCCACAACATGCTATGGCACAGTTCCACAATTTAATTTTGAGTTGTATGAAAAGCAAACCCCTTACCTTGCTTTCATCTTTGCACTAATTTATGTCGTTTCATGTCCTTTTAATTCTGCATTTTGAGAAACTGAAAACTATATTAATGTGCACACTGCTTTGTTCTGTCTCTCACTGACAGTGAGTTTTCGTGCCTGAAGATTCTTGGTCTGTACAGTTACTCTGTTCAGAAACTCTTATATGTGTAATCATCCTTACATACTTTATAATTTTGCATATTTTGACACTTTTGCACAGTGAAATCCTGTTCTCAGCATTTTGGTTTTGATAACCTGACTAGTGCAGAAAACATTGAGCCACTCAAATATATTGAAGACCACAGACTCTAATAAAAACTTGCAGAGAGAATTTCTCTCCATATTGACAAACCTCACCATTTACTCACAGTTTTTCTGCTTCTGTTTTAACCATTCTTCTAATTTATTGAAGGCCTTTCTTGTTATCCCAGGGGGACTGAGCTACTTCAGAATCTTTTAACACAGAATCTTGTTAAAATCCTTCGGAAATCAAAGACTGTGTGCCAAGGCATCCATCCTTTTCACATAGTCAGTGTTCCTCCTGTGAGTTACAATTTCTCTTTTCAGAAACCCTCTCAACTATTCCCCCGTACATTACATTCATTTACATATATGTTAATACTGTTCTTCAGTGTAACTCATAATCACTGTCTTGAATGGAATTGGGACTTACTGAGCTCTAGTTTGAGGTACGTCCTAGTCTTGTCCCCATTTTCAAAATCATAAAAGCAAAAACTGAAGCCCCCTCGTCCCTTGCCCCCAAAAATCCATGTCTACCATTCCCATGCTTTGGATGCCTTTTTAAGTGACGACCACAGTAATTTCCCATAAGAATCCCAGGCAAACACTGCTTGATCTTTCTTCTTTTTTCCACAGTACTTTTTTTTTTTTTTTAAACATTTTCTAGTAATAATTCTGTTTGAGACAGATCTCTGATGTACGCCAACTAAAAAGGGGTTCCATCACAGGAACCTTCCAGATCTACTCTTCATTAAATTTTGATTTGGTGAGTCATTTACATTTCTCCTAGAGCTTTGTCTCTTTGAACATTCTCTTTACACTTAGCTGGTCTATTAGCCCTAAAGCCTTTCTGGCAGGCTTAATGCTCCTGTTGGGCTTTAAAAAGCATTTAATGCTTTCCATTATGCTTTCAGCAAATTGTTCGTCTAGATATTTTTATTTTTCTTTTTCTTTCTGCAGCTATCTAAACCTGACTTCATTGTTAAAAATGGGTCCTTGGCAGAGCATAACAACTTACTATTCTCTGTGTTTTCAGTGCCCCTGCAGTGATTCCCATTTTTAGTAGGTCCTTAGGCCTCTCCGAAACATGATTAAGAGTACTAGAAATCTTTTAAGCAGGGAAGTAATACACTTACAAAATTCAAATCTTCCCTGTTTACCATTCCCCATGACATGTATTCCAACATAGAAAAATAAATACCTTGATCACAATGTCAACAAGCAAAAGAACTGTGTGATTTTTTTCCTTTGTAGGTTTCTGGACCTGTCTACAATTTCACTGGCTGTATAAAACTCATAGAAATCAATAACGTCGGACCTTTCAGCTTCTCTAATGCTGTGGGAAGAAGTAATGTTGACAGTTGCAGGTAAACTGTCCTCTATGCCTTTCAAAATCCTAAGGAATTGTTTGTGCTGATTTTCCTTTCTTCCTTACACAGGGTGACCATTTTAGATCATTTCAACAATGGCTACAGGAAAAAAAAACAACAAAAATCTTTAGAGAAACAGAGACCTTTCTTTCTTTTATGCTTTTAAAGCATTTTCTTAATGGAAGGTTTTTTTTTTTTTTCAGAGTAGTTCAATTAAGCTTGATAGCTTATTTGGAGTGAGTTTTCACACCCTGAATGCTGAAACAGTGTACTAATAAAGATGATCTGCAGGAAAATACAGGACTGGGGAGTGAGGAGATGTGCTGGTTGTGTTTTACTTGTTACTTGGGACTTCCATCAATGATGGTGCCACAATTACTCTACAAGAGATTGTGAAAAATGCTGGAAAGCATTGTTTCTGAATACATTAAAAACCCCAACTGATTTCTGTTTTACATGTTTGCATTGCTGTTGGTCATTCATTGATTGAAATAAAAGCCATACGGGGCAGTGGTACATTAGGATTCTATTCTAGAATATGATAGGTTTGAACATGGAAAAATGGAAAGCAAAGGAAAACAGAGGTGAATTGCATTTGTAGATAATGAAGTCTTTCGTGAGAGAATATCCTTTCAGTCATAGGAGGTACATGTCCTATATTCCTGGAGGACATTATGTATGGCTTTTAACATATGACTATTTTTCCCTAGAATTTATAGAATAGGTCAGTTAATATTCATGTGCTTGCTTAAACTCTATCCTCAAAAGCTGGTGGTAACCCACTAGATCCTTAGTTAAAGATCCATGAGATCTGAACTCTGCAGTCACCTCCACCACTAGCCCCTTAATGAGCACACATCCCATTCAAAGTTATAAATGGAGTGTAAAACCACTGTCTCTAAGCTTTTGCCAGTAAAACTTACTCTGAACACAAAATTCAATTTGTTACCCCTGCAGAGACCTGCCACCATTTTTATTTAGAACAGCAGCTCAGTGTCATCTCCTTGTCCAAGCTTGATGAAGAAATAAATCTTTGCACCCTTCAAGTTCCCCAAAGCATTTTGTTTGGAATATGTTCCTAAGTGCATTTTACAAGTGGTTGTGGGTCTAAATCCTGCACAAAAAAGAAAATCCTGACATCTATGGTAACAAACCCCAAATAACAAAGAAACAATGTCTCCTCTCTTGTCTTTCTGTACAGTGTTTCATCAGAAATTTTCCTAGTAAGAGCTATGGTGTCCTTCCAAATGAAAGCATGTACTCTTGTGTGTGAAACTATGCCTCTGTGCAAAACAGAAATTCATAAGGCTCAAAACAAGTGAGGAAGGTATTTCATGTCTTTCATTCAGGTATTAGCTTTGAAGAATCATGGTGAAAAAACTTAAACCATCTCTGCTTCTCCTCTGGTTACTAGATTAGGAATTTTTTCTCTATTTTGCATATGCATGAGAGCTTTGATGGCCTAAATCACAGGCAAGAGGCAGGTCTGGTTTTTAAACTACCAGGTAAAACCAGGATAACTTAAAAATCAGGATTGTTACCATCTTTTCTACTTTCTTTCATTCTCCTTAATAATACTTTCATTGATAAAAGTGCTTACATCCTTGAGCTTTTTGACACTTTTCTTTTTTACAGTTTTTCCTACTGAATGCTTTATATAACCATTCCATTAAGTACTAATAGGCTTCAACAAGCAAAAAAAGGCAATGAGAACACCTTTGTCCAGTCTATGTATATAACATAGAGAGGGATACAGACCTGCAAGAGATGGCTTGTAAAAAAATAGCCTTGTTCCTTTTAACTTTTTATTATTATAGAATGTTGTGTTATCTGTTATATTATAATCTATAGAACTATGTACCAAGATTTATTGAATTTTGTATTGATTCTGATACTCTCCTTCATAGTTAATTAGCATACAAATATGGCTTATATTGTATAATACAGATGTTAAAGATTGCTTTATTTGAATCAGAACTCAGTGATTGCAGCCCAGGACTGTTTCTTGCAAATACTTATTGTGCATATGTTACTGATTAGGTGAGTAAAATGACATGACTCTTTGTATATATGAACTGTGGATATAATCTTTTACATAAAAGGAGGTTGAAAGAATACTGGGCGTTCTTAACGCTCTATGCTAAGCAACATGTTCCTTTTACCTACCTGTTTTTTCAGAATGCTGCAAATGAGCCTGACAGTGTCCAGCTCCATGCAGTCCACACACATGTGGCCCCATCCTAGTCCAAATCACAGTTATTCCTGTCTGGGAAAAGCTGAATTTCAACAATGGAAATTGTTTTACTTAGTCTGTTGAAATTCAGAATAATGTCAAAAGATAATTGAAATTATTCCGAATTTCCATTGGTGAGGAGGGAAATTTATAGAAATTGATTGTTTGGAAGCCAGGCAGGCATTCTCCTTACTCATTTTTACCCTGTGACACACAAGTTTCATAGGTGCTCGCACCTGGCAGCTAACATAATTTGCATTTCTCTTTAGGTATAACCCACATTCATCCTGACATCATCAGCCCTTAAACTTTTAGGCTGCTTCCCTAAAAGCACCTATGAAGCTCAGCTGTCTTTCCCCATTTGCAAAACAGGCTTCTGGGGAAGATGGACTTGTTTTGAGAAGGTAGAAGAAAGTAATTTAAGAAAATTGTTTAAATAGGGCAATAATGGATTATATACTTTGCAAATACAAGTAGCAAGTGACTACTAAAAAACATGGTGTAATTTATATTTTATTTTCAGAATTTGCATGGTTCTGCAGATGCAGTATTGCTGCAGTTGGAGCTGCCTAATAGTACCAGAGAACTCTACAGTGTGGCAGACAGAGTAATCCAATTCCTTCTGCAAGAACACCTCTGTACTTATCACTCAGTGGCACTGTTTCTGTTCTTTCTGTGGTAGTTTTTCTTTAATTGACCTTCTACTTATCATCATCTATTTGTAGTTTTAGAATACTCTTGAATGCCCTGCTTTTACATATTTAGTATGCTTTAGTGGCATTCAGTTATCCTGCTGGATTTTGTCTTGGTCCCCAGATTACTTCATTATTGTGGACATGCTGACACTTCTTAAAATTTATGGGTTTGTGAGTAAATTTCGAGCTTATGATTTTTTCATAGGATTGAAATTTACTCAAATGTGTTCTGCCATCTTTCTAACTGGATCTATTTGTATTTTAAAATACCGAAAGGATGATCTAATATGTGAAAGGAATATAGAGAGCTTTCAAAATCATATTTTAGAGGTACTTCATTTACCTTCTCAAAACTATTGAAATCACCACATCAGGACAAGACAGTACCTTTCATAGGATATTATACACTGCATGTTCTTTATCTCAAAGATTTAACATTACTGTTTAAAAAATGTTCATAATTAAGAAATGCAAAAAAATTGCACCATAACATTAGTTTCATTGGCATACATATCTGACTACCTACAATCTAAAATGCTGTATTTATGGCAGGAATGTTATTTGTTCTTTTAAAAATCATAATTTTTAATTTGAATGTCAGACACCACAAGAGAGAGAGAATTATTTTAACTTGGTAGAACTAAATTGGAAATGGGGGCATCATGGAAATTACCTTTCATGTCATTTTGGAAACAGGTGTTAAATTCTGCTTAAATTCAAGAAGATTATTGATACAGGCAGGACTAGGCAATTGGATATGATTAAAGACCAAATATTTGCAATAATCCTTGTCATTCTGAAAAATGCAAGATTTCTGTGCATGCTCAGAAGCACTGAGATTTCAGGTATATCACTTTAACTCAGTTAATCTGGCCCAGATTCTTCTGCTATTCACGTGCATCATTGTTTAAGCATTGTGTGTATGAGTACATTATTACAGGATACCTCAAGGACAGAGAGCAGGTAGGTGGGATGTACTGCACTGAGGGCTCATCAGAACTTCCTGCCATTCAATGTCACCGAGGTGAAACAGGACATGGCAAAATAATGGTTTAGGCAAGAGGAGTCTGAGTCTCTGAGAGTGGTCTGGCAGCCATAAAGTACTGTGAGCTATGCAGCTTTGGTTTTCAAGAGAGGTTATATTGGAATCGATCAATTAGTAAAGGTAAACCTCCAATAGGTAGTTTTCTAGAATTATGCTAGACTATATAGTTATGAAGATCTTGTCAAAGTTTATGTTATGATTCTCTTTAAATTATACATGTCTCAGAGTTATGAATATATAGACAATTTTGAAAGAGATTGTATAATGACCAATAGTAGTAGTAGGACAACTGAAAATAATGGATCTCTGATAACAATTTTTAAGAAATTAAATCTCTACTTTTTTTTCTTCTGAAGGAAGGAAGATACTTGTGATGCGTTAATGCAATATAAAGCTCAAAGTGTTTCAGAAAATTTTACTGGAATAGATTTGCAGGATAAATGACTATCACTTCCAGACAGAGTTCAGATGACAGATATAAATGAAGCTTTGATTCCTAGTATTAAAAGCTGGTGTTTACTGCAGTTCATTTCTGTTTTAGTGTCTGGGAGCTATGACTGCTATATATTGCTGTAAGTGTTTACTGTAACAGTTTACTGCATGTACTAAATTCAAAGGTTCCAAACACACACCCACACACAGAGAAAATATATACATACACATATACATATATCTGTACCCATCCAAGCCCTGTTTTTTCATTAAAAAAAAAAAAGAATCTTACCTATGAAACAGAAAAATACTGTTCACTGTTTTCCTAAGTCTTACTGATGGATGCAAATGTACAATAGTGAATTGGACTTTCAGAGAGGAGCTAATAAGCTAAGTTCTTCATTACTGCCCATTGGACAGAATTGTGGTAGATTTTTAAAAAATATTTTGATTTCTTATTAATTTATCTTAATATGTATTTCCAGGCTGAAGCTGAGCTTTGTTTCAGCAAAAACTCTGATTGCTATTTGCATTTTGGAAAGAGTCTCTTGAAAGTGCATTACCCAAGGTCTATTCCATCAAGAGGACTGATGGGTTTCCTAATATATGGCAATTTTCTCAGGAGCTATGCAATACACTTTGGAGAGCTCTACATGTTTTCAATAAGCCCTCAGTTCCACTCTCCTCTCACTCATGAACTCATGCACTTTCCAACAAGCTCTAAATCCCTTTCCTTGTGTGTGAATACTCCCTTTTCCATTCTATAGTTTTCTGTGATATTTTTACAGAAATCTCCACAGACCACAGCACTTTTGTGAAGTCAGTCTCCTGTGCAATTTCTCAGTGTTTTTTCCATTGTGGAACTTTCTGTTTTTCTGTTTGTATATTATAAAACATCACAACTCAGAGCATCTGACACCAGGCATCTGAAGGTGTTTGACTTCTGTCTTTGGAATGAACTGCATACTTTAAAAAGGGGGAAGTTCATCTGCTGAAAGCTATTTTTCAGTCAGTTGTGAAAGTCCTGCTGTTGCCATTCCACTTTCCAAGGAAAGTGGTTATGCTGGTGCATGTGGTATGTCAGAGCTCATCCTAGGGGTCTGTAGAAGACTCAGGTCAGCTTGTAGAGTTTCTTCATATTAATCTACTTGGACTGAAACATTTAACTTCAAACAAATATACAAGCTGGCTCAAAATCAAAAGAGAAATCATAGAGTTTCAAGCTTAAGCTCTTCAGTCCATTTACATCTCAGTTTATTAATAAACCAAGATCCTTTAAGAAGCATTGAGCTTCTGTTATACATGAGAGACTACCAGTTAAATTCTTACATACCAACAGCTCAATTCTTACTTTACTTACATTTGTATCTTCTCCTCAATAGTTCAAAGTCTTGTGCTTAATTCTGAAATACAAAAAAAAAAAAAAAAGACAAAGAATATGAAGTGCCCATCAACATTATAGAGGAAAATGATTAAGAATACTGACACTACTTAGTTTTATTTGTTCAACAGGTTTTATGAGTTTTCTCTGGTTAAAATGGAGATTGGATTAAATGGTTCTGAAATACAGAACTGAAGATAAAGCTTCAGAAATGTCATTCATTTGTATTCACCACATACATGATGCTTGCTATTACATTAATTACATTTCTGTACAATTCTAACATAGAGAATGATAACAAGAATTTGATCTTCTTTATGCATTTAGTTTGTTACTTTTTCCCTCTCTCATCTATTGCTTTTGCTGACTGATGACTTTTCTGTGTGTTTGCCTCTTACTCCTTTTCCAGGGCCTCAGTTGCTTTCGTATGCTTTCATCCCTTTGCTTGATTTGCCCTTCTTAATTTTCCTACTCTTTTGCATTTGTTTGTAATATTTTCTTTTCCTTTGTTGAGTTTCACTGTCCTGTAAAATTTCCTTTCTGCTCTCTGTGCATACATGGATTCTATTCTTCTGTTATCTTTTCTTCTTCTTCTGGTATTCCTATTTAGACAATGACTTTTAAGTGATAGACTTCAGTGTTTAAAAAAAAAAAGAAAGAAAAAAAAAAAAAAAAAAAGAAAGAAGTGATGTATGTAATCTTCCCTACTGTTATAAATACTCAAAATCACTGTAAAATTTTGTAAAAGCCCTTTATCTCAATGTTTTGAAGTATTCTGTGAAAATTGTTTCTGATGGATATTAGATAAATCCATATGTCAAATATATGCAGGTGAGAAAATGTGTGTTTGCAAACATTACATTTCTCTGCTTGTTTCTGGAAAAGATTGTCATCAGCATGCCACAAAACTACTGTTAATGTTCTTTAGGAAAACTCTCTATTTCTAGATTATTAATAGTACTTGGTGATGTTTATCTTGACCTTAATTATCCCTCTGTGACTATATGCATATGCATTATACCAAGAGAAAATTGTTTCTTAATTCTGTCAACAGAATTCAGTGGCAGTTACTGTCCATTAGTGTGTGTCTGTAATGAACAATTGTAATGAGATTGTGATTTCTGCTGAAATTTCCAGGTAGTTGCATGGAAACTAGTAAGACAAGTATTAAGGGATACCATGCATTTTTTCCTTTCACTTTTATCAAGGAGGCATTTGCAACTATATATGTCAATGTATGCATACAATGCCTAAGACAGCGTGTTACAGGAAATAAATAATATCTCAGTTAAATATTTTGGAAAAAACTCTGACACAGCTGTGAAAAAGGAAATATTTTTGTTAATAAAACTCACAGCTTTTTTTTTTTTAATTAAATTGTCTTTCTACTACTGCTCATCATGTGTACTTCATTATTTTATAAGGTATTGATTTAATGAACTAAAAAAAGGCTCCATTGATGGAGTGCTTTTGCACTCCAGTTGCACCTTTGGATCTATTTTTGTTCATTTATATAATATTTAATGTCTCCTGTTACTGGTGATTCTTATTCTAGACTACTAAATTTACTATTGGAATTTATAAAGCTTCTCTCACCTCAAATGCTAAACCATTGCATATAACTGATCCCTTCATGCATCACAAAATCATGCATTCACAGAAACAGAGGATGAGTGAGGCTGGAAGGGATCACAGTGAGTCACTTTTAGACAAACACTCATACTATAGAACCAAATTTGGTCGCAGTACTACACCCAGCTCTGGGGTATCCAATACAAGAAGGACATGGACCCATTTGAAAAAATCCAGAGGAGGGCACTAAGTTGATCAGAGGGCTGAAGCACCTCTCCTATGAGGACAGGTTGAGAGAGTTGAGACTGTTCAGCCTGGAGAAGGGAGGGGTCTGGGAAGACCTTATTGGACCCTCCAGTACGTGCTTCTAAGAAGTCTAGGGAGGGACTTTTTTTAGGGCATGTAGTGATAAGAGGGACTGGAGGTCTTCTAAACTGAAGATTTAAATTATGTGTTAGGAAAAAAATCTTGTCTGCGAGGGTGGGGAGGCACTAGAATAGGTTGCCCAGAGAAGCTGTGGATGCCTCATCTCTGGAACTTTTCAAGACCAGGTTTTCAAGAACAGGTCTTTATCTGCTGCCTGGTCTAGTGGGAGGGCCTGACCAACGATAGTAGAGAGGTGGAACTAACTAGTCTTTAAGATCCCCTCCAACACAAATCCTTCTATGACTCAGATTCTAACTATTTTCAGAAGGAAAAATCTGTGTTAAAGACTTCTGTTACAGCAAGTCTCTGTCTGCTATGGCCTCTTTACATTGAGTGGTAGATTCAAAGCCCCACCAACTGTGCTTGATGTATAAAGCTGCTATGTCAAGCCAAAGCACATTCACAAATCATGGAAGTGAGAGAGATTGCCTGTCAGGTGTCTGTTCTCTGGGTCATCACAAGCTCTTACGTAGGAGGTAAGAGAGGTAAGGATGTGACAGAGCTCAGTGGACCAGTGTGGGGAAATTCAGGGAGGCATTGCAGTCCAAAGGACAGCATAGTGAATGAATCCTCCATACCTGAAGCTTCCTCACTGTCAGGATTGATCAGAATTAGAAGGCTGCTGAGATAGTTTAAAAGCCTTATGGCAATCTTTCAGCCTTTCTTACCTGTGGATTATGTGTTTGTTTAGTGGTTGGAAAGGTGTAGGATTTCAGCTGTATATTTTTAGCTGCAGTAAAGGAGAATGTTTTTACATCAAGGATCATAGTTCCAGAAACACTAAAAGTTGTTACAACATCTGGGCTGTTCTAGGTTATCAACAGTGTTCATTTTCTTTTGCCAAATTATTTTGAGTATCTATACTTCCCTGGAAATTCTGTCATCCAAAAAAGCACTGTGATTGAACATTATTGTCTTTTGAAATATAAAAGCATAGAAAAGCACAAGAAAATATATTTTAAATATTTATGATCTTTAAATATATTTTAATATATTTTTCTTTAATTGATGTAACTCTTTCCTTTTAGATTTCAGCACAGATTCCCCTAAAAAAAATCATTAATGTGAAAATAGAAGGTATTTCCAAGAATTGAAACAAAAAGTTTGAGAACACACCAACTTTCCCCTAAAACTTGCAGATTCACAGAAGCTAAATATAAAGCCATTTTTCAAAGTTCTTAAAATTTTACTACATGTTTTTCACAGTATTAATAATATCATGCGACATAATAATTTAAATAAATGGCTCAATACTCTTTGAAAACTTTACCTAATTCTTAAGAAAAGATATCTTAGTGACACAAGACATCAAGTGGTAGGGTTCAGTAGCTTCCTGAAATAGTTACTTGGGCTTCTAGCCAGACAGGTATGTGATAATAAAATCCTTTTCTTCTACTTTCTTAGAATAGAAAAATGATCTCAGTTTTGTTCTGTCTATTTAAAACTTGGTTTTAAAGATGGGTGCATGTATAGTTTGATAAAATTTTGCTTTAAGAATATTTCCCTATATATCGAGTCTTGCATGTATTATAAGCAGTGGTTAAGAATGGCTAAGTATATAAGATGATGAATTGTCTAAAAACAATCAAATGGAAAAAGAAATTATCTTGCATGCTTTCTCTATTGAATTACAGTCACACTTAACTTCAGTGCTAGCATTTGCTGTCATTCCAATTACAGAAACCTGGAAATGGAGAAGTGTTATGTACTCAGAAATAATTAAACTTTGAAACAGGTTTCCATGACTTCCGAGTTATGTGCAGAAAGTGCCTCATAATGGAGCTGCAGTTGCTCCTGGTATTATACCAGGCTGCATTGTGAAGAGAGGCATATTAGAGAGAATCAGTGAGAATGAAAGTCACACTGAAAGAAATAATTTGCCTACTGCAAACTTGAATTGGTATAATACTTTCTCTTTGACTTTTAAATTTTATACAGAAGTAATAAGAAATCTTCAGAGTTGCCTTCAACTGCTAACAGCCAGAATGACAAGAGAAAAGTTTGGAAGTTCGGTTTTATTCTGCTGGTATCCATTCTGTGTCTTTCACTGTGTTGCTGAAAAGACCATGAACTCTATGGCTCTTTGTGGGTTTGGAAAAATCTCATTTAACAAAGCTAAAAGTGAAACAATCATCATCATAAAACCTTGTGTGATTTCATAGAAAATAAAATACATCACAAATAATATTCCTCTATTTTGTATATTTTCCATAATTAAAAAGACTGTTTGAGCTTCTCTTTGGCAAAGCACTCTTTATAACAATGCTTTGTTTCAAACCTAAAAATCACCCAGAATCAAAATTTTAAAAATGGTGGTTTTTTTAAAGATATCTTGAAATCAAAAATATATTCTTTATGTTATGTATTGTGAAACTGTAAATCAAAATTTTCTATATTAATATGCAATTAACCTAATAAAATGTATTTAAAATAAAGCTCATCTAAAATTGCTCAAACATTGCAGATTTAGTTGAAAAGCCTGACAAAAAGCAGTATTAATAACTTTTTTTAAAATTTATTTTGTACAAAGGTTCACATCTGAATTTTTTAAACAGGCCAAACAGCAAAGGGAAAGTGATGTCCCGAAGAGTTTCTTTTAGTTAATTAGACAAGCAACTCAATGTAAGCTTCTAGACCAAAATGATGACTGTGATTTCTGTGTGTGTGAGCAAGAAAGGAGGAAAACAATTTCCTTTCTGTGTACACTATTGATTGTGATATTGGTTGTACTGTATTTCATTGTGTCCTGATGTGCAATGCAGCAGAACGTAGGAGCCATAAAAGATGAAAGATATAATTCAAAGGCCCTCAAAGAAATTGGTGATATTTTTTATAAAAAGGGATACAGAAAGATACTTTAGTAATTCAGTGTCTTAGGTTTTTTCTGAAGTATGACTGTGGGGATTATGGTGTATACAAAGGTAGCACCCTTCTTTAATGAAGTGAAGCACAGGATGCAGAGGAGGTTTCTTTAGCTCTGCAGAGACCAGCATGTTAGAACCAGTGGCTGAAATTTGTAACTGAAGGTCTGAATTGGTATAACCCCCCAAAATAGCTGTAGTACAAATTATGATAATCGGTACAAACTACCAATGGAAGTGGTGGCTTCTTCCTGTTGCTTTGTTAAGATTATACTTCATGTCTTTCTAGAAAGAGTTCTCTAAGTAGCCAAACCTTAGTACATTTGAAAATGCAGGAAGTGCTAAGACCTGAGATGAACAGAAAAGATTGAACTCTAATGTAAGGTGAAATAAAAAAACAAAAGGAAAAAAAAAACAAAAGAGCATTATTTGCAGAAAGGAATTAAAGAATAAATAAACAGTAAAGAATAAATGCAAAACACATGGTTACACATGGCTGGATATCTGATGTGTTTTGCTGAGTCATAAATTGTCTAACATTCTTATTATCAAGAAGTCTCTGCATCTTAGATGCCCTCACTCCTAGGTTCTATAACACTACGTATTAAATAAACTGAAGTAATATGTAATTATTTCTTTAAATTATTTCTTATTGCAATAAATTCTTACTTAAATGACTTGGTGAATCAGGTAGTATATATATTGGCTGATTAATATATGAGGAAGTTATTATCTACAGTGAATAAATGTGCTTCTCTGAGGAGCTGCTAAGCAAAATTTTATTTTCTGTGCAGAACAGGGATTGTTTGTTTAAGGTTGTAATATTAAGTAATGCAAGACTAGAAAGATATATCATCCTTCAAAGGACCTTGGTTGTAAAGTTAAGAAAACAATCATCTCCTCAACCGCTGGATTGCAGCAGAAAAACAAACATATTAACCAGTAAAAGAAACATTAATTTCCCTCCAAAATTCATATAAATATTTTTCACTTGCCTAATTTCTCAAGACCTAAATTGATTATATATAGTTTATATGGGTTTTTTTTCTGAATCTGTAACCTGCAGGACTGTTTAATCATATCCTGTCTGACTCTTGCTCTGCAGTACTGTAGCTAAGCAGTGCATCAGTGCCCCCTGCAGCCTTAAAACACTGGTATAACAGTTAAGAAACCCCCAGTGCTATTGATCATTGTTGAAATAACTATTCAGAAAAAAAACAGCTTTAAATCCTGTTGTATCCTTTCCTTTTTTCTCCTTCCTTCTTTAAAAGTGAAATTGCAGCTCTTGATTAAAGAAAAAATTCTTAAGAAATGTAGGCTAAAACTCAAGATATATTTGTGAGAATAAAAAGTCCCTTTTTTAACATTCAAATACACTGACATATGAAAATCAGCATAGAAAATTGAGAATATACGTGTAAACTTTAAAAAGAATAGTTATAAAAAAGACAGACATTCTGACTCTCAAAGACCAACTTCTGTAATGTGTAGAATGTTCAGAGAATAGAGAAATGCTGCTTCATCTGTGCTAAACTGGAGGCATTTGTGGTTTTTCATGTATATTTTTGAAAATTTGCTCAAAATTACACATATAATATAAAGATAAGTTTGGGATTTGTTTCCTCTCCTTCAGATCCTACACATATACTTCCAAAGTCATTGGCAAATTTGTAGACACAGTATTAGTTATTGGTATACAGATTTCTTTTGAAACTCTGAAGTTTCAATGAAGCAATGGTTGGCAATAGCAGAAATTTAGGGTAATTTATCTATGTATTGGGAGAAAAACCATGAGCTGTTAAAATTTCCAACAGTGCCAAAAAGAAAACATGAGCATAAATAAAATTAATTTTGAGGAAAAACCTTGTCTATATGCAGTGCATGAATTTTTTGAGATATATGTACTTCTGACCACTTTTCTGAAGCCACATTTCCCTTTTTCCTCTGTATACCTATACTAAAATTAAGAGGTAGCTAGGAGATGATGCTGCACTGCTAAAACCCATACAAGGTCGTACTTGAAAATAGAAGTGACTTGGCATTCTTTAACTGCCAAAAAATTCTGTATTTAAATAACAAGATGTGAAATTTTTACATTTGTAAGGATGAAGACTGGAGGCCAAATTACATTAGTAAATTGAAAATGCATTAACTTCTTAGAACTAACTGTCTGACATGGTTCACTGATATTGTAAAATTGAGTAAGTATGGTATGGAAATGATAGGAAATGATTAAATCTCTTCTGAGCACTATAAACACAAGTGTGACATCAGTAACTGGCTTCCAGCATTTATCAATTATAAAATCCATTTCATAAACTAGAAGATTTAAAGTACTCTTGACTGAATTAAAGTATATGAAAGAAAATTGGCAGCTTTCAGAACTCTTAAGTGGTAAGATAGTTCTGGTTGCAAGTGAGATTAGTTTTATTTACAGTAAATAACTTTTTCCTCTCAGAATAACTTTCTAATATAAACAGAGTAAGGTAAAGTCTCTGATTTGGGAATATCACCCTGCAACCTTTGACAGATTTTTATCAAGTTGGATTAATTGAATCAAATTACTAATATTTTACATAGAAAGATATATTTGTACCTCCTAAGCCCTTTGCAAATGGCAAAGCACAATCTACTTGCCTTGGTGGGTTTTATTTTCATAATTAAATCTGTAGCTTAGATATTTTAAGTCTTGATTACTAAATGTGTTGTCTAAATTTTTCACAAGGAAACCAAGTATTATTTTTTTTTTAAATTAAGAAAGTAAACAAAATATACCTATATTTTACACATACATCTTACATATTTTAACTGCCTGACTGCATTCATAAGGTTGTTTGGTTGATACGATGATAAGCATTTGGCTGATATTATTAAATCTGACCTGTTTTGATACAATGACCCTCTTAAATCACTAATATCAATACTTCATGATTTAAAGTTATTCTAGAAAGAATGGCTGGGAAATATAGCTCAGTTTAAAGGCAAAAATGAGAAGTATTCTCTGCCATTGAAAATAATCTCCCAGATTTGCCTCAGGTTTCTTTTTTACTCTTGTTTTAAGACTTGTTTTGTAGTTGGAAAGAGCAATTTGTTTTGCAAGTGATGCTGCCTATTGCCAAGTCATAGCTGGGTACCCATCAGTGACATAGTATTTGGGTTCAGGTAGTGTTTAAGACAAACAAAAGCTGTGAGGATCAATGGATGCAAAAAATCTAAAACTTCCAATGTTACTCTGGAACAACATGACCACCTGATAATTTCAGTATAACATAGTTTTAATTTATCATGTTGTCTACCTCTCTATGATCTTGCCCTCTCACAACCTTTGGGTTGATAAGAAGATGGGAGAGTATGAATAATCTATTTATGACATTTTTCTGTCAAATAATCCATATCAGTGCAAGTCAAGTCCTTAACTATTCCTTCATTGTTCATAATCTTAATCAAAAGTGAATTCTTTAATGCAGAGCAGTGGCATGTACTTTTGCTGCACTTTATCTTATTTCCTGTGCAGTCTTGAATATTGCTCACATACTGGAAGGAAAGACAGAAATCTGCTGACAAGGCATCTGGAATTTCCTTATTTCTTGTTTGTGGACTGTTATTTTTTCCTTCCAGTTCTTTATACTAAAAGTAAAACTTCTTAGCATTGATAATGTTGCCTGTTACTATCTCTCCATGTTTCAAAATTTTCCTAAGTTAGAGTCACATTCCATTACACGTGTAAAGTAGCAGCAGTCCCTTCGTTGCAAACTTAAACTCCTTGGAGGAGTTTAGAAAGATAACTTTAGGTTGTAAAAAGGTAAGGTAAGCTCCATCCTCTGCTGTAAAGGTATATGATTTATGGTAAATGCTTTTAGGAAGTGTTTTCAATATGTAAAAGTGGTTTGGAATGTTTTTCAGCTATATAATCAAAGCACAAATGATTTTAAGTGTGACATAGTGAGCAGAGGTAGGAATTTTTCCTCACTCATCATAATTGTTTTATTTAGTACCATCTCTAGTCAATGGAGAAAGTTGGTTACTTTTCTTAGAATATGATGAGCAGGAGATACCTCTCTGCATATAGATCGTCTACAGGGAGAGCCATGGTGGTCATCTCAGGCAGATAATATTTGACAAAGTGAATTCTAGAGTTTTATTTGTAGATTAAATGTCTCCAAATATTTAGGAGGAAAAAGACTATATTGAGTGGCATTTTGATACATTGGAGAATTAGAAATTGAAAAGAGATTGAACATGAGGTCATAAGTATCAAACTTATTAATTACTTTGTTATTGATGGTTCTCCTTGGTGCTCTTAACATGGAAGTTACCGTATTTGTTCACTCTCAGGTAAAGTCAGAGTGTTTGTTAGAAAAACACATTTAGGGAAAAATTCAAATAGTTTTCCAATTTCATGAATGATAAATATTACTTATAACAGCATTTAACAGTCTTCCTTTAGGAAAATCCCACTAGTAAGGACATAACATTGTTTAGTGTACCCTTACAGTCATTCCAAGAAGGGAAAGTCATCTACCAGCGTTGCATCTTACACTAGGATATGCTAAAATATGATATTGCTGTAGGGGAAAAAATATTAAATTGTAAACAGTAGCAACCAGCAAATAAAAGGATATACATATGAATATCCAAAATAAAACTTTTTAATTCTTAAACAGAAATATGAATTATTGTGCACTTTGACAATATCTGGACCAAACAACAGTAGCAGACCCTGAAGCCTGCAGTTAATAAAGTGACATGAGATAAAAGTATCATTTGGGAGGTTGATCTCACACTGTATTTCTGCACAGAGAGACTATTGATAGTCAGAGGCCATCTAGGGCACAGCAACCTTTAAATGGTAGAGTTTTGAATTTCCAGTGAAGTAAGGGAGAAGATAACTAAACCTCTGCCTTGGAGTTACAGAAGGTGGACTTTGGATACCTCTTCAGTACTCTATTTCAGAAACTCCCTTAGAAAACAGTCTTTAATGACAAAATGTGGGTTCTTTGCTTGTTTTTCCTACCTCTGTTGAGGTCAGGATTGAAGGCACATGAGACTGTGTTTCATGTTCAGACTTACGAGTTTATTATTTCTTATCAGTGAAACAGCCTCACAGCCATGAGTTCTGCAGTCTTTCATTAGCAAGACATAAAATGGCCAACTATCTCTTGTTACAAGGTCTTTTAAAACTAAACTATCCAATTAAGAAGCGACCTAGATTATTTTCCCTTTTAACCCAGTAACTGATCCCTCAAAACCCACAATGTGGACTTTTCTGTCCAATCACAAAACATCACCCAAACCCACGAAGAAGAAGGAGGAAGAAGGTTTAGAACAGCAACCTGCCTCTGCCCTAAAACCTCCATATTGCTTCATATTTATTTCTATATTCTAAAACTCCAAACTCTAAGTTTGGAGTTTTAGAATATATTAGAATATACCCTGTGATACACACTTTTAACCAACTATACACCCATAATCCCAGTGCTATTAATCAGTTTTGGAAGTCTTCTGCACAGTCTCAAGTCAAATGCAGTGCTATCTTGCAAGTCCGTACCTTTCAGCACAGAAAGTTTAAAATTCTCAGCATCCAGTATTCCAACAAGAAAGTGGTCCTCCTTAATAACAAAGAGGAGATTAACCTTATGTGCTAAGAGATGAGCCAGTGGGGAAGAAGGGTGGCCTGGCTGAATAGCGAGCTTCCACAGGACCTTAGGACAAAAAGGCAGTTTAAGACCTTTGGAAGAAGGGGCAGGCAACTCATGAAGAGTACAAGGATATCATTAGGTCATGTAGAGAGAAAATTAGAGAGGCAAAAGCTCTGCTAGAATTCAATCTGGCCACTGCTGTGAAAGGTAATAAAAAGTGTTTTCATAAATACATTAGCAGCAAAAGGAGGTCCAAGGAAAATCTCCATTTCCTTGGAGGGGAACATTGTCACTGAGAAAGAGGAAAAGGCTGAGGTAATTAACTCCTTCTTTACCTCAGTCTTTAACAGAAAGACCAGTTATCCTCAAGGCAACCATCTGCCTGAACTGGTAGGAGCAGAATAGATCCCCTGTAATTCAGGAGGCAGTAATTAGAGACCTGCTGAGCCACTTAGACACTCTGAAGTCCAATGGGCCAGATGGGATTCACCCAAGGGCACTGAAACAGGTGACAGAAGAGTTCACCAGCCACTCTCCATCATTTATCATCAGTTTTGGCTAAAAGCTGAGGTCCCAGCTGACTGAAGGTTGGCCAGGAAAGAAGGTAAATCTCCAGGCTGGAAGAAAGATCCTTGAAGTGGGGGAGGGTACTAAAGATAAGAGAAGTGCCTGGAGATGAATACCAGGCACAAGGACTGTGGCTGGCAACAGTCAAGACCAATTAATACACACAGCAGCTCAGTGTGAATCAACATTAGTTTCCACTCAAGCTTCCCAGACCACCAGCAACCTCCCTGCAAGAAGTGAAAGTGGAAACCCAGTGAACATAACAGGACATGGGGGAACTGAGGACACGTGGGAGTGCATGAGATAAACAACTAGGGTAACAGGTCTATTCTCATCAGTTCTTAGGTAAACCCCTTTACCCAGTTTAACTGTGGGCTGTTGTTTACTCTCTCATCTGTCATCCACTTTATTGATTATAAAATAATTTCTTCTGCCCAGAAAAACAAAATACATGAAGGCTATTATTGTAAAATATCTTGTAAAATTCTATTTAGGATGTTTCAAGTATTATATTTTTTCATTTTCTCATTTAATTTTACAGAGATTTTTTGACACTTTCTTATGCACTCAATGAGAATGCAGTCATATTTTAATTGAATGCTAAATTACTGATGAATAAATGATGTTTGTGTTTATGCATGTCAGCCATTCTCCAGCATTAAGATATAATTAGAAATTAAGTCTGGAAGAAAGACTAGATGACACATAACAGTACTCTGCACTTTTAACTCTTTCTGTACTAATAATTTCTACATATCATTCTCATCTTACTTTCAGGACAGCTTTTATGTTTATTTCTGTAGTGTATGATACAGAATGTTTTTTTTTAATTCCTATTTCTCTCCAGTAACAGAGTCCCTGAATAGAAAAATGCTTTCTATCCAGGAATCTTAATTAATATTTATAAAATGTCATGGTTTAACACCCGCCAGCAACAAACCCCCACTCAGCCACTTGCTCAGTCTTCCCTGGTGGGATGGGGGAGAGAATCAAAAAGTATAAGTAGAAAACTTGTGAGTGGACATAAAGACAGTTCAATAGGTAAAGCTAAAGCCATGAACAAGCAACACAAAACCAGGAATTCAATCATCACTTCCCACAGGCAGGTAGAGGCTCAGCTATCACCAAGAAAGCAGTGCCCCATCACTTGCAATATTGACTTGGGAAGACAAATGCCATCACTCCAAATGTTCCTTCTTCTTCACCCAGCTTTATATGCTGATTTTGACACAGCACAATCAGCTGATTGTGATGGGGTGTCCCTTTGGGCAGTCAGGATCAGGCTGTGTGCCCTTTCAATTCCTTGTACATTCCCAGCCTGCTCACTGGTGTGGTGGGGTGGGGAGCAGAAAAGGCCTTGACTATGTGCAAATACTGTGTGGCAGCCCTAAAACATCTCTATATTACCAATACTGTTCTCAGTAGGAATCCAAAGCAGAGACCCACACTTGCTACTGTACCTCTATCCCACTGAAAACCACAAATGTAGATCTTCCCTACTTTTATTAAGTGGGTAAGAACTATTTTCAGCACATCAGGAAACTAATCCTAAAAGAAATAAGGCAGTTCATCTGTAAAAATCATTTAAAGGCCTAAACTATTCTCATGTGAGATGCCTAAAAGCAAAGTATGTACTTTCAAAACTGCACTTTATCTCTAATGTAATCAGGGCACATTGAATTTCCAGCCTGCTGTTCATTTCTGGAAGCATCTTGATTGTATTAAGAGTCCTCCTCTCACTTGTTAGGATCTGAGAATGCCTCTATTTTACAGGTGTGTCTCAGAGAGAATAATATCTCCTAGATATTCTCAGAAGAAGTTGAGATGAGACTGTAAAAGACAGGTCCAGTATTGGTACATCCCTTCTTTCTGTTTTTATTCCTCAGATCAGTGATAAGAGCACTCTACTGGTTTATCAGATTCTTGAATTTAGTTCTGTTCTAAGCTTGGTGGATTTATAAACACCTTCCAGAAGTGCTGTAAGAACTCCCCAAAGCAGTCTGTCTTTTCTGTCCTGCATGAAATAAGCATTGACTGGGTTGAATGGATAAAGGAAAATTGTTCACTCTCCATACCTTGGGCTAGAATATTCACCTGAGTACAGATTTGTATTTTTCCACTGTGTTAATTGTTTCTTAAGTATATCTTTTGAAGCATTTCAGGATTTTTTTTCCTTGTCAATGCAGGGTACTACCCATCTGGAGAATATTTACTGTTGGCAAAGACCAAAATTTGGATACTATAGCCCCAAAAATTACAATGCAGAAGTCTTTCCTGAATGAATTATTGCTTAGGAAGTCAATTGCATATTCAGGATTTAGAAGTACTCCTCCTTTATCCCTCACAGGCACATTGTGCAATAATATTGCATAGGTATATCATGCATTTTGGAGTCTAAATTATATATGGCATCAATGAGGTAATGAACTGTTTGACCTTAGATAGAATTTTCGTAAACAGTAGTGACTGCATTCTGGAATTGTGATTTTTGAGATAGTTGTCATAGCATCTCTCTTTACAGGAACTCAATTTACCAGTAGAATTTAGGACAGGAACAGAATGCTAATTTTGCAGAGCCTTTTCAGGAGGAAAAGTACAATGTCATATTAAAAAAACAGAATAACATTTTTCATCTGCTGAAAGAATCTTCAAAGAGAGAATTAAAGTATTTATTTCCTTTCAAAACCACCAGTTCCAAGAAACAAAAGTAGTTTCAGAAATCAACAAATTAAAAAAAAAAGCAGCAGTGCTTAGGCCTTTCAAGTGCTGTTTTTCTAAATAGCAGCTAAAATGAAATTGGTAAATTTTCCAACTGGGATTATTGACTAAATGTAAAAGAGAAAGCTGAAGTTCCCATAGATTTGAGATTTGCTTAAACTTCACAAACTGTAAGATTTGCACAATGGTCCACTCAGTGCTCAGTAGTTTGATTTCTTTCTTTTTTTTTTTTTAATCAATGTTTGGATCATTGGCATATGTAATCTTTTATGCTTAAGTAAAGATCAGTGTGAACAACTGAAAGATTTAATGCTCCCTTATTTCTTCAAGCAAGCCAAGTAAATACATTACTGGATTTGGTACAGAAATTCAGTTCTTCAGTTTTAGCAAAACCTTGGTTTTAACAATTGTCCTAAACTTAGGGACTAAAGGTGTTTTTCAAGTATCATCTAAGGACCACTTACTTCAATATCTACTTTAGAAAGGTCTTTTCTATTAAACTTTCAACCTATTGTTGCTGCAATAACTTATTTATCAATTGCAAAGTTCATGGAATCTATATACCTTAGAAGAAACAGCAGGAATATGTCTCAGTACGTGTATTTCCCTTCCCTCTTTCCACTTTCATCTGTATGTAACTGACATTTCTTCCCATATCTAGCATCTAGCACTATGCATCCTGGAGTTTAAATTTTTCCTTCATATTTGTAAACAGAGCTTTCATCAATTTCATTATATCTATTAATTTCATTCTCACATCCTTGACTGCATTGTATATTGAATATATTATTTGCATTGCTACGAGTTTGCACCATTAAATGAGATTCTGTGTGTGCAAAAGCAGTTGCAAATAATGATGTTATTCCAGTTGTGAATTTTTTAATGGAAAGCTGCAACTACAGTATCACTTAGTTCTGCTACCAAGTGTTGTGACTTGTAGGAGGGGGAAGCTGGGCTCACAGTCTGGAACATTTACACTGAACATTTAATTTTTTAAGATATATGCCTGACCATATATCATCACTATTCTTAAAACTGACCCCCGGCACTTCCAACTAAAACAAAAATTGTCATGAGTGAAGAAATCAGGTTCACGTATAAACTGCAGAATATAAACAATCCATATCTGGTAAGCTCTTGAGTTGTATTCCCAATTACTGTGTTGAGTGATGTAAATGGTGTCTCCAGGAGGGTAAGTGCACAGATACACTGCTCTGTGGATTCATTGAAATCAGTGAGATGCCATTTAAAGTACTCTGCTTGACATGGTTGTGAACAGTGAAATAAACAGCTTGTAAAATGCTTTATTAATTCCTGCCAAATTACATTCAAGGTACTAGGTATTTATTCCTGTTTAAACCAACATTTCCAGTAAGTGCAGTTGTTTTCATTTTCATAAACTTTGAAATTATATTATACCGTGCATGCTAATGCTCTTGAAAAATCTTTCTTTTGGCTCCAAATTCTAAAACATTAACTTAAAATAATATTCTGTCACAACATAAGACAAGTGTCAGATGCACAGTTTTCCACTGAAGAAAACTGCAAATAAAAGCAGTTGCTTCCCAGCACAAACTACTTTATTGACAAGATAAAAATACAAACTGCCTTATCCCACTCATATCAGATAAGGCTAAATCCATTACTCCAGTAATAAAATGTTAAGTGCATAAGTACCAGAAGATATAGGCAGTGGAGATGTTATCATATCACGGGGACTCCCGTGCCATTGCTTGTCTCATCAACCTGCTTCATGGGAAATGTCAGAGTGCTTCTGTAGACACATCTGCCATCAGCCCGATAATGAATTGCTTGGGGGAAAAGTCTGCTCTCTTTGCAGGTCTCAGTTTGAAGTCCATTATAGAGATAGATCACCCTGGGGGAAAAAAAAAAAAAAAAAAAAAAAAAAAAAAAACACAAGCTCTCTTAAATTTAGGTGGAATTTCTTGTATTTCAGTTTTTCAGTTTGTGTTCCATTGCTGTATATCCTGGCCACCAGCAAGAGCAACCTGCTTCCATCCTTTCCCCTTCCCTTCTTCCTCAGGTATTTATACAAATTGACCAGATTCCCCAGAGCCTTCCTTTCTTCAGGCTGAGAAACTCTCCTGGCCCTGGTGCAGGGGCCAAACTGGCAGCACACAGGCAAGCCCCTGTCGAGGCTGAGCCCCTCCCTGCCAGGTCAGTACAGAGCAGGGCATCCCAGAGGTTTTCTTAACTTTTTAAGCTCTAACTAGTGCCTCTAAGTTCACACACTGATAGTTTCAGGCTCTTACTGGATAGAGGAAAGTGTGTGGGAGAGAGAAGCACAGCTGGTCTGGGTATGTGTGCTTTTGGTTTAATAACATATGTCAAACATGACCTCTAAGTACTATATTTCTGCCATTCGGTTCATCATACATCTCCATGAGTGGCAAACAATATAATGTAAAATAAATAAGATTTCAAATTGCACTAATGTCTATGTTACATTTCAAGTAATGACAAGCATTTCAAGTTTATATGCACTCAGCTATGAAGCACAGTCTTGCAGGCCTTTAAAACTCAACTTTTGGAGCTCATTTTAAGATTAAAAACAATGTGTTGATGCTTGCAGCAAGTTTGAAGATCTTTGTGTGCATTATTGACCTGAGAGGCAGTGACAGGCTGGGAAATTGAAAGGAATAAAAACAAATATAAAATTGTGGCCTTGTTGCAGAGTAACAGTGAATCAAGTTTTGCTTGACATATTTTTGTTACACTTTGTCAAAACTTTCAACACCTCAATTACTATTTTCATCTAAATGCTTCCCAGCTCTTTATTCAAATAACGTTTTAGTTAAAATCCATTGAGCCAAGGTCATTGCTTATTCACAGCAGCAGCCTGAACGGCTTGTGAGCGCAGCTGCAGATGTTTGCCCCACTAACCAGCCCCAGCAAACTCTTCCCCGCTTTTGTGGGAAGGCAGGGAACTGCGGGGTGCCTGCAAGCAGTGCTGCCACGAACACAGTCAGGCACCATCTAGAAGCAAAACATCCAGAACAACACTGCAAAGGCTGACATCCTGTGAAAAATTAGCAAATGAACCAGGGAGAAACCAGCCTACCAAGTACCTTTCCTTTCTTTCTTTCTTCTCTGCAGATTAGAATGTCAACCAAAAAATGAAGCAAGGCTGTATTACTTGCACTCATAAAATTTCATTTAAAGCACACTGCTGTGATTCTATTTTAGAGAAAAACAGTAGCTTCCCATCAGAAAGGGGATGTGAAACTTCCACAGCTGGAAATCAGTGCTTTCAGCAGAGACAAGAATGCACCTGCCAGTCAGACAGCTCTCTCTCTTGTTCAGCATTTTACCCCTGACAGTAGCTGTAACCAGGTTCAGAGGACTAAATTTTGCAGTGGTCAGATAGGATTATCTGTCATTAGAAAAATGGTCTCCCTAATAGCTAGTAGTAAGAGCTTAGTTTATACTATGTTATTTCTCCAGGTTTTATGTAGTTTTTGTTGACTTTTTTTTTTTCAGGAGTAACAGAAAAATCAACAAATACCAGTAATTGCTCCCAATAAATTTCTCCTGTAAATGTTAAATCTTTATGTAAACCTGCGATTAGTTCAGAGTTTCTACAACATTTAGGTTATGCTTGGGGACAAAATCAAGATTTGTGGTTTATTTACTTTTAATCAGAGTTTGTAATCCCAGCAGGTGACTAAGCACTTTTAATTTGCTGTGCTAGCAAATAGAAGATTTGCTGTGCTTGCTGGTAGAAGATAACACATGTTAATGCACCCTTAATGCTGCTCTGAATAGAATAGCCTACATGAAGTTCAACAGAGCTACTTCCCTTAGGAAAAAAAGTATTGTTATAAATCCAGCAATTACATTATTTTCATTGTATTTCTATAAATGGAAATATTGTTCAATTCATCTAAATGGAAATAAACAGTAAGTCACTTATTTTCTTAAAGCTTCAAGCCTTTTATTAGCAAGTCCTCTGCCTCAAAAATATTTTAAGGATTTATTTTTAGCCACCTTGATGACTGAGATTTTTTGTGGATGCTTTTCTCTCATATAAAGTAGATACTTATCTTGAAATCCTCATTTCTAAGCACCACAGTGTGTGTGTTTTGGATGCATACTGCATCCCTGCTTAAGTATCCCATTCTAATGTTTTCCTTACTATTATGGCTCTGCAAATCTTCTCTTTACTGTCACTTAAGTCCTGTGTCCCTTTTGTTCTTTTCCAGGCTCCACTCCTTTCTCAGTTACTGTGCCTTTCTTTGGGTCCCCTTAGATATTTATTTTGCCCTGAATTAATTATCTCCTTCCTCTGTCCACCTCCTCTTCTTTCCTAACGGCCTCTGGGCATGTTTTTTTGTTTTGGTTTGGTTTTTTGTTTTTGTTTTTGCTGTATTGTTAATTTAGAGAAGCAGATTTTTAATAGTGATATTAACAGACAACTTACTTACCTGGGATGTGTTATGTTGGATAGCACTTTCTCAGAATATTATGAAGTTTGTTGGTACTTTCGGTTAAAAAAAAAGTAAATTATTTAAATCAGTTTTCATGTAAATGGAATATGTAAAAAATTTGGAAGCTGGACTTAAGAAGAAGCTAGACAGATGCATGGAGTGGTGAATGCAATGTCACACTGAATGTGTCCCCACCTATCTTGTTTTTGCCATTGCAATCTACTGGTACATCATCACTTTCCAATGCTTCTTTTTAAGACATACAACTAAAAAACATGGTGAAGCAGAAGTTTTAGCTGATACAAGAGCAGGTGCCAGAGAGAAAGGGCACAGCAGGACCCAGTATATGGGCTTCTTTCAATACAATTTGGTTTTTGTTTTTTTTTTTGGAAAGCAGCTTTATGCCATAATTTTCACCAAAATATGAATTTTGCTGTTAAACTGTTGATATTTGACACATTGCTAAAAAATACTGTCTTTTGCTAACTGTGGTGCCTATAAAATATTTTAATAAGGACTTAATTTCTATGCTCTTTTTCACCCAAAATGTTAGTGATATTTCAGTTCAACCTCATCTCCCTTTTATAGAATCATGGGTTTGGGTTGGAAGGAATCTTAAAGATTATTTGATTCCAACCCCACTGCCACGTGTTGGGACACCGTTCATCTGACCAGGTTGCTCAGAGCCCCAACTAGCCTGACTTTGAACACTTCCAGGGTTGGAGCACACACGATGTCTCTAGGCAACCTAATTCAGTGCCTCATGACCCTCACAGTAAGGAATTTTCCCCTAATATCTAATATAAGCAAACCCTCCTTCAGCGTAAAGCCAATCTTCCTTGTTCTGTCACTACGTGCTCTCATGGAAAATCCCTCTCCAGCTTTCCTGCAGGCCCCTTCAGGTACTGCCAAGCTGTAATTTGGTATCCCCAAAGCCTTCTCTTCTCCAGGCCAAACAGTCCCAACTCTCTCAACCTGTATTAGCAGGAGGGGTGCTCTAGACCTCTAATTATTTGGGGTTTTTTGGCACAACATTAAAACATAAGATAAATACTCACAAAGTTTTAAATTACCAAGGAGGTATAAACAGTAAGATATTTAATTAGTTTCCAAATTAGAATTCAGAATTAGCAATTTCTTTCTGAGAAAAAAAATTGTATCTCTTGAAATTCAGAAAATAAAAGAATGTCTGTTTCCTACGTAAAATTCAGTGAAAACTTATTTTTTAATTGATAAAGCTTATTAAATAGTTATGAAACTTCTTGGGACTCTTGATTATTTTTGCTTTTTCCTCACCATAGTAAACTTGTGTAATGCATGTAAGTTGTTGTGCTTGGTAAATTGGAAGCCTTACATTTGCATAGTTTTTGTGAGTCACAAGTTTGGCTCTCTGGTAGAAACGAAACATTGTAATAAACAGAGTTGACAAACAGGTGATGTTAAACCAAAAAAATCTCTCTTTTTTGTCGCTTTTCCCCTTTCTCCTCAATATTTCTGTGAATTAGAAGATGCCGTGTTTCTGTACTACAGCTTTTTCCCTTCTATGCATGCTTGATCTACATGTATGGAATAAAACTGCCTTACAAGTTTTGGTAACTTCAAGAAATGCGTTATTCAATGAGTGAAGCCTGTGTTTATTTTTTAACTGTTGTTTACATCCATCAAAAATGAATATTGAGAGCACATAAAAACTGTGCTTCTTGCATGAAGGCTATTCCTTGCTCCCTCAGAGAAAAAAATACCTTCACTGTGTTTTTGCCAGTTTTCTGGATGGAGACTAGATTTGGGAACTCCTTATGTATACATATTTTCTTAAGTATAGTCTCAGGTTTTATTTAAAAAAAACAAACTAATATCAATTGACCTTAAGTGCAGTCACAAAAATTAGATCTCACAGGATTTATTTTTTTTTCTGTTTTGATATGTTTTCTTTCTCCTTTCAGAATCTCTGTACCCACACGTCTATCAACAGCATTCCCTGTGGTTTCTTCTGATGTGCCTCACTTGCCTGACCCTGGTGTGCCCTCTCAGATTTCCCCTGCATTTCCATCTGTGTGCCAGGAAGGGTTGTGCCATAACGGAGGGACTTGTCACCCTCTCTCTCTGCCTACTGGGGCCACCTCGTTCCGGTGTGACTGCCCACTACACTTCACTGGTCGATTCTGTGAAAAGGGTAATTGTGATTAATTTTTCTCTATTAGTTATGAAATGAAAGTCTTATACTGCTTTGGAGATGAAAAGTGAGAGGAGGTATCAATTGTCATATTTCTCTGCTTTTCATCCCAGATACTTTTAGTTAACTGAGGAGCAAATTCATTGAGGTAATTCAAATAATACTTATTTGTAGTGTAAATTAGGTGATATCAGTCAGGCACACTCCTAAGGGTTGCAATTTGAGTTAATGAAAAAACCATTGTGTTTTTGTGCAAAATTGTAGTGCACAGTTTTAATGTATGTTTTTCAATGTATTATTTCTGGGACAAAAGTAAGTTGACTTCCTCAAAAGATTATGTTTTCCATTTCTACAGACTGTTTTTTTTTCCATCACTGTATCAGATCCTTTGTTGAAAAAGGCTTTTCTTTTTCTCTGTAACTCATTTATACTTCTACTACTGTTGCTCATAAAGCACAGATCTATCAAATGAACATAATTGGAATCTGAATAAAAAATAATTCTTTTGGTAATTTTGATTTCTTTGTAAAATTAATCAAGGCTATAAGGCAAACTGATCAATATTTCTGTTTTGCAATTGTAATTGCTTTTCATTATTGCTTTTCAGAAAGTTATTTTTTATAGTAAATTTCATAGCTGGCTTCAAAAACTGTTTTAGCTTTTAAGGTACTGAGGTTTATGAATTGCAGTAGATAATTCTCATAGCACTAAAGGGCATTACTGGTGTACAGGAAAAGAACCAAAAAAATGTCTAGAATATGGTTATATAACTGTATCATCCTCTTAATGAACTTCCCACAGTATGAAGTAAAATCAACTAGAGTTAAGAATGCCCTTGCCAGGCTGCTAGTGTATGTGAGCTAGCATCACATTGTATTACTGTCTAAAAATAGGTCATTGCACTCCCTATATGTGAAAGCAGTCACTGACTGTCAGCTCAAAAAAAAAAATTGTCATGTTGCTTAGATATCAGAGAATATTTTACCATGTAGCCTTTTCAAGTATATAATAAATTGTATATTTGCAAATTTTAAGTATTAAAATTGAATCCCATGAGTATTTTCTACATATTTAGTCTCTGGGCATACTCTTTGCACTTGCTTACAATACACTGCAGCTGTGGAAACTGCAACATGACATAACAAAACTAAAAAAGTGTGTTTCCATAAAACATGAAATATTTAGTTAGTGCTTCAATGAAGTATTTTCAACATTTCGATAAAGTTTTTTATTTATTTACATACATTTAGTGTGCCAGAATTTCCTTCTGCATTCCAAAGAATGCAGTTGTCATCCTTTTTATCAGCATCATCTGTGATATTTTGCATGAAGGCAGGTTCTGGCTTTTTGCAAGGGTTATGCCACGAGTAAGCAATATTCAATTTAAGCAAGAGTTTGACAGGCATCCTGTGATAATAGGCCATATCAGTATGTGTGCATAGCCACTCTGTGGGACTCCACTGGTTCCTTCCATTAGTGTCTGATTGCTGCTTTCTTCTGACCTTCCAGTTGATCCCTCAGTACCCAAGGGTCTTCTATTGATGCCTAGAGAGGCTGACCAAGAACAGAGACTAGAGAGAGTTAAAGTAGGTATTTATTAAAAGCACAAGAGCCTGGCCAGGGCAACACTCAAGATGGAGCCAAAGCGGTGACAAAATAGATGACCTAAGCTTCAGTCCATTTACACATTGGGGTTAATTGCCCAATTAAAGCCTCAGGTTATGAAGTCCCATCCTCTCAGTTTGCTCTCTTCAATTTGCCATTGTTTATGCTTTTTGGGCCTGAGGTTATAACCGTTTTCCTCGCTTCTCAAGCTGGAGAAGGATTGTTTTGCCTAACTATCCTGTGAAGAGAACTTGCAAACTCTTTATACGAAGTTCAGAGTTACACACCAAGGCAGCACAGAATCTGAAAAATATGAAAGCTAAAACTTAAGGCATCACTATGGTTTGGTGGTTTTAATGATAATTGACATGGTCTGTGTTTTAAGGATATTCTCTGGGCTGAGTACTCGCATGTGCCACAGACTTTAGGGAAAGTACCTTCTGTTTCATTGATTGAAAAAGGTATTTTTATGTTTCTCATTCAAAAATACAGCATTCTAAGCCATTTTCTCCTTTGAAGCTTAGCCAGTGCAGGCCAGCAGAGTCCATACATTGGAAAGAGTTTGCCGCCAACTACACTTCCTAGGAAATTTGTCTTCCAAGGAAGCTTATCTTAGTTGTGTAAATGAAGGAGACGTCTTCTCTCTTTCTTTATGTGATCTTGTTTCAAAAATCATGTGTGAAAATATGACTGAATTATGACTACCCCAATAACAAATTAAATGCATGGGACTCTTGCACTAAGTTGCAGGGGTAACTGAATCTCTGATGGTTAGGACTGACTCTACATAAGGTACACCAGTAACCATTCTGTTCAATAAAACAGAATAGAAGCTTTAAAGAAACCCTGAACAGTTAGCTCCTTTGGAGAACATAACGTCAGCTGTACAACCATATCATCCTTTTAATGGTCAAACACTCAGTTTCCATAATATATCTATTTTGCCTTCCTAAAAGTGGAAGAGATGCCTTTTGCTTTCCTGCAGCTTACATACTGAGAGATTAGTATTTCCACATAGGTTGTCTAATAGCTCTAGCTTTGGAAAAATAACATTTATTTTCTTTTTCCTTTTTTGTGTGGAGAAGATGAATTAAGTTCTCTTTTCACAGAGCTCTGCTTTTACCCTCTAAAACTCCCTGTTCAATACAGAGAACAGTCTCCTCCTTTTTGTTAGTGCTCCTGGGTGAGCCAGGGGTGCTGTATCTGATATGTTCATTGGCTGGGAGCTCACTGGGGCAGCTGCATCTCAGAGCTCATGCTGTCCCATTGCATCTCTATATAGATCAGAATATAACTTGATGGATCCTGTATTTAGTAGCTGAAAAGTAAGTACAGCATAGAGCGATTTTATTTAATCCTAAATTTTCAATGAGATTGATAATTTAGTTTAATGAAACCAGAATTTGCCCAACCGAACTATGATTATAAACCTTTGATATTCAGAGACCTGCTCTTCAAGAAATCTAGAGAGAGCTCATAATTATGAGATTATCTCATAAATAGAGAGAACTGCAACAATTTTATAATTATTTACTGTGGACCTCCCAATGGAGAAAGTAAATTGGCATGTATGCAGTACAGAAACTTTATGACAGTCAAGGAAATTTTCTCTTGACTCCTTTAAGATACCTGTGATCAGTTTGAAACATGCTATTATGTAACATTTCAGTGATTATTTTCATTAATCATCTTTGTGATCTGCCTTTTACCTACCATTAACTAAATTTCAGCAAGAAACTCATCGTACTTACCTGCCATTTCAACAGTGCACAGGGTTTTAGATACAAACCCTCTGTGGATATCTTGGCTTCGCTAGAATAGGTGAATTTGTTGATTTAATAGCTATGGTAAGATACACTTAGTTTTTTAACAACTATTTTTATTGTAGTATATAAGAACACCTTCTAGAAACAGAGCAATGAATGCCATTATCAATTTTCTGTTTTAACTTAATGAGTGTTATTAAATGCAATTTCTTGTTTTTATTCATTTGTTCTTCAAATGCAATTTCTTGTTTTTATTCATTTGTTCTTCAGCTAGTAAGCTCTAGCAGATTGTTCTGCCCTTACAAGAAATATATTCAAGTCATAATTGTCCTTATGGATATATTAGACCAAAGTAGTTTATCTAAATACACTGTGTACTTACTGCAAACAGACACTTCTGAAATATCTCTAAATGACAGTTTTGGAAAATGGAAGTCTATTTCCATTTTTCTAAGTAAATAGAAAAGTATACATAAAAATCAGTGTATTTACCAAATTCAAACTGAAGTTGTCAACACTGGTTCTATACCAAAGGCCAAAGTGAGAATTTAGTACAAAGTATGGAAGGGCAACCATTTGAGGCCTCTGTTCTCTTTAATACTGCTTTCAGTATTTCCATTTTTCTATTTTTTCTTAACTACGAATTACCAAAGTTAATAGAAAATTAGAATTTAGTACAAGATGTATTTTAAATCTGTATTAAAATACAGCATAAAAAATATGTTTGTCATGTAAAATTAATCTTCATTATTCAGTGATGAGTGCTACACGACTGCTTTCATCCAACAGAAAGGGAGGACTTTATAGATAGGATATGAAGGGTAGATAGTGCATTCTACACTACCCATTTTTCTTTTTCCTTTCATTATAAATGACCTTTTTTTACTTTAACATTAAATGTATCATTCTTTCTTTATTAGCTAAGCTGTGTTATCTCCTTCATTGTGAAATTCCCTCACGAGTGGAAAAAACTGCTATGGTTCTGCTTTAGCATGAAAGCAGATGGTGGTGTATTACTGGAAAGTTCATAGCAATAGTTTGGAATATCAGTGTCTTGCATGTGTGAAGATGTATATCCTTGACTGTTAATTATAAGATTAACATTTTTTAAGTCTCCAAAATTTTTAGTATTCCGTAAAAGTTTTATAAATTGTTCAATAAAAAGCATACTTAAATGTCATGTGTTAAAACCAGGAAATCTGCTGAATTTGTTACATTGCCTGTGTATATTCTGTACATTACTTAAAGGTCAACTTCTTTGACAAAGCTCCTAAAATAGCAGTAAAATGGAAGGCTGTTGCAGGCAATTATGTTGGAACAGTCACACTAAAGACTTTCTTACATTTGTTTCCCAGGATACACTTGTTGAATTCCTGATTTTTTGAGAAATACTTGATAATATCACCCTGAACATTAGAAGTTTATTTTACAGATGCTTTTCTAGATGTCATTCCCAATTTGACATTTCTAGCTTGTGACACTGATTACCATAATTCATCTCAGATTATGGGGAGTTTTGTCTTTATGTCTTTGTCTTTGAAAAGAAATGTAGCTGGTCCAATTTCTTTTATTTCAGCCATATTTAGAATAATCTCATGTCTCCAGGAGAACTATTTATCTCCTTAGTAACCTTTATACCATCTATTTATGATTTAAAACAAGTCTGTGACATTTTCCATCAAAAAGAAAAGTGATCTTGTGAAAATTATATAAAAAGGTTGAGGAAAGACAATTGCACTTTCATCTTCACATTCTAGTTTCAGTTTGAGGTGCCCAGAAAGAAAAAATGGGATATGGCTACCCCAAAACCTCTGTTTTTCCAGGGTTCAAGTGTTCTTCCACTCATTTTGTCGTCCTTCAAAATCATTCATACCTTGTAAAACTCTGTGAGCGGGAAAAAATCCCAGTCATTAATTTGATGTCATTAACCTCAGTTTATGTCTAGACTCATGAGATACCTATTGATGTCCCACAATTTGTATTTGTGTATGTATAACTCTCAAATGGACTCTCTAGTTTTTTGGCCTATATTTGAAAAAAATGAAGTTTTTTTCCCTTCAGACTTTTTATTCTTTAGGAAGTGGGTTGAAAATTAAGAACACAGTAGTTAAGAACAATCAAGGATTTAGCCAGTAGTTAACTTTATATGCTGGATTTGATACACTAGTTGAGATTATATCAATTTTCATAGGAAACAGCTATCTATTCCCGCAGTTTATTTCATTCAACATAATTCAACAGAAATATTATTTGTGTGAGCAATGCAAAAGAGAATTGTATAAATTAATTTTCTTCTCTGGACTTTCACTTGAGGATATAATTTTGCACTTTGATTTCAGACAATGCAAACCTTGTGAAGTGTAACTTGTTAACACATTATAATACCCTGTGTCTGTGAGCAATCATAGCAGCTTCACAGTCACCTGGACTTAGCTTATGGTCCTTGCTTTTTTCCTTCCTAGTTCACAAAAGTATGGAGACTTTTTCAAAATGTCTGAAATATTTCCAATCCAATGCAATCTTGCTCTATCAGTTTTATTTTAAGGTGGGTTAATTTGCTGAAGTGTTTTTGAAATCAAAGGAAAACTGTATTTTGAGGGAAATGAAACTGAGTTCACAAGAAAGTGGTGAAGCAATTTTAGATTAATCCTTCTTATGCTCTCCTGAACATTTTTGCAGAATTTTGCCACTTCAGAAACAAGCATCAGTATGAGCTTTCATACAACATAATATCTCATTTTCATTTAATTTAGACATTATATCCCAGATTCAGTGAAGCATGTAAGCTTTACATATGTTTAATTTTAAGAGTGTAAGTAACCTCAGTGATTCATGGGATTTATGTTCAGAATGCAGGTATTCTACTACATCAGACCCGGATTTAGGATCCTTCCATTCTATTATTTGTTTGGTCATTCATATATACTTATTACTTAAAATCAACCTACATCTCAAATCCCTCCAGAAGACTTAATGAAATTTTAAAGGGATGTGACAGTTTTCTATGATTTTTAAGACTAAATATGAAACTAAATGAACGTTTTAGATGCACTTTAATTATACCTAGGGGGAGGGTAATAAGAGAGTTTGTTGAGATGTGGAAAGATCTCTTCAAAGCACCAACAAACTCTTAAAAACTGCTGTCCCAGTGTCTGTGAAGTTATTTATGATTGCAGCTGCCATCTAACCCCCAAACAATGAGCTCCAGAACAGCTGTAGAGTCTTCAGCTACAGCATATAATATAGAACGATATACTATACTGTAGAGCTATAGGGTTCTCTTATTTAACAGAAATGTAGAATGTATTTACTAGTCTGCTCTGTGAAATAGATTATGGAGCCTGTTGACCATAAGTTGCTTTGATAAATTATAGTGAAAAAAGTTAATAATTATAGAAAATTTTAATAGAGTTGTCAGTTTGCTAGTAGAGCCTCTGTCTATTATTCACATCAATTCACATCTAGTCATGAGCCATTTAAAATAAGAAGTGATGGTTTTAAGTGTTGCTTATAGTTGCTTTTTAAATTTGGATTTTATTAAAAATGAGGTAGCTGTAGCATTTTGCTATAAGGATTTGCATGAATGAGCATTTCTGGAAAAAACAATTGATAAAGCAGTGGGAAAAAATCTATGTCTCCTCATCACATAGACCCGACCCATGAAATTTTGCCATTTCTAGCATTTGGTATTTGAATCACTATTTCTTTAATGTAGATGAGTGTTTTCTTATCATAATAATTTTTATGAGAATTTTAATAATTTGATAACAAACTCTATTCTGGGCAAGAGAAGATAGCAGAAAATGAAATAGTGGTGGGTTTACAATTTGCAGGGAACAAACTTTCTCCCCTTCATTTTCCACTTGAAAATGTTGATATAAAGTTGATTCTTTCTAAAGCTTGCAATGTATTGAGCTGCAATGTCCCAGTCCTTTGAGTAATTTTTCATTTGAAGGTAATCATTGTTCTGTAAGTGACAAAGATTTGCTTTTTTCTTGCTTTATTTCTCCATTTATGGCATTTTCTGGGAAAACCTTCTTTCAGTAACTCCTGAATTGCAGCTATTTGTTCTGTTGAACTAACTTGCTGATAATCAAGTCATCTGCAAAAATGCTGTGTCTCCCCTGGCAGTATGGCAATGCTCATTTTCTGAGCTTGACTCATTTGAGTTCTTCCCCAGGAGATACTGTGTAATAAAGCAGGTGAGGTATTAAAAAATGGTTTTGAGCTGTATTGTGTAACACATAAAAAAGACACATAGAAGACTGCGTGTGCTTTTACAGCACAGTTAATTTAATAGTTAGTTAGAAATTATGTGTGGTATTGAGTTAGGATAACAGTATGCTTTGCTACCTTGACATTTTGATTTCAAGAATGCTGGTATTAAAAACAGAGGGGTTTTCATTCCTTCACACAGGGTGTGAAGCTGTGGGTCTGCTCCCAGAGCACTTCCAGGAACTTTCAGCTAGCTGAGAGAGTGGAGTGAACATCAGGATTCTCTAGGGACCTCAGTAAAGTGTTCTGCCCCAGGACCATGTCACCTCTCAAGGCCAGTGGCCAGTTTGGAAGGATGCTGGCTACTTACATAATATGGCTAAGGAGAAAATGTCTTTGTTCTTTCCTGGTTTAAGCATAAATTTCTAACTCAAGCATGAAACCTCACATTATTTCTAATTAAGAGTGTCTGACACATTCTTTTTCATGCATCTTCATGGAACACTGGTACCTGCATTTACACAAAATCTTAAACTCCTGGTGTTTAAAGAGGAAAATATATAATATAGGTGTTAGGAAGTTACCATTATGAGGCTCCTCAAGCTTCCAACCTCCTTCTGAGGAAGCCACTTCTTTTATGTAAAATAAAATCTTGTTTTTCTTTCCACCATTGTCCTTTCTTTATATTTTTGTAATAACAGTTTGTGGTGAAAAAATAGGCAAGTAATTATACAGCAAAAACATTTTAGTTATTTAGCATTTTAGCTATCCAGGTAATCTAGGGTTCAGAAGGTGAATTTCCTAGTAGCATGATATACTTATTTATTTAAATTCTACATGGATGTAAATCAGTTTTGTGCAGAACATGGAGAGGTTCAAAACTTGTCAGCATGTAGAGTCTCCTTGTGTTTTAGTGGAATTACTGAAAATACTGAATATATCATCAAACAGAGCAGAGGATTGAGACATTGCCCAAACACATATTCTGTTATATTCATACTTCAAACAATGACTTCCTTAAATGAAAAAATTTCCTATGTGACTTGTATTTCCCTGTATCAAGAATTTTCTTTAATGGTATTTTTAGCCCTATACAAGACAAAAATAAAACTACTGTACTATAAGTAAATAGTAAAAGATAATTGTATATCAAATACTATAGAAAATATGCAAATATGAAACAAATAAACTCAGGGAAAAAAAAAGACAAGGGCCCTATTAGCTTCTACTAAACAAAAGGGAAAACTATAGATTCATCTGACTGCCAAAGCTGTTTTCCAACATGTGGCATGATTTCTAATATTATTTTATGGAAATTGTAAATGAATGACAGTTTCGTTCCATTCATATATACAGTTGGCTTCAGCAACTGGTGAATGTCAGCAAAATAAAGAACAAAAATCAATCAAATATTTATATTAATCCAATGTGTACAGTCACAGGCCTTTTAAGTTCCTTTTAGAGTTTGACAGCAGAAGCCCAGACCCTGCTGTACACCTGTGTCTTCACATGCATTTTCTTACATTAAAGGGAGTATTCTAATGAGTTTTGGTTTTTATGCAGCACAGTTGCAAAATTTTAAAGATTTATCACTGTAGGTTTGTCTGAGGTATAAATTATGGAGTTGTTGTTGTAATAGGAAAAAAAACACATAAGATGGGAATGTTCTTACTAAATACATATGTACTTCATCAAATGTCTAGCTAAAAGCATTGTAGAATCACTACACAGCCCTCTCTGTTTAGAGGTTCTTATACAGGAGTTTTACAGAAATTCCTATTAAATTAATTATTCCCTTGATATAAAAGCATTTTAAACCACTCATAAAAATATTAATGTAGAGAAAAGGTGCAGAAAATCAAGACTTTCCATGCATTAAAAAAAAATTGAGTATGAAGGGACTTTTCATTCTTTGCTCTTTGAGATCCAGCAGACTACATAATTTTCTTCCTTTAAAGTTGAATTCAGAGAGACTCAGGAGAGGAATTAAGAATATGGAATTCATTTTTGGATGATCAGAACCAGTCTCCCATTTTTCAGCATTGCTGGAGACCAACCCAAGTGCAACTGAGAATAAGAGAAAGAATGTCAGCCCAGATTTAAAGCCTGAATAGTCCCATGAATAATCCAGCCACTGATGCTTGTGGGTCTAAAATTTATCCAGGGATGCTGGGGAGAGAAAAGATTTAAAAGTACCAGTAACAATAAATTTTGTCAGAACTGAACATTTTGATCCAAAATATTGGCTCAAAATGTGTGTTGCAAGGGTCATCCTGGGGTTTTGTTTGTTTGTTTTGCTTAGTTTAGGATTTTAGGTCAATTAAAAAGGTTATTAAGCTTTTAGTCCCAGTTAGATATGTTAGATATGTTGATAACATTTAAGAAAAGGAGGGGTAACAGGATAAAGGAATTACTACTGTGCACTTAGCAGTCAGGACAGATTTGTAAATTTGTGTGAGAGGGCAGCTGAACAATAAAAATAATTTTTAAATACAAATCTAGAAAAGGAAAATAAAATGAGCAGTTATAAAGAAATGTAGTCTTTGGTATTGTACTTAATCCAGATGAAGTTCTCTTGAAAGGATAACAAAAAATTCCTGGTCACAGGAATACTAATAAAAACTCAGAACTCTCTGTGGAAGGAAATTACTGTTTTATATTTGCCATTTGCACAAACTCTTTCAGTTTGTAGTGTTAATCATCCTATCTCAGAGCAAGGAATGCCTGCCACTTTGTAGTTGCTAAAAGATGTCAAATAGAGTTTTACCAATCTCTGCTTCTGTTTGCATTTTCTGTTACCTGTGAAAAATACATCATATGTTTGTTGCATTTCCAGAACCACAACATTCTTCATTCTTTCTTCTGGCTCCAGCAGTAGAGCTTTGAAATCCTGCTGCATTGTTACAGTTTCAGAAGCAGTAGATTAATACTTTGCTAATATATTGCTGTTGCTCATTTTTTACAATAACTTGCTGAAAACATACAGGACTCTGTGAGTAGTGATGAACCTTACATGTAATAATCAATAAGGCTTAATCACTCTCCATGACATTAAGGTTTTTATAAGTTCTAGAAATATCTTCATTTATCTATGCCATAATTTTTTGCTCATAGCATGGCTATTTTCATTTTCTGCTCTAAAAGGTGCTCTGCTAAAAAAAAGTGGTTTTCCCCTAAATATTTGATTCATGAGTCTTTTAGAAATCTATAATCAATATCTGTCTACTAAAAAACAAAAAGTGAAGGAAAAAAATGCCAAAAGCATCTATGACAATACTGAGAAATGCCATTAAAAGTAGATTCTTTTTTTGAAACCAGAAATGTTTCAATGTTGAAATCGGAAATGCTTCTTCTTCTCTTCCTTACTGTTATGTTACAGACCACATAATATTATCTTTAATTTCCTGGCTTTGTTCTCCCAAGTAGCAATATACTATTTATATGCTATTGCATATATTTTTAGAAAACACAAGAATCTCTATATTTCAATTTCATAATTGTTTTGTAGCTTTTCCAGCCACCATTTGTTGTTTGTTTATTCTCCCTCATTTTTATTGTATCTTTTACAGTCTTTTTTGACTTGCCCACCCTGCGAGGGTAGTGTGAGCAGAAATAAAATAAACTGACTCAACATCTCTTTTTTTTAAGCCCTGGTATAAAGAAAAGGACATTTTTATCATCTTCTATTTGACAATTTCTTTGTCACAGAATTACAGAATCTTTAGGGTTTGAAGGAACCTCTGGAAATCATCCAGTCCCACCTCCCTGCCCAAGCAGGGTCACCTAGAGCAGGTGACACAGGAACATACTCAGGTGGATTTTGCATGTCCCCAGAGAGGGAGATTACATGATCTCCCTGGGCGGCCTGTTCCAATGCTCTGCCACTTTCAGTGTAAAGTTCTTCCTCATGTTGAGATGAAACTTCCTGTGGTCTAGTTTATGGTCATTGCTTCTCATCCTGTCACTGGGCACTACCATAAAGAGCCTGACACCATCCTCCTGACACCTGCATTTGAGATATTTATATGCATTTATGGGATTCCCCCTGTCAATCTTTTGTCCTCTGGACTAAACAGGCCCAGCTCTTGAAGTCTTTCTTTATAAGAGAGATGATTCAGACCCAGATCATCTCTGTGACATCTGCTGGACCCTTTCCAGTAGCTCCTGGTCTTTCTTGTGCTGCAGTGCCCAGAAGTCCAGGTACACAGTAGTCCAGGTACCAGGGTCGAGTCACCTTTTTGTACATTCTTCCACTCAGGTGGAAGTCTCCTTCCTGGTGTGTGGCCACTGTTACAAACTTGTGTCACCCTTTTTCTAATCCAACTACATGGAAAACATTTCTGATTTGCAGTCCAGACCAGTTTCATTAACGAGTTAAAAGTTAAGTTAATTTTACAGATGCAGCAAAGCATGTGTGAGCATGTCACGTGCCATCTGCCACACTGCTTTCTGAGGCAGTCTGGGCCATGCAGCACCACCTAGATTAGCATTTCTCTGAATAACCTGCTCATTTTGCATGAGTCAGCAGGGGATGCATTCTGTGATAAAGGTGTTCACTGTGGTTGTGGCTACAGGTGTTTGTAGTGGTCCCTGTGGTGGGGAGGGCAGCTCAGTAGAATTGTTTTGTATCCCATTTAATAGGGAATGTAGGTGAGACTAGAAGCGCAAGTGAGATTCTTTGCTACTGATGTAGTTACTGAATGCTTAGTAGATAAAATGCTTTTACCTCAAATACTCCTTCAATATTCTTGATTTGTGTGCTATTGACACATAATTTGTTTTCTCTGTGGTTATCTACAATTGATAATGAAAGTAACTTGAAAGTAACTTGGCAAATGAGATAATTAGTAAACAAAATCACAATTCAGTTATCTCTTGGTAGTATTTCTTGGTAGCAATCTGAGTGCAATTTTGGAACTAGTAATATTATCCCAAGTCCTACTTGGACTGCTTTTCTTAAAAACCCTTGAATGTTTCCCTAACATCATCACTGAATGAAGACTGAACTATGGCATTTCTTTCTTTATTTGTGAAAAAAAAATTAATGGGTTTGGACAACATGTGTAGAAAAAAGCAGGGGTTTTTTTTTGGAAAAGGTGAGTTTTGTAGCTAACACTTCACTATGTAGTATTGTGAGGTCCTATTTACTTCCTTTTCTAACCCTGGGATGTTTGATCATGCAAAGCATTGGCATATAAAAGCCAATATACTATCATAGTAAGCAAGGGGCTCAATTTAATTAGCAGTCATTGTGATCTTCAAAATTATTTTTTTAATGGGAAAAATGGTAGAGGGAAAGCAAAAAATTCCATGAAAATTTGAGGTTGAAATTTTGTTAACATATACACCACCTAAAGAGACAATGCTACGACATAATTGAAGAATTTCAGTAAAAAGCTGAATACAGTCACTGCTATCAGACAGATTATTTCAGAAAGTATATCCAAATACTTGTGTACAATTTGACACTAGCAATCACTGTGCTTTATTCATTCTCTCTTTAACCATAAAACCTATGGCCTGTACTTTTTGTTGTTCTGATGGTTCCATAAGCCATTCTCTGGAAAACTGCAGGAGCTTGTTGCCTATTTTCCTTGTTTTTGTGACCACTCAACCATCACACATATGATAGAGCAGAGAATAGAATCCACCACCCAACTTAACTTGATGCTCTGCACATGTCACATCAGAGCTACAATAAGGACAAAGGAAAGGGGGAAAGGATTTAAGGAGGAAGAGTACATTTAGTCTGAGATTAACTGAATCACTTAGAGACCACAAAAATAGTTTTCTTTGGCTATACATAGTGGATTATAAAGCTGAGTCAAAGGTGGCAAAGAGAAATACCCTTACAAAATTGGATTATATGAGAAAGAGCTTGACTTGAAAGAAATACATTTTGGAGATAGATGATGTCCTGTAGCATTGCAGAATTAGCTTCCTGAAGCAAACTGTTCAATTGTTTGATATTAACAGTAGAAAGGGTACTTGCACTGACAATGTTCAGTGTAAGGGAAGAAATAACAAAGCCAAATATTCTGAAAGAAACATAAAATGAACTGTCACAAATCAAAGAATGCAACTGCTTCTCAGTTTCTCAGTGTCAACACAGTGTATTTGAGGAAAGAAAGAAAATCCAGATAAAGAACTGAAAAGAGCATCCTTGCCTCTATCTCCAAATAAACCTAAAGTCATTTCATAGGGCAAAAACCCATCCATAGGAGCAGTTTAGGCAGACTATGTCAGGACATTAAAAGCATGCTCTGTAATAAATTATTTTCCAGTTATGGATGTATTTTATTTTCTATTGTAGTCTGAAAAATATAGTGCATGATACAGTAACTGTGCTTTTAAACAGCACAGGAGACTAAAAATCAAGTTCACCTGTATTCTTGAACTAGCCTCAGACTCATTCTATGACCTTGGAATTCTGTTCCCTCACTGCAATGTGATTCTACTTGTTAATTAATAATTCATTTGTCCATTCTCTTTCTAGATGGCTTTTCAAATTTCTAGGGTTGTCTCAAGGAGGTCTTTATTTGCATCTTCCCTAATCATGGGATGTCTGATAATTCAGATCATTTGTCTTTGAAAGCTAATACAATAGCATAAAGAGCAGGAACCTCAATGAATTAACAGGTGCTGGAATCTGTCAAATAAAACATATTTTACACCAATCATATTCCACAAAAGTTAATTCTAAATGCTTTTTTTTTTTGCAAAGGATTATCAGATCACCCAGAGGGAGTCAGTGTTCTTGTAGTCCAAACCAACTGTCCTTAACAGTCAGCACAGACACACTCATTCTGACAGTGCTTGTGAATAGAAACATTAGATTGTGGATACAGATATTTCTGTTCAACAGTCTTAAATCCACTGCTCAGTATGTAAGACCAGCCACAGAGGATCTGATTCATTATGTGCTTTCACAGAACACAAGATTTGAGGTTTTTTTCTCTGGAATGGTCACATGTATGTCATCAGTAACTTTTTTTCCCTTCTTTATTTTCCCAGAAGAAAATTTCTTCCCTCAAGTATTTTAAAATTTAATACATTAATGGGAAAAGTAACTTTAGGATTCATTTATGCTGAACAGTTTTTTAAATATAAATTTTTCTATATTAGCACACTCCATATATATCAAGTATCCACAATTAAATCTTGGCAACAAATCCTTTTTGTTATTAACAAAAATATGCCTGTCTAGCAGTTACATAAATGCACTTTCTCTCAGTTTCAATGGAATGGGTTGCACAAATAATTTTTAAAAACCTTTATCTTGGTGCATCTTTCCTTGGTGATTGGTTGACAGAAAAACAACTTACAAGCTGGATGTGCAGCACATATTCAACATGTTAAGAAACCTATAGAAGCTCTGATATTTAATTTCTCTGGAGAGAAATCTAAATTCAGAGTTTATTTGGTTTCATAAAGATTTCAATGAAAGAAAATCCAGGTCTCATCCTATAAGTGTTAGTTAACTTGCTATAATATATGTCTGGTTTATGATATGATAACTTTTTCATATATATTCCAGATTATGTTTCCTTATTAGCCTTTTGAATCATACTTTGACCAGATGCTGCATGATTGCTCCATTCTATGTATGTCCTTATGATCAGTGACAGATGGTCATGCTCTGACTTTATCTGAAAAATCACTTGTCTTGAAACAGTGTGTGAAGAAATCATAAATAATGTGATTTTATTAGCATAGGAATTCACACATTTGAGAGAATTACTACCATCTGTGTGCATTAGTGCAGCGTCATGCCTTGTAGATCAGATCTGATTCATGGTCTGCCAAGTTTGACTAGAAATTAAATTAGTCAGTATTTTTCTGACATGGACATACAGGCCTCTGTATGTCCATCCAACTGCTGGTACCAATTGCTGGATAGCAGAAATATGTTATTGTGAACACTTTCATATATGACTATGTGCCAGAGGACTCTGCTTATGATCGTATATAAATAAATACAGTAATTTCATTATATGCAATATTCTCCATGTGGGTGGGGAGAGGTTTTGCATGGAAGTTGACCACCCTAAACTAGATCATGTTTCCTTTGACTCATGCATCAGGTCTACAGAAAACTATGTAGAAAACTTTAGCAGACATACTCTCCTCATACCATCAGTGGAAAATCAAAGGCTCCATATCACAACATATCTTTAAAAGACTTGGACATAGCTTTAGGTGTGTGTATATATTTAGGCTCTGATTAGTTCTTAAAACATGGATGCCATATAGGATTCAAATAGTTGTTTTCTAGAGTTCAAATCCATTCAGCTCCCCTCCTCAGCATTCTGCTATTCCACTTGAATCTCCAATCACAAAACAAAGCAGCTCTATAAATAGACAATCTTTTACAAACATCACAAACAGGTTCACTTGTGTCCATAAGCAAAGCCATAGGATGTGCAGTGTGAGGGATACGTTTCACATTATTCACAGAGATATCTCAGTAGGTTTCTGATTCCAGTGAGATTTTGGTACCTTCCATTGCAGAGAGCTTATTAAAACTGAAATAAAGTGATTAGGCATTAAATGTGATTGAAGATTGTTTGGCTGTTACAAAATTCACTATTTGTGAATTTGTTTTTGTCAAATAAATCATTCCCATCCTCTCTTAAAGTAAAATTATTGGCAGTTTTGATTCAAAAGGCTAAGTATTAAAACCCATTGGAGACCCAGTCACTACTAGGAACTTAATTTAACATTTTCAGCCTATGGAACTGTCTTAAATGAGTGACAATATGATTACTCATAGACCTAACACTAAAAGTCACTTACAGTTTGGCTTAGAAAATATATTTCTGAGTAGTGATTGCACTTTTTTTGCCATTTATCTTTACACAAAGTTACCACCTGAGTTGTTGAAAGTAATAATGCAAATAAATTCTAATGCAAAGTCTTAATATAGCAGTATTATTTCCTACTTTTTTTCTTTCTGTGTTGTAAGAGCTGGTAACAGTTCTCACATATTCTGTTAACAGCTCTTACGTATTCTGTTTTGTTCTAGTCTTCTGTCTTCAGAAACTGAAATAATCCAGATATTTGCCAGTACTTTCTGCAGATGTCTCAAAAAGGAATGAAAGGCAAAGCTGTCTGAACTCAGTCTGATAAGATCATTTCCATCTGAATGAAAATTTGCTATTGAGTAGTCTGTCACTTTGAAGCCTCTTAGCCAGCACTCTCTGGTATCACTGGAGTATGTGTTCAATTTGAATATTGATACAACAGCTGCAGGCATCTGTTTATATTTCATGAAAGCTGCTGTCATTAGATATTCAAAAGGTTGAGATAATATTTCTCTGAGTTTTTTTCTCTTAGCATAGAGTACAACAATTTTGTGGTGCCTCTTGCATGAAAAAAAAGTTCAAATAAATCTTCATACAAAATATGCACACTATGTTTGAGTCATTAGGGGAATATACAAACAGCCAACACATTTTGAAGTATCTAATATGAGGTGATTAATTTCTTTTTTTCTAATGTGTGGTCCAGAAATTATGAGAAGGTTATCTATTATATAATTGAAGTTATGCAGATACTTAAGCAGTAATTTACAGAATTTGCTTTTGACTTATGTATCAGTCCTAGATGAAGTACTGTGTAATAGGGTAATTTTTGCTACAGGAGACTGTTCAGTATTATGTATACAAATTAAACACTTGATGAAGAATTTGCTATATTAAATATGCAAATTAAACTTCAGGAAGACATGTAACTGAATTAGCACTGAGAAGTCCTTGGTATTCTGTAACTTACTTGGAGATTGCTTCAGAGAAAAGCCATGAAAACTTCTGCCTGAGAGAACAAAAGTCCTTAGCTAAACTTTGATGAGAAAAGTATTAACAATAGTCCCCAAACTAGGGTAAAGTGGAACAGTAAACTTACTCTACTTTGGTACTATTGATTATGGCCTCCTGGAATGCTTCATTATCAGCCAACTATGCATTGCTTATAAATGCATTAGAGTTTTGGGACAAATCAGTCATTGTTAAAATTGGCAGTTTAGTCCCTAAAGACAGACAGTGTGCAGAACCTAGATATGTGTGGTCCCTCAGTAACATCCCTTTTGTACTTCTACTACTTTCCAGATAATTTTTTTACAGACTATAAAGTATCTTATTGATTGAGTTCTGAAAGTTGTAAATGTGATTTATGAGTTACATTTGATTAAAAGTGTGGCTGCTCTAGGGGACACAGGGATTTCTTCCCCCGGTCTAACACTAAGTAAATCACTTAAATCCATTACTTCAGAGAGTATGCCCGTAGAAAGACTAGTAAAAATGGAAACTTGCATTGGAAAACCATATAGGAGATCTTTATTTTAACCAGAGTGCCAGGTGAAAAAAGATGCATGAGGATGAGATTACTAAAACACTGCAAACATTACTCACTAGAAGGTAGAGTAATGCAGTTTTTCCAGCAATTTTGTAAGTACAGCAGTTGAAGATAAAGTAAAACTTGACAGCAGGGTAAGTAGCTAAGTTGTCACTACTGCCACTGTCCTTTTAATTATACTTTTATTTGATGTGCAGTGCTATGTAGCCTGACAGGAAGGAAATTTTATCTTGTAAAAAACAAAAGGAAAATGGGAGAAGACTAGCTTTTAACCAGACAGCACATTTTCCTAGATTTTTAGAAGTAAGTATTTGTCTTTCAGATTGTTTACATATAAAAGAAGAGATCTTTACAGGCTTTGGAGTTGCACTGCTTTTAAATTAGAACCAAGGGAAAATAGAGTGAAGATATGTGATGTGTGTTGGTGTCTATTCTACTAATTAAGATTAGGTGTTTTGTGAGTGCCCACATGACTTATCTCTTGTGGATGATATCCAGTGAGACTGTTGTCTGTAAGTTTAAAAGAAAAATGTCTCTCTCTTTATCTTCAGCCTATAAAATTGGCTAGAAGACTGTGCTTGCTCTACCAATTGATCAAACTAACCTTGCAATGTACTGCAACTTCTTTCCTACATTAATCATTTTCCTAACATTCATTTGGCAAGAAGAATATTTCAAGTGTTTGTATTTCAAGGTGTGAAGTATTCAGGAAATTAACAATTAACAAAGGTTGAAAGAGCATATTTGAAAAGTGGTTGGATAACTTTTCCCCATTGTGCATGAATTTTCATCTTTTTGAACATAACAATTATATTAATTGCATCTTTCTTTGACACAAGATGTCAATAGCTGTACTGATGTAGCAAACCGTTACAGAAACCATATGATGAAATTTTTAAGTATGTGACAAATTATTGCTGAGCCTTTAGGCATACATTCCTATACATTCTCCCCATGAACATCCTGTCCTCAAATCACTGACAGCTTTACATACTTCTTAGTTCAAACAGTGCAAAAATTAAGTGCTTCCTTCTTTTGGATCAAACATTTAAGTTGTCATAAAAATATTTAGCCTGAACTGCTGGATGGATAATATTTAGTCAAACACTAGTGTAAAGATGCAGACAATACTTTCTTGCTTGCTTAGATCCATGGACTTTCTAATACGACAAAATGTACCTTAAAATAATTGCATCACTGTTAAGGATGCTCTTTTGTTTTCCTCAGAAACATCTGCATTTGAAGTAGGCTCTTGTAAAATGTTGTACTGAGTTTTCTCAACAGAGTCTAGAAAATAACAACAATAATATTTTAAAACACTTCAATTTAAATTAGTTAATCAAAAAAAAAACCTGTGCTTCCTTATGATAGGTAGAAACCTGTGGTAGCACAATACGAGCCATGGTAACTCATTTTTAGGAATGACTATATATAAATATATATATAAATATTGATCATATGCAGTTACTCAATCTAGTCCCTCTCTGCAAAGGTGTAATTGGGAAAGTGAGCTCTAGAGGCTAGGTGATTTTCTTTTCTTAGCTCAAACCTACCACCAGCTTTAACTAATGTGGTCAGATTTCTCAGTGTAGTTTCAAAGAAGCAGTGAAGTCCCAAGATTTCACTTCTCAGGCTTGAATATCTTCTGCTTTTCTGATATTTAGGATTGTATTTGTGATATTAAGCTAAGTCTTCACTAATGCAAACAGAAACCTGTAAGCCTGCTACCTTAATTAAAAAAAAACTTAACCAAAACCCTGGAGAGGCCTTCAACTTGATTCATGATTAAATAGCTTAATTTTGATAGTTTAGTTCAGGAGTTGCAGCTACAGGCACTGATTATTTTTTCTCGTAGTCTCTTGATAACTAGAAATAGTTATCATAGTCTCATGATAACTAGAATTAGTGATGTTTTTTATGTCAGCTATTTTTACCAGATTTCAAGAGAATGGCTTGAGTTTTATTAAAAATTCAAATGGCTTGAATCATTAAAAATTCAATGGCTTGGATTTTTGTAACAATGGAATGAGTTTTCCAATGTTTTCTGCTCCTCCAATATATGAAAAATATGCTCCTCACTGAGTGATAGCTTGCACATATTTCACTCCTACTGCTCATGCAGTGCCAAAAAATGGGTTTCAGTTAAGAATGTACTTTGTGTTTTTGTTTATCCATCATACCTCTGCATAGCTACATAGGTGCTCTATTCACCATACTGCACTCCAAGCCAGCTGCAGTAAGTTATGTGTCTGTCAGGCCACTGTCCTACCTGCTGGTAGAAATATCCACTAATTGATCTCCTCAATTATGCCCTTCCTATTTCACTGCATCACCAAAACTGCAGTCTCACTTGTTCTGGAGCATTTGTAAACTTAGTGGTTCTGACTTCACACAGCACTGTGCAAAGCCACTTTTCTGAATACATAAGTGCCCATCCAAAAGGGACAGCAGGCAGTATAGTTCTTTCCTTCTCTTCCTTATTCTTTGTTGTGCAGACATTGCAAATCTGGGAAGTAATCCAATTTTAAAATCCTTAAAACTGAGGAGTTTTCTGAAGTAACTTTCCTAATATCCTCTTGCATGTTTGCTTGCTTGCCTGCTTGGATACCTTTGTCATTGCTTGCCACTGGCAGAAAGGATTCACCAATGTGTTTGTACCCTAGAGGTGTACAAAAGAAGTGGAAATATTTTTATAAGACTATTAAAACGCTAAAGGAATTTAGGAAATATGAAAGTGCTCAGTCTTAAATCACCACAGGTTTATTTTTCATGGACATTGCAACTCAAAAAAGTGTAAGTAAAGTTATTTATTTACCCCTCTGTCCATAAGTACTCTTTTCAAATCTGAAAACACAGAAACTGTAAATGTACTTTAGCTGTAACAGTGCAGGACACTGAACACTCCTCCAGAAGATGTTAGACTTTGATTGTTAACATTTAGACCAGCGTCTTCAGTGATTGAAACCACTCTTCTGCTGAACAGCCTGAGGGAAGGCAGTTGTGAGACAACTGCACAGAAAACTATAGAAACAATGGGAGATAGGTTCTAATCAAGACTTAAAAACCAGACTCAAACACTGAAAATATTGATATGATTCCAAATTACTATTCCTTAAGTAAAAATAATTCATTTGACAATATTACATACGCATTTGTATGTGCAGTCCATTAAAGCTACAGTCAAGCTGTACCATGGAGACATCTGAGTGTGAATCTGGTTTTGCACCAAAGCAAAGCATCTGTAGTGATGCCACACTCATCATGGACTTTGCTGAAAACATACTTTGCAAGAAACTTGATTGTGTTAGAATTTGATACAATCAGTGCAGTATAAGCAATCACTTTATAATTGTCAGTAAGTCCTTTTCTAGTAGCCTTTCCTTGGGAGCACTATAAACAACCAGTTAATTGGGATATAAAAATGTCTGAGACTGAGTTGACATGTGGAGACCAAATGGATGTAGACACATGGGCACTGCTAGTGCAGATCTCTCCTTACCACTAACAGAGGACCAGCCTTCCTGTCCGTGGTGGGGAAGATGAGGCAGCCTGAGATCGGAGCCAGGCAGCTCAGGGTAAATGCTCCTCACAGAAAGCCCTGGCCCCTTGGAAGCAGTAGTGCTGGTGGTGCTGGTATCCAGGCAATAAAGTTTGGAAAGGAGGTGGGATAGGTCAGGGCAGCATTCCCAGCCAGCCAGAGTCCCAAAGCTCTTTGTCCCTCAGTGATCAGAGCTCCTCTCAGTCCCAGAAACAGAGAGTGAATACCTGGCTCTGATTGAGCCAAGCTCCTGAGGCAGATGGTGGCAGGCAGCTGCTCCCCGCCTCTCACTCTGGAGGATTCTCCACAAGAATGAAGCTACCTTTAGACTGAGGTACAGGATGGGTTTTTTGAGTCAACAGGGTTTAACCTGTCCTATGGAGAGTTAAACTCAAAGCTGAAACCAAGAAGAGCGTTGTAATTGTTATGCAGACAGTAGTGTGTTATGTTTGAGCTTATTGGGCCATTGCTAAAGGCATAGGTTTCCCAGCTGTCCTGATGTGCTGGACTGACTGCTCTTCATGAGTGTAAACACTTGAGCAGGAACACTGCTTTTCCACTATATAAGGAAAGTTATTCTTATTTAAGAGGATTATTTGGAAATTGTCTATCGTTTCATGATGCTGAAATGGTAAACTCACACGTGAATCTTAACTGTTATTTTCATTAGATTTTGTTTAGCCCAGATCTGCATATATTTCACATTACCATTATTTGGATTCCTTTAACACTAAAAATAACAAACTGGGAAATTTTATAATGAGCCCTCATTTCACTGAGGCTGCAACCTCAGCCTACGGCAAAAACAACAGAATTTTTTCATTATTACTTTAATGTAACACTCAATAGAAGCAAAGATGCAGGAAAACAAGATTTTTTTTTGTCATCAGATGCACTTTAAAGACTTGACATGTACAAAAGGATCAAAAGATAAAGAAAGTTGTGAACATACTTGAGGGTCATGCAAGGGACAACTCTTACATTTCTGATAAAAATTGAAGTTTTTAATTTACAGCAAAAAGCAAAAAGGGATAATCTACAAGTGCTTTATCACCACTTTATATAACAAGATTCATGAGTGTCACCTTACTTTTAAAATAATTTTCCCCAATTGCACTGCCATTTGCTCTTTTTTTTTGGTCACTGTAGCCCAGGCTGCCAAATACGGCAGGCTTAGATTATCCCATAGTGATGCAGCTGATGCTGGGAAATTTTGACTTATTGTCAGTGCCAGTCTTCACTTAATAGTGAAGCCCAAACAAAACTGAAGTCTTTCAAGCCCTGTGGATCACTGTTCTCTTTCCAGTGGTTGTGCCATTTTTCACTCATGGGCATAGGTCATTTGTCATAAAGTTTCTGTGACCTTTCACCTTACAAATATGCCAAAGTTATCTAGCTGTGCATGACTTCATAAAGGAATCCATCGTCTCACCAGCATTTCCAAATTGCTTTCAGGTAAGAAGAGCACAGACTATAATACTGCATGTTTGAAGAAAATTTTCACTCTGTCTAGACAGATATATTTTAGAATGTGTTCTGAACAGTTGGAAATAGGTGGTTAAAGAATAAAATACAGGTTCATCACTAATGAAGGGATCTCTAGTGTAAGATCTGGATATATAAAGTTATACCATCATGCGGATTAAAGATTTGCTGATTCTGAAAAAATTGTAGCTGACTCTTTTAGGACTCAGGGCCATCAAATGAACCTTGACAAGCAATTTTTTCACTTGAACTCTTTGGGGAATATGATACAGTAATATTTTTAAACACTTTCTCACTAAATGCCCCATTTTTATGATGCAAAACTTGGTGCACTTTTGCTTTGGTGATTTTGTGGATAATGTTTTTGACAGAGTTTCTATTAAAATAACTTATTGTAGTAAAACACCAGCCGTAGAAGATTTCCACTCAAGGAGCTAACTGGCTCTTATCTCCCAGTATATGATATACCATGAAATATGCTGTAACTGATTTTTTGATGTGCCTTCTGTTACCATTACTTAATCATAAAATCTTTGCAGAAAATAAACTTCCACAACTGCTGTTAATATGTAGAAAAGTCTCTCGCTTGAACAAGAGAAAAATACTACCATGTAGAGTGCGTCTCAAAAGCTACTGGCTGTCATAAGGCACCTCAGTGTTGTCATCACTTGCATATATAAATTGCTATATTGTTTTCATTATTTGTGTATCTGGCCTATGATTTACCCATGAACACTTACAAAGTAATAAAGTCATATGTATGAAATATCTATTAAATAGGTCCTTTACAAGAATGACAAAACAACAGAACCAGTTGCTGTCTTTTGCTTTTCCATATGGTTCTATTCTATTTCCACTTGTTTTTAGTCTTCTGTATCATTAGTTCTGCCTTATCATGCAATTTTTATTTTTTTGGTGGTGTAAAGTTTATTTTATTTATTACAGTGATGAACACTTTGAATTTACCAACACATTTTCTACTGCTTGTGTGCTTAGGTGTTAGGTTCCATTCAGGTGATCTGTCAATAATTTTAAGAGAGTACTGATGCAAAAATATATACTCTTCTTTGGGAACAAATGCAGGTTTTGTTCTGTTCATGTAAACTATTATTTGTAACCAGTTAATTTTGCTGACACAATCTAATATAACTGTCATACATGTTGACCAAACATCTAGGTCAAAAAAAGAAGAAAAATTAAACATAAAATCTATTAGGAGTTTTAAGTGTACCTTCAATAGCTTTTGGCAGTGTCTGTCTGCAAGCTGAAGAGCTAATTCCAGTCCTAACTACCACTTCTCTGGCACAGCCATATACTTACATGACAGAAATCTGGGTTTCACTGTTAATAATAAAATTGGTGTACTTAGCGGATTTCTTTATAAATGGAGAGAAAAGAAATTGTAATGATATTTAAGAAACAGATGATTCTTAAAATTTATTTATCCTTTGCAATGGCAGACTGTTTTTCAGGACTGAAGTTTCATGTAGCAAAACTATAAGCTCCCTGCTTCTTCTCTGTGAGTTAGCAGAACATTTTAAAAGATGCACCACCAATCCTAATCAATTACTGACAGTAACATTTAAAGCATTTCTCTCTAGCACATGGCAAATCTGCCTCCAAGCTAACTGATGGATTTAAAATTATTCATAGTACAACTTGCTATGGTGTGATACTGACACTGAATCATAAATTAGATAGCACCACCATTTTTTTTTTTTTTAATGTAGATCATTGAAAGCTCAGTGATGGCTCCAGTGCCATGTTTTGCATGGTTAGTTGGTGTGCATAAGTAGCTTGAGATTGAGCATCTCCTGGTGCTGTGAGTGTGAGGCAACCAGAACTCTACCTCCCTGAAGCATGAATGTATGGTGTCACCCAATCCACTTCCCAGGTGCCTCATGTACAACATGGAAATGTCAATTGTCTGGGCATTCCTCAACAATTCTCACCCAAGTGATGAATGTTGAATTAGATGGATCCTTAAATGTCCCTTCCAACCCCAGCCATTTTATGATTCTAGGTGTGGATGATGGTTATTACTTCTGAGGAATAAAAGCCAATTGAGTCTAGCCAGACTTAATCTGTGAATGTTAATTTTCTTGTTTTCCTATAAATCTCTAGTTAAATGCTATCATTCTAGAAACATCTTTTGGACATGAGTCAGATTTTCCATGGTCAAAATTTTCTTTTTTTCTTTTCATTTAACAGAGTGCTGAACAACCAAAACTGTATTTTCAGTAAATGTGAAATAATGCCCCACTGACATCATGATACAATATTTATCCCACTTTACGTGTAGGGTAGAAGTAAGAAAATAGAATCAGTCTGGTACAAAATTTAGTATACCAAATGTTAGTGGTCAATTTGCATCAATATTCAATGTCATACCTGTAGAGGTTGGACTGCAACATCATCTGTCCCATAATGATGACAGAAACTTCCTCACACAAAGTGATGCTACTAAATTTCTTTTTAAAACACAGAATCCTGGAAAAAAAGTGTTGTAATTTATTCCTGTTACTTTATCTGACAGTATACTCACACAAATATAATACTATTTTGAGTATCTGAAATATGACCATATTTGAGAATTTGGTGGGGATTTTTTGTATGAAAAATTCTGATCAGGATCATTCCAAAATACCTTATGCATGAGAAAGTAAGAACTCTCAAAACCCTGAGTTTAGCAATGATAGCCATTGGATTATAATGCTATAAAATATAATCTAATGCAGAAAGCATTCATTAAATAAGAACAGGACACAAAGACCATAGAAGCTTCTGCTGAGTGTATGTTAGGGGTTATTATCATTATTCTTACTTGGGACTAATGAAGCTATCAAGGGTGTTCTGGTTCTTCAGAAGTCCATGGTTTCCATATGCCTGCCCAAGGCAATATTTATTTAATGGCTTGTATAAAATTTTAAATCTCAAAAATTTTCTGTTTTCTAAAAGCCTGAATGCTTATTTAGCTTTTGGAAGCACAAAATTGAATGCATGAAGCAAACAACATATTTTTAGATACTTTTCAAAGACTTGGTAAACCATAAGTCTACTGTCTAATTTTTCTCCTAATTTATCCTAATTTAGGATATTATTGTAATCCATGGTGACAAAAGTTGATTCTGCAATGCTCCCATTTGTATGATTTAAATTAATGTGTTTTACCGTGCACTGAAATGTACCAAAGGAATCACTATTCATATGATTAGATCTTATTTGAGGGCACAGTAATGAGGAGTGGAAGAACAGTAACATTTTATGCTACCACATGTAATTCATAAGTGAACATGAATATAGTATCAGCATTTCCACTACTTCTAAAATTGTAGCTCATTTAGAAAAAGATTTTCCTTCTGTCATTTAAAAATTAACAAGTTCTTATTCTCTCTATGTATGTCCTCAGATATTCTTTTTCAGACAAGTTAGTTAAAATTCAGTTCTTTCATTAGATAGTAATATAATTGATAAGAATAAAAATGCAATGAATTGGGGCATGAATTAAATTTCATTTACAGATAGAGAGAAGAAGAGTAGATGTGTCTGAAAGAACATGAGGGTTTTGACCAGGAATTTCTCCCATGACACCAGAATACATACTCTGTGAAGAAATAATTGAGGCTTCAGGGCTTCTTGAGCTCTGGCTGTAAATTTATGCTGGAAGAAACCAGTTTCATAGTAAATGATACTGTCTTTCATTTCTTTTGACATTAGAAATGGTAGTTTGTTAACTTTTACTATGCTTATATACTTTTAAGTCATTACAATTTTTTTATTATTTTGCAATTGGCAAAAGTAGAATTTGTTGCTTTCTCTCATTATCCTAAGCAAATTTGCTGAAAGTTATAATAGATTTTTTGAGTTTTCAGATTCTGAAGATAAATATGAAGTTTTTCAGGAAAAAGATAATTTGTTTTGGAACTAATGTCTTGTCTGCTAGAAGATTGCCCAAAGAACTATTACCTGGAATTCATATTTTCCCACAGGTTTGAGTTGTTTTGCTGTTTCAACGACACTGTGTTCAGAGAGGAAAGAAACCCTCAGACTAACTGAAATAATTTGAGATTATTCTGCTTGTATTCTTCATTCTTCCCACTGCAATTTAGCAGTGGGACTTTTATTTGTAGGAAATTGTAAATACTAGAAGTTACATCATGGTGTGAGTGACATGACATCCAAGTAACAGCACCAAAGAGACAAGGGGGGGATTTTGTGTAAATTGTCAATTTTAATTAAGTGCTGTGGTTATGTTATTTTGCTTTTGTATGTGGAATTTTTGTCTTGCTTTGTTTGGTTAGTTTTTTTGATGTGAGTGTAGGTTCTGTGATAAATATGGCTTTTTGCTGATAATTCTTATATAGGTGATTCACAGAGGTGATAGGTGGAATGTATTTGGTTTGCATGGCCATAAGGGGGATTACAGGGGTGGCTTCTGTGAGAAGCTGCCAGACGCTTCCTCCATGTCCAGCAGAGCCAGTGTCAGCTAACCAAGACAGACATGCTATGGGCAAAGGCTGGCCAATTAGAAATTATGCTAGTGCCTTTGTGAGAACATATTTAAGAAGAAAAAAAAAGTTTATTGCTCAGATGTAATTGTGGCCAGAGGAAAGTGGGATTAGAACATGTGAGAGGAACAGCTCTGAGGACACTAAGGTCAGCACAGGTGGGGCAGGAGGTGCTCCAGGTTCCAGAGCTGAGGTTCCCCTGCAGCCCCTGGTGCAGCCCATGGGGAGGCAGCTGTGCCCCTGCAGCCCTTGGAGGGCCATGGGGGATGCAGAGATCCACCTGCAGCCCTTGGAGGAGCCCCACACTGGAGCAGGCAGATGCCTGTGACCCCATGGGAGGCCTGTGCTGGAGCAGGCTCCTGGCCAGGACCTGTGGACCCATGGAGGGAGGACCCCATGCAGGAGCTGGTTTCCTAGTGGGACATGTGACCCTATGGGGTACCCACACTGGAGCAGCCTGTCCTTGAAGGGACCACACCCCATGGAAGAGTGATCCATGCGGCAGAAATCTGTAGAAGACTGTTGTCTGTGGGAGGGACCCTATATTGGAGCAGGAGAAAGATTCCTCTCCCTGAGCAGTGGCAGGAACACCTCGAGATGAACTGACCATAATCTCCATTCCCTGTCTCTCTGTGCCACTGTGGGAGGAGGAGTTAGAGCTGGGAAGTTATTTTTAAGGTCTTATTTTACTTCTCATTATCCTGTTTGGGTTTTTTTTGTTTTGTTTGGGTTTTTTTTTTTTTAATATTCTATTAGTATCTCAAATTAAAGCCTGTTTTGCCCATGCCACTATTTGGGGAGTAATCTCTCTCTCATTATCTCCACTCATTTACCCTCAGTTACATTTTCTCTCCTCTGTCCAGCTGCAGAGGGGAGTGTTACAGAGGCTTTGGTGGGTCCCTGACATCCAGCCAGGGTCGACTCCTTACACATGGGTTCAAAGAGCAACATGTATAAATTCATGAGATAAAGGTTTCTTAGAAGACATTAAATGCAAAGACAAAACCTTTGTCTCATAAAGTCCATGAGTTGCAAATCATTGAAGGCTGGCAGAATAGTTTTCAGAAGGATCACTGTGTACTTTGCCATGTTTCTGACTTCCTCTGTGACATCCACTCAGCCCCTGTCATAAAAAGAATCATGAGTTAGGCTGTGGCTGCACAACTTCTTTTGACACCAAGATTTCAGCTCAGCTTGTATGCAGGTTTTACCTGTGTTTCAGCTTGGCTATTTCTAGCCACAAAAATTGAGATCCCTATTTCATAATTCTCCATTTGGAAATTGCATTTCTGATGTTTCTCTTAGCAGAACTTTAATCTGTGATCTGCAGTGGCTAGCTGGTACCCACCCCTCCTAGGGAAACAGAATGATTTCTTCTATAACTGAAGAGTAAAAATTATTAACTTAGTTTGTTGATCAGGACTTTGGGTTTTTGTCTCCTTGGTACATAAGCATAAGCAAAGAAGGATCAACAGGCTTTGGCTCCAGATAACTCCTTATGTAAATATGAGAATTTAATTGAAGACCAGGCAGTACACTTTTACAGCAGTAGTTTCAGTTTAATCACCACACTTTCTGTTTCATGGCAGAGTTGTATGTCATAGTAGCTGATAAATTCATTAATTGACAAAGGGAGCCACACAGTTCTTAATATATATGGAAACTTCCCATAGATTAAAAAGCCATTATGTCAGCTTATAGGACTTAGATGGTTGGGTAGTTTCTATAGTTTTAAAAAAGTGTAATAAAGCCAATGTGGTCTCTAATCAAGACCACTACTGTGTGCTCTTAGCAATGCCAGCATGATTTTAAAATTCATTTTATATTCGGATATAATTTTGAAAGTCCTCCACTTATTTCACACAATTTGTTCTTTATAATAATCATGAAACTACTTTCAAAACATTTGATGCTCAGAAACAAAGCAACACGCACTATGTAATGAGGTTTTAAATATTTATTGTTTGTTTACATGCTGTACATAAAAGAAAAAAAAACAAGTTTTCATTCTTTTGGTCCAACATATGAAAAGAGAATAAGTTTATTTTTGTGATATTTTATATTAAAAATGGTTGCCCACACTTAGTGGTAGTAGTCACTATCATACATTGGTTTACAGACTCTTTATTTTGGATTTATACTACTGTGTCTGACAAAAGTAAGCATGGTAGAAAAACAAGCCAAATAGCAAATTTCAAATTTTATATACATGCATTAAAATAAATGTGAATTTAAATCAGTCTGAGCAAGAATGCTCACGGTCTAAGTCTACTAGACATTAGATAATAAAGGTGAAAAGCATTTTGCAAAATGACAGATGTTAGTTATGTTGTGCCTTACATCCAAGTTATAAAATGGAAGTGCTATACTAATGACATGAGGTTTTTTCCCACTTGTTTTTTTTACTTTGTGGGAGGCAATTTGGCTTGAGAAAGGTGCGTAGGAATATTTTTTTCAAATAAGTGTTTTCATACATCTTTCTGTTTCAAAAATCTGAAAGCAATAGCTGACAGTCCAAAACTAATTAAGTGATTTGGCAGGTAAATTAGATTAAAGCTGTGTTGGATCATTTACCTGCATTTCACCCTTTGTGATACTTTTTAGTAGGTTTGTTACGAAATGAATGTAAAATCCAGAAAAGCAATTGCATTTTACAATGTGAAATCCATCACCACTGGGACTGTTTGGGAGAAAATATCTGAGGTGTGACTACACGTATGATGTAGTTCAAAGATGAAAACTCAAACAGCACCAAAATACATAATGAACTTTTTAAAAATAATTAGATACCACAAGTTAAAAGGGCAGGTGTTCCTTATGCTGGGACATGTCCTTCTGAGCATATTTTGATTTTATCACCCTTTCACTGTGTCTTGGAATTGTATTTATTTCAAAAGAATAATCAGCACTGCTACTGTTCTAAGGTGCATCTTAGCTATGCTGAATGATGGTTCATTTAGACCTTGTTTCTTCCTCTCATAACAATTTTTCATCTATGATTAGAAAAATAAGTCATTTCCTACATTGCTATTTATAGCCTAGCCAATATTAGTAAGGCAGATGGAGAATATGTATTTAAAAGTAGCAGTAAATATGATTAAAGTATTGTTTTATTCTCTGCTTTCATGTTGTTTTTTTTCATGTTGGTACCAGAGAACCATGATATTGTGTGACATTAGTGGCAGAGCTGTGACATTGTAAGGTTATATTATAATTGCTTATTAGATTGGGAAAAAATTATAGAAAATTGGTATTACAGTAGTGCAGGTAGTTCTCAAAATGCAACTTAATTCTAGTCCTGCCAATGAGTTTAAATTAGATTTCCCATCCAAAGTACCATGTTCTCTCAGAAAGGAATTGTTAGTAACTGCGCTTTGTTTTATAAGAGCTGAGCCTGGGAGAGACTCCTCTCTGCACAGTTCAGGTCCGTAGTTTTTAGAGGTAAAGAGTTAAAAGTGTTACTTGAACTATGCTTGTGAACCAAAAAGAGACTAGAGTAATTCTTGGTGTAACATCTAGCTATTCTTTAGTTGCACCTGTGATGTAGTCAAAATGGTGTGGTTTATTTAATTTTTTTTAATAATGGCTCTCAGAAATATTATCTGCTTCCTTTATTTCTCCTTTTCAATACCTCGCATTGCATTTTGCCAGGCCTGTCATTCTCAATGACTTTTTAGATTTTGCTGGAGGAAAAAAAAACCAGTTGGTATACAAAGAGTATTGTCAAGGGAGTGATACGTCAATTAATTCTAATCTAGAAATTCTTGTTTTCAATTCTGTTCCCTCAGATATTTCAGACCTTTTTAGAAATTCTTGAGTTTATCAGTCAATGAAGGTTTTGAAAGTTTGCTGTTCAGCCCTATTACTCTAGGCAGATGTATACTTCCCATCTATTATTTTCAGTACCCAAGACTGAGCAAGGAGCTTCACCATCTCTTCAGAATTATTGATAGTTGGTTTCTATAAAATGACAACAACCTGCATTGCAATGCTTTCTAGAGAGCCTGAGAGTATTTTTCCTAGAACATTGTTGTGGTTTAAGGAGCCCAGGAGGCAGCTCAATCTAGTACAGCTGTTCCTTCCCTCTCCCCAAGTGTAATGGGGAAGAGAAATGGAAAGCAGAAGTGAGGAACACGGTTTTCATCACAAAACCAAAATATAGCACCACATATCTATGCTTCTATCACAGCTAAAACCAGTGTAGTCATGCCATTAAAATTTACTGTGAAACCTCTGAGATTCAAAACTGAAAAAATAATAAGTCGCAACAACAAGAAAAGAACTAAACTTCATGAAGAAGCTCTTGACATTCTAATTAACGTGGCAAAAGATTGTTCGATTGAACAATTAATTCTATTATAGATTATTAGTTAATTTTAGCTATACAAAAGCAAATTTACTCTTTTTTATATTTTTATAGTATGCTCCAATACCTTAGGTAATTGAAAAAAGTTAGTGTAAAATGGTAGATAAACTGTTATTTAATAGGCATCAGCCATAGGCCAGTGATGAATGGAACAAAGTAGAAAATAACTATGTGTAAAAGACTGGTTATTTTGCTATCAGTACATCAGACTGTAGGTTTATTTTGCTAGATGCCAGTTATACTATATTACATAGTTAGAAATATTTGAGTTTTAAACCTTTACTGCTAATAAACTCCTGCTGCAGTGTAGACATGAATGCTTTCAAGTAAAAAAAATAAATGCTGACCAGCCCTCTTGCATACAATGTCCTTTGTCAGCAGCTTTAAGGTCAGGAACAAAAATATACCAGTTGAGAACCTGGAAGGGTTTTTAGCTTTCCTTTTCTGAGGGCAGCAGACTTTCTAGCTCCAATACTTTGGGATTTCTGGTATCACGTAATCCTGATGAAGATCCTGCCTCACGTATTTCTGTTTGCCTTAGTAGGTAGCTGACAGAAAGACTGTCAGAACTAAATCTAAAATTGATATCAAACCTGAAGTGAAGTATTAATCTCTCAGTCATGGAATGGGTGAGAATATATGTTCTAGAATTATCATGGATGGAAGGAAGAGAAGACAATGAGAACAGTTTACTTTGTAAAGGAAGGCATTACTTTCATTTGTTTCCTTTTTCTAATACATCAAGGATATCTTTGAGAAGCTGCTATGTGGAAAGATATACCAATGAAATAACTTATAACTATGAACTTCCTAAGCATTTCTGTCTATATATGGAAAGTAAACTAACATGTGGTTGGTTCCATTTTCTCTTTAATACTGGAATGTACTGGGTGGATTTATGCTCGTATTTCCTATCTAAACTTTTGGCCTGAAAATTTCCATTTTTAGGACAAGAATAAAAAAAATGTAGACTATTTTATCTGCTCCTAGTTGTTGGAAGCAGCATATATAAAAATGTCCAATGTGACAAAGTAATATATAAAACAGAATAAAAAAAATTTACAAATAAAAAAACTACTTTCATAATGTGTTCCATGGATAGTTTTCAAGCTTTGCTGGAGAAATACATTCTTCAATTGTGAGAAAAAAAATTAGGAGTTTGGTTTTTTTCTTCTAATTTCAATTTGGAACAATAAAACCAAAATTAGATGGTTGCTGGGACCTAGAACATTAAGATTATTACTATCAAAATCTCACTAAGGCTTTTCCAAACTTGATACAGGTGGTTCTCAGTTTTGTAGAAATTCACCTGTCTCCTAAACAAGTAGACGATAATCTGTAAACTCCTGGATGATCTGATGGGTGTCCAGAAGTGTAGGGCTTCCTTCCTCAGACCTGGAGACCAGGGCATGTGCAGATTCCTGCATCCTAAGTAAGGAGTTTGACCTAATGGACAGCACAGACTCCAAATTTTTCCTGTTCTCTGTTGGGTTATTGGGGAAACAGGTGGAGAGCCCAGTGTAGGTCACTTTTTAGAACAGATGTGAAGGATGAAAGCCTGTCTGAGGACTTAAAAAAGTCGTCCTTCTAGCTGGGAGCACGATTACTTCACATGGTGTAAATCAGTACTTAAGCATCTTTTATCTAAAACATGCTTCTGTCCTGTGAGTTTAGCTGTTATATTTACCACCAGAGTGTGCACATTATGATAGAATTTTTTCTCAGACCATCCACAGACTCTTGTACTAACAGGCATGTAGTATTCTGCACTAAGTGGGAAAAGAGTACCAGAAGTGATTTTGAAACAAGATGTTTTAGTCTGCAGCAACCACTTTTCAGATTCCCAAGGAAAGCTAGAGTTGAAGGGCTGTTTTGCTGCTCTTTCAGACAAACCTCCAAAATATGAAAGAAATCTTTGTCTAAAATTTTCCTGCATGGAACATAAACCACTAAGTAACTCCATTTATAGACAAAAGTCATATTTTCTCTCCTAAGAAAAAAAAGGCTGCAAAAAGATCTATTCAAAACTGGTGGCTTTCTTCACAGGCCTTTTATTACCTTTGGGAATCAATTTAAGCAGGCATTTTTGGTCAAGAAGAATGAAAAGGGGAAGATAAATGGGGTTGGGAATATTGTGTTTACAGCCATGCTGTAGGCTTCTTTTGTCTCCAAAAGGAGCTTGCTCTGTTCCTCAGGAAAGCAGTCTGCCCCTTCCTTCTGCCTTCCTCCTCAGAAGGATTATACTGACCCAAGGGGCAGCAGCTATGGGAAGGCAGTTAGTGTCTTGTCTCCTGCTCAGTCACTTCTGCTTTCATAAAATCATAGAATCAGCAAGTAGTTTGGGTTGAAAATTCCTTTATGAGCCATCTGGTTGAACTCTCCCTAAAAAAAACAGGAATATTTTTAAGTAGAACAGGTTGCTCAAAGCCCTGTCTAAAAATCCATGCCAGAGTTGGGACAAACAAGGCAATATTAAAGGGGTGCTCGCTTTGTTTCACCTATACCCACAGTGAAGGCCTGCTAACACTGTCACATCAAATCAATGGGAGAAAAGCAAGCAGATGAACTCAAAGCTTTAATACTGAACATCCACCTCATCTGGAACTTCTACCAGCTATGTTTTGGAAGTAGGAGAATGAGGATTCTACAGTTAAAGACTACAGCCAAGATAAAACCTATTATGTCAGAGAATTACAACTTGGCTGAATAAGGCTGCTAAAAATTGGGAAATATGCAAGTTAATTCCCTTTCAATTGGCCACCTCATTCTTTTAAATCAGATAAGTTTGTTTACTTGATTGTAATATTATTTAGCAACTTCACAATACTGAACTGGTTTGTGTGCAGACAAACTGAGCCCAACTAAAATACTTTGAAATTAATGCTGTCGGGATTAAGCAAACATAAATATTTGCAAATGAACATGCTTCCCCCAAATATTGCTCTCTTGTAATTGCCAAGAAAACAAACAAAGTTACTACAATTCAGATTTGTTATTATTGTTTCATTATTGTTAAATATTAATGCAGTAAATACATTAAAAATCAATTGGTAAATATTTTCTAAGACCAATATTGTATATGTTGTAGTATAAATGTTTAAAGTGATCATTATATGTAAGTGATACTCCTAGTTCTATAATTCCTAACTCATGTAACAGTGATAAATGTTGGGAAATAAAGGAAAGGAATAAGTAAGCTGTCTATATTGATAGTTCTCCATTTTATATTTTTTACATTTTAGGCTAAAAAGAAATAAACTGCATTAGCAAAACTGGGGGCAGAAAACTACTGGTTTTTGAATCCTCAAAGGAAAGGGCAAACAGAGTGAAATATCTGGTTTTCTAATCCATGCTCTGATACTAACTTAATTTGTTAATGTCTTTTACCCTTAAGTCTCCTTCTTTGCCTGTTATTTGTCAATTTTTTTCCACCAAGCCCTTGAGTTAGCAGCATGATTCCCAAAGGAAGACATAGCAAGATGTAAGTATAATTAAGAGATGGGGAAGAAATTGCTTTCACATTCCTTTTTTTTTTTTTTTTTTTGCACACTGAACCTGTGAAAGCAAGCTCAGATGAGAACTCAGATTAGATTTACACAATTCTGTAAATTATGTACCTATATAGAAAAATAATAATAGGAAAGTCTTATCAAAATCTCCCAGGAAAGAAGTAAAAACCTGTTGCATACACAGTGTAGCAATACATAAACTGTGCTATTTACATGAGCACATTAAATTTAGTGTTCTTGAAACTACAGCTTGCATTTCACTTTTAATATTAATCATCTAATATCTGGTGCCAAACATATGACAAATTAGTCTGCAATGCTATCCAGATGGAAGATTCCTCTTCAACTGACTAAATATGACACATACTGAAAAAAATCTGAATATTTTTCCAAATTAAACCTTTATAGCCAATTACTCTTCAAGTATTTCTAAGATCCTTTGGGATAGGAATGTTTGTTTATGTGTTCAAGCAGCGTTTCAGAGAATAAAATTAAACTTAAATGGCAGAGATAAAATTAAAGTGGCTGAAAACACATTGATACTCTATAAAACAAAAAAGGCCTTTAAATTTTGGTAACTGTAAGAATTATAACATACAAATAAAATATGTACACATTTAGCTGAGACTCACTGTAAGCCAATAGAAAATTAAGCTATTTGACCCATTCATTTGTGGAACCAAAAAGTTCTCATTACAGTGATGATCTTTAGTACATCAACTTGTTATTAAAAGTATGAGTTTTCAAAACTATTATGACAGCTGCCTCTTTTCCCACTGAAAACCAATACTTTATTTCATTTTCTTCTTTTACCAGTTCATTAGATGTGAATCAAAACTGTGAAAGCTCATGTTCAAGTAGATCCTCTGTGATATTTTACAGGACAAATTTATTATTGAGGGAACTTCAAAAGATTTTTACAAGTCTTGCTTCATTAAATTTTGCCATAATATGTGTCACAGCGACCTTCAAAGCAACCAGCATTTCAGCACCAAATATAGCAGTGCAATATGACAGCTCCACTTTAAATTATGGTTTCATATTAACAGTCTGTCTTAGATTTTTTTCCCATAATTGGGAAAGATAGAAATATATAAATTAAGATATAAAGGACATTCATTTCCCTCCTAGATGGGATGCTTTTTAAAAATAGATAAAACTCTGGTGTTTTTGCAGGAAGATCATATTTCCTGTCAAGTATATTCAGCTTGAAAAAATATTAGATAATAGCTTCCCAATTTCCTCCATGTCAAATTCAGGAAAAGAGAAGCACTTATGCATCATTTTGAATGCAGGTGGTAAAATACATCTGATTAGGTGCAAGTATCAATTAAGAACATTCTTTCCGCTTCAAAATCCAATGCACTTAGAAGAAAAGTAATAAATTTTGGAGATGCTAATAATTTTTGGAGAAACTAATCAAACAGAAAAAGACAAATCACTGTTTTGTTTTCAAAACTATGAAAAAACAGGCAGTAACAGGCTAATTCTGTTTGTGGATTGGGCTAACAATAACTAGATTGTTTTGGATTTTTTCAGCACAAAACATCTTCACTACTTTTTATCTTTCTATGGAGGCATCATTTCTATTTTCACAAAATCTTGAGGTGAATATGAATTAATAATTTTCTTTTTTCTTTTTTCATGTCAGTCTGTTGTACTTGCTGACACATCTGGACTTTACATGTCTGTGTAACATCCAGAAAAAAATACAGAACTCAATAATTACACCACTCCTCTCCTCGACATTTATAATGTTTCTTGCCCATTAACTGAATAAAATTCTTCTTATTCCTAGACAGGTAATTTTCATCCTTTCACACAGACAGAGTAGTTGACCAAATTCTCATCTTCTATTAATGAATGCAGTTGTAACTTTGCTGATCTAAAACAACCGAGGGTATAGCTAAAAAAATTTTTAAAATTATTCCTCCTTCTTAAAATGTGAGATTGGGAGCAGAATATTGTGAGCTAAAAAATAGGAATATGAAAATATTTATTTCTTCATTTTGTGTCTCTCTTTTTCACAAAGCATGTTAACATCAAACTGATTTACTATGATCTTGTTTTTTTCAGACATGCAGCTAACCCTTCAAATTCTTTGTACTTAAGGAATGCTAAAACTATCAACAATTTTTTTTCTTGTAATAAATTTAATTAGATATTTACATTGGGCTGATCTGCTTATTGAAATACAGCTGTCAAAAGATATGAGTAACTCTAGGCACTAGGTAATGACAATTTCTATATGCTTCAGATATCTATGGAATCATTAATTTCCTTTATGTTAAATGATCTGCATCTCTCTTTGTTTCTGTCAAGCAGTCTTAGTAATGATACGCAGAGCAGAAAAAGTCACACAAAAATCACAAACCAGATCAAACCAGGAGAGCATCTAGCTCAATATCCTGTCTCAGAGAAAAAAACAGTCACTCTTTAAAAAGAATATATAAAACAAAACAACAGAGATTTTTCCCCAAGTGCATCACTTCACCTTCCACCAGTCAGTGAGACTAAGATTTCCTGACCTGTGGTTCCATTATATTTCCTAGTCTGGTGGATTAGTTTCCCTTGTTCTAGTATTGTTCTTAATTTTTCATTATTTTTTTATATACTTTTGACCTACATAATATCTCTTGGCAATAAATTGCCCCAAACATTCTGCAAAAAGTTACGAATAATTTCCTTTTGTTCTGCAAGCCTGTGACCTGATAGTAAAAGTAACTGAGTAATTGAATGCCCTTACCTGCTGTGTTCCAAGACATGGAACTGCCATTTCTTATTCACATTTTGCTCTGCATGTTGAATAGGCCTGTTCTGTTTCTCCATCTGGAAGCAATGCCTTCCCTTTGATCATCCCTATTTCTGTTCTGTATTTCATTGTACCTTTGCTGATGCATGGCTGCCAAATATCTTCTGCTTTGTTTTCCTATTTTTAATGTCTTTTCTTCTATTACTATTCAATTGTATGGCAGTTTCCTTCAATGAAAATGATTTGAGGTCCTACTCTAAGGGTTGCTTATGTGACCCATTGCCCCTAGTGCTTTTCTCTTGAGTCTTCACAATTAAATGTACTGTCTTTCTGCCATTCAAAGGCCCTAGCAGTCTGCAAAGTAAGAGATTAAGTCAGTGATACGATTTCAGACCTCCCAGTTGGCAGCAGAGAGCGTTATTAAAAAGGCACCAGGCTGGCCTGATAGAGGAAGACATGTGCATTTTATTTTGTAAGGATTTTCTGCTTTGTTATATTGGAGTGCAGTTACAGCAGGCAGGAGGCTTTTGTGCATTGAGACAAATGAATGAAAGCAGCAAGGGTAAGATTTATTTTGTTTCATATTTTATTGTCTTGAAACAGCTGAACTCAGCTAATCAATTATTTCATAGGAAATAGTTACTGTATTTCTGTACTGTTGTAGGTGCGTGTGATGCTTTATGAAACACCCAAGTCAGGTTTCATATGTACCAGACATAATCCCTAGGAATTTTCTGAATCATATTTATTTCACTTTGATTTTCTTCACACCATGAACATAAGATAAAAGAATGAATTACTCTAAGGAGGTTAAAATTGGTTGCCTGGGATACTCTGTGAGCATGACATGGATAGAACTGATCATGTGTTCATCAGACCCTTGATATTGCTTCTTAACTGACTTTCTGCCTGCTGGGAGCACCTCCATTCTTGATAGTATGGAAAAGGTTTGCTGCATTGCTTGTAAAAGTTTTTATCACCTGTGCTTCTATTACATTCTCTGAATGATGGAAAAGAAGAACAAGGACAGAATCTGTCCACAGGTTTTAGAGGATGTTTACCACTGTAATTGAAAGATACAAACAGCAAATTCAGAGTTTAATCCCCTGACTAAATATTCTGTCCAGTTCACATCTTTAACATTTCAGCTCAGAACTACTGTACTAATTTGGTTTTGCCTAAAGAAAATCCTTCTGCAGGTTGCCTATCTCTGATGCTTAAGCAACAAGAATGAGAATTGTTCATCTGCCTTCAGATTTAGCTGACATACATGTTTACACCTAAAATACTCAAATCCTGTTATAGCAAATAGAGAGAAATAGGCAGATTTAAGTCATGACTGGGTGAGGATAATCACATCCTAGGATTACCTCTTCACTTTCCTTATTAAAGAGGACCAGGGACATTCAATGAAGTTATCTACCTGGTGGATTGTAGGCAAGCTTAGTCAGATGTTTGGTCTGACTTTCCTATCAGAAGATGAATACATTTCTTCTCTTTCTAGGATTTTGTGATGTTAAAAGTCTTTCTTGGTTCTCACTTGAATAATTTAGTGATGGCTGGTGCAGTTGATGACTCTTAACATCTTCAGGACTGAAAAATGTATTTTTAAAAGAATTTAACAGAAATTAATCAAATTCAGTGCTAAACCAGACTTGGCATAAAAAAAGTAAAAATGCAAAGGAAAAAATAGAGCTAGGAGTGGAAAGAGATTGATTCCATTTTAGTAGCAGTAGAAAAGTATATTCTTCCTATATCCTCCTTATTTTCTGACTAAGACAAAATCAGGTAGGGACATAATAGAAACTTGTCGCTGTTTCTCAATTTTTTCTTCTTGTACTGTTTTATTGTGAAAATTGTAATAAATAATATCCCAGCTAATCCATTTGTTTCAGTAAAATTTGAGTCTTCAGTTAAATTGTTAAAGTATAATTCTTAGCAATATGTATTTATCAGGTAATTCAGACCAAACTCAGTGATCTCTCTTACAAATTTTTTCTCTTGAATTATTTGTAATATTTTTTACCCTTAAAGTGTGAGAAAGTTTCTATTTCTTCCTGTGTCCTAGTTAATTGTTTTGAGAACCCCTTAGGTTGCATGTACTCACTTGGAGGCCATTGCCCCAGTGGAAAAGAGTCCCTTGTGATCATGGACAGAGGTGAAGTGTCAGATAGTGGACCCAGGGTGGAATAAGTAACTACTTCTTCTTGTTAGCCTGTCCTGTGAAATATATTAAATACTAAATTATTTATTGCCAGTAACCATGTTAAAATATGAAGATCTGTAAATATTGCTAGGAAGCAGTACTAAAATACTCTCATAATGTGGTAGAGAATTAGCTCATTGTAGTTCAGCAGATGCCCTTTTTGGATCTGATTCATGGATCCTACCTGAGTGCAGCCATGATCAGTGCTTCATGGGACTTTAATTTCTGCTAATTAAGAGTTCCTAGAATGAGGGAAGTGGAAAAATTTTGTCCAGACTGGCAGCTTTGCCCATAGTGTTCTATCTGTGTACTTTATCACAGACATAGATTTGAGATTCTTAACACACAGATTCAATCTGTTTTCTCCCACTTAAACCCTTCATCCAAGCAGAAGGCTAATCCCTGTGCTCTTGGTGACCTCCTTACTGATGCTGTAGACTTGCAACAGATTGCAACTGTTGTACAGCTTTAGGGCAGAAAATGACTGTTTAGGATCAGCAGGCTAATAGCCTGCACATCATAGGGAAGACGATGTGCTCTGCATCTTGGCATTTCTGGATGGCTTTTTTTGTCAGGCATGCATTTCTTTCTGATGCAGTTGCTGTATTTTCTGTGTCTCTTCTGCTGATTTCTGAGAGGACTTCACAGCACTGATGATGGAAGTCTAGGCTGCTTTGGGCACAGCACTGCAAATGTAGACAGGACTGTTGTAACAGCATCTTTCCTCAGTAGTTTTGTCTATACATCAATGCAAAGACTTCTTTGGATGCAAGGTGCTGGACTTCCTGGAAAGTTTCAAATCTTTAGGGGAGATCCCTCCTTTGAAGGGAGCTATCTTTCCTAAAAGACTAATGAGATTGTCTTTCCTTTCAAGATTGCCCAGATATACCATGATCCCTTCCCCTTCTCATTCTTCTCCCCCTTTACCTAGCTGAAAGAAATTTCACAGATTAATTTTGACTTAGAATATAAATTACGGACAGTTACTCTCCAAGTTGGCTAGCTTTTTTATTAACTACCTAATAAAAGACATTTTAACAGCTTTGTTGCTCAGTGTACCACTATATTGTGAGTACTGAGCTACACTGAGATTTCTAAAGGTACTACGCTTCAGGAATAATAATTAAGGTTGAGTGCACAGAACCTCCCTGTGAAGGATAACAGAATCACCAATTTATTGAGGTTGGAAGGGACCATCATCTTGAGACCATCAAGTCCAACCCCTGCTCAAGCAGAGCAGGATCACCTAGAACAGGTTTCTCACTATCATGCCTAGTCTGGTTTTGAAAATCTCTAAGAACTGAGACCTGACAAACCTATCTGGGTAACCTGTGCCAATGTTTGACCATCCCCACAGTGAAGCAGAGTTTCTATGTGTTCAGGTGTAATTTCTTTGGTTTTGATTTTTACCCATTGCTACCAAGTGCACTGCTGAAAGAAGTTTGGCTCCCTCTTCTCCATCCCCATGTATTTACAGGCAAGTGTTAAAATTCACCTGAGCTTTTTCTTCTGCAGCCTTAGGAGTCCTGCAGCCTTTCCTCATGTGAAAGAGAACGCAGCCCTTAATCCTGTTCGCGGCCCTGCACTACACTGCTAGATCTCCTAGTACTGTTTCCCTTGAAAGTCTGAATTTAATTAGGCAAAAAAACCCTCATAATCATGGAGGTCTGCTTCTGATTTGCAATGCCACTGACCATTTTTTCATCCCATATCTTTTTCCACTTTGCCAACAATCCTGACTTTTCCAGACCTATAATTTAGAAGCATAACTCGTCATTGCTTTCCATCCTGCTTTTCCCCTGCTATCAGGGTATAGGTTTTTTTAATGATTGTCCTTCCACATGTTCTTGTTTATCTAGGCCGTTTCTTTTGTCCTTTTTTCTTAAGTCCAATAAAAACAGCAGAGGATAAAGAGTAGTCAGATTCTCAAACAAACAAAAAATTAATAAAGTGGATACAAATTTAAAAAAAGTAATAGTCACAACTGTGTGTAATCATCACCCACAGATCCATTGTATAATTTTAGTTCATTAAACTAAAAATTTCTTTGCAAAAATATTACCCAAACTCATTTTTCTTGATGCTTATTCCTTATTCATACCCCTGATGATCAGTCTGGGAAATCTTTAAGGTATTTTGCATAAATAGGTTTCTCAAGGCATTGGGAAGACATTCTGCCTAACCTCAATTAGTTTTAGTTTATCTTTTCTTGCATTCATGATACTATTTATTATGTCTAAAGGGTAAAAAAGAAAAAGGAAAACCATAAAGACTAAAGTAATGAATGCAATAAACATTGTAAATGTTAAGTCTTCACACTTAAAAATTTTCTCTTAACAATTATTCATTTCCAGACTAGTGGAAAAATGCATACTTTGCCCATGGTGTTCTCTTTGTAATTTCAAACCCCACAAATTTGAGGATCCTGAAACTGAAGAAAAACTGTGTTTCCCATCTAGAAATAAAAATGAAAACTACTCCACAGAGATGTCATAGGACAAAAGTTCTGTACTGACAAATCTATAAAGAAGAAAATTTATGAGAGCCATTTTAACTTGCATCTTCTAGCAGTAATTCCTCCTATAATGGTCTTTTCACTTCTGGTAATAGGCAGATGCTAGAACTTTTTAATTTTCTGCATATTTGAATGTTTGAAATTAAATAAAGTTATATGCATGCTCAGCAAATAATATAGTTGATGATGCTATTCACAGGTAATAAAAAAATGGATCTTTTTGAAGTGCTTGCATTTTATTACTTTATTTTGTAATAAATTAATAAAATTATATTTTTGTTGTTCATTTCAGACATAGCACTGTTTTTTCCATCCTTCACTGGAAATTCTTATTTGGAGCTACCTTCTCTGACATCTGTATCTGATACCAGGACTGCATCTGGGCAGGAAACAAGCAATCTGACAACTCTGTACTTGACAGTGAAAACAACTGCTCTAAATGGCACAATTCTTTACAGTGAGTACCAGAGATACTTGAAGCTAAGTATCAGTTTTAGCTCCTTCAGGTCCTTATTAACTTTAGTGTACATCAGCTGGCATTTCCTCTTCAACAGCAAAATGAGTCATTAAAATGCAGTAGCAGCCTTTTGGTATTCTAATGCATGCTGCATTATAAAATTTGAAGCATTGTTCCTTGTGTTCCTCTGGAAAGTTCTTTAATTTATGACTCATTGAGCAAAACATAACTTACAAGAGAAAATGCTGCTTCCTGACAAGAAAGAACATAGTAAGCATATGACTTTAGTTGTAAGTTTTACAGCTCTAAAATACAAATGTTGAAGAAGTTTTGAACAACTTATAGAGAAACAACTTCATAGGTGGACTGAGTCTCACTTTTTATAATTGTGATCTTGGTTCCAAATTCTTGATTTATAGAACTATCTTAAGTTCTGTAGTTTTGCCATATTTTGAAGTACTTACTGTGATTTCACACTTCAGAGAATTCTTTTGTGATCCCCAGAGAGTATACTTGCAGACTTGGATGTATGCCTGTTAATACTACATAAAAAAAGTTGCTTCTTGCCAGCATATTTCATTCCTCAATATATGGCATAAACTTCTGAGACAGAAGTACACTTTTCACTAGTCAGCAAGAAAAAATAGACTTCTCTGCCAGTTGAGTATTTCATTATATATTTTATCTTGCAATTTCTTGCAAATGGAAAACATGGAAAGTGAGGTGATTTCTTCCCAAGAAGAGCTAGAAAAATATGGTTATTTGATAGATTTACTTCACAAAGACAAAATCATTATGAGCATTTTCAGTTCACTGCATCTTCCTAGGGTTTGTCTACACAAGAATTCTTGTTGGTATAGTATAAATTATTCTTATTGAATTTTGTTTCATTTATATTATTCTGGTAGTAGTATATGTGAATTCACCTGAATTATGTACATATTTATAAGCCAGGGTTAAAAGTAATATAAGCCTTGTGGCATAATTTAATTATGCCTTTTATTATTATCTGTACTAGATTTTTTTTAGATGTGAAACACTCTAGCCCCAGATTGAAAATTAATGTTTACTTCTTTTCAAAAATAGTATTTTAAATCCTTATATGTTGTATCTGGGCTGTTTCTGCATCTGCCTAAGCTACAGTAGTGCAAAATTTACTAAGAATCATGGGTAAGTGGTGATGTGTCAGTTCTTTACATCAAAATGTTTTATACTTATTAGTTATTTCAATTTCAAGAGGAGTTATTTGCCCTTGAAAAATTAAAGGAAGTTTATTGGAAGTACTTTGAATATACTTGGCATTTAGTGATTCTGTTTGCTTCATCACTGCAAAGTAATTTGGCCCCATCCAAAGTTAATTTTGCATTTTGCTATCTACACATAAGCCCTGAGTAAGCATCTCTGTGAACCAAAAATCTCAGAGAATTTCAAACCAAAAATAAAAAAAAATAAAAAAAGAAAAGGCTCTGGAGACACCACATGCTAGCCTTAAAGTAATATATGGGTTCTTATAAGAAATATGGGGCTAAACATCTTAGCAGGGCCTGTTGAAATAGGACATGGAGTAACATCTTTAAACTAAAAGAGTATAAATGTAGACTAGTTATAAAGAATATTTTACAATGAGGGGAGCAAGGTACTGGAATAGATTGCCTGAGAGGTGGTAGATTCCTCATCCCTGGAATCAACTAATTCAGGTTTGAGAAGACTCTGAGCTGCCTGATTGGGTCAAAGATGTCCAGATGCCCTGCTCATTGCAAGGGATGAACTAGGCAACCCATTCATATGACTCTATGTATTTGCTTTTCTAGATAATGTACTCATTCTGAATCTAACCTAATTAGATATTAAAACCTAATATAACCTGTTCAGCTATTAGTTCATACTGTCTATAAAATTGTTAATATGGTATTTTTCAAGTGTTTGCAGAGATTTTGTTTTAGCAGTATTTGAGGACTTCACATTCTTTAGAATATGTATTTCTGATTCCTGGAATGATAGAATAGCATTAGTGGATAACCATTAAGTTTTTTCTTTCCAGCTACCCATATCTGTGACCTCCATGGACTGTGTCACAGCTTACTTCTTGTCCCTCCAAAAAGGAGGCCAGGATTAGAAGTACGAGTTCAGTTCTCACCCTAGAAATGAGCTGGTGTAGCTCCAGGAACTTGGGATAATTTTTGTATATTTTCACCCTGAAAAACTCACCTTGTCTTCATAGGTTCTCAGTAGCATGTTATACTTGCATTCTCATTCCCTTTGTTACCCTTAAAATGGAATTTTAACTGATTTGCAATATTCCTCTCTTTTAGTGACCAGTAGGGTTTCTATTAAGGTGAGATTTCTATTAAGCTAAATAAATAAATAAGTAAATAAGTAAAACTTGGATCTCTGCCTGGCTGTGGAACACAGACACAGAAAGTAATTCTTGTAGAATTCTGATAAGTCATCCATTACTTTCTGTATCTTATAATCAGAATTCTTATAGAATTCTAATACTGTGTTTAACAATAGATAGATCTTTATATTCCCACTTTATCTCTACCCCTCTTTCTATAGCACCAATTCCTTTTCCTTGTTTTTTGTCTTTTTTTATTCTGTCTCCCTGGTAATTAGATTCCTTTCCAAATATTACAAATGTTTGTTATGATGGTTCAGATAAATATTCTTCTTTAGTTTTACATGAATGTAAAATAAAATATTATATAAATTTGTAAATAAAAATCTCTCCAGTGTTTTATGAATGAACTCTGTGTGCCTATACAGATAATTGAGAATGTTTCAATTACTTCTGTACACAGGCACAAAGCTTTTCTGTCAGATAAATATCCTTTGTGAATTCCCTCATATGTTTTCTCTGTATTTTCTTAATTCGCATTTTTTCTCCCTGCTCTTTCATTTTCACTTCTAACTACTACAAAAGAGAAGCTGCTGCTGTCAGCTCTTCTGCTTTTAATAGTAATACGACCCATGCCTTTACTGCTGCTTTTTAGAAGCTGTCTTACCATCCAACATCTGAGGAATGAACCATCAGCAGAAAGCCAACTTGAGGCTATTGCACTCACTAGGTACGAGAACCACACACTTCTAAGGGTTAATGTTCCCAACATTTTCAGATTCTGTTAATTTATGCATATTAGCAATGGTTTCATAATTGTGAAACCATTTCACATAATTTCACACACTTATAAAGCAAAAACCTTTCTATTTGTCAAAATAACTTTTTTAAATAGAAAGATTACTACAGTGATCTGCTTCTTTCACATGTACTTTGCTAGAAAATTGTTACATATTTTTGATTTTTTTTTAAATTAATCCACCTTCAGATTACACATTTTATAAAAACACCTGTTTTTACCAGGTGGTGGTGAGGGTACATCTGTTTTCTGGCAGATAATTAGTAAACATTTAATTACAGGGAGAAATCTCACACAAGATGCTGCTGATACACAAATGAATTTGAATCAGAAAGTATGCATAAGAACATTATTTATGTCCAAATCATAACGATAATATAAAAGGATTGAAACTTGCATCTGTCTTTACGTAGTACATTAGCCAGTGAAGAACAAAAAAGATCTGTGCCTTCTGCACATTTTCATGTCCACGTGCCTTAAAATAAATGGAACAGACCACTGAAAATATCAATGCATTAATTTAATACCTTTTAGCAGTTAGTGCAATTATATATATGCAAATATATATAAGATACATAAAATAAATATAGAGAATACAGCAAATAAGCTTGCTTATAGGCAAATCAACAGGCATAATATGGGAATCATTACAAGTGTGAGGCATGTCACTTTAGCAAATCATACCATACCATTGTTAAAAAAATTCCTATTTGATGCTTTTATCAGCAAGAATTTTATCAATGGTTGCTTAAAATTAACCAGTACTAAGGACTTGTACAGGCTTCCAAAAAAAGGTTTTCTGTTAAAAAAATGGGTAAAGAGATAGGATGTCATAGAAGCCTATGTGTGATTTATAGAAAATTACTATACATACGTCTGTCTTAAATAAAAGTAAAATGTATTTCCATTCTTAATAATGATGTTTTCCATAATTATTTCTGTATGTTTTCAAGAAAAATCTGAATTTTAGCAGTAAATGGACTAAAACTGTCTGGAATTTTTGCACTTACCTTATGTCTAAATTGTTGATAGAATGTGACAATTTCATTTGTGCCAATAAAGATTATCAATCATTTGAGAAGATTTATTTGTTGACTACAGAATGCATTCATAAAATTTCTATTCTACTCCTTAATTATTATATTTGTTTGCATGATTAAATTTCATCAACATGTCAAAGCAAATCATGATATTTAGCGACAAAGCAAAATAAATTGCTAGTGATCATAAAAACCTGATATAGTTGTAAAGTTTTACTCCATCATTTTCACTTTTAAGAGAGTCAGCATAATGCTGCTCACAATACCTTCAAGGGTAGATTTTTTAGCATCTGCTATATATGGTAGCCTATAACGTCTGACAATTGGATTTCAGATATCACAGCCTATGTTTATAGCATTCCTTAAGGACAACGCCTCCCTTTTCATAAGCTGGGCTCATAAATTATTTCCTTTGCTCTCAGAAGCTCTGTTCCCCATACCCTATAGAAACTAAATAGAGGCTGTTCGGACATTTCAGTTGTAGTCTCTTTGTCTCTTATTTCAGCTGGCATTTTCAAATAGAGCATTTCACAGTGTCCTTCCTATGTGTCAAAATTTATTTTCTTTCTGTCATGGTTTGACGCTGGCACAATGCCAGCGCCCCATGAAAATACAATTTACCAATCAAATGCTGTGAAATGTGATCAAGGACAGAGCAAAGCAGGCCAAACTTAATAACAAAGGAAAAAACTTTATTACACTACTACTACTACTACTATAAAAGGAAAAGAAAGGAAAGAAAAAAAAAAAAACCACAAAATTCGAAATGAAAACCTTCCAAAACATTTCTCCTCCCTCCACCCAACTCCACCAAACCCCAGCGAGACCCATTTGGATCCTTAATCAAGTTTTCACCCTTCAATATAATCAATACTAAGTCCATCGGGGAAGAGAGGAGTCCCCCTTGCAACCATAGACCCCCAGGAAACACAACTGCCACCTTTTGTGTTTCCAATGTCACACGTGGCACCGCCCAGACCGGCCAATGTGACACTCTCCTCTCCATGTCCCAGTGCTCTCACCACCGGGCATGGACAGAGACTGCTTATAGGGCCCCTTTAAGGATGCTTTGCCAAGGACCACCAGGAACAACAGTCCAGTATCACAATTTGGGACTAGAGTCCCCCCCATTTTCCCCTGGGGCCGAGGGTCCAAAAGACAGAGATCGCCTTCTCTTCTTCCTGAAGATGGAGGGCATCCTCACACCCTCCTCAGCTCTCTCTCTGTCCACTCCAAAACTGGTAGTTGCTGCAGAAGGTCTCTTGGTTCACCAATGCATCCCCCTAAAATGTAGTCCCTCTTGAAAGAAAGAGTGGTTCAGTCTATGGTAAACAAGCAGAGTCCAGCCAAAAAGCCACTCTATCATCTGCCCCCAACCTTCTTCTCTAAACATCTGAGGTTTCAAGCTGTCTCTCTTTTCTTCAAATTCAGGAGGAGTAATATTTCATAAAGCCTTCATTTCTCAGGAAGGGTTAAAAGTCCCAACTCCCAAGGATGGCTCGCTGCCCAGGCTCCAGCTCCCACAGCCCGGCTGGGCACCTTGCGGCCCCCCCGCTCTTCTCCTTCCCTGCGGCGAACTGCCGATAAAACCACCGAGTCTCTTTTTTTCTCTCTTGGGAGAGAGAGAGACTCTGGGGGGGGAAACGGAGACATCCCAGATTTCTCCACCCTTCCATCTGCAGGAGCTGACCCAGCCGGTTCCGATCCTTTACCTCCTGGCCTACCTCTGCAGGCCGCATGGCTCCCCTCCCCCACCCAGCCCGGGCTGGGCAGGGGAGAGGTCCGTCCCATGCGGTGACCGGAACCAAAGAAGGACGAGTCCTCCTGGGAATTCCACTTTTAACCCCTCTGTGTTCTCAGAGGCGTGTCCACCTTCAATTGGTCACCCCAAGTGTCAGTATCTAAACCTGACCCCTGACTGGATGAACCTCTTCCTTCTAAAAAATTCTCTTCCCGTGTCAAACCATGACACTTTCTTAATAAAGCTTATCCCATATTTTAATGGGACTTCACATTTTAGATAGGCAATCATTTAAGCTCAATGGCCATTTGCTTGTTGTCATACTGATGTACAAAAATAACCTTTCAGCTAATAGTTTTCTGTGAAAGGATGATTGTTAAGATTCTTTAGCCAGAACCCCTCACATAATCTCTAGTAAGGTCAAGATGATTTACCCCTAATATCCAACAAGGTTTTTAACTCAGATATTTCCTGATCTCTGTCTCTTCCCAGAACCTGTCTGTTTTGCTTATAACTGGAGCTTTTCCTATGAAGGTAACTTCCATCATATGCACTAGGTGGCATATGCTCTTTCATTGTGCCAGAACAAAATTCTCCAACTCCTCATGTTCACTGTAGAAAGATTTAAAGGGCTGTCCTTTCAAAGGATATCATACCACCTAGCAAATAATGTGAAAAATACTGTTAGTCACCTGTAAGTGTGACTTAAAAGTGCTCCCTAGACTGAAGTTCAAGCAGCAACACTCACTGAAGTTTCAAGAAGTAATGCTGCCTTTGAGAGAGCTGTCCCAGATTTTTTACTTTACTGGTAATAATGAGGACCTTCTTCCCAGTTTTTACTAGTGGGCAATGTGAATAGACAGGCAAAGTCACTGGGAGAAGGGAAACAAGCTGTTCATCTGTAACTTCACTTTTTCAAGACACATTATATACATGCACATATGCATCCACTTCATTCTCTCTGAATCAATGTGACTTAAAGATCTACTTACTGGTAAAAATTGGAAATGCCAGGAATGGCATGTGCAGGGAGGGGAGAAGACTAGGAAACAAATAGCACATTATGTGTATATATCAGTCATATGATGGTTAAAAAATCAGTGCAATAGTGCAGTATATTTTGAAAGAGAATTTTCAGACTATTGTAGAAGGAAATTGTAAAAGCCAAAGGCATGAAATCCAGTCAAATTAAAATAGCTTTGCAGTTAATTAGGTATTCAGAATACAAAATATGTCTAAGTATAAAAGACTTCAGTAGGTCATCAGGATTTGTAACAGGCTGAAAAAATGCAATGTTGGCTAGAAAGCTGCTCTAAAGGAGGGAGTTTACATTGTGAACTGTTTCTGCTAGGAACTATACAAAAGGAAATGATCAGGCAGTAGCAAGCACTTTTGTCTCTGACCTGAAAGATAATTTCTTGTGATTTTTGTCCTCCAAAATAAAGTTGATTATCTTGTTTTTACAAATTAGTATGTTTTCTAAATCCCAATAATGCCCTCATTCTTTTTACCTTTCTGAATAAAAATAATAAAGGATGCTCTGACCTCTGCCCCCCTGCAGCAGCTCCAGGCCTGGGAGCTCCTCCCCAGCAGCTCCTAACCAGCCCAGATCCCAGCCCTTCTGACCCACTCCTGCTCTTGGTTCATGGGCAGACTCACTCAAGGCTCAGACCCAAACCCAGGCGCTCCACAACTGAGGGTTCCCCAAATGCTAGCATGAGATTTCTACCTGTCTAATACCCATGCCAGCAGGGTCTCCATAGGCAGTAGTACATCAAACAATACATGCGGTATATTTTCATTTTCATGGCCCAGTTAGTGAGTCTTTTTTACTTCAGTTAAACATAGTAAAATACAGTGAAAAAATATTAACATTTTAACTGTTTGTCTTAAAGGTGAATAAAAATTGCAAACAGGAACTGTCTTGCCTTTTACAAAAAGTAAATACAGTTAAATTCAAATGGCAAATTCACCCAATGGCATTTGAAACTGTAGGTGTCAGTCCTTTTTTTGTAGAAGAGCCATGCATCAGACATCACTTAAATATAAATATTTTTATGTCATTTTTGCAATGTATAATATACTATTTAATGGAAGTGAACTTAAACATATTTTTATTCATATTTGTAAGAGTGCAAGTAACAGTATGTTTGATGTTTTATAAATAATTTTTCTACTCTTCAAGTCTGAAATACATCATTTCTTGGGAAAAGTGAATTTTTCATAATCATTAAATCTATTATAACAGCTGTCCTCTTATAATTTTTGTTTTCTATAACTCATTTGAAAAGTTGAATGACTGGTATTTTTGTTTTTTATTGTCACTTTTGTTGTCTTAATGGTACTGGATATAGAGAGAAGTTCAATTAATGTAAGATGTCTGTAAGATCGAAGCCAATGCAGTGGTATTAAGTAAATTTTGGCTTTTAGTTATTTTCTTTTACTTTTAATTGTTATCAGCTAAATACAGAGATTTACAGTCTGTTTTTTTTTTTCTCACAGTCACTCAAGAAGAGTCCTTTATACAGACAGAAGAGTCCTCAAGGTCACATAGGCATTGTGTCTGATGATGGCATTCCAGTCATGTGATATCGTTCTGTGAGGTCCTACACTTTCAAAAGTGTGACTATCTCCATTTTTGTTTTCAAAGCTGGTGAAAGAAATTTTGGAGAGCAGTTTCTTCACTTGTATCTTGTGGAGGGAAGACCAACAGTTCGATTAGGCTGTGGAAGCTCTCAGAACATTCTGACTGTATCCCTGAACCAATCTGTCAGCACGGGTACGCTCGTCCCTATCACAATAAGGTAAGAACTTACCACTGGGTTACAATAAAGTTTTAGTCATCTATATTGAGCAATAAAATGTGATTTCACATTTTTTTTTTCTTTTTTTTTTTTTTTTTTTTTTTGACAATAAAAAGGCAAGTCAATTTGGAAAGCAAATTTGGAAACCTTTTTCATGATGTAGTCTCCTTGATTGAAAATATGTTTTAGTTCACACAGATTAGTTCAGTCCTTTGGATGACTTATAAATAATTCAAAATCTTCAAAGTCCAGATACGTTTACAGATACAGATTAGGTCAGTTGGAGAACCAAAACCGTTTAAATCTAATTTTTGAAATTAAAAATGGGGGTCTCATATTTTATGCTTATTAATTAACATGCAGAATAAATTAGATTTTTCATCACATTTTAGTGCTAAAGACTAATCTATTGTTTGAGATAAATTAAAAATGGGCATGCTAACAACATCTTGCATTACAGGGTGGACTTAGTGATTTCAAAAGCCTTAGCCAAACAATTATGATTCTAAAAGTTGTCATGTCTACATTTTTCACTGTACTATCAGAGTTATACAAGAGTGGCTAATCACTACTGTCATTTTTCATCTTGTACAAATGATAGTTCTCAAAATGATTCATTTATCATTTTGAGATGGGTATTGGTATCATGCTTTGGTAATGAATTAACTCTTTTCAAGTCATGTAATTTCATATGTGCAAGCTAGGTATGAACTAAAACAGAAATAATATAGGGTTTTTTGTTATATTTATATTAGTAAGGTTAAATAATGGTAAAGTAGTCAATCTTTACTTCAGAAATGTTTAGAAATAATTCTGGCCCATATAAAATATCAAATTACAGGGATTAAGATATTGTAATTTTTTACATAGTTTAAGTGTTATTAAGTATTAATTGCTGCACCTGAACTGTAAACATTTGTGATGTGAGGGAATGTAATGCACAAATTATTAAATTAAAGGAAGACTTAGGTGGGGCTATTTTTGCTGTTAGAGGACGGTATGTGAAGGAGACTGCTGCAAAAGTTATCATGAAACATTCATGTCAGACTTCTCAAAATTGCCTTTTACTATCCAAAACGGAAAATCAAAGCAAAATCTGAATATTTTTGTGTTTTTCTTCTGAGCTGTTTCTCTGTGATATAAATGTTGATAAATTCTGAAATGACAGAGGTTTGTTGATCTCATTATATAGAATAGATTGATATGGGGAGAAGAGAATGTTCAGTGTATTTTGTTAGATTGTATGCTTAACCCATAAGTTTTACCACTTCTTTTAGAAACAAACTTGTTAGAATATAAATCCTCTTTTCAATATACAGAAAGCTAATAGGAGCTGTTTTGAAACTGTTTTGTTTCTATATTCTATTTCTTGTCAGCTATGGATCTCCGCATTATTTTTTTCTACATTTAAAACAGGGATTTTTTCCTTTTATGCTTAGCATTAACATCTAGTATTAATGGAGCAAAGTCACATAGCATACATTCAAATCTTATTAGTTGGCAGTGTATTTATTTTTTGAATTTTGTACAGATTGTAAAAGTGTATAAAATTTACAAAGAAAATTATGTCACTTCCCCTCCTTTATAACTAGCAGATGAAGAGGGGTTTTTTTCTCAGAATATACTTGATAGATTTATACAGCTCAATACTAATAAACGATTCTAAGTTTGTTTTTTTCATCCCAGAGATTTCTCTTGTGTAAGACATTGGTCAGATAATTGTCTGCACTAGAGACATCAGTTGTGGTAGCATTGTCTTTGCTTCATACATTTAAGCCATTGAAATGCTGTACAGATTTCTAAGCCTAATAATATCTTAGCAACAAATGCAGCTAAATGGCAATTAAAAATTGGTTCTAGGTATAGAGTTCAAGTTTACACTGAAACATTTATTTCCTTCTTTTTCTACCTTAATATTAACACCTCTGTATTTATGGCCTCATTCTTCTTCTTGTTACACTAAAAAATACTGTCAGTTCAATTTACACATTTCCTTTGTTTACTAGAATTTTATACTGCTATCTTTGAAACGGTGTCATACTAAATAACTTGCAAGGTGTGATTGTAAACTGTGACTAGCAGGGATTTACATGAATTTGAGTTTATGGGCTTGGCCTTCAAAATGACTTGTGATTATTCTTGTGAGCCCTTCTAAAATGTAGAGAGAGCAGTATATCCTTCACCAAGCAGCAATAAAATTGTAATCCTTCAGCAGTCATCCTTAACCTCTGTCAAAGGAAAAAGCAAACTTGACAAGGCAGTTGTAGCCTCCCAAGCTCTTGTATCATAAGATATAAAATATGAATCCATGACAAACTGTTGATTTGTGTTCTCAGAGGCTGTTGGAGATAGATAATTCTATCTGTACGCTTTACCTGCAAAACTGTGGTTGGTTGGTTGTTTTTTTTTTCCTGTAATACAGGAAAAGTGTCAAATAGAAGAATACATGACCATTTTTTGTTACTGTTCCAAAGCTATCCAACAGGGGAACATACATTTGCTACATTTGACTTTGAATTAGTTTGGAAGATCATATTTGACAATTTTTCCGGTTTTGGATGCAACTACGACTGCAGTGGTTAAACACCACAACTAACACATTCAATAACATCTATAGAAACAGACTAACAGACTTTCTCCTTTTTGAACTTATTCTTTTTAATCCAGATGTGCAAGAAACTAATACATTCCCATAGTTTAGAGCTATTGCTTTCTTTTAACTGTATGATTAGTTTCCTTAGATATGGCCATTTTCTCAAACCATATGAAGATTAAATGAGTTTTAAATGTTCAGTCGTTGTCTTTATGATACTTGTGAAATGGCAGCTTTATAGAAGAAAGTCAATAAAGCTCTGATTGCTTACTTTTTTGCCTTGCATAAAGAAAATAGAAACCTGTTTCAATGCAGTTTAATTTGTGTTTCTATTTCTGTTTATTTTAGGATGATTTGATTACTGGTTTGAAAATGTGCATTCATTTGGGTGTAGTTTTTTGTGATTTCATAATTGAGAAAGTATTGTTTTTTTCAGTTAAAGCTTTGAGTACATACTTTAAATGTAGTTTGGATTGGTTTTATGGATTTGTTCTTTAAAGTTATTCAAAGAACATTAATCCAAACACATTTCATTCCATGAGTAGGTTCTGAAATGCATTTGCCTGATGTAAAATTTGCTTTGTGGTTACAGTGATATTACTGTCATGGGGGCAAATGATGTCTCTACAATTCAGTGGTTGAAGGAAGGTGAATTTAGCAAAGAGATTGAAATACTCAGGTCATCAGGATTTTGATTTATCTAGATAGTAAGGTGGGTTGTCACATTTAGAATATGAGTACTGATTTTTTTAGACATCTTAGATTTTTGTCTCCAAACGATATTTTTGTTTGTTCTGCACAGTGATGTGATACAGAGGGTCATTTTCCATTTAGGACATTCCAAGCCAGCATTAATTAAAATCTTCCCTGTATGTGACAACATTACTCTTCCGTCTTATTTACCTGCAGAACTTTCAGAATTTTTCTCTGGAATTTAATGGACATAGTGCTCATCACCACAAAACTATATCATGGTATTATGTACATTTACATTTCATGTATCTTCCAAGTGAACATATTGAAAGTAGTTGTTTCCAGTTTTCTGTCACACTTTAATCAGTAGTATGGATGTGAGCATTTACTCATGGCTGAGAAAGGCACCTTTAGCTGTCCTTAAAAGAGTTTATTTGTTAAATACATTATCTAGCTAATTTGGCCAACTCTCACCTAGACTATGCAGTGGTACAGAAGCTGCTGAAGTTTATTATTTGGTCTTCCAGCTTCAAAAGCAGACGGCACATTCTGAGCTGTGAAAGTCCTCAGCATGTTTTTGTATCTCCACATGGAAACTTTGGCCAGGTGTAATATACTAAGTACTAGTTACATGATTATATTATCAGTGTCCATGACTTTACCTACACTTCTACATCCTCCCTTTCCACAGAAGAAGAAAATCATTGCTTGAATTATTCTACAATTTTTTTGATGCAAGTGCATTCTGAAAATGTGTTTCTAAAAAAATATGTAAATCACAATCCATAGAATATGTTATCTCATTTTTAGTCCTGGTGTTTACCTATTTAATTCCATTATTTCAGAGATATATATTTTTTCATACTAGTACATCTTTTTATTGTTATTTACAGGTGTTGGGTATCCTGCATAGTGTGAAAATATTACTTAAAATTAAATTAAATCAGGAAACAAAAAAACCCACAAACTTAATCATCTGATGTCTTGCTAATGCTTCCAACACTACCAATTACCTAGAAATATAGGATATTTCTTTGATTATTTGAAAACATCTGAGCAGCAGGTTTTGTACCTCAACAAGTACATGGTGTAGCCTAGGTTTCATATATGCCATCCTGATTTCCAGCATAATCAATTATGTGATGAATGAGAAATGGAAAGGTGATTTGGTAAATGACAGCTACATGCAATATTATTGTCATCCTATCACACCTCATCTTTTGAAAATTATTTGAAGACTAACAGTGAAAGTAGTCTGGGATAGATTTAGGAATTTTTATTTTATTATATGAATTTATACAATTGTTAAGGAAAAAACATTTAGATATGGTTTTAAAAAGGAATATTTTATATAGTCTATATCTTAATTTTGAATTTTAAGTCAGCATGTAGATGAATTGTACCCATGTTTTGTTGTACAGAACTGGAAATGCTGTAGGATATTAATTACACTTAATAAATTTTGAAGAAAATTCATTATTACTTCTAGAAGCACATATATACAACTGCATGAATTTAAGTTTACTACATTTTCTATAGAAATTGAAAATGTCATTAAAATCATCATATTTGCCACTATAAGGTAGGAATGCTTTTGCCCTGTAAACATATGTATTGTTTGTTCTCTGAAAGCCTTAATCCAAATTTCATTAATCACGCTGTTACAGTTTTACACAAGTAATTTCTACATCTATTCAGTCTTAAAAATAGTCCCATAAGAGATGCATTAAATCAAACTAATTAATACAAATTCTTGTATATGAAATTAAAATTTAAAACAAAAATTTGGAACATTGGAATCAGCTGGTTAAATAATTCCATGTGGCATATTATCTAGAATAACTCAAGAAAATGGATTCTCATAAAGAATAAAGAAAAGGTTACCTTTTGTGTTTGTTTCAAATTAAGCTTTTGTGTATGGACAGAACATTCAGTATGTTTAGAAACATAAGCCACTTTCTGAAACTTTTTTTTTTTGCCTTCATTCATCAGCAGTATGCAATATTTCATCAGGGATCTGTCAAAGCCAACAAACCAACTGCTATGGCTGTTCAAGCTCATTAGCTACTGACTTGAAGAACAGATGTTTGAATTCCTGTACCCTTCATGCTCCTGGTTTATGCTGATTTTCTTTCATTAACTGACCTTACAGGAATGACCCAAGAACACTGAAGAACAGAATCAAGTGATTCTTTAGGCTGGAAAGGACCTCTGGAGGTCCTTCCAACATTCCTACTCAAGCCAGCTGTCCTGGTTTCATCAGGGGGTAGAGTTTTCTTCTCAGTACCTGGTATAGTGCTGTGTTTTGTATTCAGTATGGGGGTTAGGTTGATAACACATTAATGCTATGGTTGTTGCTAAATCATGTTTATAAGTCAAGGGCTTGTTTTTGTGCCTCATACTCTGTCTGTAAGGAGGTACACAAAAAATCATTAGCTGGTTTTGAAAGGTTTATTACAAAGTGGCTCACCACAGACCAGTTCTCAGTATATGATGTCATAATATTTTTATCTTTCGATTCATAGTGTGTCATTATACATTTATCTCAGATAAAAAGGCTATGTCACAAAATAAGTGATATCTGCTGTGTTTTCTTATGGACAAATTACAGAGTTGGATTAAATGTCATTTGAGTTCCTACAAGGATGTATATTCCAAAACCTAAAACTACTAACCAAAATCAATGCATTAAAGAAAGTTTGAAGTTCTCTTGCTAGGTGTGGGTTTTCTTCAGTCTTTTTCAAAGCTGTGTGAACTCTATTAACACTTCAGTAATACAGGGTAGCATCAGGCATCCAGAGCTCCATATTGAACTGGGCTCTGAATCACAGCTGGAGTGCTATGACCTACCTGGAACCATAGAAGAAACAAGGAAAAGCAATGTATATTTACCATATTTCAAAGATAAAGCTTTGAAAAAATATGAGGCCATGGATTACTTACATTATTTAAGGAAAATTCTGATGAGTTATATTTACTCTATCTAACCTCTCCTACTTTCAAGTAAGGTATTAATCTAAAGGAGTTTATCTGTATAAGTACATGGCTTTATGGCAAAATTTAAAAATTAATGTAGTACTCAGATATTTATTGCTCATTAGCAATTTTTGACACTCAGCTGAAAACTGACAGTTTGTCTTTAGGTTACCTCCCTGAGTGGTCAGAGTTAAATGGTAAATATGCTGAAAAAGTAGAAAAATTTGCTTGCAAAATACTCTTTCTTTGTTTCTCACAATATTTTAATCCACTGATAACCCCTTTTTTTTTTTGTTGCAATTACTTCAGCTTCAAACCTACTTAAAATTCAAGTTTTTTTTGTTGTAAGTCATAATGATAAAAGAAATATATTTTGTAAATATCTCTAGTATCGCAGAAAATAATACAGGAAAGTATTATTTGGAAAGTCCTCTTATCAGGGCACACCTTCCAATCTACTGTTAAACACGGAATTTGAAAAATTAAATTTTATTGGTAATCTTATGTATTTAATTTTTATGCCAAATCAGGCATTCTGTTAAATCAAATTTTGTCTGGGGGAAAATGCTGACTTTAGCTTATAAAGATGCTCCAATCATGAACTTGAAATTGACATAATGAATTCCTGTTTACACTTCCATGTCCTGAAAAAAATAAGAGAGCATAATTTAATCTCTATTCCTGAAGGTATCCAATACTTTTTAATTGATAGAAAAAGAGATGCCACAGATGACTGTATTTCCTATATGAAAAAGGATAGCTGTTCTTTCTATCCATAGCATATTTTAAGATTGTAAGATATTTCATTTGAATTACCAATGTTGCTGAAGGGTATTTGTATTTATTAGTGAGTTCAACTTAGCATAATAAAGGAAAATCAAGCAACACAGAAAAAATGCACTAACCTTCACAGTATTTTAATTTGGATTGTGTTTACCATTGTAGGATGAATTAACTCATCCTAAAAGATGATGATAGGCATAACTGGCTCATAGCTACACAGAATATCAATCATTCACCACAAAGACTTGAATATTTAAGTTCATTAATTTGCAAGAAATACAAAAAATGTTTTGTGATGGAGAGCAAAAAAATTCATAGTTCTGAAGAAAATTCTGTCATGTCAGTGGTCATTTTGACATGAGTTCCGCTTTATATTTTATATACTGACTGTCCCAGTGAGAGTGCCTTTATAGACTAGTGGTAGAATGGAGAAGTTTTTTCAATCTTCCCATGTTTAAGGTGCATTCCTTCCCAACTATTATGTTCTCCCACCATTCTCCCTCTCTAATGTGAAGGACGAGACTTGAAAATAATAATGAAGGTTGATATTCTCATGTTGGAGCAATGTTTTTATTATGTCAGTTTTTTCCTGGGATAAGTCAAACACTTCAGTAATACCCTTCATGCTCATAATCTGAATTTCACTGATTCCAGTTATTGATTTTAAAAAAGTCCACTTGAACCAAGCAGTATATTTACTTTGTATTTGTTCCTACAGAAATGGTAAAATGAAAAGGACTAATGAGGAATGCTTAAAAACCTTGTTGTATCAATTTTAACATTTTTAAACAGAATCAGATATTTAATGACCATGGTAATCTCCAATGTATGTTTAGTATTTCATTGTTAAGCATATTACAGATATGTTGGTAATTAGATATGTGAATAGATTGTAAGGTTTTCATGCTATAACCTTCAAAAGCATGACTAAAGTATTGTATCATTCAGAAAATTCTAAAACATTCCTGTTTATCAGACCCTCTTATCAAACATGACAAAATAATAGCTAGTGTAATTTTCAGAATAACCAGAAAATTTCATTTTCTAAATGAAGTTGTAAGATTAATAATCACATTAAGGAAACAGTTTCAATGTGCTGTTGACAACTTCAGTAATTATTTATTACTTTTTTAGTGAGGGATGCTGTTGACAGCAGTCATTTCTCTATGAGATTTTACTGAATCTCTATGCCATAATTTATCAGTTCTTCTAAAGAAAGTAAGCTGTGAATTCACCAGAATCAAAGTATACATTATAAAACATAATGAATGCACATTTCTTTATCTTCTATTTTTAGATTTGGCTATGTGTTATAATTTTGAAATTCCAATATCCAAAGAATCTCTGGGTTTCTGCGAGAAAAATAGGAAGAATAAAGTTCTAATAGCCTGTATAACACAATTTCCATTTTCTGGATACATCTGCTTTGAAAATTATGTTATTTGCCTTTCAGCAGTGTTCAAGATAAAGCATATGTTAGAGATTTTTTATTACATCATGGAAATTCTGAACTGCATTTAACCTAAATTTCCAAAATTTGCTAAGTTATTCACAACCTCCCCTTTCTGTATGAAAGGAGATACTGCGTTAATGGTGCAGATTCGTACACAGTCTTGTTTTTCCTGTGTGCTGAATAAGCACTGTATTCCAGGTACTGCTGGTGTGATTGCTCACTCACTGTGGTTTCCCTACATAGACAGTGATCTCATATGATTCACTTTTCCATCTTCTTGTGTCCTAGTCAGGCTGGATGAAAAAGCAAAGATTTCAAAATATTTGAGTACTCCCACTGTTCCAGGGAGGAAGTGGGATGTGTGGCCCTTCTGATCTGCTTGGGAGGAATAACAGTTATTTCACACAAATTGCCAGTACGAAGGGATTTCAGTACTGCTGAAGTGATACTAGGCAATGTGCATGAAACAGTGCAGATATCATTGACATGAAGATAAAAAGGAGTCACTGGATTACAGAAGGAATAATAAAATAATAAAATTAAAGATAATATATATTTTAAATATTTTTATCATTTCAGTATTTTTTTTTTTTTATTTCTAATGTATATAAATTCTCTAAAATTCATCATTTATGTCTGGTCACCCAGTAATTTACACAGAGGACTTTTCAGACAGCAGTTTACTTTCTGTTGGTTTGGCACAGAACATGGAAGTATAGCATTAGAGTATAGAGCCAAATATCTTGTGAGGGTGCTGTGTTGCCTTCCTCCTGTGAGATGGTAGTTTACACTGTTGTATTTGAGAGTTCTGAAGACCTAAACAACAAAAGAAAACTGTGAAGAGCAAGCAGTGTTTTAATTCTCTTCCTCAAACCTGTTGTTCTGTATGTGGAAGATCAATACAGAAATAAAATTGGTTCAGTGTGCTTGTAACAATTGGCAATTCTCTTCAGGTTTGTCTTAGCTGAGAGCAATAGGAAGTGCTATTTGCTCTGTAGGTATTGAAAATCAGTAGAAAATAAAAACCAGTAGTCAGCCAGTCTTTGTATGAATGTCCAAAAAGCAGTGGTAGAGGGAAGGGCAAGAAAATGTATCTATTCCTCAACAAGCCAATTTGGCTCTGATTCATCTCATGAGCATCAATGACCACAGAGGAGTCAGAAGGCAGATCTCCACAAACAGCAAAACAGGCAGCAAAATCCTGCACCCCAGGCTGCTGTGGGATTACGCTGAATTTCCACCTGTTGGCTGAGAAGAGAGCAGTTCTTCTTGGTCTAGGTGACCAGCTCCTATCTCAGCAGCAAATTTTTAATGTGCTTTCAAAAAGTTTGGTTAATCTTAGCTTCTTGCTTAGTTCACACAACTCTAAAGTGGGAGAACTATTTACCTATCTCCAAAACATATTCAAAATACTAAATTTTCTGAGGGAAAGAATTTTTAAAATGTGACATTGAGCTTCTGGTGCATGATCTGTATTTTGTGCTATACTGAGTCCGTCTCTGTGGCCAGAAATTTTCACAGGATCTCAGGTTTACTGGAGGTCTTTGTTTCATGTAGTTCATTGGATAACCTTTTTCATGGGGCTGAGGGAAAGAAGAGAGATTATTTAATTTTAATAAGAGGTTATTATTTAATTTTAATAGCTATAATCTTATTTTTTTAAAAATTCTTGCTTTCTAAATAAATTTCAGGTAGATGCTTAATAAAGAGTTTTCACATATGCAGAGAAGGAAGAACAAAACAGGACATCAGACAGTTGTTTGTTTAAAGACTAGCCACTTTAGGTCTAGTTCTGCATACCAGCAGTAAGAAAATTTGTTGCTGCAAATTTAGTCACATCATTAAAGAGAATATTCAGTAAAATTCATACATACATTTATTAAATAGTCCTCCTTGATAGTAGTGAAAGAGAGAGAGAAAAAGAGAGATGTCAACTTCATCTTTATGAGAGAGAGAGAGAGAGAAACATCCACTGCATCTTTCTGAAAATCTGCAAGAAGCTTATTTGTGGAACCTATCATAGGAAGGAACATATTTCTCTTCCTTTAACTGAAGTACATGGATTCTGTGAGGAATTTATATTTTTGCATTATTAATTAAGGTGGGAGCAGTTTATTTATCTCTCCACCACTTTGATTGTCACTATCATTAGCTTGTTCTTTGAAGTGCACATTAACCTGTTTTTTCATAGACTGTAAAGTGCCTGGGAAACTTTTTTATCTGCTTGCTCACCATTGTGTACCACTTGCCTTCTGTCCCATACTCTAAAGGTCTTTTCTGTCTTAGCTTTGTTGATCTTTTCTATGGAGTTAGTGATGCTGCTGTTACATCTGTGATCAGCTTCATCCAAAGATGCTTTGTCATTTTGTGACCACTAGTTGATTACTTAATATTTTTGCAAAATGCTACAAAGGTTATAGAAAGAAGATGTACAGAGTGTGGGTGCCCAGGCACTGCCATGGGGGCTGCAGCAGGTGGGTATTTCCTGAAAGAACTGGGACCCACAGAGATCCCACACTGGACGAGGGGGAAGATGTGACAGGGAAGAAGCAGCAGAGAGGAGCTCTTATAGACTGAGTAGTATTCCTCATCCTCCTTCTGCACTGTTTGGGTAGGGGAGATACAGAAGTTGGGAATGGAGCAAAGTTGAGTCTGGAGAAAAGGGGGTTAGGGAGCAGTTGTTTCTTACCCTCTAAATCTATTTAATTGCCAATAAATCAAATAAACTTTCCCCATGTGATTCCTGTGACGATAATTGGTAAGTGATCCCCCTATCTTTATCTTGGCCCAGGAGTTTTGTCATTGTGCTTCCCCACACTGTCATGTTGAGAGGGAGGGGAGACAGAGCAGCAGGGTGAGCAGCTGGCAGCTGGTCGAGGTCAACTCACCACAGAAGGTGGTGTAATTGTTCAGACAAAATTTTGTAACAGATATGTGACCTCATCTGTTTATTTGAATTATAAGTGCCACTGTCTTGTGTTGGATAAGGCTGTATTCTGTTGTTCAACACAATGTAAATATGAGTATATTGGAGAATTCTTGTAGTCACATGGTAAGTGTTAGCATATAGTGAACATAGAGATTATTGTCTCACACTCCTGGTGCTATGGCATTTCCAGACGTGTGAAAAGTATCAGCTGCATTAGAGAGTATTTCCAGATAAAGTAAATGGGTCAACAGCCTGTAAGCATGTTTTTTTGTGCTTTGATAGAAAATAGCAAAACATTAATGTAATGTCAAATCTGCTTTTGAACTCACACTTGAAATGAACTGTTTGTTAAACAGATATGTAACTGTTGGAGGTTTGGAGTACATTTAAAAAAATTCTTTTTACTGTGGATAATTTTTATTGGGTTTTTTTTTTTGAATAAAAAATTATTCTTCTGCCTTTTCTGGAGGCTTTGCTCAAGTGCAGTATCACATGTTTGCTGTACATTTCCCTGTTTGGGGAAATGGTGTTTATATGGCACCAACTCACGTCTGTGCCTTGGGATACATGTCTTTGTGTTTTTTCTTCTGCAGCTTCATGCAATTTGCAGTTCTGCTCTGCTGTTTGTAGCAACAGTGGATGTGACTTCCTACTGCACTGAGGGGTTTTAGTGAGAACACCAGGAGCTAGGGATCTATACATTGTCACAGAAATTGTTTTATCCCCCCTACGGTTCACATTGTCTTGTCAGAGCTGCCAGCACCTAGCAGACCAATAGTAATGAAAGATGTGAATGTGAGAGCTACAGTGTAGCATGCTGTGTTGCTACCAAATTACTCAGCAGCAGTTCAAAACACCTTCAGAAAATACATTTTCTCTTGATTTGAATACATTTTATGTAAATCTGGCATGTGGCTTGGCCCCTGGGTTTTGTTCCCAACACTGTCAGAAACAATATTCTACAACCTCTTTTGTTCATCCATCTGGAAAATAACAGGATTATGCTTGCCTGCCTTCTGGGGCAGGTATGAGTTTTGCTCAACAGCAAATGTTGTGAAAAGCTCAAAACTAAACACCAGTCTGTGCCTGACATAAGCCAAGGTATGTTCTGACCAATTTTTTCCTTCACTGAAGAGTGTTCATCAGACTCATCCTCAATCAGCCAATGAGGAAGGAATTGATTATTAAGACTTTTTCCTTCACTTTTAACAGAAGAGAAGAACACATTGCTTTGTTTTAATGGATTTGTTTCAATCAAATACTTAAACCTGTAATCTTTCAAGATTTCTTGTGTATTTCATGGAGGTAGTGAATATGGCGTTTTATCTTACTATATTTTTAATGACATTTCTTCAATTCTTATGTGGAGAAGCAGACACACAAGCATTTACTGTAAATTTAAGGTGGGGATATGTGAGGAAAAAAAGGCCCAAGTTACCATGTGACTGGAGTTTGCTGATTGCTTGATGCAGACAATAATCTCAGCAGCAACCTGTGCCAAATGTATATCCATGTTTTTGAATTTTAGAACTCAGTGTGGTGATGCACTGAGGTTGATGTGGTATTGTTGGTCTTGCTAAGTACTCAGTCTCCATCCACTCCAGGGGCTATGAATGCTTTCTAAAGCCCATATAATTATAACTGTTTCCTTTTAAACACTTTAACATTCAAATTTGAGCCGGAAAGGTTTTGGGTTTATGTTTTGGGTTTTGTTTCTTTCTTTCTTTTATGTTTTTCCAGAACAAAAACTTCATTTCTAATAACTGTAAAATTCTCCATATATTAATAAAGAAACATTGTCAGTATGGCTATTTCCTTTGTCTCAAATAAAAATTACAAAGAGTCTCAGAATGTTAAAAAGTAATCCTATAGTATTAAGGTGTCAGTCTTACTAAGCAGGCAATTAAACAGAAGACTGATTAACTTGGCTTGATTAGTTGTGAACTATCATAGATATTCTGCTTATCTGACAAAAAAAAAATTATCTTTTGAGGGTTTTGGTAACTTTTTTTTAGTCAGGTCAGATCATTAGTTCACTCCCTGAACAGTTTCTTCAATTGAACACCATTCTTTTTGGTAGCAGCACAGTTTCATATTGACTAAAACTGCCCTTTATTAACAGCAGATTAAATATGAAATATTTTACCACTCAAGCAACTATGGCAGTTGAATCCAAAAAGAGGCCTATATCTTGGAAATGCCTCTCATTCTTACTCTGAGGAGTTAATGCATAGAAGAGAAATATTATTCAGTGTTTCCAACACTGTCAGAATTAGTTCATATCATTGCTTTGTGATTTAAAGTAATTAAGCAATTTGTCCATACAATTTTTATTATAGCTGATCATGTTTTCTGATAGGTTGGCAGCAAGGTTGTGAGATTTTTTGATAGCTTTTATCTCCTGGGTCATGTAGTATTATCGTAGTGAAAGCTGAACATGTATTTTTGCTCTCACTTAGAAATCTTGCTATGATATTTTGTGTTTTTTCCTTTTGTACGTTTTCTTTTTAAACTACCCAAAATCTGTTACCATTTTTCTCAGTTATGAGCAGGGAGATAGTTAAGTACACCAAAGGTTTAGTACTGAGTACAGACAACCAAAGGGCCAAAACATTTACAGCTACATTGAGTGGGAAATGAAGCAGCGCAGAATTGTTCAGTTTAAATTCAAGATGAGCTGCAAGAACCTAGTATATCTCTCATCTCACCTTATACAAGATCTTGAACTAAACATGAACTAATATTCTGCGATCTGCAACTTTCACAGCATAGTACTGCTGCCTCTTCAGATGATTAAATAAAATATGTTGCCTAATAACTGGGAAAAGTTATGTATATATCCTATACTTTTAAACTCTCATTTAAAGAAAAAGTAGACGAAAATTCAAATATTTTATTCTTCCAAACTGCATATTGAGTTGTTGAAATATTTTACATGTCAGTAGCTGAGAGTATACCTGCTCATTTTAATCCCAGATAGCTGAGGATGACTTTCTATGGGCTCCAAAGAATGTCTCCTATACAAATACTGTGCATAAATTGTTATCATGGATAGAAGATTCCAAAATGTTCATTTGATCAAAGATGAGAATTAAAGACTTTGCTTAATAAGCTTTTCCTCTTTCCTTTCAGTTTTCCCTCTAGAAATAATAATGCTCTCTTTTTATGTTAGTGTAGAGTTTGTATCTGATCCAAGCCAAATAAAGTCTGTTTCTTCCCCACCTGCCCAAACTGTTGCATCAATATTCAGCAGTGACAATAGAGGACAAACACAGAACTTCTTTTGCTCCCTCAACCCTTCCTGAATAACAAAGGATGATAAAAGGAAGACAGGGAAAATAAAAAAATAAGTACTTGTGGAGTAGATTTTCTATAACTGATTCCCCACACAATTTATTCTGTTTATCTGATTATGTGCAGCACATATTATTGCTGAACCATCATCAGGTATCCTGCCTTTTATATGTTAGGCACAGGCTTATGGGTTTTATTTTCCTTCCAGACCAAACAATAGCCTATTTTGGTTGGGGTTTTTGTTTGTTTGCTTGTGTTTGTTTTTGGTTTTGTTTTTGGGTGTTTTTTTTAATTTGAAAAAACAGTGCAATAGTTGTTTAATAAAAACAGTGGTAGAATTATCTGACCTAATCCTGCTCACCCTATCTTCCTGCCAGCTGTCTTCCTCTGGCACACAAATGAGAGGCAGATGCATAGCAGGCGAAGATTTCCAGGTTCATCATTAAGCAAAGCACTTAATATTGACTGAAAACAGGCAAATATTTGACTGCTGCAATTTAATAAGTTCAATGAGTATGTTCTTTACAATCAATTTCTGTTAAGATTAATTCATCCTAATTTCTAGCAATTCCAAATAAGATCAATAAAAGCATGACAATCACAGAACTTGCACTCATTACCTTACATATTTGGCATTCTTCAGACAATGTCTTGGGCAAGTCTGTTTATCTCCTCCAGCTCTTTCCCTGTGATACAAAATTTACAAGGATATTTTTGTTATAAAATTCATTATTGATCACAGGGTTCTGAGGCACATAGGTGAAGACTGAAATAACTTCTAAAAATAACTTATGTTGGATAGGTAAAACTGTTTCCTAAAATGCACTGCCACTGAGATAGAACATTCCTTTCAAGGCTTTCCTAACACCCTCATATCAAGATAAGCTAAGTGGGTAGAAAATTTTTTGGTGACCATTGCATTGTCTATCTGGCAGTGAGTTACCCATGGCATCCCCTAGAGCTCAGTGTGAGCCAGGGAAATAATGAAGTTTTTCACTGGGTCCTTCAGAGGAAAAGAATCTTCCAGCACAACCTCCTGGGGTTTGCCTCAGAGGCATGTCTGAAGTATACATACATGAATGCTGTTCTGACCACATTAGAAATGTTTTTGCTATGCATAATTATCTTAAATTTTTCAATTTTTCCGTTTCTATTTAAATTTGACAAATTTCTTCTCCAAACCTTGCAAGTATCATATATATAAGTTGGGATATGTTGATATATTTAGTTTGATAATTTTTTAAAAAGCTTGGCTTGTTCTTGGTATTTTGGTGTTTGACTTTTAAAGAGTGATTTGAAATGGGAGACAACTTTTTTATTCCATTCTAATGAAAGACTTCTTTTTTTAGAACTTGTTTAATGGATCTCAACTACTGGTCAGTATTGAATGCTCTGAACTAAAAGACATCTATGATATTATGGTGTTGCCATCCATTTTTCTAGAGTCCAATACTCTTTTACCTATTGCAGTGAAAAAGAAACACATAAACAAACCCCATGAAATAACCTTTGGTAAGGGAATGCTGTGAAGGGACCAGCTACAATCATAAATACAAACATACAGAAGACAGCCAAGAGGCCAGAACCTGGAACATGGGAAGCTCCACCTGACATGGGGAAGATCTTTGCTGCGAGGGTTGGATTGCTGAGCACTGGAACAGAGTGCCCAGTGAGTCTGCGGGCATTGTCTCCTTCTATGGAGCTACTCAAAAGCTATCCAGATGCAAACACAAGAAACTCGAGAGGACTCTGCTTCACAGGGAGGTTGGAACAGATGACCTCCAGCGGCCCCTTCTAACCCAGCCCACCCAGTGATTCCCTGTGAAGTGTAAAAGTCAGTGTATAACTTTGGCTTTATGGCGGCCCATAACGGAAGAGTGTCTGCTTTTAACACCCTATTAGGACACTTAGGTGTTAGAGTACCTAAAAATTGTCTGTCCAGGCTTATTCAGGATACTTCAGCAATTTGTTTATTTTTGCTGTTGACTGCAGAGGCTGTCAAACACTGAGGTGGTGAGTGCAACATTAAGTATAAACTGGTAGGGAGCAGGACAGTGTATGAGACAGGCCTGGATCACACACTGTGGAGTTCCCTACCTTTCAGGATAATGAACACCAACTCTCTCAGTCTGCAGGGATTCCCACTCTACAAATACTGATTTAAAATGCTTTTCATTAGGGCTAACACTGTAAAGAGAATATAACTGGTAACTGGTAAACCCCTGTTGTGCATGATTTAATTTGTTGCTAATTAGAGGCAGCTTAATAAAAGTTAACTTTTGTCAGTTACAAATGTTAATTCTGATAAATTGATACATTTTTCTGTGCTTGAATCTTGTATCTACAGTATCTCAAGTATCTACATGGTTACTACAACCAGGCACCTCTGGGAAATGAAGTAGTTAATTCCAGGGTAGTTTTGTAGTGAAATAATTTCTAATATTTCCATATTCAATATGTGTGTAGTTGCATTTATAAGTGGAAAATTGGACATCAAAATCAAGATATAAAGAACCTCATTGATAAGCAAAACCAGATTTTGCATACACAGCAACAGGCAATATGGTGCTTGTGTACACTTCCACTATTTGCTTAATCACTTGCATTCATAAAATTTAATCTTATTGAAAGGCCTATGTAAGATTTTGACTGTCCATGAAGAAATGTGGCCCATTTCACATCATAGAATAATGCTTTTTCCATGAACACCTCATAATTTTTGTTTCTACAATCTGATGAAAGTAATCCATCTTGTTTAAAAAAAACCAAAAAACTTCCTAAAAGATGGTCTGTGAATACACATTTACATCTACAAACTACATGTATTATATTTACCTTGCTTTTCTTTTTGCAGTTTATATTCACAAATCTTGTGCAGTATTTATTTTTTAAATAATACATTTCAGCTCAAATATATCACTGAACAAAAAAAGTAGGAGAGACATTTCTAATACACTAGGAAATATATATCTGGCTATTTAGGTAGGTTCTGCTGAAGCACATCCAAATGACATTTTAACCTATATTATGCATTTTGCTATTCAAATAGGCAATAATCATCCTGTACATTCATGTATGTTTAAGGTTGCAGCTAAAATGTGTATAAACATACCCTCATAAAGCAATCTCTTTTTTCTTTAAAAATATTTGGTTATGGCTTAGCAAAATGTTCTTAGCTGTTCATGTTAGATGCCTCAATTTAGACCGCTTCAAGTACAAAATACACATGAAATTATGATGAAAATCTTAATTTCTTTGACAGAGCAGTTCTAAAGCTCATACTTTTGTTCTGATGGGGGAAAACACAGCACATGTGTTATCAAAAGCAGACTGCAACAAAACACTTAATGAATCTGGTCCAGATAAAGATGAGTACAGAACTAATCAGTTTAGATGACAGCAGTAAGCTTCAAGTTCTGTGCAATTCTGTATTTATAAATGTATTCTGAAATAAGTCTAGTCTGTTCTGTTCCTTTGAGTGTTCAAAGGAGTATCTGTCAAAATCCAATTTTTTTTTTAAATGCAATGAACTGATTACATTGTGTGGCCATTAGGCTTCACAAATCAATAAATCTTAAGTCTGGTAAATGGGAGTGCTATTTAACATTTCTGTCTTGTATTTTTGACTTCAGGTGAGTTGTTCATTCTTTGAGAAAGTAGATTTGTAACATGACCAGCAGTTTTGGCAATGATGTTCCTCATTTCTCCAAAAATCAGTTATTCTTACCTGTACTGAAGAGGGCCTGAAATGATTATGATGACAAGGCCTTACCTTCTTTTCTATTGATGGTGTCAAAAGAAAAGACACGACGTTGGTGAGGAGGTGCAGAGATAACTCTCTTAACTGGTGTTACAGCTTAATAAGAAATATCAGTAATTAGTTTCCAATTTTATCTGGGTTTCAATTGTGCATTACCCTTCTCTGTAGTTCTTCATAGCCCTTTGTTTGTGATAGCATAAGTAATGTTTAACACAAATAATATGTTAGTGATAATTCTTGTCATAAATAGTAAACTTTTATTTGGCAAGATTATGCTTGTACCTTCAATTCTTAAGCAATACAGTGGAGAACTAAATATTCTTAGATATTCTTAAATATTGCTTTAAGACTCTCTGCCTTAGCGCTCTCTCTTGTCCCCCCTTTTCGTCCCAGCTAGCTCTGTGAGGGGGGGGGAGCGCTGGCAACTTCCGTGTTTTCCGGCGAACCCTCGCGGGTATCTGCCGGTGCTGCGTGGGTCTGGGAGCAAGGCGAGTCCCGAGGCGAATAAAAGGAGAGAGACTTTTTCCCCCGCGGGCGATGTCTCGGTTTATTACGGCTTGGTTGGGGAGGAAAAAACCGAGAAGCTGCTGCGTGCTGAGTTCGAGTTTGTCCGTGCCGCCTGGCCGATTCGGGGGCGGGGCGGCGCGCTCCGGCGCTGGCCGCGATCCAAGAGAGGCGGCGTGTGGAGCCGCGGCGCTGCTGCCGGCACGTGTGGGAGCCGCGGCGACCGCGGCAGCGGCGGCGGTTCGGCTGCGGCAGTCAGGGGCCGGGCGAGAGAAAAAGCCACGGCGGCACGCAGGGATCCGGCGGGAGAAGAGGCGGCGGGCCGGGCAGCAGCAGCGAACAGGGGCCAGGCGGGAGAAAAAGCACCGGGGCGGCCCCAGCCCGTTCTATAAATACTCGAGAGGGGAAACCCGGGGCGGCCAATGAGATAACGCCACGGGGGGACTTGGGGATAGTGGGGTGCAGGGGTCCAATGGGAGATGGACAGATGGAAGGGTGCCCGGTCGCCTTTCGACCCCGCCGCGTGGCTGACAGATGGTCTGAGAGACGTAAACAAAGTGACTAAGCACTTCCTCGGGAAGGCAGACCGCGGGGGGAAATGGGAGAACCCGGGGGGTCACTTACAGAGTGCGGGGGGATACATGGAATGACCTTATACATAATAGAACATATAATAACACAATTCCACAACTCTCCCTTTAGCTATGTGTGTCTTGACTTACATTCTCTTGCCATATTTACAGATGGTCTTAATGTAGTTCAGTTGAATTAGGCATTCATAGACCATTATAGAAGAGTTGAGCAGAGGATGTAGTTGTTTCAGAAGTTGTTGCTGAATTATAGGAGAGATTAAGTGTCTGCCTATTTCTTTTTTCCTACTGGGATGCTTCTGAGAATGTCACCAGAAGGTGACAATAATAGGCTGTTTGAATATCACTATGAGAAGCGGGCACATAAAGTTGCCTATATCATAATTAGAGAAGTATGACAATAGTTCCAAGGTCCAAAGGCTTAACGGTACAGAGGATTAGAAAACATGAGCCTTAAAGAGTCTGAAAGCAAAATATTTTTTTTTTCCAGTTGATACTTATATGTCTAAATCTGAAATACAGCAGGATGTCTCTTCATCCTGAGTATTAATAAATATGCCAGACATTCCCTCAGGGTTTGCACTAGATGGCAACTTTATTCTCCAGTCTACTCAGGATTTCCTGTACTAGTATATAAATGGTTCCTTCTCCTGGTATTCAGATTGAAGAGTCACTTTCTCATTAGCCACATTGCTTAACCTATTTTTCTCTTAGTTTTCCCATGTAGAGGGAGGTAACAGTTCATTTTAGACCATCAGAGTATGCAAAAGAAAATTAATTAGTGCTGCCTGGTAGAAGTAATATATATTACTGATCATTCAATTTCTTCTGTCTGTAATAGGTAAGAAAAGATCCTCAACAAGAGATCATTGTGGTACTGCAATTATCTGTACAGCACTGCATTGACAGAGCTTTATTCACATGTCAAGTGGCTTCCTAATTTTCATTCCTAGGATCAGACTTATGTAAGACAATAGATGGAAGACTATCTGAAGATGGTTAAACATAATAATTAATTCCCATGCTCCAGTGCAATACCAAGCTGTTGCTAGCTCCAGAAGAGTCTCTCTGATGCTGGGAGGGATAGCCCTCCTTGGGGAAGGGGAGATATAGTTTGAAGATTGCCCACTATGTCTCTTTTCAAGCACTTTTTCATTGGTTTTTTTTGGTGGTAGTTTCTTTGTGATGTGTTAGGCTAATTTAACCCTCAGGATTTGCATGATTTTACCTTTTTTTCTTAATGTCTTCTGGAGAACTTACCTGCCCCCCCTCCCCCCGCCCCCCCAAAACAAAAAATATGGTGGTTTGGATATGTTATTTTCCTTTATTCTTCTCTTTGTTCTGGTTTAGCATAGATAAGTTGTATACACATAAGACAAAATTTTAAACATTGGTTGTTGTCAGAAATAGGTGAATATGTATACTTTCTTCAAACTTTGTATCTCATAGCCACTTCACATGAGACCATAGCTTCTAAATGTACATAAACTGTTATCATTTCTCTATTTTCACAATCTATTCATAGCCATTAGATTCAGATACCTGATAGGTAGATAAATGACATAAAAATAGTTTTATGATGTGATACCAAAGCAACAATGCAAACAGTTTTGAAATTTAAAGTTTTACCAAAAGCTCTTTTCACATTTTGCCAGGCTTACAACAGAGTTAACTTGCTCACCAGGATGCAATACTGAATATGTGTTTTATTAAGTTATACTCTGCTCCTATTGATATTGATGTTTTCTAAAACAGAAACATTATCCAAGCACATGATCCTGTTCAGTATGTTCAAAATTACTCTACCTACAAGTGACCTTGTACTTAAAGAGAAGGAATTGCTTGATAGTGGTCAGAGTGGTTTGATAGTGGTCACATTTCACTTGAGACTAAAAGACTTCTGAGTTGGTACTTTTTTAGGGTACTCTTTTAAAGTTAGCGTTCATATGTCCCATGCAATAAAATTTTATTATTTAGCAGAAGTCTTCCAACTTCTTCCAGTCTACATCGGTGTCATATTGCATCATTGCACTTGATGACTATTTTGGCTTTTTCTAAATTAATTCCCTAGTATCACCTATTACCCCTAGAAAATTTTTCCCATTTCTTACAAAGGCATATGACTTTTGAGATAATAGGTCCACACTGGCATTTTGTCCACTGAAATTATTCATCTCCATTTAAGGGAAGAACTGTCCAAAACTTACTATCTAATGACTCTTCATAAAAAGAGTTTTACTGTTTTCACACCAGCATATTTTTTCAGTGAATATTGTAGTTGAATTTTCATGTTTTACATATTTTGTACTAGTTGTTGCATAAGCTTTAGCTGGAGGCTTTTTACTGAAAGAGGAAGGAAAACTTTCTTTTCTGACATTACATAATATTTAATAAAATTGTTTGAATGTAATTACATCTATATTAAAAATCAGTGAATTAGAGAAGCCAGATTACAAGGGTAAGAATGAGCTGTGCAAAAGACCACAAGCACCTTCCCTAAGGAGTGTTCATCTCTGTAGCACCAAAAAATAGAAGAGTAGAAGTCTTTCTCTCTGACATAATGTAGACTCAAAGAGAAGGTATAGGTAGGCACAATGAAAATTAGACAGCCTTGTTCAGGTGCAGCAAATAGCCAGTTGGTACATGAACCTGAGGCAATGCAGTCAAGAAGCAGGAGAAAGCAACTGTATTCAGTCTTCAAGATGGATTACTGGGTTTAGAAACACAGCATATTTATCAGCAGGGAAATCTCAATGAATTAGTCTAACAGACAAAAAAAAGCCCATATAAGGCACTATGAAGCCTTATGATCCAACAAACATAAATACGTGTACAATATATATTCTGTATTCTTCTATGTACAAACTTGTCCTGAAACTGAGATTAGAACACAAGGTTTTTGTAGGACCTGGTGTGTTCTGCCAGGAACAATTTTGTAACAGTCTGTTCGTCCAATACTGTCATGATCATGAACCGCAATAATGACTATGGTAATGATTATAATAAAAGTTCAATTTTGTTGTAACTTCAAAACTCTGCCTAAATGTAGCACTAATTATTCCAGTACCTTTATCTTATTCTCATTCTTGCATATGTGAAATGGAGGTGTCGCAGTCTATCTGTTGGTTGTCGAAACACAGTGATGTATTGTGTTTACACCAGTGAAGTCCCCATGAAGTCAATAGAATTTCAAAGATATTATTAAAAGCAGAATTTATAGTTTCCTTTAAAGATCCTTTCTGGGAACACATATCTTTAAAGTCATGATTCATAAAATGTATGTATTGAAGAAAATCATTCCATTGAAATAAATGATCCTTGGGTGTATGCTGCCGAAGTATGCTTGGCAACATATGCAATAGAAAGAGTCCCATTAGCCAGTCTACTAAAGCATCATAACCTTGACTGTTGGACTAGCAGAGCTGGAGTAAATGAAGCATAAACCAAGCTAAGTAGAACATAACATAAACAGTATCTCTTTCACCTAATGTAGGTATTACCATTTTCAGCTACTAATATGATTATACAAAAACATTGGGTTTGTTTTTTTTTTTTTTTTTTAGATTCTGTATAATGTATGAAAACAACTGTATAACAACATTAAGCAGAAAAAAAATGCATTTTCTGTGCAAAGTAGATAATATTTGGGAAGGTAAAGGGTATTTGTTTTCCTTATTTTCTTTAGTTCTTCTGGTACCCTCATAGCAGAAAGAGAAGAGGTTCTTTTTTATAAGCACATGTAGTGAGTGACAGGACAAGGGGGAATGGCTTCAAACTGAAAGAGGGCAGGTGCACATTAGATACAAGGTAAAAATTCTTCACTATGACAGTGGTGGTGCACTGGAAGACAATGCCCAGACAATTCATGGATGTCCCATCTGTAGAAGTGTTCAAAGCCACGTTGAATGGGGTTTTGAGAAACCTGGTCTACTGGAAGGGCCTGGCAGTCAGGTTGGATTTAGATGGTCTTTAAGGTAACTTCCAACCCAATCCAATCTATGAATCTATGATTCTATTATAAAAATATATTGTTTGACTTTCTCAAATTGGAAGGGCCCCTTAAGGATTATTGAGTACAGCTCCTTACAAGACTACTTAAAATTAAACTACATACTTAAGAGCATCATCCAGATGCTCCTTGAACTCTGACACTTTGATGCCATGACCGCTTTCCTGGGGAACATATTCCAGTAACTGACCACCCTCTCAATGAAGTAACTTTTCCTAATGTTCAGTCTGAACTTCCCTTGATGCAGATCAGCTTGTTCCATTTTCTCATGTCCTATTGCTGGTCACGAGAGAGAGAGCAGGATCTCCCCTTACACCACTCCCCTTGGGAACTATGTCACTCCTCAGCTTTCTTTTCTCCGAGATGAACAAACCAAGTGATCTCAGGCATCCCTTGCCATCAAGGCCTTTCACCATCTTAGTCTCCTTAGGGCACACTGTAATAACTTTACACCCTTCTCTTATGGAGACCCCTCAAAACTGCATGCAGTACTTGAGATGTGTCTGCTTCACTACATTGTAGAGTGAAGGAATCACTTCCCTCAACTGGCTCATGATGCTGTGCCTAATGCACCCCAAGCTGTCCCCTTTGGCTGCCAGAGTACACTGGTGGCTTGTATTTGACTTACCATGAACTCAAACCTTCAGATTTCTCTTGTACAGAGTGGTTCTCCAGCCTCTCATCCCCCAGTTTGTATATATAACCCCAATTCCAGGTGATAACTCTGGCACTTGCTCTTGTTAAATTTCATATGGTTAGTGCTTGCCCAGCTCTCTGGTCTATCCAGATCTCTCTGTAAAACCTCTCTGCTCCTGAAGGAGACCACAGCTCCTCCTAGTTTAGTGTTGTCAGCAAATTCACTATAATGTGTATTTAATTCCTGTGTCCAGACCTTTTATAAAAACATTGATGAGCATTGGCCCTAAAACTGAGCCCTGAGGAGCCCACTGGCAGCTGGCTGCCAGCCTGATGGAACCTCTCTGAGCCAACTGCTCAGCCAATGTGTTATGGCTTTCTCTGTGCTCTGTACATTTTATCCAGGACAATACTCTGGGAAATAGTACCAAAAACTTTGATATAATCCAAATGAACCACATCTACTCTCTTTTCTTGGTGAACTAGATGGCTGACCTAGTGCTAAAAGGAGATTAAGTTGGTTAAGCAAAATTTTCTCTTCATGAGCCCATGCCCATGCTATTTGTGGCCAGTGAGAGTGCTGTCTTTCAGATGTTTTAGGATAATTCCCAGAATAATTCTATCAGACATTGAAGTGAGACTGACAGGCCTGTAATTTACAGTGTCTTCCTTCTTTCCCTTCTTGAAAACTGGAATAGTATTTGCCAGCTTCCAGTCAAGTGGGGTGTCTCCAGACTTCCAAAATCATTGACAAACAGTGAAGAGAGGTACTGTGATGACACTGCCCACATCTTTCAGTAAGTACTCTAGGATGAGTCCCATCAGGGCCCAGAGATTTATGTACATACAGCTGGAGCAGCAAATTTCAAACAAGTCCAGGATCAGCTTGGAGTTTATCATTTCCTAATGCATTCCCAAAGTTCACATACCTCTTTTTGTATATAGTTTGTTTTATTTTTTCCAAAAGAATGGGCCATCAAGGCACTCCTGCAAGACGCTTCAGGGAGTCAAAGTCATTTGGGATTTTCCATCTTCCTTGTTTTCATCTATTCTTCTCCTTGGTCTACTTTGCTCTTTCCCTCTATGTACACTTTTACGATTTGGTCAGTTTGCAGCAACTAGAAAACCTGAGAATTGATGTTGAATTGCTAGAGGTTATGAAATATGTTTCATTGATTTCAAATAAAATGTCAGACATAAAATGCAGCATTCATTTTTATAATTGTCATTTCTGAGGGTTGCAATTGAACTTGGTAAGAAATACCAAAACTTGACCTTACTGAAATAGAAGATGATAAAGAGACACGACAGCATTTCCATGGAAGAAGTATGCTGAAGTTAATTTGTGGGAAGCAAAGCTATGGTTTTTAAAGCAATGGAATTTTTAGAAATATATTTTTAAGAGGGGAAAATGTAGTAAGTGAAAGAATTTTGGAAAAGTATGAAGAGATTATTAAAACTGCAAAGCACAATACATATTTTCATGCTTGTGAATTGAATATGCTCAGTCAAAAGTAAAATCACCATTCTTGAAAAATCACCTGTAATACTTGACAGCTGGTTAGGTGTTCCCTTGACAACTGCTCTGGTAAATCAATTTCAGTGTTTTGCAGGACCCTTTTATTTTATGTCTTTAATATCAATACTTTTTTAGTAAAGGGATTTTTGTGGGGATTTTTTTTCCTATGTTGAACTGTTAAACTGGACTAGAATTTTTCAGATTGTAGGGAATAAAAAAGCAAGTAGCTCTAAATGTAGTCCTCCAATCGTGGCATTATAAAATGGACAGTGGTGTAGCTAGTTTCTAATAACTTTTCAGAAGACCAGAAACCCTGCTCTGCTAGCAGTGTGAGGTCTTTGTTCAGACACAGTCTTACCATGATTATTTAGCTTGGATAAAAACAAAGGTTCTCTTTGTAATTCCTGGGGTTATTTATACCTGCTGATATGACACTTTAATTTTGCTATGCTTCTCCTTAATCTGTTAGAAATATGGTTGCACCTTGAGCGTTATATAGAAAGTATAATTGCTATAAACTAAACTTTCTTAAGTATGTTTACATAACCATGAATGCACCATTTTTACATGATTACATTGTGTAGTTATAATGCATGAAAGCAGTCAAAAGTCTTCCAGAAGTTCCAGTCTCTGGACCTATTCTCATCCATATTGTCAAATATGTAATCAGTTTAAGATATTTTACTATGTTTCCCTTGATATAAGTGGAAGCTGAAGCAATCATGCTATCAATTAGAGCCTAAGTCAGTCTTTACCATTATTAGAAGAGACATTAGTAGGGATTTTGCATTCATGCTTTCTACTGTGCTCCTTTAGTGCCACCTGGTGACTAGCTAGAAAGGAAAAAAAGTAGGATTTTATTTCCAGCTGGAGAAGTTGTCCATGATAATTTAAGGTAAAACATTTATTTGAGCAAGATCATATCATGTAACATTTGATTTAGAGGTGCCCCAGTCTTAGGTAGCTAAGAGGACTTCTTTGATTACCAGTTCCAGACCTAAAGTAATCCAATACCTAATATGCATATTTGTGTCATGAATGTGTGAGGTACACATTGCACTTTGTTAGAAATCCAGTGTTCATGCACATAATTAATCAACATGCAGCTATTAATGACACAGTCTAAAACTACTGTTTTACACCTGTTGAGGGTCATGAGTCTTTTGTAAAAAAACAGTAAATCCTTTGTAATTCTTGTTCTTAACTTTATATAAAATCCACAGCAACTGTGAAAAAAAATCAATATTTTCTAAGCCTAGACCAAATAAGAAGGCTGAACATCTCATTTCAAATTCGTGGAAATAAATATTTGAATTCATCAGGCCTATATCTTAGGAACAGGCTGGGCTTCGCATGTCTCCAGACCTGTTAAGATTACTGTTCCTAACCTTGCCCATACGTCCTCCACATATGCACATTTCCTATAACCACTTCTCACACACCCAATTCTTTACTTCCTTGTGAATCTTTTTTATATCATTATAAGTGTGATGTGAATGAATCACAATTCTGCTGCCTGACAAAATTACCCTGCAATAGGAATCATATTGCATTCTCTCCTGTCACTGTCTCTGGAGGGAAATATATACTGGCTTTAAGTGCAGCCAGAATATGCCGCTGAGATGCAAGGCAGATGGACTGAAATGCCTTCAGCATCTAAACGAGTGAAAAGCACCACTGAACTAAAAATACTTCAAAATTTAAACATGTCAGTGATTAGCCACTTTCATCTCAGGTGTTCTTAATGTGAGGTCAGTATCTCATAATATGAGGTTAATTAGAAAAATAAAGAAAAAATGTCAAGAGAATAAATCATCAGTTTAATTTTCTCTTTTCTAATGAATTTCAATCTTCTGTGAGGTGCGTGAAATAATACAACTGCATTTATTCAATTGCAAGATTAAGACAGATTTAAACATAGATTATAAGAAAACTATAACCAGGTTATAGAGTAACATTAATGGTATTTTAGTTCAAGTTATTTCTGTGACAGAATATTTCAAGTACCTTCTTTTTTCCATCATTGTTTTAAAAACTAATATGATTTTATTTTGCATGTGTCCATATTGTAGCACTTTCTAGTTTTAAATGCTATAATAAAGACCGAGACAGCATTTATGTTTTAATTGCCTTTTTTTTTCAAATGTTTATAATATTCTAAGAAATCTGTCTTTTGGACTATAATTTTCCATGGTCTGTCTCTTTCTAAAAGCCATTCTAGGCATATATAAGTAATCTAGCAAATTCAAACAGTCCTAATTTTGTGGTAATATAAGCATGAAAAATATCCATTTTGTTCACATTTCAAATGACAGGTTTTCCATCCTATGACAAGACAGAGAGACATTTCAAGTATTAATTCATTGGAAATCTTTACAGGGAAAGAAGCAAATGCTGAAGAAAAGAGCGGTAGCATGAAGTGCATTCCTGGCATGCACTCCAGAATACAGGGCAGTAGGTTTCTGCTTGTAGCCTGTGGTTTTATTCTCACAACTCAGACACAAATCTATTGGCTGACATCAAACAAATCTGTTCTGCCCTTTGAGATTTCATTGCTGCATGTTAGAGGAAAAAAAAAGCAAAATGTCTCTATTTCCTTTGTGAAGTTAAGATCTAATCATCAAAATCAGTGTATAATATGCTGCTGTTTATGGATATTGAGGGGTTTTATTTGGATTTTCTTTTATTCTCACATATTTATTTAAAGATAGAATGGATGACCAGGCATGCCTGAGTAGGAGTGACTATGTCATTATATAAATGAATCTATCTTACTTGGGTTTGTCTAAGTAAAGATTCCTAAAGTAAAGAACTTGTCAGTATCAAGCAGTCTTTAAGGTTTATTTTAGTTGCACCTATGTTTAATCTTCCACGTTTTTCCTTTAGTAAAGGACCAAAACAACATAAATTATGTGTACAAAACAGTGAATATGTGTGTACACCAGGCATTTGCAATGGAGATTTGCAATGCTGAACGGATGGCTAATTGCTTGAAGATAGTCACACTGACACAGACCTCTTCTTAACTGATTTTGCCACTTCACTTAAACTTTTGTTCTTTGCGGGCTGGACCATTGTAACATGTGGTATAAGAGGTTATTTAGGAAAAAAAGCATGTAAACTTCAGAAATTTTCCTGAAAAGCAGGAATAAGGGAGGTGCAGAGAGTAGGCTTTGCTATCAGTATATTAGGTTTCTACTATAGTATCCACTCAAAGTAGAAAACGTCAAGGAAAGGCTATGAGTTTGTTTCCCCCAAGAAAGAATCTTAAATGACCTGATTTTCTGTTATCTGAGAAAGTTATTTTTATACACTCTTACTGACATAAATCCCAGTAACTAAAATATTAGTAGGAATAATAAATTAAATTCAAAGAATATTTTATATTTCAAGAATTGATTGGAAAACACAACATTTTCTCCATAACTGTCCTTATTTCAAGTACCTGAAAAGGAAATCACCAACTATCTGTCAATATATCTATTGTTTATTAAGGAGAAACTTCTGTTTACTGAATTCATTATTTATAATGAAATTGTGCAAATCAAATGGTCTTCATAACAGCAGGCACTGTTTCTGGCTTCCTATATTTAAAATCAAAATATGATGCTTACTGTAGACTTTTCAAGAATGAATGCAATTCAAAATACTTTTAACAACATGACTCTTTTTAACCTAAAATTAGAAATAAAAATGAATATTTTTTCAAACTCGTTTGAGTAGTCTAGAGGTCTAGATCACATTTCAGAAGATGATATTAGAAAATGCCATTCAAATATCTCAGACTTTTAAAGAAAGATACAAAAATAAGAAAAGTGTTGCATGCTTACAAGGTAGAAATAATTTAGCACATTTCAACCCCATGCATCAGAGTACATTGAAAAGTCAGTGAATTAGTATTGACTGATTTAGCTGTAAACCAGCAGTGATATAACCATTGGAAAGGTGGGATTTATTAATATGCAAGCATTAGCTACTGATGTGGATTTTCTGGCAATAAGGTGGGTTAGTAAATGCACTGGTTTTGTGCTACTCACTCAGAAATCACTGCAGTGGATTTCTAAATATTCATTAAGGGCCTATACTATACAATACTATGTCCATTTATGTCAATACAATGTTCCCAGCAACTTCAGAGGTGCAAACTGAGACTCTACATTTCATAATGAATCTACAGAGAGAAGGATGAAATATTAAGACTTTAGAAACAGAAGCAGAAACACAAAACTCAAGCCATAATCTGGATTAATCATGCCATGGCAGCTGCATACAACCAACGAGGTGGTGATATATAAAATGGTACTATTTGAGACTGTTGTACATCTTGATGTGTTTTCTCCAGGAGTAAATTTGTCTTTATCAATGCTGAAGTAATTTATATGATTGGTAATGCTTCTAATGTACAGATCATAATGGGTTTTAAAATATTTTAACTCTTTAATACATGTACGGCATAACAAAAAAATTAATCTATCACAACAAAAAAAAATTTATGAGATTCCTATTATTGTCCTTTAGCATTTATTCACCTAAAAGAAATGGAACATTTGGTATTCCATATATATATATATATATATATATATATATATATATAAATTATTTTTCAGAAACTTTTTAAAAGTTGGTTGTGTAGCATTTGTGAAATATTACATAACAATGTAACATTGTTGTTCAAAGCCATATCCCGGAAATCTAATTATGGTGACTTGGCTGAAATTCTCAGTGTTTTATTGAATGTTCACTTGTATTTACTTAATAAATTCCCTTAACATTACATTCTTCAACCCAGTCTGTTTTTTCAGCATCATTCAATTTGATGTCTCTTATCCAACAATCTTCTATGCTAGGGAGGCTGTATGTCAACCACAGCACTTAACATTTATCAATACCCACTTACATTTTTAAAGATTTTTTTCTTTTTTCTCTGTATATATATCAAACACTAGTCAGGAAAAGCAAGAAAGCAAACAGAAGAGGAACATTAGTAGATGAAACTTACATCTTTTGTCTCCTGGGTAGAGCCATGAAACTGGAATTAGTAGTGTCCAAAGAATACTTTATGGAAGTATGAACATCTCTTTCACCTTACCTTTGACATGTGAGGTTTGAATACTCCAACAAGATAAGCAGCTATGGGATTTTCTGTTTCCTTACAGCTACATGTTGCCTGTGGGCAGTCCTGAAGGTCACTGCACGATTGAAGTGGCTGCGGATGGAAACCCTCCTGTACAGCACAGACTTTCTGTCTCACATCACACATCTCAGGTGAGTCTGCAAAACATCAAAAAGCAGCTATTTGCTTTGAACACTTCATCAACATATGCACTACAGTTATTTTCAAAGGAGAATATGTATATTTAACTTCTTCTAAAGGAGGAAATATAATTCCTCTTCAGATATCATTATATGTACTTCCTTTCTTTCTAACAGGTGTTTTTGCATCCAGTAACCACAACATATCCATTAATTTCTTAGTTTATTTGACTCTGAAGCCTCTATTCCTGCTGCACAAAGTCCATAAAAAGGACATGGATGTTATGAGAGTTGAAAAAAACATATATTAGCCATGTCATTTACCTAAGGCCAAGGGGTTATTAGAAATAATTCAGATATTATTAAGCAGTAATTCTAGTTACTTTTTAGTTACAAGCCACACTGCCTACTGGAGGACAGTTATGAATCACCAGTGATTTAATTTGATGTCAGTATTTTTGCTAGGATTTGGCTTCTGTATATTATTGTAAAAATATCTGTCTCCATTTTGAAACTGGTATCAGAAGACTCATTCTGCATGGAGAAGAGGCCAGCGCTCCCAAATCTTGACTTTTTTCAGTTATTCTTTGTCTTAATTTTATTTCCTTTGCTATGCATTCTCTCATTGCAAGATTATTTCTGCATGAAACATTTTTAAATGTTTGTAGACAAGAATTTGAACTGTGATTGACAGCTTGCTTTATAAGTTTGTTCACAAGAAGACAGGTCAGTTATCTGTAGAGATGCTAATCTTGATGTGTATCTCATAGTAGGCACTGCTGGTTTGTAACAGAATTTCTTCCCTTGTGCGGTATGTAGTATGAATGTCAAGTCCTCATAACTGACTATTACACTTTACAGATCTCCCAGAACCTCTATTTGCAAAGCACACAATCAAAGAAAGAAAAAAAAAAAGACATTTCTTATCTCTAAGAGGACTAATGAATATCTTCCCATTATTGCCCAAGATAATCCTTTTACCACTCAGGCTCAAAGTGAAGAAGGATGTTTTCAAATTAGGATTTGAAAAGTTAAACATGACTATTACATAAGTTATTGATATAACGCTATATTAGGCCTTTTATGTTATTAACAAGACTTACAGGAATTCTTTCTTTGTGCCTGCTTTAAAATATATTCTGCTTAGGTCAGTTAAATTCAGAACAGGACCTTTATAGAAAGAATGTGCATTATGATGTAGTAACATGAGCTTGAACATCAAATACTGACGTTCCCGCCCTCACACCCCCCGAATAATCAGGCTAGCCCAGAGATCCAAGGCTTTGAGGGGAGGAATATCAGGAGATGATAAAGATTTCCAAAAGAGGCTCTTACCCTGAGATTGTTGGTTCATCTCTCTTTATTCTGTGATGTCCATGTGGAGAGCGGGGCAAAAGAGGATGAACAGGAAATGTCAGGGGTCTATATAGGCTTTGGACAGGGTGGGCTTCTCTGGCTGTCCACCAGCCCCGCTGGGGCAGGAAGGAGGGGTCCAGGGTTATCTTGATCAGAGTCACAGGGTCCCAGGGAAGGGGGCATAGAGTGCCCATGAGCTCACTGTAACAAAACACATTATGATAAAATCCAGTGATGCTAGAAATTGAGCAAAGCCTACTGAACTTGTTCTGTGATACACTGGATCTGCCCCCAAGGTTAGTGCTTTTGTAAAATAAGCCAAATAATAAAGGAGATTGTGCTGCCAGCAGTGTTAAAAACACCGTTCTTAATCACAGACACTTTATAATGCAGTCCAATGCTTTGCTTAAATCTTGAAAGAGATTCACAAGCAGAGAGAAAATGTTTGCAAACACTACTTACAAATCCTGTCTATCACTGAGGTGTTTCATAGCTTTGTTTGAAAGGGGATAAAGTCAAGTGATCTGAAATGAATTCAACAAGTGCAGAGCCAATGCTTTTGAATTCCTTTAGTATGGAAAATCTGATTTAATTTTATCCATGCTCTAAAAGAAGTAGGTGTTTTTCTTTTTCCTTTCAGAATTAAAGACTAAATAGAAGAATATCTGTCAGTATTCACATTCATTATATCACAAAATTTCACTTGAAATTGCCAGCAACATATCTTCAGGACTGCCAAAAGTAATACTGGAAACAGCAAAGCAAAAATCATATGGATGTGTGAACTCCAGATAAATCAATGGGATGTTTTCCTCCTGTTTCTACCTCTTTACAGGTGTCTGAATCTGATAGTGAAGGGCCTCTTCACTATAAGTAACCACCTCACATGTTTTACATATGCTGTGATAATTTCTGATTCCATTGGTTTATTCCTTCTTAACTTGAGTGGGCTAGGTGCCACCCTCTTTCTGGACTAATGGTATTGTACAAATAAATGCATCATTGTGTAATACAAGTATATATTTTTTTTAATTCCTAAGAATTGGCAGGCACTTAGCAAATGAACTTAGGAATGATGAAATCCCGTGTCAGAATTCCATAAACTCAGGAATTTGCTTGAGGAGTGGAATTCAGAGTGTTAAATGAGTCATAGATCATTTATTTGTGATGATTAAGGGCTTGAATCCTAGGTCAGGCAAGAGAGGAATTACCATAGCGAGTTCTAATATGATTTGGTCAGACTCTGTATGAAAAAGTTGGGATTGTTTCTTTGCACCCTTATAAGGATGTTCTAGGCTTGTGGAAATTTGAAAATTTCCTTTTTTTTTTCTCCCTTGGGCTTCAGTATAGCAGTCTGTTTTCTGTGACTCATTAAAAATATTAAAATATTTTTCTGTATGCCACTTATCTTGGGATCCCATAGGTCCCAAGTCCTAAAGGAAATGTCTTCAAGTCTATAGCTTCTCCTGTGTTCCTGCACCAAACTTCAGCGGTGAATGTCCAACTCATCATATAGGATGAGGGAACCTATGTAAAAAATTTACCATGTTCTCTGTGGTTAAGATTGGGAGTTCCAATTTGTTCCAAGGGATGTATGTTGTATTATTTATTTGAAAATATGAAAACACATTATACCACCCTCTTTGTAAGGATTATTAAAAAAAAAAAAAAGAAAGAGAACATTTTTTTTAAAGAATTGCTTCAGAAAGTATCACAGTTTTTGGCCATCTTCAAGTCATGATTATTTCCTTTATCAGTATTATTTCCTTTATCAGTATCTATTATTCTTTCATTGTTTACAACAACATCACAAATCACATTTTTTCTGATGAGTCTCTTTTTGTTTCTGCAGATCAACTTTGGATCAATCTTCCTTGGAAAGGTTCCTGTTCATGAGGAGGTTAATCGATGTGCTGGGAAGATATATGGCTATAAAGGATGCATTAGGGACTTTCAAGTTAACCACAAAGAGTTGTTCATCATAGATGAGGCTCTTGAAGGAAGGAATGTTGAGAACTGCAATGTTCCAATATGTGGTTATCATCCATGTCACAATGGTGGGACCTGCATTAGGTAAGACGTATTTCTTTACCCATTTTATCATTCATTCTTGATGAAAAATTACTATAATTTTCTCTGTAATGAAATAATCACCAATCTTTGTCCTGATAATTTCAAATAGAAAATGTGACATCTACATGCCAGCCAGAGAAATGTTACACTTTATTTGCTTGCATGAAAAGTGATAAAAATATAATGACATTGTCCACACAGGATATATATTTTGTTGAAGCCAGAATTCCATTGCAAACAACCAACCAGATCAGTACTGCTACTAAATCTGAACCTTTCTATAGACATTTTGGACAGAAGGCACATAAAAGGTGTGCCTCTTTTTCCTAACAACTCGGTATCTTACTCCGTCATGTACCTTCACACATCTTCATAGTGTGTGCAGATGTTCATCATCATGCTATGGAAACACTAACAAGTGACTTTCTTGTTCACCTTCGGCATATGTGAAAAGATATTGTCAAAGAACCTTTGAAAGCTAAGGTGCATCTTGCTGAAAGAGGAAATGGAGTCTGAAAGAGACATGAGTTAAAAGAACAGAGGGTGGTGGTTCAGTTGAATGATGGTTCAGTAGGAGCACAGTAACTTAATAAGCCATAGAAACTTGATCATTAGCTAAGGAACTCAGCATTTAGAGACACATTTCTGTTTAGAAATGATAGAATTTGTGAAGTATCTGCCAAATTTAAAAAAAATAATTATACTTCATTTCAAGGCAAATCCTGAACATAACAGTTTAAAGTTCTTTTGATGTTCTGGGCTGCTATGTGTTTCTTAGATTGAGGAGATCTTGAATAAATTTTTGAGGGACTTCTCTGCCTCTCTTGATTGATATGAACACATGAAGAACACGAAAGAGGTATTTGATCTCTAAGTCTTGTTTGACTAGAGCACAAATGAAAGCAAGGCAGTTTTATGAAAACACTCAATTTGCCTACCAGTCTGCTGAAACTGAGTGTGTACTTTGGAGCAATGAATTTGTTTTTTCTCTGTTGGTCTTCACTGTATCTCTGCCATTCTACTGCTTGGCCTGTCAGCTGCCATTATGGAATACTGTTTCATTTGAATTTGTGTCCTGAATAATTCATGAGGATTTGATTTGTTTCCTGACTTTCTGTCTTCCAGCTGCTGGCCTGGGCCCTTTTCAGAAATGTTTTTGTTTTGAAATAGGTCACTTCTCTTCTGCCCAGAGGCATCATGGAAGACTGGGCATGTGCAAAACAGGGATAAATGGCTGTGCAGTAACACAGTTTTCATGATTTTCTACAACGGACAACTGATTTTCAGGGATCACCTCCTCCAAACCCAAGAATGATGCATTCTAATAAGCAGAAAATCAACAGTCAGCAAGCCTGAATAGATTAATAAGATGCTTCTGACAAAACTCAAACATTAGAAGGAAGTAAAAAAGAGATAGGAGCATGGCCAGGTGATCTGGGCAGAGTACAGAGAAAAAATCCAGCTCCAGAGATATGGAACAAGCCAAAGCCCATCTGGAGATTAGTCTGGCAGAGATGTGCAGGGCAAAACCAAAGGCTTCTACAAAGATATCAACAGCAAAAGGAAGACCTAGGAAAATGTAGGGTTGCCGCCGAATGGGGAAAAATTCTGGTGACAAAGGATTCAGGAAAGACTGAAGTGCCTTCTTTGCCTTAGTATTTATGGATAACTGGGCTCCAGAAATCCTATTCCTCTCCTGCAGGTGAAAGTCTGAAGAAAGGAAGATTCACACCTGGTGGATGAGAATCAGATTAGAGAGTTTTTAAATCAACTGGACATATATCCATAGGACCTGATGGGATTCACACATGAGAGTGATGAAGGAACAATCTGATGTCATAACAAGATTTTTTTGCCAGATTTCAATTACACTGCTTAATGGCAAAAATTAAAAGAAAAAGTATATTTTTCATTGCATTTAATTCTTCAGGTTCTTTGCAACTAGTTAGTGGGTTTGCTTCTGAGAGACCGTGAAGTATTACATAGCAAATATCTCTGCCATGTTTTTTTAAGGAAGACTGGAGTTTATCAAGTCATATTGCTGAGTATAGACAGATGTGTTTTTTAAGAAACATTTTTTGCAATCATTCTTAAAAGAAATTAATTCACCTTTTCTCATCATTACAGTAAAAAAATAGTACTGTAGTGTTCAACCTATTAATTACAATGATAATGCAAAAGAAATTTATTTGAAAGGAAAAAAAATTCTTTGCAATTTTAGTAGAAGAAGACAGGGATTAGAATTTACCTAGTTTTCAGATGCAAAATTTCGGGGTGCAGCTGAGCCTATGTTCTGGTCATTGGTTATATCAGGTGCTTCCCTGATGTTTGTCAGGGCAGGACTTCTCACCAGGCAGGGCATCAGGACAGACCCAGTCCTTGGGCATCGGGGCTATCCCTGGGTATCGTGACATGCTGAGGCAGGACTGGGACATCCATCCACTGGTAGGGGATTAGGATCAAGCTTAGAAAGGGGAACAAGGGCCAGACACAGCTCTAAATTTTCTAGGCAGGGCAATGGTGACAGAAAAACAGAGCTTGAGCATGTGTAATGGTGGCTTGGGAAGGCAGATGATGTAACTCCACATGTGCCCCACTTCCTCTTTCTTACCCCCTGTTTGATACCCTGAGCATGATGGTCTGGGGTATTACTTGTGTCAGCTGGGGTCAGCTGTCCTGGCTGTGTCCCCTTCCAACTCTTGTGCTGCCCCAGCCTGTGCACTGGTGGGGTGGTGTGAGGAGCAGAAAGGCTTTGACGGTGTTATCAACCCAGTGTTCAGCACAAATGTAAAACACAGCCCCACGCCAGCCAGCTAATGTGTAGATTATTAACTCTATCCCAGCCAAAGCCTGCACAATAGAAAAAAAATCATTGGTTTCAGAAGTATTAAAACATATGGTGCATCAGATGAATATTTCAGTAGAAATCTAAATTTTTAATTTTTTACATAGTCATTACGTATCAGATTAAAGACCAACACAGTCTAGCTATGCAAATGATCTACTCCTTTAAAAAACAGTTTTTCAAGTTCCCTAGCTCTTTTACAGCACTTTAACGTATGTTAAGGTAGAATTCCAGATTAATTTCAGAGGGGGAAAAATGTCAACTATTCCATAAATTTAAGAGTTTGATGCCATATAGTTCTATGGAATTCAAAGCTCAGTGGATTTGGATGTGTTTGAAATGGGCTTGGAATGATTAACCTAGGAAGCTCTTAATATTCTGTGTGGCCCCCTGATCATATAAGCCAGATGTTGCAAACCAAGCTTAGTGTTAATTAAAAAGACACATCTGTGTGTGGGAAATAAACTCACAAAATTACCTCACCAACGATTTGACAATTATGTCAGCCACTACACTAGTAGCAGTTGATTAATGCATTTCTTTTAAATTTTATAAAGACCAAAAAATGTAAACATACACAATCTTAACTTTTATAGTGTAGAATACAATCTCAAAGTTGATTGCTTCCACAAACAATCATGTTTGCAGTGTCTCAAACTATTCTCACAGTGATTATTCGTGCTGTTGCTATTCCTCATGTATTGATGCAGCAGATGGGTCCATTAATGTTAATCAATTAACCAAGACTAAAAAATCAAACTCAATTAGCAATAAATTTCAATAGAGAGACACTTATCTTCTGATTTTGACTGCCATGTATGCTGTAATCAGCACAAATATACAATGAATTTAAATTTTCAATGTTCATCTCCTGACAATATAAGAGATACCTTCCTAGACATGTAGGTCTCATTTGAATAGTACCTTTTTAGCTATAAATAGAAAAATACACATTTTAAAACGTACTTCAGAATTTGTGTGTTTTCTGCATTCTGGGAAATCATGCAATTCCTATTTAGCCTTTAAGAACAATGAAAATTTTCATCCAAACTCTTTTCTAAAGTTCATCTGATAACATTTGGAATATATTTTAGAAAAAAAATAGAGAATGAGTTCAAGGTTAGGTTAGAATGAATTCAAGGTTAGGTAAATACAGGATAATTTCATGGTTGAACTTGGTTAAGTGATAGAGTATCTTATGAAGTAAATGCTGAGGAGACCAGATGAAATAAATTAACAAATTTTGTGATGTCCTTTTAGTATATATCATTAATATTAATTCAACAGTAGAAAGAGTAATTTTGAATGGGAATTTTTAGGAGAAAAAAGAAAGACCTTTAACTGTAGACCTTGGAAATGTTCTAAAACATTCTTTTCAAAATTTTTTACATCTCCTTTTTCATTACAAAGGCTACTCTTGGTGATCCTTTCCCAGCCCTGTGCCAAAAATGCACTTATGCTTGCTTGTGTCCATAACCAAAAACTGTATGTTACGGTAAGTTTCAGCTGAAAGGATTAATCTAAAGATAGGCTTGTATGCCTTTATTAATTATTTTCTCACATTTTTATCACAGGGCTACAGTCTGATTCCAGCTTGAAAAATCTGGGGTTTGTGTTTTTTGACCTAAAGATATAATTGTTACCCTAGAATACTCAGATTCCTTCAAACTAGGGAACACTGAAACATTTCTCCAAAACTAGCAAGAGTGTGGCAGGTCAAATTTTTAGAATTGCTCATGGATTTTCTCTCACTGCTTTAGATGTAGGTGTTTTGGGGTAAGAAAAGTACCAGCTAGTCATAAATAACAGAATTTATCAAGAAATTCCATATTAAGAAATATTTTATAGATGTATTTTGTAGACTAAGACTCAGGCCAACATATTACCTAGAACATCAGTTTTTTAGGGTTTTTACCAATCTAAATCCTAGATAACATCCATATTAAGTTCAGAATTAATACTTTAAGTTCTACCGTATTCCGGTTTTGCAAAAAGATAAACCAAAGGGACTAAAATTCATCTTAGTTGATCTTCAAGTGAAGAAAGTTTCCAGACGGGACTTGTTTACCCTCACAACTTTTCAGAAATTGCAACAAATGCACTTATGCATGCTGATTCATATGAAGAAGATAATCTGCTTCCTTTTAAAGAGGTGTTTTTTAGGGAGATATCTCAATATCAAAGATGCTCACATTTTACAACTCCAGAAATGGATGTAGTGATGGTGATGATGGTGATGATGATAATTCATGCTTACACATACCATTATTTAGGAAGACTACCTGGGAGACTTGATGTTTTGGGGTCCTGCTCTTTTTATGAGATTAGAAATTATAGGGGTGTTTGGTACTTATGAAAGAGATTCACATTTGGAAATCTATTGTTTTTTTTCTATTACTTACTTCAAATTTGGTTTTGCAGATAAAAATAATTAATTTAAATTTATTTCCAAACTGTTTCCTTTTTTCTTTGGAAAAATTAATGCCATTCTAATTAAGAAAAAAAATAGTATTGAGGACGCTTAAAGATAATTCCATAATGACCAAAAATCCTGTTGGATGTGTGTTTGTTGCATCATATTCTCACAAGAAAGTCAAATAGGCAAAAAAAAAAAAAAAATTTCTTGTTTTCCTAACACTAAGTGTTAATAGATAGAGAATTCATTTACCTTGGCTGATCTTTCTGGTAGAAGGAATTAATTTAGCTTATGTCCCATATAAAACCTCTGCACAATTTTTTTCTGGATAAAATCTACATTTCTCCTACATTAGTTTTTATTAAATAAGAACAGGAAACTAAAATGTAATGCCTTCTAGCCATTGAAGTTTAGACAGTAAATTGTTCTAATCTATAATTTTGTTAGGGTATCTGTTTCAAGACTGAAATAATTTAATAAGATGTGTTTCACTTTGTGCATCAGGAATAGATTCCCATTTTATCATATTTGATTTCTTGGGCATTGTATTCCTCAGATTATAGTAGTATGGAGGAAAGATTTGACAAAGAAATCAAAGCCATATTCCATTAAGCTGACCACATTTTTTAATGTTTTAGATTTTGAACAAAACATCTGTAAGACCTCAGGAAATTTTATGATGACAATGTATAAGAACACAGCAAAATATAAAATCATAAATTTTGTTGAATATACTAGTATTGAACTGTTATCCTTTTCAAATAAGCATTTTTAAAATATGGAACTTCTTTACTAGTGATTAAAATGAGGTAGTCTCTTCAGAATTTGTTTGCTTCAGAACATAATTTTATCTTAGAAATATTGCTGCAATAACAAATTCTGGCAATTGAAAAATAATACAAACAAGGAAGTTAGAAAAAGAGATATTCAAACCATAAAGCATTCTGCTTTTAATTTAGGTGGTATTATAGTGATTTTGTTAAAAATGTTTGTGGGAAAATCAATTTTTTATGTTCTCGGATCCACAGATATAGTATCCGATTAGTGTGAAAAGCAGCACACTGAAAATAGCACACATAAGAAAATCAAGAATCAAAAATATATAGGGCTTCAAATTCCTGACTCTTTAGATAATGTGCAGGCTATGCACAAAATTTTTTACACATCATGTTATATATCATCTCTATTGAATTTTACTTAAATCAGAGAAGCTACCATTGCTAAAATTTTAGTGGGGGTATTGAAATACCAGTAAATGCCATTATTATACCAGTCATCTTGGAATGTTTTGGATGAATGCCTAGAAATTCTTTGTAGCATTATTTCTGTGAATTACAGCACAACCAAATCAGCATTTCTGATAGCTTTAATTCCAAAAGGGATATCTAGTTTTAATCTTTAAAATACAACATAGCAGCAAAATTAATGGAATACTTTTCCAGGGTTAGTGAGAAGTTTAAGCATAAGTAGAAATACTCAAAACACTATTCATATAAATTTCTCTAATTGGAGAAGTAGTGTGCAGATTCTTAGGAAGAATTTCATTTCACTATGAATCCTGATAAATAGTAGAGCTCAGACTGTTTGCTATAAGGTGTGTCATGTAGTATGTGTATGAAAACTAACTAAAGTGTCATATTCATTGTACTAATGATTTTCCAAAATTCCACATAGATAGTCCTTTCAGCATAAGTTTTTCTGAGAACCCAATTCTCAGAGAGCGGTGAGAGACTGAGTTACACCCAGTTGTCAGCCAGTCACTAGTGAGGTTCCCCAAGACTCAGTGTTGTGTCCAGTCCTGTTTAATATCTGTATTGATGATCTGGATGAGGGAATGGTGTGCACCCTCAGTAAATTCACAGTCAGCTTCAAGCTGGGTGGGAGTGTTGATCTGCTGAAGTCAGAAAAGATGTGCGGCCACACCTGGACGGGCTGGATCCATCAGCCGAGGCAAATTTTGTGAGGTTCAATAACACCAAGAGTCAGGTCCAATACTTGGATCACAACAGCCCCATGCAGAGCTCCAGGCCTGGAGCATAATGGATGGAAAGCTGCCCAGAAGAGGGATGCCTGGAAATACTGGTCGACAGCAGCTGAACATGAGAAAATGTGTGCCCAGGTGGCCAAGAGGGCCAATGGCATCTTGGCCAGTACCAGCAATAGTGTGGCCAGCAGGACCAGGGCAGGGATTGTCTCTCTGTCCTCACCAGGGCAGTGATTGCCTCTCTGGCCAATGGCATCTTGGCCAGTACCAGCAATAGTGTGGCCAGCAGGACCAGGGCAGGGATTGTCTCTCTGTCCTCAGTATTGGTGAAGCCACACCTTGAATCCTGTATGCATTTTTGAGCCCTCTTTATGAGATAGACCCTGAGGTGCTGGAATGTGTCCAGAGAAGGACAGTGGAGGTGAAGTGTTGTCCAGCCTGGAGAAAATTAGTCTTGGTGGGAACTTTATTGCTCTGTAGAACAACCTGAAAGTAGGTTGTAACAAGGTGAGTGTTTCCCCTCTTCTCCCAGTTAATAAGTATCAGAACTAGAGGAAATGGCCTCAGGTTGCAGCAGGGGAGATTTAGGTTGGATATTAAGGGAAAAAAATTAAGCAAAAAGTTTATATATTGAAACACACTGTCCAGGAAAGTGGTCAAACCACTAGATAATCTGCAGTATCTGTAATACATGTCAGAACATTTCTTCCTTTGCTGCTGACCTAACATGCACACCTACTTACTAGTTATAGATTTCTACACTTCAAGTACTGAAAATTACACATGGGGAACCACTAGTGTAGTTGATGGAGTTGAATGGGTTAGAACTGAAACCTTTTGGGAGCTTATCATTGAAAGAAAGCAAGGAGGCTTATCAGAGGTCACATAACAGAACAGGTTTTGATTGTGCTTTAGTGAAGCATTCTTTGCCTTTGGTATCTTGTTAGCTTTGAGGAACATGCTTAGTATTCAAACAGAAATTGAGAAGTCTAGATATGAACTATCATCTTGATAATCTTGATATAGAAGGTTATCATGACACCAGAATTGGTTTTGTACTTTATTTCTTTCTCAGAAAGCACTTACTTAAGTTTGCCTTTTAGAAATATAAGAAATGGTTTGTTTGGTTTGGTTTTTTTTAATGGGAAACCATGGTTTTTTGGATTTAATAAAACAAGCCAACTTTGTGATCATCTGAAAAGACAAATATAAATATTGGTACCATGATAGTCACAAGAATTTCATGCTCCATGCGTATAATGAATTTAGATTAGGTGTAATTTAAGTAGCCAAACCTAGCTAAAAGACAGCTTTTAGGAAGCAGAAAGACAGAATTAGAGGAGACATTCTGCCAAAAGATCCATAAGTGTCCAGCTGACTATTCAAAGGTAAATGTAACCCCACTAGTAAATCACCTTTTTCTCAGAGCCCATTGGAATGGGCCAATACCCACGGTGAATATACTGTCTTCCTCCTTCTGGCTTCAGTTATATCAGGTTATATATTAGTCTTGCATGTTGTGAAGAAGGGACTTTTTTTTTTTTCTTATGGGAAGACTTATTGAAGTTGTGTAATACTCTGAAGTGAAGGGTAGCATAGAAGATCAATATGTTATTTTATTCTCAAAACATACAGAGATTTAAGAATTACCTGGAGTCTTGCTAGAAAATTAGTACATCCCTCTTCAGGAAAGACTGTCTTAGATAAAAAAAAATATGTATGAAACAATCACTTTTGAAGACTGGTTTTCTGAAATCTGTATCTTTGGAAATATGAAGGTGAAAGGAACCTAGAACCAAAAAAATCCTTTTGTCCTTTACCAGGACCTCTCTCAGGTTATTTCACAGTAGAAGAGGTCAGAACAAGGCCTGGGTCATTAGTTTCCTCCATAATTAGTGGAGACGTCTAGCATTGTTCTGGAGTAGTTGTGGAACAATAAAAATCACTACACCACTGCACCTGGAAAGCTGATTTCATTACCATGATGATAATATGGGATATATATTTCATATATATGATGTCATTGTCATATGAGTTTTTAGACATCCTGCTCATGTCTGTACCTAGAACACTTGAGTATATGTTAACACGTAGAGTACTTTAATGGATACTTTGCTTTGTTCTGTACCAAAAAGGACACGTATGTGCTAGCAGGTTTTCACATTCATGAATATGTTGTAATAGACATGAAATCAGGTTCTCAAAAAATTCCAGTGGGAGTAAGCACCTCAGGAATCCCAGATGGAAGACAGTTACTCAGAGGCGGAAGTTTTGTTTTAAATAGTTATTGAAACTGCCAGTCAAAAGGGATCCACTGGCAAGCTGGCCCAGTCCAATGGCTGGGGTGTGATGGTGAATCATCAGTCTGGAGAGATAGCAGACACCTTCTTCACTGATCTGGTACTGGGTCTCTGCACTGGTCAGATCAAAACTGGTGTCCCACGACCTTCCGAGCGTCTGGCCAAGTACAACCAGCTGCTGGGAATTGAGGAGGAGCTCAGCAGCAAGTTCCTACCTTGCTGGCAGGAACATTCAGGAACCCTCATGTGAACTAAGTCCCCTCTGTTCTGGTTCAGCACTCGTCATCAACTTAGACCACAATTATAGATCACTTCAATGATGGTTATTTACATTAGAGTTCTCTTTCTACATTCCCCAGAAAATTTTCTCAGGATTGCAGAGGGATGTGTAAGCCTTCAGTTTCAGAAGCTCTGGTCATGACATCACTTTTCTGTTTCCAAACAGACTTTGAAGTTACTGATAGAATGTGAAATTTTATTATTGAGTCACCATGTCATGAGCTTGCTGTAATCAAGAGGAATTTGTGAAGTGTGTGATATATATCTGTATGAAAACATAGATACAAACACATGTGGATATGTATGCACTCAAACAAACTATATGCTGACTATAGCTATGCTGTATGCATTGTTCCATTCTCCAAAATCTTCCCGTCCTCATTGTACTTTTGGGTTTTGCAATATTTTTTTGGTGAGGGTGTTAAGGGTGATTTTTAAAATTTCATATCTCACCCCAATTGCAAACACAAGGACACTGAAAAAATAGGTAAAATCTCAAAAAGACACATGAACTGGAGTACATTGGGAGTGAATTCTATCAATTAAATATAAATGAACAGAATTTGTTCAAGATGCGGGAGTGCTGTCCTGTAAATAAAATTATTTTTTTTTTACTTTCTCAGTGACAATCTTAGCACTTAGAATCATTGAATAATTTAGGTTGGAAAAGACCTCCAATATGATCTAGTCCAACCTTTGACCAATATCCACCTCGTCAACTAGATCATAGAATTAAGTGCCATCTGCATTTATTTCCTGAACACTGATAGAGGTAATGACTCTACCACTTCCCTGGGCTGTCTATTCCAGTGCTTAACCACCTTTCTATTCAGTGAAGAAGATCTTCCTGAGGTCCAACTTGAACCTCCCCTGACCTCCCCTGGCTTAAGGCCTTCTCATCTTGTCTTGTCACTTGCGACCTGTAAGATGAGCCCGACCCTGACCTGACCACAGCCTCCTTTAGGGAGTTGCTGGGAGGAATAAGGTTTCCCTGAGCCTCCATTTCTCCAGGATAAGCAACCCCAGCTACCACAGCTGCTCTTCCTGTGATTTACTCTCTAGACCAATTCTTCACCAACTCAGTTGTCCTTCTGTGGACTTACTCCAGCACCTCAATGTCCTTCTTGTATAGAGGGAGGGTCCCAGAACTGAGCAGAGCACTCAAGGTGCAGCCTCACCAGTGCCAAGTACAGGGGGACAATCACTGTCCTGGTCCTGGTGGCCACATTGTTGCTGATCCAGATCAGGATGCTATTGACCCTTTTGGCCACCTGGGCACACTGCTGGCTCCTGTTCACAGCTTTAATTTAATTTTTATTTCTTCTGGATTATTCATATCATGGGGTCTGGAAAAGACAAAGGAAAATACACAGAAATAAGCTAAAGTATGGTATATCATCAATAACAGAGATGTTCAATCTAAATTCTTCACAGCGAGAGGGTCTGAGCTACAAATGGTTAGTATTTTGAGCACAAGCCTTAAAATAAAGCATGAAGACTATTACCTGTAGGCTGGATAATATCCATTAGTTATTCTTTTTTGCAGTAGAACATAATGTGTTAGTATAGCATGATTGTATTTCAGTTGTCAGATTTGCCCAATAATTCATTCATTATTCCAGAAATAGTGCATTATATTTCTAGGTTGGAACCTAAGCATGGTAGTTCATTAACCCAGACTTAAGCACTTTCCTGGATACCTTCGGGGATTAATTATGGACATCACATCTTAGCAAAATATTCAGAGATTGATTTAAGTCTCAAAATTCACACTAAGCTCATTTTCATCATGTTATCATTTTGTGCAAGCCAGATTTGTTTTTCTTGCATTCATTAGTATTCAGGATATTGTTACATGGATCAGCGTCACTACCTGGAAAAAAATACTAATGTAGTGAAGAGAACAAATTGTTTAGAAAAACCTAGGGTAAATTGAACTGAAAATCATTTGCAGTTAAGAACCATTAAAAAATAAATTGTGTATTGTAAAGGAGATTACCTTTTTTAAACTCTTTTTAGCTTTTCCTCAAGTAGATTTCAGGGAGAAATTAAAGTGAAAATTTGCCAAATGGTTGGAATCTCCTTCAGGCACGCATTTCATAAGGTGGTTTTACTCCAAATTTTATGATACATTTAGAGCTGTTAATTTAATAAATTATTTTTTCTTCTCAGGTTATGCCTAATACAAATGTATTCTCCTATTAGCCAAAAAATGGTATTAAGCAACAACAACAACAACAAATCTTCCCTGGTGATTAATACCAAGCCTGTAAATTAGACAGAAGGTCTAAATGCCCCCACTCCCCAGCTTGGAGAATACACAGAAAAAGAGTTACAAGCCATTTCCTTTTCCTGATGCTTTCTCTAGGTTTCTGATTCAGTCAGTACAATTCTTATACTCTCATCTTCCCCAGAGTGAAATTTGCCTACTTAAGATTCACTTAAACCGTGAAGCACAGTTGAAGTGGGACATGAGGCACAGTAAACAGCCCGTTGCTTTGTCACTATTTCAGGGATGATAGAGCCAGAATGCAACATATAAATATGCAGTAAGGTAAAAGTAGCCACTCACATTTAAAATCCTGCTGCAGTCTTTAAGTATCACTACTATTTCTCTGCTTTAAAGTGCAATGAGTTGGACAAACTGTTTCACAGATACCTATTTAATTGTTAGGCATTAAAAGTATTTGAGTGGACAAACATTTTCAACATTGAAATGTAACTTTAGTATGTATGCTTAAACTGCAGTGAAAAAGACAAAGCAATCAGAAGTTTATTTCACTAGCTTTACAAGTGTTGAGATTCAGCATCCAGATTTATAAGGTGGTAGTTATGCCAGCTCAAAATTCAAGGCTGAATTCTAACATTGGTTTTCAGCTTCAGCAAATGCTCTCTGGGTCCTGCTGTGTTTCACTTAATAGCAAGGATGAGTGAATTCCGTCTGTAGGAGAGCATGTTTTACATAGAAGCTACTGCAAGGCAACAGTCAATACTGAGATGGAGCAGGATTCAATATGTGGACACTTTTTATTTATGGACAGTTGCTTGTTTGTGCTCAATCAAAATTTTAAAGCTAGGATGGTGATTTAAGAGCAGATATAGAGTTATAACACTCAGTTTTAGAATGAGAGGATGTTTGTTTTTTTACTTTGATAGCAAAATGATGTGATCTAATATGAACAAGATACCATTTGTGGTTAGGAACTAATCTTGCTAGGTGCAGAATATGTAAAAAATGGTAATTTAAATGGATATAAATTTTTTATCTACTTACTAATATAGTTAAACCATCAATTTGAGTAGTATCAAAACCAGTTGGGTATTATTATAGCTTTATAATATGTATATAGGAGAAAATATGTTTATAAGGTGTATTCATGGGCAAATTATTATATAGGCATATATATTGATTTTTTTCATCAGTATGTTTTTGCCCATATTTTTGAATGGGCTATTTTTTAGTATGAAATGGACAGTTCCTAATTCCTAAATGTTTAAATCGGCAAGTATTTTCAGTAAGCTAGACTGGATGATATGTGTTTTTAGTAACTTGGGCAACATACATGTATTTCTCATATCCTTGACACTAATTGCATATTTATTTCTATCAAGTTACACTGCAAAGCCAGGTGCACGTGCAATTAGCTTTCCTTAGACCAGAACACCATAACCTGAACCACAAACCCAAAAAAACAGAGCATCACAAGGGCACTCACCACAGAATGCTCCAACTTACAAAAATAAAATTGAATACAAAATGAGAAACATTTTTTATTTTGTGTGTCTAATCTAATCTTTATGCTCTGGAGACATTTGACTATACAATTATACACAAAATTATGTCCAAGACCCTGTGTATGCAAGATAACACTTTTCTCAAAAAAAAAAAAAAAAAAAAAAAACAAAAAACAAAAAAAAAAACTGAAAAAAAACCTAAAAAAAACCCCAACTAACAAAATCTTAAGTAAACGGGTGCTTTATAAACTGCTTTTCTTGCCAGGAAAATCCTGCAATCCTTGGGTGTGAAAAATCCTTATTACCATATTTTGTTCTTTCACCTCTTGAGTGAAACACTGTTCCGTGTCTCTGGGCTGGTTTAGGATGAGAGAGAGAAGAGCTGTGGGCTGCTGCCACCTGCAGCTGGAGCGCCACTGGCTCCCTGCCGGGGAAACGGACCCAGCGCTAAAACCCCTCTGGACAAAAAGCTCACAGACGTGAGCTGAAGGAAGACTCCGCAGAGCTGGTAGTAATTGTGTTTTGCCAGCTCTTTATGGCATTTGAATAAAACTAGGGGTACAGAGAAAGTAAATCCCCCAGTAGCATATTCAAGAAATTTGCTTCTCATAAAAGCATCTTCCTACTGGCAGTAGCTTGCAGAAATAAATTTCATAGAGAGGAGAAAAAAACTCAGCTTCTGACAAACCTTGTGTCAGTTAACATTTGAAACACTCTGAGATTTACCAGAAAGAAAAGAAAAAAAAAATAAAAAAAGAAGAAGAAGAAAGATTTTACTCTCTTGGGGCATATTTAGTCATTGTGATTTGTGTGTTGCAAATATTTTAAGATGCTTAGAATATTGTCCCCTATTACTTCCATCCCTCCTCCCCTTGCATGTATATATCTCTGGCTGTTAAAATGAAAAACACAAAAAAAAAAAAAAAATCACACTCTAGATTAAGACCTCAGGAGAGAAGGAATAATTGTGCCCAGTGGTGTGCCATTTTCTGTGACTGCTCCAACACTTATTGGTCTGAGTTTTATTGCAGTGTTTTTTTAAATAAGAAAATATAGGATTTCTTCCATCTAAACATTATTCTGTTCTGCTTAACCTGGTAAATATTGGCAAGACAAACTCTGTGTGCATGGGAAGGATGGGAAATTGTTGCTTGTTTCCATTCAAGTATATTCTCTTTTTTCACTACTTTTGTGATACCTGAGGGTTTTTCCCTGTGCTCGCCTGATTTCATTTCACTTTCTATGCAACAATGAAGAAGAGTGCTCTATGTGGACCGATCAGGCTATTTCACTCCCGTAAAGGATTTCTTATGCAGATAGTCCCAGTGAGATGTAGCAAATTATGTACTTTAGGAGAAATGCTGTGTTCATGGAAGTATTCTTTCATAGTGAGGTGTGTAAGCACATAGGCAAGAGCCTGCACTGCACTGCGCTGCTACTTTATTTTCATTTGCAGTGCAGAAAACAGACTTAATCTTAATCTTTATAATATTGAAATTAGGCTTCAGACCTGGTTTTCATTTCTGAAAGCAGAATGGGCATAAGAATAAACTGCAGGAACACATTATGTTATTAAAAAAATAAAATCAACATAGTCCAGACATGCTTCATCCTCCAGCCTGCTTTTTGTTTGAGCTAATTTATGCCCGCAATCAGCATTTCTTACCTTTCTTTTAACAGGAATTATGCATTGATATCTGAGTAACAGAGGTCAATATTCTTTCAAGCAGCATCTCCAATTATCTTTGTTGACAGAGGCTGTTAAGAGCATATTCCTCTCCATCTAAATACTCTATTAGTTAATAATTAATAATTAATAACTGCACAATTCTGTGTTTACATATACAGGAGTTTAATCTTTTGATACAGAATTGGGATGTAACACTTCTAGTGGAAAAAGTAGAAAAAATTTCTTCTGGTTTTACATCTGAGATTACACCATTTCAAGGTACTGAGATTTCTTTACCTTATGGGGAGTTACTCTGATTTATACTACTGAAATGAAAATCTAATCAAGCCCCACACCTGGATACATTTGACAATTTTTGTTCACTCAGAATAACTTTGGATTGTATTGAACTGCATTATAGAACTGAACAGAAAACAACAGGAGGGAGATCTGAAAAACAGTGTCTCAATTAGAACCTAGGTAAAGTTCTTAAGGTGTTTTTGCATTGCCACACTTGGCTTGATCATCCTCAGAAATCAATTAAGAACCTGCAGTCAGAATCATGCATAAAAATGTCTTGAACTTTTAAAGTGGTTTCTGTGGATAGAAGGTAAAGAGTTGGGGTAGAGGGGGGTAGCACCAAAACCGCTGCAATCCTGTTGATTAAAAATGTGTCCAAATTTAATTATTCATTTCAGAGAAGTATAGCCTGCTAGATGACAGACAGGGTGGTACAACAGGAGAAGGAAAACAGAGCAATAAAGTACAATTTGACCGTAGGACAGAAATTGCTATGGTTTCACTAGCTTGCTGCTACAGGTATGTGTGTGATACCAGTGGATGTCAACATAGTGAAACCAGGAAAAAGAGAAATCCACTTGCCTCCCACTTCTGGAACAAAGAAAGGGGCAAAACCTGTTCTACCTCTAGTGATGGCAGTCACAGTTAAATGTATGTGCTGCTGAGAAGTCTGAGAATTCATCCTTTGGAAAAAAAATAAGTCTTTCCACCATGAGATGACACCCTTACGGTGGAGTGGCTAAGAGATTCATGCAGGCCTGATGAATAACAGCAGGGATAGGCTGTAAGCTGTAAACTATTATCCAGCCACTTCTGTCACATTTGTCTTTCAATATTTTAGGCATTAAAATGTATCTAATGAAGCTGAAGTACAATGCTTTGATGTTCTCCTTAGAGCCCACTGTTAGCTGAATACATTCTAGCTCATGATTAAGAAATCATGAAATCCAGCATTTTTGTGTTCCAGCTTGAAATGGCTTCTGAATAAGTACAGTGCAAAGAAGGCAATTGCAAATAAACATTCTCAGTTCTCCCTCTTTAGGAATGAACACATAGAGGAGTATAAAATTGGCCTGTTTTCCCAATCTGACTTAATAATTTAATAATGACGATTTAATCAATATTATGTCCCAAAGCCACATCAATATGTACAAGGATCCAGCACCTCAAGGATATGTTACTGAGAAGAGACTTACTTGATTCAATTATTTATAATGATAGTGTGTCAATAATCCTGATTTTTTCATGAATTATTAACATTCTACTTCCTCACTATCTTCCTGCTTTCTGGAATAAGTTAATTATTGCAAAGCTTTCAGCTATTACAGTGATCATTAGCACAGAGAGTTGATACAATGATAGCATTCCTGAAGTGTTACAGCACTCTTCTTAGAATAATTTTCCAATTAAAACATTTAAATATAGGAAGCTAATTTCCTTCCCACTCTGCTTACTTGGGTAAATAAATATATATTAGCAAATTAAATAGTTTTGTTTGGCTTTTATCCTACAGAAACGACAGTGAGGGTTTTTTCTTTCATCGGTGAATATTTTACCTTTTCCTACTAGCAGTCACCATAGCTACTAGCAAATAGCTAGTATTATGTTTGCCTGATTCTCTCTGGTTTGACTACAGTTCTTTTTCAAGGAAAAAAAATAACATGGCTTGATTGTTTTCAGAGAACAGAAATATTATGTAATAACCAATTAGTTCTGTCTGAAAAGTCATAGTCTCTGAAAAAGGGACGGCTCTCCTTTATTCTACAGATAATGTCACTGTGAACCTTTCCATCTGGTTTTAGACACCTGAATGCTTCAAAGACTTTCTCCCATTAAGTGCTTTCATCTATGTTTGACTCAGCTGGAAACAAATTTGCCATAGTACAATATTAATAATTATTCGGATGTCAACATTTGCAATTTTTTCTGTCTCATCTATTTTCTCAATTTAGACAAACTTTAAGTTGTCTCAGACAGTAATTCAGATTCCTTGCTTTCAACAACTTCCTAGCTCCAAGTGGTGTGTAAAATTAGCTGGTACTTTCATTTTGACTTATGGATTTTCTTAAATGCATAAGCACAAAAATCTATGCATGTTCAGAACTATGTAGTCTAAGACGCTAGATGAAGGCTATACTGGCAGTTCTTTTTCTATCTTCAAATTTTCACAGGTATTCTTCACAGAGGAAAGCTGCTTAATTGATGTAGTTTAAATTGAAAAAAAAGTATTTCTTGATTTATAAATGGTGTATAATTATTGATTCAATAATGAAGAGTGACAATAAGTGAACTAAGAATTCAGGATCAGTATCAACAATGCCACCGATAAACAATATCAGACACTGCAGAATGTTAATAAACACCTAAAAATTTCCATGAAACTTTCTATAGTTAATTATATACACCCACACACAGGATGTGCACAACCAGTCCCTCACAGGCAGTGTGGATTTTGCAAATACTGAGAAGGGTGGATGTGCCACATGCAGACCCTCCTGCGGAGATGTGGATACTGAGCATGTCAGGACAAGGGGGAATGACCTTAATCCTCAGTAGAGTATGTTTAGATTACATATTAAAAAAAAATTCTTTATTGTTAGTGTGGTGAGGTCCTGAAACAGAAAGACGGTGGATGTCCCACCCCTGAAAGTCTTCAAGGCTAGGCTGGATGGAGCTCTGGGCAACATGGGCTAGCGAAAGGTTGCTTTAAGGTCCAACCCAGGTCATTCTATTATTCTAAATCTTTCTCTGGTAGTAGTTTTCTGCCAATTTGACTGCTGAACATAGGTGAATTATTTGCTTGGTCTAGCTCTGTAACTTTCAGACCCCTCAAGTCAAAAAAGGGAATTCCCAGATGTTTTGATGGTGTAGTGAGGGAATCAATGTCTTAGCAGGTCATTTGTACCATACAAAACATCATAAACAAGGCATCTTGGTAATATGTAAAGTACTATCAGTTTTAAAGTACTATCTTGCTGATTGGGCAACTATTAAAAAAAAACAACAACAACAAAAAAAGAGTTGCACTTAACAATCAATAGAGCAGCTGCAAAAAATTGCTTATGGGCATTAAAATGAGTATGTATAGGATCAAATTTTATAAAGAAATCTGATCATTAGAGCACATTGTTTAAAAATAACTTTGAAGGAGATTTTAAAAAAGAATTCTGTAGCATCGCATATAGCATTACGGTGTAATAAACTACCACAAGAAGCACCAGAGAAACATTGTCTGACATATCAAATTATGTATGTATAGCTGCAGAAAGCATGGAAAAAATGATAATTTAGCATTTCTAAGACAAATTGTCGCCAAATACACTAGCATAAGCATTATTGTTTAAAGTATCTGTCATATTTGTTTTCCCAATTAGATACATATATAGAGTTCAAAAAGAAAGGTGTCCCATTAACTTGCCCTTGTCTGATATAAATTTCCAGTTCTAGATGAACTCATTCAAATCTCTGACAAATAATGCTGGCAGTGCCTGTTCAAGCTGTCTGTTCTACTTCTGTACTGACTGAAGGACTACATGCCTGCATCTCATCACCCAGTTTGGCATTTTAGTGCAAGACAGGTGGATTTGTATTAAGGCACTGAGCTGTGAAGAGAAGCAACTGAACCATGGTTACCCATTCTGTCCTACAGATTGTCCTAAGGTGGTGTTGCCACCCATAGGGGATGGTACTGACACTGAGGGGTTGAGACTCCTGGCCAATTTGACTGATAATGAAGTACATGAAAGCCAGAGATTAGAGAAGCAGAACAGTAATTTACCTTCCCTTGTAGTTGTTGGGGTTTTTTGCTAGATTTACTGGAGTTTTTTTGTTAAGGCTTTTTTTAATTATTATTTTTGTTTTAGCTATAGCATATCCATAAAATGCTTTCAGTCCTTTTAACAGTTCCAACAGAATTTGTGCTTTCAGACACATTTGCAGCAAGAAGGTATTGACTGGTAATATTTGCAATCAGTGAAACTCACTAATGTACCTCTGTCTTTCCTGAGATGGAGCAGTGTTCCTCTTCTCTCGAGGCAGTTGGCATAGTCAAGGGTTTAACCTTCTGATGATGCATCACATTTCATTCTTCTTTCAGACTTAAATTAATACAATTCAGCATCACATTAAAAAGCTGAGGTTTTGTGTCTGCTAAGAAATATTTCATCTGCCTTGCTGGTTTTCCTCCTTTCTGACAACAACTTTTAATTATTTTCATGTAAAATATGAAGAAGGGTGTCATATACATATGGTCTGGTATTCTTTCATATAATGTGAACAGAGAGTAGCAGATATGAAATTAAATACTGTTCTAATCTACATGTTTATGGTGTTCCACTCCTGAGAGGAAGGGAGCACTCAGATTTGTTAATGCCCATGGTTGAAAAGGAACAAATGCCAGAGGATCAAAAACAAAAACAACAAAAAAAAACATTACTAAGTTTTATTAGTAAATTATACAAGTCATAAAAGATTTTTTTTTTAAAAGGGGGAAAGACAGAGGCAGAGTAAAGGATATCACTGGTCCTGGGTCCAGCATCAATTTGGCCAACAAGGTGGTTACAGTACCACCAGAGCTTTTTATAGATAAGTTTTCCCTACTCTGAGACTACAACTCTCACATTCCATGCAACTGAGTTATGCACACATTCTTCTACACCTACCAGGAATGCTATTCACTAGACCAGGTTGCTCAGAGCCCCATCCAATCTGGCCTTAAACATTTCTGGGGATGGGGTATCCAAAGCATCACTGGACAACATATTTTAGTGCTTCACCATCCTCTGGGTAATGAATTTCTTCCTAACATCTAATCTAAACCTGCCCTCTTTAGTTTTGAACCACTGCCCCTTGTCCTTGCCACTATTTGCCCATGTAAAAAGACCCTTTCCCTCCTTTTCATAGGTCTCCTTAATGTATAGAAAGGCCACAGTGAGGTCTCCCCAAAGCCTTTTCTTCTCCGGGCTGATCATCAACTCTCTCAACCTGTCTTCATAGGGGAAGTGTTCTCCTCTGGCCATCTTTGTGGTCTCCTCTGGATCCACTCTAGCAGGTCATATCTTTCTTGTGTTGAGGACCCCAGAACTGGACACAGCAATCCTGAGGGCAGAGAAGAGGGGCAGAATCCCCTCCCATGACCTGCTGGCCATTCCTCTTTTGATGCAGCCCAGAATGTCGTAGGCCTCCTGGGCTGTGACTGCACACTGTTGGCTCCTGTCCAGCTTTTCATCCATGAGACCCCAAAGTTCTGCTGTTCGCATGCAGCTCTTCTCCCAGGCTGTACTCATGTCTGGAATTATCCCCACCCAGGTGCAGCACCTTGCACTTGGCTTTGTTGAACTTCATGAGGTTCCCAGTTCTCACTGTGCCCCTGATGAAGGCACTGAAGAGCACCAGTCCCAAGACAGAGCCCTGAAGGACACCACTCCTCACCAGCCTCCACCTTGTCACAGAGCCATCAGCCACAACTCCGGTGTGGTCATACAGGTCATCCGTAGACTCTGGTTGTGTCTATCTAGCTAGTCCCTACCTACTAAACAGACCACACATCAAATCCATTTCTCTCTAATTTGGAGATAAGGATGATCTCAAAGACCTTACAGAAGTCTAAACAGATGGCATCTGTCAGTCTTCCTTTGTCAACTGTTGCTCTCACTCTGCCATGGAAGGACACTCAATTGGTCAGGCACTATTTGCCCTAAAGGCATCCTGGCTGCCTTGGGTCACATCCTTGTCTTTTCTGTGCCAAGAATATTCTAAATATTCTTGGAAACTATGAGTAAGATAGGTACAATGCTGAATAATTTCTGCCATTGTTTTGAAACATTAATAGGATTTTCTTTTATATAGTCATCAAGGATTCATGGCACTGCATCTAGTATGCATCTATAAATATGTAGAACAAGGTCAAACTTTAGCTTCAGACCCAAGGACAATAAAGCAGAAAATAAATATTAAAGTAAAAATGAAGTTGGACATTCAAATTTTAACTGGCTTGTCTGAGTTTACAGAAAGAAGTGCCATACCCTTTCTGTAGAAGCAGCAATATGATAAGAATAGCAATTTTGGCAGTTGCAGCTATGCAGTAAATGTCTTCCTGAGCTTCTTCTGAGAATATTTTTCCTTTAAAAGCCCAGAGGGAAAGACATATCATATAGCAGAAATATGTCAAGGAGGAATTATCTGGAAACTATTGGAAAGACCAAGCTGCAGTGTTTGAAGAAGAGCAATATTACAAAAATAATACTTTTTCAAGCATGTTGGAAAATCTAAAAAGCTGAAAATGTTTTTAAAAACTTAGAATCTAATTAGTGAAAGGTAAGATAGATATGGGTTGTTTTCATATGCATTTGCATAAAAATAATTGGAAGTCATGTTACCAGCTGCAACATTTAAAAGAATGTAGTGCTAAAACATGAAGGTTGAATCAGCTTCTCTGGGGCTGATGGGAGAAGATGCTGAAATATGACAAGCCAGCATGACAGATAATAAGGAATGGTCTAAGACAAAATATGATTAATTAATGTAAAATATAAACTGAAGCCCTTGGTAAACCGAGATATTTTATTTCCTTCATAATTTAGAAACATTCTGAAATATACTTCCTAAGACTAGACAAGACATTAAGAATTGGAGGTACCTATACTATTCACTCTTACCTTGACTTTACCAACTATAGCCAAAAAGGTTTCAAAATTTAGAGCTGGTAAATGAAATGCTGCAAGGAACGATGCCATCAATATATGTTTTTCACCAGCCAAGGTCAGTGATCAGTTCTAGCAAAATCTTTCTAGACTGTTCAGTCTGTGAAGTCAGTAGGTCAAGTAAAGCCAAAATTTTCCTTTATCTCGGCTGAAAGCAGCCAAATGTTAACCCCAGGTTGCAAACACATTTTTATTTTGTAGATGCCAGTTTATTAGTCTCTGCATAATGTAGTTGCATTCTTGAGGCTATTTTTTCTTCACAGCAACTTGCTTGAAATGTCTGTGGAACTACTAACAGACCATAGAAAAAACGAATTTTGATTGATGTAGTTTTCTGAATCAACTGGCTACTGCAAAAAGAAATCAATGTTATTAATTCACGATCTCCCAGTGCCCCAGAGGATTGTGTTCTAGGAAAGAGGCAGGATTAGAGTCTGAAATGGTCTGGAGAGGGTTATATAGTGAAGCCTTTTTATTTCTCTCAAAGGACCTGGAGCCTGTGGAAACAATTTCACATCATTACTTGCACCACTGATAGTTGTGGCATTTTACCTTGTGTTCTGCTTGTTAATTACAGATGAGAAGTGCCAGTTTGAGGGAGTATTGGATGGTGAGAAGAAACTAATAATGTGTATTCCACTTGAGAAATCCTAACTAGGTGTTGTAATTCTTGACAGTTCTTGGTAGAGAAAAGGGGCCATTTTTTTGTCAATTGCTAATTTGTCTTGAAAGTGTAAGTGTTTTGGCAAGCTGGGAATCAACTAATAACAGAAAGTTATTGCCTGACTCTTGGTCCTGCAGATTTAAGTTTTTTACAGTCGGCTGATCATTGCTTATTTATTTTTCTTTATTTTTCATTCGCTTTATAATCTCAGAGTAGGGCTGAGTGATACAGTGAAAATCAAATTAGAAACAGTTCACTTAATCTGATTCAATTTTCATTAAAATCCTTTAAATAATACATTAGTACACATTACATCTGGCATAACTGAAGGTGTGACACTGAGCCTGTTCTGACCTGCTCAATTTATGTGCACACTTGGTAATTCCATCATGCTTTTACTCAATGTAAATTGGACTTCTGCTGCAACAATCATTAATGTTCTTAATGCCTTCTTGAGTTTTTATGTAGCCTGCATTCTACCAGTTTTGCTCTATATGGTTTCTGCCTCAAGGAAGATTATAAAATCATTCCTAACAGCATCCTTACAATTTATTTTTTATATCAGAAAAATAAATTTTCTTCAATTCAGGTCTATAGACTTTCTTTCCAAGGAAACCTCTGAAATATGTGGAAAAAAATTTACACCGCATTTTTAAAGCTGCATTTATAAATGTGTTTACCTACACAGACATTGTGGTCTGCAATACTAAATCAGTAAAGAATCTTAACCCGTTCCAAATGACCTAAAAAGGAGAAGCAGAAGAACAGAAAAACAAATTTCTTTTAGAATGAAGGGTTGTAGTGGAATATGAGAGGTGCAGGTATTCTGTGGGCATATTGTGTTTTGTAGGGAAACTGTCAAAACTCCTAAGCTATGTGATGCAGGTTTAGTGCTCAAATATGAAACCTCTTCAGAAGACCCAAGTGGCAAAGAATCATCATTGTTGATTCAGCAAGGAACACTATATCCTTAAATCACTTCTGGTTAGATATCTTTGTCTGATGCTAAGGGACAGGGCAATTTTCTTTCGAATGAGACCTTGGGTATGAATCTTAGCTGCATTAGTTGCTAAACTTTTAGAAATTTGCTATAAATTTGTTAGATTCAGAAATATATATGGCAGATTTACACGAGTAACCTACTGTCTGAAAGACAAGAGAGATTGTTGCCATTCTGCTTGAATACCCAAATAAATTATCATTTCCTGTCCAAATGTTCAGTACTCATTCAGCCATTATTGTTTTGCTTCCTAAAAAAATCCACCCTTCAGCGGTAAGGAAATGGATCCTTTAAGGATATTTTTCAATTTCATTTATTATCTTCAGGAATTCTGCTTTGGTGTTCAATAACTTAAGTCGTGATGAGCGTTGCACATTAGTAAGGCACTCAATCACTTTATTATACAGAATACAGTCAGAATACAATTTATGACTAAATTTGTATCCCCATATCAAGTTCTTAAAAGTGAATTTTTTTGTTTATTCAGTTGGGATTTTTGCTGGGTTTTGTTGGTTTTTTTCTAATTTAAACATATTAAATAAAGGAGTTAAAATGTAACCTTTGAGAAGTGTCATTTGTTGTATTGGAGCATTTTTTCCAAATATAACAAAACCTTTTAGGTAGAAAAAAGTTGCTGAAATCTTCCCTATTGACCATTTCTGAAGAGTTACTTCTCTTTAGAGGCAGTAGTAAAAGCTTTATTTTCTTTTTGGCGTTTTTTTTGTTTGTTTGTTTGTGGTTATTTTTTTGACTTTTTGTTTTGTAGTGTTTTGTTTTTGTTTTGGGGGTTTTTTTGGTTTTTTTTTTTTGTAACTGGCTGTAATCATCTTCCTTTGAGCATCAGCTGAAAGAAATATATAATTTTTTTCAAAATCCACAAATAGTTTCTTTACCATCATCAGTTATATTTAGTGATTCTGAATTCCTGGCATCCTTTTGCAGAAAAGATAATCTTCTGTAAGAGCGTAACTTCATCCAGATAGATATAACAACCATTTCAAAAGAGGAAAGTCTCACATGAAATTCTCTGTAAAAACTTTTCTAGATTTCAGCCCTCACTGAAAAACTAGATTTTCAGAAAGAAAAAATAAATAATGTCAGTTTGTACTCCACAAAATTAATGAAAATTAATCTTAATTAGAAGCCATTTAGAAAAAACATGGATGTGGGTTTTTGTGTGTGTACTTATTTCAACAGAAATATCCTTTCAACTTTTTGAATTCAGTAAAAAGTGCAATAACAAGAAACTCCTTCTGAGAAAATAGAGGAAAGGGAAATAGAGAAGAGCAAGCTCTGTTCATGGCAAAAAATATAGAAACTTCAGGGAAAGGACAGAGAACATAGGTTTGTATCCACAAGCATGGAGACAGATGCCAGAAGCCATCTGATTCTGTTAAAATTAGAACAGTTTTGTCTATATTGTAGGAAAGTCTTATCAACCTTTCTGAAAACAAAAATGGATACTCACAGTATTAAGTGTCGGAATATATTGATGAAAAATGCTACAATAAATAAATACAGGTTATATTCCTCTTTGGATATGAAAATCTACCCTCATTAGCCTGATGGGAGTTTCAAACTTATTTTCTTTAGTATTAAAGATTATGTGTACGATCAGTTATTAATTTATACTTGGACTAAAATATTTTCTTATGGTCTTGTTACTTTTTGACAGAATGATCATCAGGCTCTGTAGTTTAAATTTACAGTCTATGGGTTAATTCAGATTTTATGTGGTGACCAAAAGAGAACATTTCAACACAGTTGTTGTGGTTTTTACACATGATGAATTTGCTAAATAATACAAATTTGCAAAAAAGATTTATCATCTCTAATCCTGAATTATTCAATTGATTATTTAATGTGTGTTACAGTGTATACTGAAGAAACTGAAATTCAATAAGTCACTGTATGATCTTTAAACAGAGACTTCTGATCTGTTTTCCTTTTCCTTATTCCTCCACTCCTAAACAAAGCAATCCCTGTGGGAGAAGAGTATTCAGGAGAACAAGCTGGGATGCAAACTGTGAGCTACTGAAAATGGTTCATTGTCTGTAGCACCATGATAGAAGGGAAGACATGAAGAGATGAAAATATAAAAATCTGTATAAATAACAAGTTCTCTGAAGTTTAATTCTTTGCAAATTAAAAAAAAAAAAAAAAAAAGCTCTTTTTTCATTTGCATTAGCATTGCTTCCTTCTTAACCTTTATTCTTTTGCAGATTTCCTCCTTCCTTTAGTAGAGAAGCACTTTTAAGGGATTCCCTCTTGTGAAATAGCAAGAATTATATTATTCTTTTTTTAAATAGTTGTAACTTTTTGCATCTCTTGCATAGTCAAGCAAGCAGTGGAGATTATGCAATTAGCCTTAAAGGGAACTGTGGCAAGTACAAATGTGACAGATTCAAAATGTTTTTCAGAGTGTAATGTCGTTGCACTTAATGATGTCCTCTGTACTATACCCAATATTCTGGCAACGATTTAAGACAAGGTTTAGGTGGTACAGCTTTAGGTAGGTTTTTGTTCTTTGGGATTTTTTAGGGAAGAGATCCACTTTTAATCGGATTGTACTGGTCAACCCATAAGTCTTCTGAGAAACTTGTGCATGACTGCATTTTGAAATCCTAATTATAGAAACAAATCTATTGAAGAGGAGGCAACAGTACAATTTGAAAAAGAAAAATCTTATATTGGAATACATACTCGCCATTTTCTTATATCTAAATATGGAGTATCATTTTAACTGAAATATTCGATGCAAAGTGCTGCGATGACACAATCATTTGTGCCATAATATGAACACCACTAAGCTTGTTACACACCTTCTTTGCACTGAGCCACGTATTGACTCTACATTTCATCCCCTTTAAAAAGCCAGTTGTGAACATCTCAGTTTTGACATGGATTAATAAATAGTGCAATGGACAGCTGGCACTGCACTGTTTTATGGAAAGCACAAGCAAAAGAATGAAGGCATTTCTTTCACCTTCATTCTGCATGGGAATCATTCAGGCTGTCTGTACCACATCTCTGTGTACCTTTACACTATGGATTTGTTCTCTTACTTTTTGCTGCCATCTAGTGCATTTTATAGCCTACAGCCGAGCTAAACTGGAAATGCTTGTAAAAGGGGATACACCATTCAAAGTGTTGAGCTTTATCATTAAAAATGAAGAAAATATATAGTGTATTTTTTCTTACTGTAAAGTCTTTTTCCCTGTTTAAAATAGCTCTTTCTTTGTGCTAAATAATGTCTTGGGCATTTTGACCCTGCATCATTTGCCTTATCTAAAGAATTTCTTTCAATACTTTGCAGCTTAGGTTAATCTGTGCAATCTTTCAGATGTTAGGTATACATTTATGAATATTCTTTTCATCTTCCTGTAGAATATAAAATAACTTAAATTATTTGATAAACATAAATGCTGGGGAAACAGAACATTCTGACATTACAAGCATTCAGTTCAATAGCTGAGTGTTTGAGAGTCTGAAAAACATATCTTGCTTGGCATTTGTTTGCAAGGCAAAACAAGTCTGAAAATTTGATTATGAATGCCAGTTAGCCAACTGACAAGAAAGCATTTTCAGCATTGAAAATGCTCAAAATGCAGTGAATATTCTTCACTGTCCATTTGGCCTGATCTAATGTTATTTCATCTGTGTAAGCAACTTCTATTTGATTGACTGTTGTAATTATTAAGAGCTAAAATCTCTCTTGAAATTAAAGTGATTGTCTGTCAGGTTGCCAGCGTTCTTGATTTTTCCTTATAGCTATCTTAATAAGGAGAGAAATGAGCAATAAAATATACCCTGAAATTATAATTTGCTTTGTATCACATTATTAGCTAAGGTACTCCTGGTACACACAGAGAGGTTTAGAGTCTCCATCCCTGGAGATTACACAAAAGCCTTCTGGACACAATCCTGAGGAAATGGCTGTAGGCAACCCTGAGCAGAGGGGTCGGACTGACTGACCTCTGGAGGTTCCTTCCAACCTCAACCATTCTCAGATTCTCTTATCTTTGAACAGTAAAACATGCTTCTGGTACAATATTGGTTCCTCTACTTTTTAAGGAACCTGAATCTGACAGCTGCTTTTGTTAAGTGTGTTATTCTGTTTTAGCAGCAGTCTAATAATGTTAAACATTTGATAATGGCTGGTACTTCGATTAAAGGATTTCCTGAAGGTGACATTTTCATACTTAGAAAAAAAAATGTGGAGATAAGCTAGTATGGTTTAGTCACAGGCTATGTCTGTGGATATTTCAGAAAAGTAACAAGTGTGGGGCAAAGGGAAATAGGATGCTGGGAATTGATTTTAATTTTGTTTGTTTGATATTGCTAAGCAAAAGGATTGCACTGCTTTAGGATTCCCTTGTGACAGAAATGCATTTTACCATTAAGACAATGCCTGACTACTCCAGGAGTTAAGAGGAAAGGGTATTCCTTCCTGGTAAACTGTGTGAAAGAGGAAAGGATATTCCTTCCTGGTAAACTGTGTGAACATTGATGTCAGCAATATCTTTATGCTGACTGAAAAATAGACTCCTAGACTTCCAGTGTCTCTAATTTCTACCAACTCAGCTTTTGACATCTAAGGGTGTCCAAAGGACAATAAAACTATGTATGAGATTAGCACCATCCCTAAATATTTCCCTTGATTTTACAAGGGAAAATCTGAAATATCATTCAGTAAGATAAATATGGTGTTTACGTCAGCTTTTTCTGGATGTTTGCAAGTGAAACAAAGAAATTTGAGAAGTGGGGCAACAGGAAGTCCTTTATTTTTTAGCAGCTTCTTATAATGCATTATAGATTGGTAGGAAAAATATAACACTAGTATGCTGCAAAATGATATTTCTTTGCAGAGAAGAGGGGTGAAGTAGCACAGTGTACAAGAGAACATCTGAGACATGAAGATGAAGAAAAAACGGACAGTTTAAAATACAAAAGTGGCATAATTTTAACATCTCATGCATTATTAAATAGCCTATGATTTTGGTGTTACATTATGCCTCTGCTATTTTAGGAATTGCATAAAAAGCTGTGCAGTATTATTTCAATAAAGCTTTTATGTAACTGTATAAAATTGCAGTATATTACTGCAAATGTACAGGGCCTTATTGCAGTAAAGTACATTAAGATAATGCCAAACCAAGGGCATCATAATATATGTAACAAATTCTATATAGTAGTTTTGCCTTACCATATTAGCATAAGAGCATTATTTTATTTAGATGACCACAGAGTTTACATTACTGACAGTTGCCAGAATCATAAATATTGTAAATTGTCATAACATGATCCTGAAACCTGACTGATGAAGGCTCTCAACTGTGCTGCCTTGTATTTTGGCCTGCTGCTGTGGATACCAAAGTCAGAAGCAGTTACACTCTAATAACAAATTGCAAAAGCACAAACCATTTGTAACATGCTGGGCAGACTTTCAGTTGCTAAATTTTGTTCATTCTGCATTTGCATCTACAGTGAAATTACCAGACTTGTTTAACTTTTCAAGCATTTTAGCATCAGGAATTAATGTTGCAGGTCATGGTCTAGAGGTACAAATCCTTTTGGGATGTAGAAGAGATGCAAAAATTTGCTCAGCAGTATGAACTTTATTAAGGAATCTGTAGGTGAGGTATGTCACTCCTGCTTACACAGAGCTTTGAGGAGTGGGCCAGCAGTGAGATATGAATCCCTGCATCTTTCCAGACTACAGAGAAAGAAGCACAAGAATTGTAAAAGCTAACAGGATATTGACATATTCAGGCTTCCTCTTTATGTCACTGAGAGCCACATAATTCAGCAACTGCTCAAACAGAGCCATTACTCTGGTGTTCAGACATTATATTGCCCAATCTGAATATTTCTATGTGTTAAATACCTGTTAGAACATTATCCAATCCTCAATGGTTTCACAAGGCACTGCCTGAGTGATTACTAACCTGTAATGCTAACACACTTTCATGGACACATCAGTTCAGATTCAGTGGTAAAGGGCTATGTGTGGGTTTTTCTTAAATCTGGAAAAGAAGAAAGAAAATTAAGGCATAAAGATAACATTTAACAATTTGAAGAGGCTGTTACAAGGCAGATTTGCTATTATGTCACATACCATCTCACAGTTTTTTCTGAAGGAATTAAATGGGCACGGTACCAGTAGTCTTCATGTGGACTCAACAGAAAACCTGGAGTGAAGTAGATTTAAGTTTGACATTTCCATAAAAACTGCAATGATTTTAGTTGGCTTTACAGTCTTCCACATCTAATTTTTTGTCAGTTTCTTTTGAAAATAGATTTGTGAAACCAGATTCTTACAGCAGCATTTTTACTTTGAATTTCCCCAAATAAGACTTTTGAAAGATGAACTCTGGCATTCTTTCAGGAGGCGACCATTTTTATTCCACTGGCTGGGTGTCAATCTTTATTTGCAAGTTATTTTTATAGAGGTTTTGCTATTATCTGCATTCAGGATTTATGGCATTTTCCAAACAACTACCCTTTTGGGATTTTTTTTTTTTAATGACTGACAGCTATTCAAAAAGCAGTGGATGAGAATTTTATCCTAAAATGTTACTTCCAGTACATCATCATGTATAGCCTTATGTTCATCTGCTTGTGTTGTTAATAAGCTTATATGTCTGCTTGTAATATTGATACCTGTCAACTACTTATTGTCCTTTTTGTCCTTTCTGATCTGACCATGATATCAGCAGTGGCTTGAAGTTAAAAGTCTCAGACTATTGGGGAGTTGCATTTGATTTTTTGTAAGCAGGACTATCTTGTTCTATACAAGATTACTTATAAAAATATTTCTTATAATAACTCTAGTTCCTATTGCTTAGGGAAAAAAAATCTGTTTCTTCTGAAACAATAGTTTAATGTGTGGCAAAACAAGTAGACACATCAAAGCTAGAAAAGCTTGTACATGATCTTCAAATACAGGAATACTGTTTTAAGAAAAAGTTTTGTGGGAATGTGGGAACACAGAACTCACGCAGGCTTGTAGAGAATGTTCTGAAGCCATTATCACACCACTGGTGCTTGGCTAGTTTGGTTGGCATTAAGGCCATTTTCAGCAAGTTAATGAAAGGAAGTCACACATCTATTTGCATGAAAATACCTTTAATAAGCTTCCTATACAAAACTTTAGGAGTATTACAGCATTACTGGTTTTGCTTCTGAAAGCTTGCATTTATGAACCCAGCTTCAAACACAAATGTAAAAGTAATCATAGTAATTTTCTTAATTGAGAATAAAAAGGGCGATTTTTCATTCAGAAATTTTCAGCTTTTCATTCTAAACAGAAATCTTTCCCTGTTGAAAGACATTAAAATAGAGTTTCTCTCCAGCCAGTGCAGTAAGATTCTGAAACTAACGCCAAAAAGTAAATGTTGCTAAATGAAAGAAATATTTATTCATTCCACTGAATCACTAGTGTTGGGTGGTCCGTGAGCAAACAAAAAAAGTTGTTAAAATGGAATTTGTTTTAAATATTCAGTAAAAACTAATCTGGATTATGGTCCCACAGCGCTTCATGCTGATCTCCTTAAAGCACCCTGAAAAACAATATTATACTCAGCTGAAGAGCCTTAACATTGAGAAAAACCCTGTCTTCCCTTAGGTTAAAATTTATTCAGATTCAAAGTTGTCTTTGGCCTTTAACTTGAATTCCTTTACTACAAAAAAATTTCATATGGTGTTTTCTTAACTCAAGTTGGCAGTGATAGCAGAGGGATCTCATCAGGTTGCTCTTCAGGTGGCATGTTGTAGTGAAGCTATTGCTGTCTTAAGTATTCTCTTTTGTGAAAACATCTAAGAGATTTGCCCAAGATCTGAAAATCTGGGCAAGAGCAAGTATTTTTTTCCATATAGCTTGTAGCACATTCTAATCCTACTTCATCTTCAGTATCAATACAGCAGGACTTATCAAAAAATGAACATTAATGAGCCTCAGAAGCATTAATTCAAAAGGCAGATGACCAGCAGTCATCCAACTTTTGATAGCTTCATTCTTTCCTTTCTTACTGGTTTTAAAAAGTAATTTTCATTGACAACTTCCCACCATAAAAATAACACATATCACAGTAATCAGAACAAGAGACTCTTCTGCCTATAGAAAATTTTTAACACTGAATGTATTGCTACTGACACTTTGAGACTAGACAGCAAAAATTCTGTGTAAGATGTGAGCAATTTTGTCTGCCTTGGCAGCTCTATTAGCTGATGTCTAGAAAAAAAATGACATGATAGATGGAAATGTACATATACAAAATTCCAGGTGAATGTCATGTTTTCCTGTCATCATTTTCAGGATTAACTGATAATAATGTCTTCCTAATTATTCAAGAAATGGCCAATGGCCCTTTACAATTAGGCTATATTTGTAACTTCATCATCTCTGCACAACAGCTCTTCGAAATAAATTGCTTTAATCTGCCTTGAATGAAAACACAATCAGAAACACACCTAATATTATTTTAGTCACTATTTACTTCAAAGCATCTTAGATTATACTTAGCAGCTTTGTAAAACAGGCAGGGTATGACTTAATAAGCAAGACAATTTTCACAGCTTTTACTATACAGAAAGTGGCCTTTTCTTAACTTAATATATTATTGGATCACTGGGTCATTATCTCCCCTCATCGGAATTACCTTGTAACCAATAAGAGATGATTCAGCACAGTTCCTGGGCTGACTTTCCTTGTTGTTACAGTGAGCTCATGGGCATTCTCTTTCCCCTTCCCCGGGACCCTGTGACTCTGATCAAGATAACCCTGGACCCCTCCTTCCTGCCCCAGCGGGGCTGGTGGAGAGCCAGGGAGGCCCACCCTGTCCAAAGTCTGTATAGACCCCTGACATTTCCTGTTCGTCCTCTTTTGCCCCGCTCTTCCCCAAGGACATCACAGAATAAAGAGAGCTGAACCAACAATCTCGGGGTAAGAGCCTCTTTTGGAAATCTTTGCCATCTCTTGATATTCCTCCCCTCAAAACCTCAGATCTCTGGGCTAACCTGATTATTCAGGGGGCTGTGTGAGGGCGGGAACCCTCTAAATCCTGCATTCTTTGTGTCCATTATCAATGATAAATTCTTCTCCCCCAACCTTGTTAACCTCTCCCTAGGTCTGAGATACCCAGACAATAGTAACTTTATCTTATCTCAAGTTCCCATTGTGGTGTTTTAATTTACAGCCCAAGTTCCAGGCATCCAGAGAGGTCTATTCAAGGGGGCTTTGGTGGTCACTGGTGGTCACAGGTGCCATCTGTCCCATAACTTGGGGTCATCTTTCTTTGACTGGTGATAGGCCTACAAGAAGTTGTACAGTTTGCCATAGTGGGAATTTTTGTCTGGATGTGCTAACCAGACCTTGCTTCTGCCAGGCCTGAAGTTAGCACTATCCTGTTGCTCCATTCTGCACTTATCTCATGGCAAAGTACTTCTGGAGTCTTAACAGTGTTTTAAGTCCTTACAACATTGAAACTACGCTATAACAGAGACATCATTTAACCCAGCATAAGCATGTGTCTGGTGCATTAATATTGCTTACTTTTTCTCCTTCATATTTGAGAAGTTGAAGTATAAAAAAAAAAAACCAACATCCTTGTTCCACTTATGCCAAAAAATTAGGATGTGGTTCATTAGATATAGAGGTTTGCTATTTTTCTTTAAATTCATGGTAAGTAGGCCATGCATACAATATTTTCTGCTACACTTTGGTTTGTGGCCCTGCTCAAGGTCCACTGTAACATTTTTCTGATATTATCCAATCCTTTACCTCTAAAGGCTGACCCATGGCTGTAGTTTGACACTGGCCAAACGCCAGTCACTCATGAAAGTTGTTTGTTCAGCCTTGTCTGCTATAGTTGGGCAGAGGAGAAGGAAAAATTATTGAAGGGCTCATGAATTGAAATAAAAATATGGAGAAGAACAGTCTAAGGTAAAAATAGGTTCAAATGTACAGATATAAAGTAAATTTATTATTAACATCATCCGAGTAAAATAATGAGAAGTAAAATTAGCCTGTAAAACACCTTTTTTCCCTCTAGCACCTCCCTCCTTCCCACCGACAGCACGAGGAGACAGGGCATGGGGTTTTTAGTCTGTTCGTCACTCGAGATCTTCTTCTCTTCCTTCAGGGAGAGAATTTTTCCTCTGCTATGCTATGGGGTCCTTCCCATAGGCAAATTGTCTTCTCAAAACTGCTCTGGTGTGGGTCACTTTTCCAAAGGGTCCAGTCTTTTAAGGATGGGCTGCTCTAGTTTGGAAGTAAGAGCTCCATTTCTCTATCTTTGGAAGCAGAGGCCTTCTCTGTCTGTTCTGGTTTCTCACTGGATCACAGATTTCCTTGGCATCCACCCACTCTGGTGTGAGCACTTTTCCCATAGGTTGTGAGTGGATTTCTGCATGCCCTATAGACCTCATGGAATACATGGGGATAGTTTGTTTCACCATGGTCCTCACCATGGCTTGCAGAGGAATCTCAGCTTAGACTCTTGGAGCACCTCCTCCCCTTCTTTTTCCACTGACCTTTTTGCCACCATGTCGATTTTCCTCACATGTCCTCATTTCCTCCTTCTCTCTGGAAGAAAAACTGCTGCCTGTAGGTACCCTTGCCAAAAAGATTCACCAATTCAAAGATTCTTTCAGGATCCCACAGCACCAAGAGGTCAATCTCATCTAGGTTCCACACTGGGGATAATAAATATGATAAATAAATGCGCATGGAAAATTATTAAAAAGTAAATGGTAATGAGAAGTAAAACACCTTCAAAGAGGGGAAGATCTTAAGTCTCCAAATGGAAGGGTAGTCTTTCAACCAGCAGCTACCCTTCAGGAAAGGTTCTGAAACTTTATAGGTTCTAATATTCTCTGAAATAATTTCTGAATAATCAATTAAATGCACCAGCTCTGTGCTCAGTAACAATTATGAAAGTAAAGGGTAAATCCTTAAAAGGTAAAATGTCATGATGCATAAATATTAATTGATAAGGCTCCATTGCTTCTCATTAATTTTGTCATTTTATTCTCAAAAAGACTAGTGATGAGGTTAAAGGAAGAGAAAAGTATAATGGAAGAAATTGAATTTTTCCAGATTGCTTTGAAGTTTTCTGGTGTGGAAAAGGGATGTTTAAAGAGTGACATATCTAGGAGAGACATTAGAAAACAAACAGACATTAATTATTTGCCTTCTAATGGAAAGACATCATGTAAAAAAAGGAGATAAAAATTCTAAGAGAGCAGAGATAGACAATAAAAAATATTTCATACACAGGTAGTGGAATAATGCAGCACAACGTAGATGTTGACATAGGTTTATAAAGTGATCAGACATGTTTACATAGGAAAAAATATCTGTTAAGGACTGTGAAACACATCTGTCTCAAGATGTCCTTTAGCGAAGCCATGGCATGATGAATGTCACTTGATGCTGCATTAAAACTACCCTTTTTTATGGGATGTCAGAGACAGGATGGTATCCCTTGATAGCATGCAGCCTGCCTCCTTTGTTCCTCTATTTCAAATACTTCACCAGGAAAAACAAAAAAGTCTCCACGATTTCCAGCCTGGGGGGACTGCTCAGACCCCCTCAGTTGCAATTCCTTATTCAAGAACATATACACAGCTCTCTGGGAATGCTCCTGGGATTTGTACAGATTCCAGGAGGGTGGGTTTTCTGCATTTGCCATCACAGAACCTGGGCAAGGAATCTGCACGGATCAGCAGGAACACATTCAGAGAATTAAAGCCTTTAGGGATATGTAGAATTTCTACCCTCTATTTCTTGATTAAATGTGTTGTATCCTGGTTGTCACACAAATCTTGACCTGCTAGTGAACTCACTCTGACAAATGTCTTTTGTTTTCAAAAAGCAAAAGAATTGCCGGAAGTTAATGTCCCTTGCAAAGTCCAGATTTTCCAGTCTTTGGGCCAGATCATTTGTCCTTGAGTAGCTAGTCAAATGCAAACTTCTGTAGAGTGCCTATTGCAGTTCCTGACACAGCAGCTCACAGACACATTTGGAATTTGTCACTTACTCAGTGGGGTGGGTCCACCCTGGCCAGCAGGTAACCCCCAGCTGAATTACTCACGTACCTCCAGAAGGATGGGGGTAAATGGAAAGACAAAATCAAAGAAAGAAAAAGTCAAGAAAACTGGAGTGTTGAGATAGAGACAGTTTAATAAATGAAGAGAAACAAAGGAAAAAAAAAAAATGATGCAGAAGCATTTACCCCCAGCAGACCAGTGCCCAGCCAGTCTCCAACCAACAGCTACTTTGGAAAGACGAGCTCCCAGGTTTCATGGTGAGCACGGTCCCTTAGACTATGGGACTAGTTTGGGTCATCTGTCCTGACTGAGTCCCTTCCCAACTTCTTGTCCACTCCCAGCCTGCTCAGAGTGAGAAAACATAAAACCATATGCTGTGCAAACACTGCTTGCAGTAGATAAACATTGACACCTTAACATTGTTTCAGTTTCAAATCCACAATACAGCACCACACCTTCTGCTTTGCAGAAAATCAACTCTTTCCAATACAGCTTGCTGGAATAAATGTTGAGAGCCTGATGCTCTGATCTATTAAACCTCTTTCCACCTTTTTTATCTTTGCTCCTCATAATAGTGCAAAAGCAGAAACATTACCAGTGTGGTAAAAGAGAAAAATGGTATGTGGTTCTGCTACCCTGTACTGTTTCGAAGGAGAAGACATAGACTGGTTTCACTGTGCTTGGCCACAGGTCAGTTCTTTGAAGCAAAAATATTCCATTTCAGGAATTCATGTCATGTAAGCTAAAAGGGAATATAGCTTTGCCTGCCTGAAGGAAGGGTTCTGAGTTTCTCCTGTGAGTTTCTCTGATAAGACATGTCAAAAATGACTCAGACAGATCACCAGTTCTTTTTCATATCTCATGAAGCAAAGCGTGTGTGATACTGCCTCATCAGCCACAGCTTGTGCTGGGAGATCTCTGGTTTTCATTGACAGGTCAGAGCACTGCTGTGCATCCTGAGAGCCTCTGTGAACATTGAGTTAATTTCTTCTGGGACAATGGGAAGGGATTTTTTTTCTTGTTGTCAGATTGGCTGCAATAAATTGTGTTTGGGGGCATTCTCACAGGGTCTCTGGCGTGCATTTGCAAAGCTCTGCTGTTGCACTATGACAGCTGGTAGGAATGTGCTGAGGTTACACTCTTGTCTTCAGACAAGGCTGCATTTCCTGGCAGGCAGGAGTGCAGGGTGACTGCAGAGCAAAGTATTCACTGAAATTATGATGAATGAGGGATGAAGGTTGTTAATAGGTTTGGTAGCAAGAGGATGATGCCTTTTCTCCAGGATACTTAACCTTCATAAAATAGGACATAATACTATTTCGGGAACTGCCTGCAACTGCTTAAGAATGAGAGTGCACATTAGTGGCCATCCCCTGGCAGGTGGTGACGTAGCAGGAAGGAGTGATTAATGTACCTTTCATGATCCTGTGTGATTTATGATCATGATTCATAGATGAATTCATGGTTCTAGTGCTCTTTGCATCTTACTGAATCACACTGGCATAGCTATGTATACCAAAAATATTTGATAAATAACAGATAGAGTGCTAAAGGAACTTCAAAAAATCTGGTTATCTTGTCTTCCCTAAAATTTGAGATTTATGGAGTCCGGTGTTAAATGGATTGGCTTGTCTGTTTGGGGAATAGCTGCACTATTTTGGAGATAAAGATGACCATTAGATAAAGCGGACAAATATACCAATATCTTTCTTGCTGTTGCATATATTATATACTTTTTAAAGCCACATCAACCATTTTTTATGTATCTTTCACTTATAACTTCATTTTGTACAGCTTCAAAGTATTCTTGGTTTACTAAAATCACTCCATATCTATTTTTTCTGGTTTTAACATTCATTACAAATAATTCCACTATGCATGAGCTAGTCTTTAACAGTAACAGTGTAATTAATGCAATATATAGGTACTCCTAGTATAATACTGCTTTTAACAATAAAAACCTTAACCTTCCTTAAAACATCTGAAGCTGCATGGTTTTCTCTCTGCACAAGTGATGCTGCCATAGCTACCACCTGTGGAGCTGAACAATTACAGCAGCAGAAAATCTTACCATAGAAACACACAAGCAATGAATCACTCCATTCCTCCAGTACTGCAATTTCCAGTCTAACAGAAAGTGCTGGAACACAGGAAGCACATAAATGATACCTTGGCACAAACACTGCTTTAGATAATACTAGAAGACATAGATTTATATTACAGACAGAAAATACACTTAAGGGTGGCCATATGATTTGCAGGATTTTCTGCCAGCAATTATTTTGTGCAATGTAAAATCTTGGAGGACTCAAGCCAACAACTGCAACACAGACTGTCTTACTCTGCTTTCTCCACAATTATCATGCAGATTCAATCCCAATGGAAATATTCTCTGTTCAGCTGCATTAGCAGAAACCTCTGCCAGAGATCCCCATCCCACAAACATCACAGTGAGATAACTTTTACTTCAGCTTAACAAATGAAAATATGATGAATATTAACATATTTTAAAATGGTTCTGTTACTCATCTCTTTAACACCTTTAAAAAGAAATCACAGTGTAGGTGCAATAGAAAAGAGAGATTTTAAAGGAACTTGCTCATCATATATAAAATACTAGTTAACTCCCGTGTTGATCTTATGTTTGAAATAGTTCAGCAGAAAACAATAAACACTAAAAAGTGTTCATAATCAACTATGGTTTATGCCAATTCTAGTCAAAGACCTTATCTCACAGATGATAAAATGTCAAACTGACCTATTTATATCAGTGGTTATGATATTCCACTACTACATTGATCACTTATAAAATATTCTAAGTGAATGCTAACAAAGTTAAGATTTTACACTTTTAATTAAAAACATTTTGAAATAAAGCAAATTAAAAACTATATTTGGTTTTGATGACATTATTTCGTTTACTGCTTTTCTACCACTGACTGCCCATCGATTTAGTACAGAAGCTAGCTGTGCATCAGTAGGATTTCCCACCTTCTAACACCCTTTTCTTCAATATCCAGTACACAAAAAAATTGTAATTATCAACTCTGCAGACAAATCTAATATTTCTTATTTTGATTTTGGAGCAATTTGATTTGTATCACATCCGGATTCATCACTCAACAATATATTTTTAATATTAACTTTTCAGCATTACATGACCTTGAGTAAAGCAAGAACTTTTTTTTTTTTTTTTTTTTTTTTGCAAAGAGAAGAAGCACATGCATCTTTTACCAGCTTCTGTAGTTCCTAAGTGGTTTATAGAGATCATATCATTGTCTGCATTAAAGCATGTGCTAAGATAATGATCCTCATAAAACCAGTCAACTGGTTCAGACAAGCTGAACATTCACACCATGGTCGGACCCTTCAACATTAAGCAGTGTTATGTTAGAAGCTCAGTTACACGTGGGAGTTTCAAGGCAAACATTCTTTGATGTGAAAGTTATTCAGATGTGGTAGGACCTTGACTCCAGGGAACTATCTTCCAGTTCCAAGTATCTTAAAAAGGCTGTAGAAAACCCCTGCACACCAGAAAATGGAATCAGTTAATAAAGAAAATATTTTAATTTTTAAGTTATGTAATTCATTTGGATAACACAGATGACACTTGTATTTTTAAATTTTACACTTGTAAAATAAGAATTATATATAACCTGAGATTCTATCAAGTTTTCAGGATTCTAGGGAAATTTATGGTACAGGTCTGAATTAATTTTTGGACTGCAGGCCCTGGTTTAGGTTAGCCTTTAAGTACCCAAATGTCTTGGAAGCTTTCTGGGAGCATTTTTCACATTTCTTTAGAAATTAAGTATGTTGAAGCCAGCAGTGGAAGCATGAATGAGTCTGTTGCTCTGAACCAGAAGAGTCCGTATAACCGGAATATTTGGTATAATCTGCCCCTACCTTTGAAGAGGCATAAAGCAGAAACTGGGAGAACTGAAGTTTAGCTGGTACTTCAGGTTTCCTTTTTGCCAATAAATCTTTAATATTAAAGCAAAGCAGTCCAGAAGTAGAGAATGGAATTCCAGTTCACCTTCTCTCTACTGATAATTTAAATTAAAGTTCTGATTTTAATTAAGCCTACTTGTGTTACAGTGTGTGAAAAGCTGTGATTTTTCAAGATCACCTGTTTTCAGTAGTGCTGTCATAATTTGGTCAAGTGAACCTGAAAGCCTGGGAAAACTTAAGCACCTAACTCTAATTACTAAATCATTCTGCAACCACAAGCAGATTGTTTCTTTCACAGCCTGACTGAGGTGTTAGTTGTCCTTACTAGCTCTAATGTGCATTTCACTTATAGAAGCATTGATATCAATGAATAGGAAGGAATGGAAGGAAGAAATTCCTTCATTAATATTGCAGCCAATATGGCTTTGTAACATATATCTTAGAAACTGACTAAAGGAAGTAAGCAGGAAGGGTTAAAATTCTTTCCTCTTGCTGCATTAGAGCTCTGTCCTCTTTTTTTTTTTTATCCTTTTTTTTCTTTTATTTTTTTTTTAATAGGGCATTCTTACTTCCCTTATGTGGTAACTTCAAAACAAACGTGACCACAAGGCATTGCAGGTCATTATGCACTTGTTTCTATGGATACATAGCAGATATCCCTATAAAGCAAAATAAAGAGACAATGGTTTCAGAAAAGGCACAGCTATGGTCATTTTCATGAATATAGAATAAGTACTAATGACTATACATGCTAATAAACCGAAAAAAGCACTATTTTCTGTGAAGACTTAGCAGCCAGAATGAAACATCCCATCATGTGTTCACTTCAGGTGGTAGCAGTGCTAATGAGAATAAAGTCAAATATGTCTAATTGCACTTCCATGATCTTTTCATTTCGCCATGTAGACACAGACATATTGAAACTTTATGGCTATGGATACACTTTTCAAATCATCGTCCTTGCTGACTGAATCTGGAGTGTTTTTGTGAGAAGAGTACAGCATGTATTAGAGGTTGAAGCACTACTCACTCCACCCAGCAGTGAAGAGCAGTATCTGTAAAATATTCAGACATTAGAATGAGACTGTGCAATATCATATTGTTACTAGCAATTGATCCAGTACTTTCATTTTACATGGACAGACATCATACTGATGCACATTAGAAAATAAGAAGTGTTCAGAAGGTGTAAAGAAACTCATTTACCTTCAGAAGTGAATATTGTCACAGGCACTGCCATGCAAAATCTTAGTTATAGACACTCTATATCCAGGAAATAACATGAAATGTTTTGTCTGCTTTATTGACAAAAGTACTCTAAAATTCTCTATGATTAAATGCAGATCATTACATATGCTTTTCTAATCTTAATTTAGGTTATTTTAGTTATTCATTTCACAAGTTCAAGTGTCTTATTTAAAAGAACTGCTTATTTCTATTCCCCAAACATTTGCAAGGTTAGATAGCCAATAGAATCAGACTAACAGAATAACTTTCTGTTATTCTTCTACATAAATGTAAAGAAATGTGTCAGCATCATGATATCAAGAGAAACTGTGTTGTTTCTTTGAAGGGAATTGGGAAATGAATAACAGTACTGCTAATGATGTCATGATGTGTTACAGTGAGCTCATGGGCATTCCGTTTCCCCTTCCCCGGGACCCTGTGACTCTGATCAAGATAACCCTGGATCCCTCCTTCCTGCCCCAATGGGGTTGGTGGAGAGCCAGGGAAGCCCACCCTGTCCAAAGTCTATATAGACCTCTGAAATTTCCTGTTTGCTCTTTTTTGCCCCACTCTCCACATGGACATCACAGAATAAAGAGAGCTGAACCAACAATCTCGGGGTAAGAGCCTCTTTTGGAAATCTTTGCCATCTCCTGATATTCCCCCCCTTCAAAGCCTCGGATCTCTGGGCTAGCCTGATTATTCAGGGGGCTGTGTGAGGGGGGGAACGTCAATGATGCAGCCGTTCCTCTCTACTGTATATTCTCCTGTAATTTACTTTTTATCATTATCTTGAAAATTATCATAAAATCTTTTGCTGCAAATAAGTCAGATGACCTGACTCATCTGACCGCTCGAGTACAAGCTAGAGAGAGACTAATCTCATAGCACTTAAAGACAGGTCTGTTTGAGAAAATGGTACACAAATGGCCTTTTGTACCTTTTATGAAGATCAGCTGCAAATCGGACTTCTTTTGTTGCACTTTGGATCAGTTTCTCTGGGTGTGTCACCAACTGTGCTAATTCTCAGCAATGGGACAACTGTAACAGTTACAGTTCTTGCACATTTGAAAAATGCCAACGCTCAGTTTTATAGTATTTGATTTTACAGTTTTTAGGGCATTTCATATGCTTCACAAGTCATAGCCATCATCCAGGAATGTGTGAAATTCAGAGCTGAAGCAGCAATCAAAGTGAAAGGTCAACCTACAAGATGGAACAATCCAAGCTATTGAAAAAGAGCATATTGTAACAAAATTGAAAGCAGATGGTAATAGATAACTTTTCACTTCAGACAATATTTTGTAGTTCTAGTACTCAGTACTTCTTTTGTCCTTCTCATGTTCAATTAGTTGTGTAAGCTTAAGCAATTGCTCTTTGTAAAAGCTTTGTGCATTACCTTTCATTTTAGTAGAAGGAAACTGTGACAGAGAGGTCAAGGTTTGGTCCTTCCTAAACTCTTACTTTTCTAGTTGCTTTTTATTTTCAGATTTTTGACCTACCTTTGGTGTCCTTTTAAGAAATAGCTTAGGTTGAATTATTTGTAGAAATTTGGTTAGATCCATGGACAAATGGAATCTATGAAGTTGTCCTTAACCTCTTATACTTACTTCAGTTAAAGTATAAACAAAAATTCTATGATGCTGGAAATTCTTGCTCCTTTTGAGAGCTGGTGGTACTCCAGAGAAAGGATGAACAAGAAAATAGTGTTGAGGTTTTCTTTTCCTCTTTTATTCCCAACAGCAGAAGACAATATCTGAACTATACAGGGAAGAAAGTGAATCTCAAAGAGATAAGAAAGACAGACATAGACACTCAGAAGTTTTAAGAGATGGGTTTTTTTGGAACTAAAGAAAAATAGTATTTTTTTTTCTTAACATTACACTCAGCACAGGTTGCAGGGCCTGATGTACTGGTTGCAGGCCAGTTTTTACTAGTCTTGTTCTAAGAAAAAAATGGTCTAGGGTGCTTAGAGTTTTTTTCCTTCTCTGGATTTCAACATCACACATTACATGTAATTAGATACATCTGCAGTCATGAAACACCACTATTGGGCTGAGATAAGATTTAACTGTAGACTTTATGTACCAGTATATGTGCGGTGATTCCTGAAAACCAGTGTTCTTCAAACATGACCTACCAATTCAGCCACACTGTGTGACTCATGATGTGCTAGTCTGAAGGCTGTAAAAAGCTATTTTGGAAATTTACAGAGTCTTATTTAAAACTCTAGGCCTTAGCTGTATTAGAGTTAAAGCCCTGGACAGCCAAAGAAACTACAGATTGAAAAAGCACAGAGATTTGAATTACCTTCTGAGGGAAAGAAATCACCTTGGTCATTGGTAAGGAAACTTACTTTATCTAATTTGCACCATCCAAGGAATTTTAGCTAATCTACCATGTAAGCAATAAATGTATAGCATATATGGCAAATGCAATTGCTTGTGTCATTTATATGTCACCTCAAGCTTCATAATATAATATAATAAGGTCTAGATAATAGAAATAGAAATTAATGGAAATTAACTCAGCCTAATTTCATGTCTTAGAGGCTGTGGTATGGTATGCTGTATAGATAGTAATCAATTTCATTGGAGGTTGAAATAATATTTTCTGTTGACAAACAACGTTTAGTTATAGCTCAAATACTCTTTAAAAAAATGCGTAAAAGTCCAGGCAGGGTTCTGCAGTGCTGTTTTTACTAATTAGATTAGTGAGGTATTTCTAATATGTTAACTACCATGATGTGGTACAAGTACAATTTTTAATATACGTCAATATATGTTATTATAGAATAAAATTTTTGGTGATGCATAGTCAGAATAAACAAGGGTTTACATTTTATTGGCCACTGGGCAAACACAGATGCTAGTCAGCAAATGCCCACTGGTTTGAAGCATGATTTATGTGGAGGAATATTATCTTCTCCTTCCTTAACTTAAAGAATCAGGAGGGGAAAAAGCTCCCAAAGCCTATGAATATACAACTAATACAATTTAAATATTAGAAACGATGTACAAGATTTACAGGCAAAGTGGAGTGATGCAATTTTCTCATTAAGGCATGACTCAGTCATTCCCTTCCATGGAAAAGCACTATCCATGGAGACTTGCTCTTTCTAAGATGTGGCTCTTGATCCACCTCGTGGCTCTGTCAGCTGTTCACAGAAAAAGCAGAGCACATGCCTGTGCACCCAGTTTTGTGTTTTCATTAAGAAACGAACAAGCAACATACAAAGGTTCTTTTGGAAACCACTGAGAAAAAGAAAGCTGAAGATTTAATGTGGAAAGATGAACCATCAAAGAAAAACTCTATTCAGGTTTTCCTCCATGGAGTTCAGAATTTCTCTCTTATGATGTTTTTAGGAGAGTTAGAAACAGGAATATCCAAAGTGAATGGTAAAGGTTTTGTCAGTGCAAAGCAGCTGTGGTTTACCTGGTCACTTGTGATGTTGTCAACTTTTCATAGAGTCTTTAGTAATTGCTATTTTCATTCATAGTTTAGAATACATTTTATGTTTTTATAAACATAAATTCTTATCCGAAAATAATACAGTATGTTATGTGCATATGGAAAATTTATCTCCATTTTGTTGAGCTAGAAACAGAAATTTAGGATTGAAGTGAAGGTTCTACATTTTAATTACCAGGAGGTATAAGAAATTAGTTGAACAGGGAAAATCACATAGGAAGGTTGATGATGCCCTGCAAACTCAAAGCTTAACTTACCCTTTTATGTGAGCTCTTAAGAGATTTGTGTCTTCCAGCTTTGTACATAGAGCAGGCTTAAAAGTACTGATGATCAAGTCCGTGTGATTCAGAATGTTTTTAAAACAGAAATGGCAACATGTGCTAAATAGACATGAAAGTGGTGCTGAGCCACTGATTATTAGAGTTGCAAATTGGTAGAACTAGTGACAACACCATTAAGAATTGGTTATGGAAGCTTCTTTCTGTAAGTTGAATTCAGAATGGAATAGTTTGTAGAGCCTTCCCATTCTGAGGAGGCTGTAATCTGATTTTAAGACTCCTCCCATGGGACACCTGATAAAACCCCACAAACCTGTGTCAGCTCCCTCCCTCTCTCCTCTCTGCTCTCGGCTCTGGGCTCTCTGGGCTCTGCTCAGGCTCCTGGGCCTCTGTCCCCCTGCTGCCCCCAGCACAGGGTTGAGGGCAGGGGAATAAAATTAACTCCCCTGCTAAACAACAGAGACTTGTCTCGTCTGCTTTCCCTGCTGCTGGTGGTGGCCTCCCTGGATCATGATCATCACTGTAGCCACACAGCGCTACAATAGTTTGCATTTATGGAAGTTCAAAATAATAAATACATAAATAATAAACTTCTTTTAGAAACAGGAAAATAGATTAGTAAGAAACTGATAAAGAGAGAAAAGTATAATGATCATGTAGATTTGCACTATATTTTTTCCTCTGTCCAAGGTAGACAGTTCTGGATTTAGAATATAGCCATTATAGTTCAAAGTTATTATGTTGTGTATTTAGAGTAAATGCTGCTATTTTACAAACTGTTAAAGATTTTCCCTGCAATTTTGTTATCTGTCTCCTCATGATTACTCTAGCAAACTACAGCTGCTCTGTAATGAGGCTGGAATCTTGGAAAAAGTATACTGTCATGTAGTTCTGCAACCTATAAATTCATCTAAAATTGAAGTAATTAATGGTTTTGTGCTTAAAGATTGCTTTAGATTTCTAATAGAAATTAGTAATAGTATGCAATGCAAGTTTAATGAAAGCAGTGCAACAAGCAGTATGGCGCAGGCCAATGTTCAGTATCACTGCTTTGGGTATAGTATTCCCAAGTCCTACAGCAAATAGTAGAGATATTGAAGCAAAGGCTGTTTAGAGCCCTAGCGACTGCTAAGGGCAATTGGAAATCTTCTGTCATAAGGAATTATGACAGATTTTTGAAGGACAAAGAGAATTCAGGCTGCAAACGATTTCAGTAAGATGTGGAGATCTGCCTTCAACCTTATGCTGCTGAAAAATATCTATATGCTTCCCTGGATGTGTTTCACATAGTCCAAAGTTTTTATTATCAAAATCATAGCCTTTCAACTTTAAAAATAAATTACTTTTTATAAATAAATTTAGCATATGTTAATATCTATTGGCTATTTTTCATATAAACACAAGGAAGGACAAAATGCAGATTTAACTGAAAAGACTGAAATTGGGGAAGGGAGTAATGTCATAGCTAATTATAGCCCTTGCACTGGATCCAGCCTGACAGATCATTATTTCTCTTCCTAGATGTGGCCAGGGAATGGATTTCTGCCCAGATAGATTTTTTTACCAACTATTACTTGCTGTACTTTTTCTGAGGGATCCTTAGCCATCTGTCATTAAGTGTTACGCCTCTAGAACTGTTTGATACCACAACTGTGCATCTTCTTCAGGAATGGTCATAACTGACATGTTACCAGGCAGAATTTTTCATGCACAATACATTTTATTGGATATGTATCTTTCATGGGATGGTTATGGAATCCTGTATGTTGACCAAATAAATGGGAAATGGAGTCTAAAGAGTGCTTATAAAAGACCCCAGAATAGGCTTCATTATTCTGAAAAGTTAGTACTGTGTTAGAAAGTTCAATTAGTACATTGCAAAATAAATTAAAACCATCCTGAACTCCTGAAAATAATGGTATTTTTGAAGATCTAAAATAGATAATCTGCCAAGAAGCAAGAGTTTCTCTTCCTTCATTATTTCCAAAAATCAAATTCTGTCTTTCCTAAATCACAGTTGAATCAAACTGCAGGAAACTTTCTGCAGTTTAGGTATTGTTTAAAGAGTGTGTTCTTGCTCAAGGAAACTCATATGCTTAATGATAAGATAGAGCAGATGTTCATTGCTGTCTGACTGGGATGGATAAAGCTTTATTTGGGTCTTATAAATTAATTTTCTGCTAGAGTTGAATCAGTTTTTACACAATGATCTTTTTCTCTTACGTTGACAAGAGACAAGCGAGGTGTTTGAACCTTTTTGTCCCTTATTCTCTCCTTTTGAACTGGGATTGCAACCTTTCCACTCCAACATTTTAATCTAAATCAAATAATTCAAATGCATCATTTGAAAGAGAGGGCCTATTTAGTCTGCAACAGAACCAGTATAACTCTAAGTCTGTTCCAAAGAAATTTTTAAGCCAAATAGTTCCTCCATGAATGCACCCAACTGTGGATATTCTCAGTTCAGTCAGAGAGAAAAAGAGAAAGATTTATGCCAGGCTAATCCTGGGAAAAAGTCCAAGAGGAATGTAAACAATCTATTCTCTTGTTTTCTGTTCATATTTTTTATAGATATGTTCTACCACACTGACCTGTGTGTAGACCTCCAGTGTACCAATCAAGTGAAATGTTTTTACTTTAAGACCAATGGAATTACTGTTCCAAATATTCTCTATGAAAGAGAGAGGTGCTTTTGAATAAACATTCATTTGCCTTCTGAAATCGTACAAGTCATTTCACCCATCCCTGGCTCAACAGCCTCACCCAACCAATCTCAAGAAATTTTCCTTCAGTATTTTCAAAACCAATTTAATTGACAAGTGATTTGGTCTTGAGACCAAAGAGAGCCTTCATATAGAGAAAAGCAGTTTAGAAAATTTTGGTGGGTTGAGCCTGGCTGGGCATCAGTTACCCATTCAAGTTGCTCTTCCTCCTTAGATGAGCAAGGAAGACAAGATATAATGAAAGGCTCATGGGTCAGGCTGTCATGGGCAAAACAGGCTTAACTTGGGGAAAAAATAATTTATTACCCATCTAATCAGAGTAGGGAAAAGAGAAATAAAACTAAATCTTAAATCACCTTCCCTTCATCCCTTCCTTCTTTCTGGCCTCAGCTGCATTCCCAAATTCTCTACCTCCACTCCCACAGTCACTCAGGGGTATGGGGATTGTGGGTTGCTGTCATTTCATCACACGTCTCTGCTGCTCCTCCCTCCTCAGTGGGAGGGCTCCTCACTCTTCTCCTGCTCCAGTGTGGGATTCCTCCTAGAGGAAACTGTTCTTTGTGAACTTCTTCAGCGTGGGAAAGCCTGTGGCTGCAGTACTTCAGAACTGCTCCAGAGTGTGTCCCAAGGCACACGGACACAAGTCCTGCCAACAAACCTGTTTCAGCATGGCTCCTCTCTCCAAAGGGCCGTGGCCCTGCTGAGATCCTGCTCCAGCAGGATCTGCTGCCAGGGCTTTTTTTCTGCTTCTTGACAACATTATCCCAGAAGCGTTGCAATCATTGCTGATGGACTTGGCCATGGCCAGTGGCAGGTACGTCTCACAGCCACCTGGCATTGGCTCTATTCGACATGGGGGAAGCTTCTGGCAGCTTCCCACAGAAAGCCACCCCTGTAGGTCCCTGCCACTACCAAAACCTGATCACACAAACCCAATACAAAAATTCTTTCAGTGAAAGGCAGAGCAAGTTAAAGTGACTTGCAGAATAATGCTTCCAGACAGAAGAAAAAATGATTCAAAACAGTAAAAATAACAAAAGCATTCAGAGCTAGACAAGATACAGTAATTGAGGAAACCTGGTGAAAAGTACTAAAGCAGCATGAAAGCTGAATTGATTTTGGGAGCTGTATAATAGAAGGAAAGATTGGCAGATATATTATATTCTAAAAAACACCTGCTGTGCACAAGGAAGAAACACCTCCTTTATATATTGTCCTTTGATATTTATAAGATTGTTGATGAGATAAGGTTATCCTTCTGGCTGCAGTGAGTTTTTGTGGATTTGTCTATTTGTCTATACAAAGCTTTCAAAGGGAGATTGTAATTGCCTTTACATTATGCTGGTGTGTTCTGGAAAGCAATTTAATGAATCTTTGCATGAAGCACAATTCAACTTAAAGTTTAAACTGAAAATGTATGATGGTCCTTTCATTTCCCAGTATTTTAAAACAAAAGAGTGCAAGGAAAACATAATAGTAACAACTTGAAAATAAACTGAAGTACATTTTCTACTTATTGAGTGAAGTAACTGTTCCCTCCAACTTCCAGAGCTTCATTACAGATAATATAATGGGGACACTAAAAGAACCTATGTCATTAAATATTTGATCCGTTGTGACACATAGTACAACCAGGGAATTATAGAATCATAGAATGCTTTGTGTTGGAAGGTTCATTAAAATCATGATTAATGGGTGTTGAGTGTGCTTCCTTTCAGGGAAGCCCTCTTACATAAAACTACACAAAGGGCATGTGCTTTCATTGTACTCCCATTTTAGAGATGGAAACAGCACAGGAATATAGAAAATTATACTCTGCTTTGGGCAAACACAACACTGTCAATAGAGTACAGATGATGTCTGTGGCACATTATGAAGAGAGATTATAATCTTTTCTTTCAAAAACAGAATTTATTTAAGTCAAAAACAGAGTTTTAACAGCTGGTTAAATACCGCTGTGACTGGATTACTAATTATTGCAATCCAGTCTCCTCTGTATTGTGCAATATTTAAAATAAATAAGTTACCATATCTGGGTTGGCATCCCAAAGCTGTCAATCTTATCTTATCAAAGCTGTCAAACTTCAATTTCATTAAATCAGGTCACTGATGTAACATTGATTCAAGGAGAGAAATTGTATTACTGAATTACAAATACCATGTCATATTATGCAAATATTTCTTGGTGACTTTCTTTCCAATCTAATATCTAAACCAAACATCAAAGGAATATTTTAACATGGGAAATGGAAATACAAAATATGTATTATTTATTATATGTATATAATATGTATTATTATTATAAATATTTAGTTCCTTAGCATTTCAGAGAATTATAAGGATGTCAGGGAATAGTTCATTTTCCCTACACTTTTTCCCCCTACACTTTTTTTTCCCTGTTTCATAATCCCGGAGGCATGAGGTGATGGTGCTCTAGAAACACTTTTCTTGTCTCTTTCAGTCCTTTTCAACATTATTTCTGTCTTTTCTCCCATTTGCTTTCACTGCTTGTATCATTCTTCCTTCATATGATTCTGAATAGTTAGGGGTTATTTGGTTGTTGTTTTTTTTTTTTTTTTCTATTTATTCCTGGAGTTTGTCAGTTCTCTAGTGTAAAATCGGAGTGTTTTTTGTGTGTAACATATACTATGGCTGCATGATTTTCTTTTGATGGCTTATAAATCTGCATCCACATTTGCAGGTAATGTAGTTAAGTAGGCAGAAATTTTCAGGTCAAATCAATTAGTGCTGAGGACTCAACATTCCCATTATTCATGTTTCAAGAATCTTTGACTCACACTAGACCTGGTCTGGGTCTGAATCCTGAATCCATACAGCTGAAGCAACCTGTGGTGTGAGACAATCCTCTGGTGCACGTTCATCAGAAAGAAATTCAGTTCGTACTCCAGAGACACAATGTGGAACAAACCATTTCAACAGGGGACAGCCAGGAGATTTTCTGCAAAACTATGCTCTGGATCTGAACTCAAACACTAATATGGTCATATAACACATTTCCACAAAACACTCCAAATTCGTTTTTTGTTCTTCAGCTTCAAAATTCTAGTATTTTCCTTGGTTTTAACTTTTTTCAGCTCATGTATGTAATTATCCAATGAGTTTTCTTGGAGTCACTCACAGATGTACGGCATAGACAAAAGATATTACTGCAAAAGATTTTATGCACCCTTTCATTTACTTCTTGCATTAATAAAGGGTGGCAGCCCATCATGAAATTGTGAAATCTGCCTGGGAGTAGTTCTTGGTCATTTGAGCATTATGTGTTTCTTGCATCTGAGATTAATTGGTGATCTCATCCTTCTCTTAACCTAGTACAGTTACAGCATGCTTTGAAAGGGAATAAGTTATCTGGGGCTTTGTATACTAATTCTTGTGAAATGGATGTGATAATTTCCTTTCCCTGTGGTTAGCTGCTATGCTTTCAAGTTTTATATTATTTTGTAGAACTTTTAAAAAACTGTTTTCTTTGCCTTATCATGAATCATTCTTCTTTGTTATTAGAATTTTACAGCACCAATAATGAAATAACACTGTTTATTTTGCAAACCATAAACTACTCACAATTTGTTATGCAACCTGTTATTTTTAATCTTCTCTACAATAGCAAAAGTCTATAAAAAGTAATGGCTAATGTTTGCATATACATTATCATTAAGAGAATGTATGAAAATTTTTTCTTTAAAGGTGAAGACTGAAGTGTGTCTTACAGCAGTCAGCAGAGACGATCCACCTTTTCTTCTATAAAAAAACTGAATACACTTGATAACTAAAAATCATCACCCACAACTGAAGATTTCCAGGAATAATCCAGTTCATTAATTCTTTTTTAATTAGCTTAACTGTGTAATGTTGATATTAAAACCTCTAAAAGCAAGATTCTCAATACTGCACAAATGAAAGCAATCCAGTAGCTCATTTAGATTCCTCTCATGCTGTCTGCAACAGATCTATAAATAGAATAGGCTACACACAGAAATTTATTATTGCAGCTGATAGCAATTTTCTTTTCTAAAGGTGTCTGGAGGCATTATTCATGAGATTCATTCTGGTAGACTCTCAAGCTGAGATCCTCACTCCCCAGCTCTGCAGGTGGTCAGTTTAGGAACACACTAATCAACTGCTATGAGCAAGGACTGTCACAAGGCTTACTTATTTTCCTCTTTTAAAAAATACAGGAGGTCTTTCAGCTCCAGATTATTTTCTTAACCTGATGGAGTGGATATTATAAGCAGATAATGAATTTTTAGAACTCACATGTAATTGAAATTTTATCAATGCTCATCCTAATGATTATGCTATTATTGGAAAACCACAATGAGTGTGATTTGATACAACATGCACCATGTCTTCTGCATTTATACCCACAGGTACCTGTGACCTTTTCAAGTAAAAGCCAAATATGTTTCTGTTCAATACTGAGGATGTACATGAATACTGAGCAACCACATGAATTGACCTATCTAGCTGTCATCTATTTTTAGCCATAATATAAGAGAAAAATCAAATAAGACCTTTTGTGAAATTATATTTATAATAAGTCATAGATGGGAATGTCTTGCACTGCTTTCCTGCTTTGGTTTTCCTACCATATTTGTCATTGTGCTATCTTTGAGTACTATAAAAATATTGGTACAACCAGAATATGTACATTTCTAAACGTCAGTTTTGTCAACCCTCAAGACTGGTTGCAACTTATTTTTAACCTTGCCTATTCTAATATTCTTTCTATGACTGAGAACATAAGTTATATGATAGCAGATATATAACTGTTTATACTGTTTCAAGTTCAGCATAATCACTATTGGAAGTGTTCATATTTCAGGATTTTCTGCATCCTACTGTATACATACAAACTGTATGTAGTACCTGAATATACAAATTATGTTTCCATTTGCAAAATAAACTAGTAACTTACATTTTTTGATCTCACATACTTTCAATTTTTTAGACATAATAGAGGACCTGTTATTCTGTAGCAGCTAGTTTGACCATGCTATGAAAGAAGCAGCACAAACAACTAGTGAGACAGGAAAGTCACATATCTCATCAGCAAAAGAATGAAAAATGATAATTTAAAATTAAACCCAAAATAAACTGCCATCTCAAGTCCTAATAAGGCATTGTCATGTCTAATGCCAGGAACACTAGTAAAAGCAGAAATCTATTACAACCATAAGTCAGATGTCACAGATTTTCTCTAAGTGTAAATTCTATTCTGCTTCTATTAAATGCATTTTGTCCTTACACTTTTTTGTTTGTTTGTTTTCATTTAAATTTGTCAGTGATGAAGAAAATTGGTATTGTGAATGCCCTAAACTCTACACTGGAAAACTCTGCCAGTTTGCAACTTGTGATGAAAATCCGTGTGGAAATGGTGCTACATGTTTTCCAAAGTCCAGGAGAGATGCAGTTTGCTTGTGTCCATATGGAAGGTCTGGCATCCTCTGCAGTGATGGTAAGAAACATTTCTTCATGCATTGGTCATAGTTTCTATCATTCATAGAAGCTGTGGTAAGAAACATGTCAAAGGTTTTGAAGGTAAAACACTGAAAGTCACCACCTCCCCACCTAAAAACACAGCCCAAAATCCAATCACACACAAAGAATGGCTAAGCTGATCACCCTTTCCATGTGTTGTTTCATTAAAGTTTCAGCCAGAGAAAGGTGGACAGAGGGATCAAAGAAGCAGAGAGTTTACTCAGAGAAACTGGGAAATACCAGGTAGCATTTGATGTTTTAGTAAATCACCTGTAGAAAAACTGAGAGATTCAAGTGAGAGATACTTTGGAGAAATTGGTTTCTCCTGTAGTTGGATTTTTTGTCTGCTTACAGAAGCATTATTTTGTACATTTTGCATATTTAAAGCAGTGTAAAAAGAATACTTTCTGGATTGTAAAAATACCACCATATACCATAATTTGATTAACTTTTCAAGTCAAAAAGAAGGACAATTTAAAATTTACTAAGTGATTTGCTGTGAAACAGGAGACAGGAGGAAGTGAAAATAATAAAGCAAAGGAAATAGGTCACTTTGACTAACATTGTCAAAGGAAGGACTTTTATTCCTTGAGCATTGATTATAATGATTGTTCTAGGTCAGGAATTCCTGTGTGTGAATATTGTGAATATCCAAGGTATTCTTTCCCCTAACAGTGAATGCAGCAAGAAGTAATGATTGAAAAACCTACATATAGAAAATAATCACTGGTTTCGAGCTCATTTAGTGGTGCACATGAAGTGCCTTTTCAAATAAATATTAAACAATTATCACATTGGTTTTTGTCGTTTCATATACATATTTCAGTCTTATTTTAAAATTTTATTTCCAAAATTTTCAGTAGATTAATATTTATGATTTATCTGTTTTCACCTAACCATGATACTTGATAGCAAATAGAAGTGAGTATTTGAAACATGTATGATAATTTCTTGGTAACTTTTCCTAATTTACAGTAGCAATACACTGGAACTTCATTTGCTTCATCTCTAGCCATCCAAGCTGCATTTCTTTGTTCCTTCTCAATTCCACAGCATCCTATTTAAATGAGGCTCCAGAGCTGATTCAAGGTGCTATATTCAAGGTGTGATAGTGCCACTGTGGTGTCTGACATTTTTCTGTCTCTCTGCCCTTACTTAACCCATTTCTGTTTTCTTTCTGTTTCCCATTCTGGTTTTTTTTATGAGTACGCTGACATATTCATTAAAGTTCTTATTAAAATTTCCAACACCTACAGCCCACTGTCCTGTACTTAAGTCTAGGACTGTTTCTGTAGTCCACCCCAATTTACATCTGTCAACATTGAATATCATCTAATTTTTTTTCCCTGTAGCTGTTCAATGAGGCTCTTCTGCAGATCTTTGTATTTAATTGTCTCTAAATTGAAAAACTACATAAAATTGAGAGCCTAAATTGAGAGAAAGTATAGAAATTCATTAGTTTGATTGGGCTACAAAACTGGAGTCTTTGGAAGCACAGAAAGAATTAATTTTAATGAGTGGAAAGGGAAGACTGTCTGGATCATCATTATAATCAAGCAAAATGAGAAAGAACACTCAGCTTTGCAGGACATAAATCTAAGGTAATCAGCTGACAACATAAGGAACTATTATTGGAATATGAAAAATTATTTTATTGAACTGTATCTTAACAATTTAGAAGGAATATAAATAAACTGAGCACAGACAGAAGTCTTAAAATTAGTTGCAAGAGGCCCCTTTATCATATTTTCTAAAACTAAGAAGGGAGAAAGAGAGCCACAATGGCAGTGGAGGCTGGATGTATCCTTACAGATAGCCCCAGCAACATCAAAGCCATACTTTTGGGAGATATTTGAAGATAATGATAGATTCCCTAATTAAAATGATAGAACAATTTAAATTATTTTAGAAGCAGAAGGCAAACTTAATTGTTTACTATGACAAAATGTGTGTCCCAGATAATAAATTTAATTGAAAGAAATGGTCCATTAAAAAGTTAAGGAAAGAAGCACAGATTTTAATTGAATCATCTTTTGTTTAAGATACACAGTAATATTATCTCTACTATTCAGATTAGCAACCTAATGCTTGCTACTTTGTGTCTGAAACATTGAAGAAAAGCTGTTTATCAAAATGTTTATCAAATAATAGTTGGTCTTCATCAACACAGAACAAGTGAGATGTCACAGTGATTATTTGATAGAATGAATATAACTAATGTACCAAATAGAATTGCAATTTCATGCCAGCTTGGTTGCTCCCACCAATAGAAATTATTTTCAAAAGACAAAGTAAGGATAAATCAAGATGTGGACAGAGCCATAAATGAGCCCACAGATACAGAGCTCCAATCTGTTAAGGGTTGGAAGTCATGCTAAGAGCAACAGCAATATATGTAAGGAAAATTTATAATAAAACTATTGTCACTAATAAGTGAAAAAAGACAAAGAAATAGGAAAAAAAATTAAAGAAAAAACAAATTTCTTGATGTGACAAGTTAAAAAAACATAATTTTATGTGAAATGGATAAAATTTAAAAAGTGAAGAAAATTATTGGACTATTGTAAATATGATAAATGAGGCAAAAATGTAAGGACAGATTGTAACTTCCATTAGACAAACCTATATAAATATGGAAAAATAGACAAGGTCTAGGTCTAACTAGAGTTTTTTTTACATTTCTGAATCAGATGGAGCATACTCCAGTCTAAGCAGGCTGGTAACAATGGCTCTGAGTTTATTTGTTATGCTATGCTTGTTTCAGACATCAATAAAAGCTTCTAAAAGAATGCCCATTTTTTCAAATATACATAACAAGATGCATTATCTTTCACTACACATTTTTCTTGCTTTTATCATTAGATGACAATGTTATTTTGACTGCAAGTTGACCATTATACATTGAAATGTCTCTCAAGAACCTACACAGCTACAGCGTAATGGGCCAGGGGGAGGGGGGATGATAATATAAAACAGAAGAGAGTACAGGCCACGTTGATCAGGTGGAGGACATGGACAGACAAGCATTCTGAGCTATTTACACGTGCCTGGCCCTTTTTGTCTCTGTACTCTTGTTCCTCCCCAAATCACCTAATTTTCTCTTTTAGACCCCGGTAAATCCTGTGCTATTCCAAAGTGCTCTTCAGCTGCACCTCATAATGCGTCCCATACCCCATGGTAGATACACCCCTCTGTCCAAAAGGGGATCCACTGTTGACTCATCATTGGTTGTGTCACACCTTGACACTAGGGCTGAAGGTATTCTGACAGCCCTGGGAAAGATCTGGACAAGGTGTTCCTTCCTCTGAATCCTTATTTTGAGTCCTGTCTGATGTTGTGGTCTGTGCTCCTCTGGGATTATGGAGATGGAGCTGTGATGGGCTGGTGGGTCCTGGGATAGGGGTGCGACTTGACTGTTGATTTGCAGAGTTAAATGCCTTTGTGACTTCCACCTTGGCTGGGATGGTGGGAGTGGAGGGAAGGAGAAGAAGAACACCATCAATACCCAACACTTTGGAAAAGAGACTGAGATTACAGAGCCTATGTCTACATGGGCAGATTAACTAATTCCCCCAAAGTAGTTTTGCTTCTTTGAACTGCAGATAAAGGGATCTATATCATCTAAATTGAGTCCAGTTATTGAGCTCTGGCTTTTAAGTAGGTTTGTGTGAAAACAGTCGGCTTTCAAACCCTTAGTCTGATAAATTTCCTTTCACATTTAAATTAGCAAAAAGCTGCTTGCGTTTTGGTTTTTGCAGACTATAAGTCTTCTCCAGTGTTTAATATCACAGAGTTGTAGAGTTTTTAAATTGGTACCATCTCTGTAAGCAGCCTTTATTGTTCTTTTTTTTTTTTTCCTATTTTTGTTTACACTTCTATCTAAGCATGGAATGGAGGCATTTCCTGGTTTGTACAGGAGATTGATACTGTCTGTAAAATATAAAATCAGTATGCTTTAAATATCTGAGTACAAGGAATTTTGATATATAAGATGCAGAATTTTTAAATAGTGAATATCAGTGTATCATTGTACTGCGGGATGGTAATGGCCTCCTAAATGCAAGTGAAGCAGGAATGGTTCATTCAACAGGACTAGAAATGTACACCTGGTGTTGTTGGTAATAATATGTTGTTCAAGAAATGGGGCTCTTCTGGGAAGATCTTGGTCATAACATGAGGCCTTTTGTTGAGCCAAGAATCAATAACAAGCACTTTGTAAGTACAAATGCAGATTTAAAGGAAGAAGGATTTCAAAGGCTTGTGCATTGCTAAAATGAGTAATTGTGTCATTTGCAGTGTTTTAGACCAAACTTCAGTGGTTTAGTTTCACATATGTTCACATATGAGACAACATGAAGCAGAGTCCTAACTGTGACACTGTATTTAGCAAACACACCCTGGAAAGGGTCATTCACAGCAATCTGTAAAGTTCTTCCTTGAAACATTTCTGAGCAACACTTATGGTAATGTTTCACAGCCCCAGGAATTCCAGCAGGTTTTTAGTGGGATGTATTCCCCTATGTACAAAATTAATTTCAAAGTGTTAAAGTGGGAATAGTCACTTGCTTCAAGTTCTGTAGAGTGAAAATCAGCCTGCAAGCGAATTGTTTCTGTGCAGCTATGTTTGGCACTCAATGTCACCTTCAGAGCTGTTTGGGTCTGCAGACTGAGCTGTGCAGTTTGGTGGCAGCAGATGCCCAACAGGAATTTCTTCAAGCTAAAAAATCTGTAGGGTTGCTCTTCTTACTGTTTAAGAGAATTTATTTTCTGGGTTATTTTATTTTCACTGGGCCTTAATTTTCCCCATGCCTCCAATGTGACGAATGTCATAAAAATTGTAAAAAACACATTTAGTCACACTCACACACTATTAATGTCACTACTCTACTAGCAGTTTTTCAGAATCATAGTTTCATCTCTGAGCAGTGAAGTCACATTTAATATTTCAAATTTCAGTTCCCAAAGTAAAACTGATGACTCCATGGTCACTGGTGCCACAAGACTGATAAAAAAAAAATTCATAAGTCCTGGAGGTGGGGAGGGAAAGTCATACACCTGAATGACCCATTAAGCAGATCACTAACCCTTGATACAGCAGTCTTCCAGACATCAGGAGTATTGTACTACCATCTTGAACCCTCAGCTGGCACCATCCTGCAGCTCTAGCACCCCTTATCTTTTCCTCCTTGGACTTCCCAGAGTTTCCAGTGAATAAAGTGGGTTTGCATGGCAAGGTTACCCTGCAGCCCGTGGTTAAGACCATGATGTCCCCCTCCAGCCCATGGAGCACAGTGGAGAAGACATCCACCTGCAGGCCATGGAGGATCCCAGGCTGTGACCTCACGGGAAGCCTGTGCTGTAGCAGGGTCTGGAAAGACCTGTGGACCCATGAAGAGAAGAGCCCACACTGGAACAGTTTAATGGTAGGACTTGTGACCCTCTGGGAAACCCATGCTATGAAGAACTGCAGCCCATGGAAAGGACTCATGCTGGAAAAGTCCTTTCACTGAGGAGGAGGGAGTGGCAGAGGTCTCATCCACAACACCCATGCCACATCACCCTGTGCCAGTTGTGGAGGAGGAGGTGAAGAATTCAGAAGTTAAGTTGAGCTCAAGAAGAAAGGGAGGGAGAGGGCAAACATTTTAAGAACTGGTTTTATTTCTCATTACCATACTCTCATTTAATTAACATTTTTTCCTCAAGTCAAGCCTGTTTTGTCCATGACAGTTACTGGTTGTCATGGGATGAGAGCAGACAAGCCCTGCTTTAGCCTCAGAATTCAGCAGAAGCTTAAATTTAAGGAATTATTCTGGACGACAAGTTCAAATGATGCAAAATGGATCTATTTATAAAAATGAATTCTTTATTAAATAGACAAGAGATAAGAGATGAAAGATCTTAATCAGAATTACTTACTACATATTATAAAACAGCTACTAGTAGATTGCAGCATAACATAAAACAGAGAACTCTATAAGGGATATAGCTATATTAAAGCTAGCAAAATAAATAGTATTGATTAGGAGTCGAATGTAATTTACCACTGAAATTACAATAATGTGCACAGATTCCTTTCCTTAATCCCTGAGGAGTAACCGTGAAGCATCCTTACTCATGGGAGAAACTCCACGCAGTTCCAGGAAAATGTACAGGTTTTTGCTTTGTGAAAGCTTGGTATGATTTTATGGTAAATCGAGATGTCTGTCAGTCAGAAATCTGGCTTCTCTTCCCAGATCTCACTTCAACAGTAAGATGTTTATTGGCAACTGGGAGAATTCAGACTAGCCTTAACTCCATGGTGCCAAAATAACTCACTACAAGACAGCTTGTCCTTGCTGGAGTTACCTGGCAGGTTAAGTAACAACAGATAAGTTTGAGCGGGTTGGGGGCAAGGGGCAGGATGCCGTGCTACACTGGTGAGTGATCTTTCCCTGTCCTTATCGCAAGCCACGTAATCTCATTCTATTTTCTCTGTCCATCTGAGGAGGGGAGTGACTTAGCTGCTTTGGTGGGCATATGGTGTCCAGCCAGGGTCAATCCACCACAGCTCGGAAGACTTTATTAGTTGTAAAATACAACACTTAGTAGTAATTTCAACTCTTTTTTCAAAATTGTCTTTGCAAATAATTTGTCTTTCCAACAGCCCTGTGTATCACTTAGGGAAGGCTGCCTTGAGAGCTGCTCAAATGAAAGGAATTTGAGGATACAGCTGAACATGAGCCAGTGTGTGCCCAGGTGGCCAAGAAGACCAATGCCATCCTGGCCTGTATCAGCAGTAGTGTGGCTAGCAGGACCAGGGCAGGGATTGTCCCCTTGTACACGGCACTGGTGAGGCCACACCTCGAATGCTGTGCTCAGTTCTGAGCCTCTCACCAGAGAAGACATTGAGGGTCAGGGGCATGTCCAAAGAAGGACAGTGAAGCAACTGAAGGGTCTGGGACACAGGTCCTGTGAGGGGCAGCTGAGGGAACTGTGTGTGTTTAGTCTGTAGAAGACTCAGGGGGAATCTCATTGCTCTGCAGCTACCTGAAAGAAGGCTGTAGTGAGGTGGAGGTCAGTCTCTTCTGCCATGTCTCAAGGGGCAGGACAAGAGGAAATTTCCATAAATTGCACTATGGGAGATTCAGATTAGATATTACAAAACAATATCATTGAAAGAGTGGTTAGGCATTGGAATACGCTGTCCAGGAATGTGGTGGAGTCACCATCTCTGGAAGCATTTGAGAGGCATCTGGATGTGATACTTGGGGATATGGTGATTATGGTGGTGCCAGGTTTTTGGCTCAACTGGATGGTTGTGAAGGCCTCTTCAAACCTTGATGATCCTGTAATTCTGTGATTCTATGAAATATGAGCAGATCTTTAGGAGAACTCTATACTATTCATCCCACGCTGTATATGGCTGCTGATCTTTGAGCCAGATACTAAGCTGGCAACTGTTCACAGTTAGTCAGTGGTAATATTAAAAAAGTGTATAATCTGATGGCAGTTCTGTAGCCTGAAGTCTTTATCTCTTTCTGCCCCTTTAATGTGTCTTGGTTTTTGCAGTGTATTTTAAAGTTGTGGTCTGAGATGTATTGCTAGTCAATGCGGAAGGAACATTGATTTTAACATGTAACAGAAAATTCAAGGATAACGAAACCTTTATTCACTTTTTTCTCTGTCACTATTCTCTTCACATTGTTAAGATTTCTTTTCAAGGTATAGTAGATTTTTTTCTAAATCCCATTTTTTGTGCTTAGGTCTGATGAAATATACAATATTAGGGAAGTAAGTAGTCAACCATATTGATATATTTATATAATGGGATAATTTGTCATTTGTTTGTGAGTCAATGGGACATATCATGCATTATTGCTTGTTCAATACTGGGAATGCAGAAAAGCAGGATGATGAATGACATAGAACTGACAGAGAGACACAGGACAAGATCAAGGACAAAAAGTTGATAAAAGATTTTCAGTACTCTGTCAGAACAATGTGTGTTTTAGTCACAGTGGTAATTTGGAGTGTGCGAGCAAGGCTCACAATAAAGTCAGTGGGACACATCTCTGTTCTTTACCACTTCAGACTGTGCACTGCAAGGGCAAGATTAGAAATCAATTTGGATGATGTCCAGACTGGAAAAGAAAAGGAACCAAATGAAGGTAGCTGTGCCCTCTGCTAATTCAAACAGCCTCAAATATTTTACAAATACTATTTAGAAGGACAGTGTTCCAAGGAAAAGATTATGCAATTTTCTGCAGTCTTGGCTCCATAGCTTTATAATGAAGAGGTAGAGAATAAAAAGAAAGATGGAGCTGTTTTGTTTCACATGATTTTGCCAGTCACTGTATTTTTCATAATTTTTCTTTCAATTTTTAAGTTAAAATTATGTACAAGTATGGTAAATTAATTTGCATTAAAATCAAATTAATGAAGGTCATTGCATGAAACAAATCTCAAACACTGATGAACATTTACTGATGATCTTTCACTTTTTTATGCAACTGGATAAAGATCTCTTGACAAACAATACTTAGTGTAAAGAAGAAACATGATTAAAAACATGGTATAAAATCTATAAGTGGCTGTTCAGATAAAATAAGGAATAGCTGTCAAGCTAGATAGATTGAGTTAGCCAGAAATATAAGCTTTTGGCTCATTATTAATTAATATTTCTAAATACATTTTATTCTCCAGAGACCAGCATACGGAGGACTATTTGCAAACTTGTGCCTACCTGCATGTGCCAACCCACTAAGGATAGGGTGGTTAATTAGATACTACATCTGACTTCTACTAGGTGTGAGAAACTTCTTCAGTACAGTGGAGAAACCAAAATAGTGTGCCGCAGTTTCCATTACAGTGTCCATGGGACTCCTGTTGCCTTAAAAAGTATTATTGCCCTTCAGGACTACATGCCTGATGGAGGTATAGCTCCATATAGTGCTCATGCAATCCTTCTCCAGCTTTCTTGTAAGTCCTCTTTAGGTACTGGAAGGCTGCTACAAGGTTTCCCCAGAGCCATTTCTTCTCCAGGCTGAACAGCCTCTCTCACACTCCCATGTCTTCATAGGAAAGGTGTTACAGCCCTGTGATCAACTTAGTGGCCTCCTTCGGACTTGTTCTGACATGTCTGTGGCTTTCTTGCTTTCTTTGTCAATCTTTAATCCAGCTTTGTATGGAATACTGGAAGGAGCAAGTACAAAGGCAAGAAAATAACTCCCCACTTAGAATGCTCTAAGGAAACAGATGAGACAATGGCATATCTCATCTTGGGGATAAAGAGTTTCCCCTGTTGGGAATAACTTGTCAGGAATAGACTCTTGCCAGCAAACCAAATTATCTGACTCTGTGAAGGTACATAAGAGAATTTGCTTTTCCCATTATAAATTGAAGCAGGAAAAGACAATAAACAAAAAGGACTCCTTTATTTTAAAATCTTCCTGTCTCTTAAATATTTTATGGTTTATCAAATAAACATAAAGACACAAACAAGAAGGAGGGGGAAAGAAAAAAAAAAAAAAGAATACTTTGCATCAAAGGGTATGTCCATGTGTCATATTTTCCTGAATTAGCAAAAATACAGAATTTGAGAGTTCTTCAGACATGTTCAAGTAATATAAGAGAATATGGGTGGATTGAAACTAACATCAGATTTAACTATGGGGAACTTGTGTTGTGTCTCCAGTCCATTACTCACAGAGGTCTGAGGCTTGAGGTTGTGCTCAGACTCATTTCCAGTGTCCTCCTAATTAGGATGAAACACTGTTTCATATGGAAATTTCCTGGCTCCCATCTAAGATTAAGAGCAAGGCAACATGTGTGGAGTAGTGTTCAATATATGGGACAGTACATTCTGTACTGCTGCAAATACAAGTCTGGGCTAGAAAAGGTTTGCCATGCCGGTGTCTGTACCTTTTCTCAGATGCAGGTACCAAGGCAATGCCTACCATATCAGTGCCAATATGGCAGCTTTCCCAGGCTGCAAATTTAGAAACAGATTCCACACTCTAGAGGTGATGATATTTTCACAATTACATGCTATTGTTTCTCCCATCCTGTAAGCATTAGGTGCCTGGATGTATTTAGGCTAATATAGATTTTCTTGGAGAGTATTATAATCCTTTACTAGTGTTTCCCCATCTGGTTTGTGCATTTGCAGGTCTGTATTCCTTCCTCCCCAGTCCCTCAGGCTGCCTTCATTCATAAAGCTGTGTCCAGTTATGTTTGGTGTGCAGGTTGGCTGGAGGTAACTGCTTGAATCTTTTAAATCTGCTCCCAGACCCAGCCTTTCAGCTGTCATTCCTCTTTCTCCTGTTTTTAGTGAACCAGTACAAGCATTATGTGATCTCTGAGCATCAGCTCCAGGAACTGACTACAGCAGTCTGGCTACTGGGTGCCAGCCCCTAGGAACCATGTGGGTACTCAGCACCAGAACTCTGTTTTCTGTACAGACATGTATATACTTGATTTTATTTGTAATTCATGTAGGTCCTATTCACTGTGCTGCAAATTCATATTTTTATTATGCTTGTTTTTCTTATTTCCTCTACCTGTGAAGAATTATCATTCCATAATCTCATCAGCACATCCTTGTTACTCACTTTCACTAAAATTCCAGTCAGAGATGGCATTTCTTTTAACAGGAAAATTTTGGGTTACATTTTCTTATGTCTGTCTGAGTCTTGATTAAATATTAGTGTACTGTTACTTGTAGCAATGTTACTTAGACTCCAGGAGATGGCAGTAGTTGTCAATTATTCATTTTTTAAAATAAACCTATGTTGAATATTTTGCCCTAACACTGAATTTATTCTTTTTTAATCCAGCTATTAATATTACTCAACCAAGTTTCGGTGGCACAGATGTCTTTGGCTATACCTCATTCCTAGCTTATTCTACAATCCCAAATATCACCTTCTACTATGAATTTCGCTTGAAATTTTGGTTGGCAAACCACCACTCAGCTTTACAAGATAACCTGATTTTTTTCACTGGACAGAAGGGCCAAGGTAGGCTTTATTTGTATCACTTATCTTTACAAGCTTTCAAATTCTTATTGAACAAGTAGGATAAAAATATGCACAGGTTTTTCTTGATTCTATTTAAGATAGAATGCCATTAGTGGGAAAAGAATGTCTTAAAAACTGTATTGTTTTATAAAGACAGAGTAATCTATCAGGTTGTATGAATGTCTTTTTATTAAGGAAAAATATAATTTCTTCCAATAAGTGAAGTCAGCAGTTAATCTGAGGGAGTGTATTTCTGAACAAAATAAATGGAAACCAGAAGGTCAAGGTTCCCTTGTTTCAGTTGTTAACACAAATTTCATTATTGATCATTGAACACTGTGTTATTTACATAAAATAGGAGACCCCTCAACCCTGAGATCTCTCAATGCAACTTTACCCAAGCTAGCTATGAGTAAATTGAGCTAAAGTCTGTGTAGCAAGACATTCAATTTGGTCTGATTAACACAGCTGAGAAGCAGGTTATGTAGATCTACTTGGAGTATTTGTACTAAGATTTTAACAATACTTCAGGTATCTCTCCCCAGCACCCCTCAGTGGCAGGCTGCATGGCATCAGTGTGGCATGGATAACACTACTTGTGTTCTGTCCATCTCAGCATTACTCCAAACAGAAGCCATAATACTAATGAAAATTGAGAAAATTTTATGTAATTTGATGCAGACTTAAAGCAGTCAAAGGTCATAGATACTTCATAAGAAGCAAGTAACTTATTCTTTTCTTAATCATTTCTGCAATTGGAGCATGACCTAACTTTTGGGGTGGGAGCTGTCTTATGGGACTGTTGAAGCCTAGGAGGGAGGTTGGATGATGTGTCTTAGGTCTAAAGCCATCACAGTAGGAAAGTGATTTAGGTGTGATAGGGGGAGTCTCTACTACTTTAGTAGATCTTTTACCATATCTGGAACATTACATGAGTTTTGCAGATATGGCCCTTGACCTACAGGTACCCTACACTTATGCTCAACAGTACTGGAAAATTAATGCTTCAGAAGGATGAAGGAAGGGAGAAATTATGTTTTGCTGGTTTAAGATACTGAGCTCCCAAAATGCAATATTAAAAATCAAATCAATATTATGCAGTTACATATGTATCTAACAAAACAATTGCAGCATATCACATCAGTAGGATACAGGGGATGCCTCATCTGTTATGTTAATACACTGGATATTTTCTTAGGTCTTCCTTTCTATTAAATTTCTTTACTTAAATTCCTATGCCCTCTGAGGCTTCTTCCCCTTTCTCCCTGTGGCAGACTTGCAGGAGTCAGACTGTTAATGTATTGCAATGGAAACTAAAACTTGTTATTGTAGAACAGCTCTGCAGTTTATCTATTATATAATTAAGTCTGCTACTTTTCATTTGCAAACATCCTGTCAAATTTAACTAATGCAGCTCAGCCAATCAACTGCACTTTAGTGTGCCATGAGACCCTGGTACTCAATTTATGAGGTTGATTACCCAAATTAGTCTAACACAAATTGGTATTAACCATTCTGAATGGATTTAAACCCAAAACTTAGCTCTGCTTCTATCTGTGGGGAAATCAGAATTTGCTGGTTTTTTTCCCAAACTTCAGCAAAAGACATGTCAAACCTGGTTGATACTGCTAACTGAACTACATTCACATTATTTTAACCACATCCAGGTAGAACTCTCATCATGCCACTTTTTATTCCTGTGATGGACACCAATCACTTGCAAGCAGCTTTTCCTTTCACTTGCTATTATTAATTTTTCTGGATGGATGAAATATTGTCCTTTTTTTTTTGGGTAGCTGAGCAGAAAAGGTAGATGAAATTGAAATTACCTAAAACCTTTCCATCTAATCTAATCAGAAAATAGCATTCAAAAGACAATGTGTGCATAATGAAATTTTTATAAGAAATTCTCTTGTAATATGAACACAAAGAAATCATTAGAACATTCTTTTCAACGACAAGAATGAGCCACCACATTCAGGTATGTTTCTGCAGCCTTGGGAACTGAATTTCAAATACCTGTTTGAAACAGTTCCAATGGTTGGAAATGTAACCAAATAAAAATTATATGGATAAATTCACTGTCTTTATTCAGAATGGAGAAAATACAAATATGAAATGTAGAACACCAATGGTATGAAATACTCTGATTCTTTTTCAGTTACAATAATCAAAGGAGAACACAAAAAATTTTGCTTAAATATAAAATATGAATTGCACTAAAATTTGTCTCAAAAAGGCCTGCCTGCAGGGTGTACACTGTATGTAGGTCTTGGAAGCATATTTGGCTGAACTGAGTTTTTAAAAAAAAGTCTTACTGGTGTCATTTTTATTAATGAGAATACTAGCATTCTGGGCTTATTATGCAGTTGCCAGGCAGAAACCTGGCTTTTTATTACTTTGCATATCATCTGTGTGTGTGTGTGTGTGTGAACACTGTGGTACAGCAGTCAGGCGTTTCTGCATCCCCATGTCGAACAACGGGTGGGCACCTGCCAAGGGCAAGACTCAACAAACACAGAACAATGAGGTGATGGTAAAATCTGTTGATAATTTGTGCTTTTCTCCTTAGTTTAAATGGTTGGGGAGACTGAGCACCCCACATTTTAACAACAGTTTCTTACCAAGTCAATGTCACTTATTTCACAAAGATGACGCTTTTGTTTTAACAATTTACTGAGTGTTTAACAATAGCACTCTCAACAGGAGAAGCATGACGGTCTTCACAGCCAGTGATCTTCCAGTAAGGAAGTACTTTTAAATACTTTATTTGCATTTTCCCCTTTCTCTATTTCATCCCATTTCTTGTAGTTAATATTCTCTTGCAGCACCCTACCTGATTCCCCTCCAATGTTGTCTCTGCCCAAACCACAGGCATCAATTTCATAGCTAACCATACAAAACCATAGTTTCATAGTAGCTCTTGTGAGTTACTATAAAATTCTTTCTCAATACATAGCTAAAGATAAAAGCTTACTATGCTTTTATTAAAGCTTATGCAGACTATTAACATTATTTTATTCCACCCCAACCCTGACAGAGTTCAAGGCCAGGGATAAAACCTTGAGCAACTCGATCTAGTTGATGGTATCCCTGCCCATGGCAGTGGGTATTGGGACTGGGTAATCTTTAGGATCCCTTCCAACCTCTTAACAGTCTATTAGTCTATGGTTATCTTCAATATCAATTCAGTTTTGTAGAGTGCTGACACTGTTGCATGTCTTTAATATACTTTAATTCTGAAAAAGCATTTTAAAAAATCAGAGAGCCTTTTAAATAACAGTTTGTCTTTAATGTGCTTCCCCTCGTTTTGCTAGTCAAATGGCATAAGTACATTGTAGATACAGCTGAAAATAGGAACTTTAGTAAAGTTGTTTAAAAAAGAATTGTTATTTTCATTTCGGAAGTCCTTCACTGGTAATATGCCAGTGTAACTGAAAGCAATGGGATTTCATTCAGTTATGAATAAATCATGAACGAATCATTGTAATAAAAAATGAATAGTGTTTGTTTTCTATACAACTGAATGTAGCCACACACTTTCTACAGAGGCAGTGGATTTATATTCTTTGGAAAGGATTTACTTTTCTTTATCTATAGATTTCTATTGCATCAGAATAATAACTCTATAGAAAAAAACAAACTTCTGTATAGATAAAGCACAGTATATCCCAGATTCATTTCCAGAATATGAGATGAGGGGGATATGTCAGTTTTGGCTGTGAAGCAGCTGTGTGCAGAGCTTCAATGGGAGGACAATATAAGTAGCATTGTTTCCTGGGGAAAAACCTACTTCATCTTTTGCAAATGAAGAAAATTTCCAATGCATTTGAGACAGGGGCATCAAAACACACATTTGAAATGAGGGCCACTGTGTGACTCTGAAGGAACAAATAGGAAGAGACCTTCCCTGAAACAAATATTAAACAAGACAGCCTTATGAAACCAGAAGAAAATATCAAATAAAATGCAGTGTACAGGTATGAAATTGAGCACTGAATTGCTTGAATTCACAGGAGAGTTGCAAAAAGAAATGGATGACTTTGAATTTCAATTCAGGACATCCTAAGACACAAGTGAGAACATTCTTCACTTTCACCATTGTTTGTATCCTAGTTCTTTTACCCTAAACAAAGAAATGTCAGAGTTGATAAAAAGAAACAAGTTAATCAGGTTTTCTCTAAACAATGGTAGTTCCTCCCTTGCCTGAATGAGAAGAGAGACTGAATGCTCTTTAAAGATGAGTGTAAAAATATGCTTATATTCATGACCAGGAATAGGTCCAGGAATTGAACTCTTACTCATGGACTTTATGGCAGACTTAAAATCCTTCAAATGAGATTTTACACTGTAGTTACTAAAAGCACAAACAACACTTATAGCATGCAGGCCTAAATGTAAAGAAATTAAATTATTTACTGTAGACTGGAAAATCAATAATTTCTAACCTGAACGTTAAGGAGGCTTAAAGAATTAAACACTTGGCTGACCAAAGAAATTCCATCAATGAACGTCCTAGAGCTGCCTTAATCAGCGGCAGGTGCATCAAAGTCTCCAGGTGCTACTGAGTCAAGGGCAGCTGAAGAAGCTTGATAGGAGCTGCTAGGGCTTCTTCAGTACTATCCATGTCCCTGTTACTCCTCTTGCCTCAGAGCAGCAGGTGTCCTCTGGTTTTGAGGCTCTTGAAGTACCTATAATGAAAGCTGAAAGCATCATGGAATAAGATTAAGTGTTTAAGTCAGGGCCTATTCTCACCTGCAAGTGGAAATTTCAATTTTTTTTGCTGTTGTTGTTTGTTTGGGGGTTTTTTTGTTTTTTTGTTTTAGATTTTGGAGGAAGTTGAAAATTTACTCATGTTCCAGTGGGGGAGGAACAGCAATGATTGCTAAATCTCCCAGGGTTGAAGGATTGATAAGTTTTGTGGATATCACTCACTTAACTGTAGTATGTAAAATTCTTCTGTCAAAAATCCTATTAATGTTTAAAATCTCTGCAGTTTATATTTTAAATACACAAGAATACTGAAAATAGTTTTACAAGTTAAACAGCGAATATTAGAAATATATAGTAAACTCATAAACTTCCTGGCTAAAGTTTTGCTAATCTGCTAGTTTCCAGGTGGATTTGGAGTATATTTAAACACACTGGTGCTCACTAAATCCCAGAATAAGTAGTTACCCTTTTTTTGTTTTTTCAGGTCTGAATGGAGATGATTTCTTGGAGTTAGGCCTCCGTAATGGGAGAGTGGTATACAGCTACAACCTAGGTTCTGGCACAGCAACAATCATTAGCAAACCACTTGATTTGACACTCAATGTTCATATCATCCATCTTGGCAGAAATCTCCAGAAAGGCTGGCTGAAGGTAAAAAAGAAGGATATCCTTAAGAAGGATAGCTCTTAGATAAAAGTGTTCTCTGTTTTTTCACATTTTACATGGAAAAATTAATATTTTTTTTTGTGCTTCCCTATAAAGCTGGGAGGATTTTCTTCACTAGGAGTTCCTAAATAAAGGCAAATCCCTTTGTTTTAACAAGTGTTAATGTTTCATTGGAAGGTGGATGATCAGAAGAATAAAACTGTCACTTCTCCTGGGAGGCTGGTTGGACTCAATGTCTTCAGTCAGTTTTATTTAGGAGGCTATCGTGAGTATACTCCAGAACTCCTGCCAAAGGGACCCAGATTTAAGAATGGCTTTCAAGGTAAAGATTGCACCATTTTCAATTTCTTTTAATGCATGCATCAGATTGTATATCTTTCTTTCATAGGCAACTGAAACAATCTCTGTCTCATCAGGAAACAAACTAGAATCAATTTGACTGAATTTCCCGTGGCTTTTTCATTATTTCACTATGATAACTAAGAAGCTAAGATAACTGAGACGATGCAAAAAGAGGCTTTGCTAAATAATTTTCATATTTTCTGTTTATGCTAAAATGGAAGTTTTCCACCTTAATGTTTGCCATGTAATCTCTTCTTATGTATCCCTGTTCTACAGCATCACTTTGAAAGGACTTCCTTTCTCTGAAGTACCTTAGGTTTTTCTCCCACTGTGACTGGCAGTGCTGGTTTGGGTAATAACTTCCACGTTGAAAACTTCTTTCTGAAAGAAATCTGATTTTTTTTTTTTTTCCTGGCATTATGATCTAGGTCTTGAGACAGGACTCAACTAATTCCTTTTGCAAATATTTATCAAGCAGATAATAATTTTTACCTCAAAAATTATTTTGAAGTTTTATTAATCTGTTTTCAACTCCTACCAGATCAGCAATGAAGCAAAGGACTTGTTCATAACATTTTATTTTTGTTCTTTACTTCCAAAGAAACAATGTTCTTGATATTTACAAGGTAAAATTTCAATTCATTTTAAGCACTGGTAAACCTTTCAAATGAAAAAAAAAAAACATTTTGCAATAGCAAAACAGAGTTTGAGTTCTCAATTATGAAACTGAGGGCACATTATGAAAGGCAAGCATAACAATAAAACTCACTTTCATACACTAAAACATTGCATTTCCATTAAAACCATGTAACTGCTTTATTTCCAGCCATTACTTCACTTTTTGCTCTTACACTGAAATTTCCTCAAATTCAATTTCATATAATATGGTCAACTTCTCACTCAGAATGCCATATGAATTAACATCTAATCTATCTCTGTCTTTTCAGGAAGCATGGATTGTGTAGTTATACCTTTCATGGCTTCTTAGCAGCTTGCAAATTGGCATATCATAAAACATAATGTCTGTGCAGCTATTTTAACAGGGTCAATATCTGTGAAGTAGTTTTGGCATTTTTATAGACATGCTAATGTTAGGGGTGACTAACAGGAATCTCTAGTGCTTTACTTTGACCACAAATATTTTGAGTTTTCCAGGTTCCTCATGTTTAAAATATATTGTAATGATCAAATTTCTACAAATTCAGTATGAATATTTTTTTTAAACCAGAAAGTTCATAAACTGTTAGTTACCATGCTATTTATTGATTTTTTCATGCTCATTAAAAAGAAGCATTACTGAAAAATTTTGGGAAGCATGTACCATAAACAGTTTTCTCTTTTTTCCTAGCATTTACAGTATTAAGACTATTATATTTGCTAATTCATTCCATGCTCCTGTTCCCAGCAGCAGCTTGTCTCTGCTCTCCAGAGCATAGTGACTTTCTGTATTTCCCTATGATCAGTTTCCTCCAATGTTTTCTTATGTAGTCAGCATCTCGTTTATTCTTCTAGCTCAGAAATCTCCCCAGTTCCAGTTCTCAGGATAAGAAATAAACCTCAATAGATTTTTTTTTTTTCCAGAGTGAGAACTGCAATACCACTAACAGAGAACAAAATTTTGAACTATTTTACTTCAGCCAAATTGCAGCTGTAGGGATCTCACAGAAACTCTGGAAGTGACAGCCAAGATAAATTTATCTAGGACATAGTTGATTAAACCACTCAGACATTTGGAACCCTGCTTTTGGCTCCTTTTAAAGACATGATTTATTAAAACCATTTTGCTTCTAATACCAGAGTGTACCTCTCCTTTTATAAGAAATCACTACTGGATGAAGAAACATTGAGACCAGTCTTACTGCTGCAGACTAAATGTCCCCAGTGTCAGTGTGCAATAATTTAGGATTTTTGCTCTGTACAACTATAGTTTCAGACCATTTCCTCCCTGACCTGCATGCCTTTAACACTTGTTCAAGTAATTTCCACAGAGGAGGAGGAGAAAACTGAACACAAATGTTTTTAATGATCAAAAGTTTCATTTAATAATCAAAAGTTCTGGAATTCCTAATTTAGGAAACCAGCACCTAGAGATTCTTTTGAAAGGCTGAAGGATGTTTGATGGTACTGTAAGCAATTTGCAAAGTTTCATTCAGTCCCTGTGAGAAGCTGAAGAAACTGGTAAAGGTAGAGCTCAGATGAAGCAGCCAAGTTTATTGAGGCTCTTTGCACTTTATCTGAATTTGAGGTTGGATTCTTACAGGAGCTTTTTGTAAAGGGGATGGCTTACTTAAGTGTTCATCTTCTTTTCATTTCCTTTAATAGAGTAATTAAGGGACCTTGAGAGTTTTCTGAGCACACTGCTGATACTCTAAAATGTCATATGTGAAGTCTAGGCAGCTGAAAGTCCTGTGGCCAAAGAGACTCAGCCTGGTCATTAATGGACAATCTGAAAAGGGAGTATAAAACCAACTGACTCATGTTCAGAGGTCTGCACAACTCAGCACTATGAATCACCTACACAAAATGAGGCAGAGAATTATTTGGGAAAAGCTGGAAGTTACAGCTGATTTTCCAGCCCTTCCATCTCTGAAAGAGCCCGAGAGAAATCTGGTGTCAGGGACAAAAGAGGGAGAGTTCCGATGTTTCATGCTCTGTGCTACCATGACTGCAGGATGCAGTCTCTAGCCATCCATCCAATTGATGGAGAGACAGGGCTTACATCTAGATAATCTGTTGTTTGACAGCAAATACTATTAAAAGGAGTAGTAAATAGGTTAAAGAAACTCTTACCACAAATCTGAACTGTTGAAGAATCTCTTTCATGCTGAAAGAGCCACCTCTTTACATAAGTGATTTTGCAAAGTAAATAAAATTGCAGGTACTGCAGACACTTTTTAAAAATAGAGTAAACCCAGAACACAGCTGAGTTCCAAATAGATAGAAACATAGCCTTTCAGTCAAAGTTTAAGCTCATAATAAGCTAGAATACATTACAAGCCTGCCAGGGTTAAGACTACTTATCTTTATGTTCCTGCACCACCAGTGTCACAGAAGGAAAGTGAGTTCTGAACTGACTTTTAGTCAGTGCTGTATGATTGATACAGGCACCTCTGGATGTTTGGGTCACAGCTCTGAGAAGACCTCAGTAGTCACTGTAAGGGCCATCTTTTAGACCAACACCCTAACACCCCATTACTCACAAACAGCAAAGAAAGACAGGGGAAAAGCAAAGAAGTTAAGAAGAGGTAGGATTTAAGAAATCTGTAAATTCAGTACTGCATTCAGATACAAAATATTTATCAGTGTATCTATTTCTGTCAGTTCTCTTGCTGCACTTTTAGTACATCTTGAAAATGCCTGCTTTGTATACTTTCTATTCAAATTATCACCAAGTGCTTACAAGTGGGCAAGGGATCCTAGCAAGAAATTATAGGAAAAATTCTTTGTGTGATAAGGATATATCAGAAAAAAATAAACAAAAAGTAAAGTTGAGCAGTGAAGTAGTATATTTTATGATAATCCCTCAAATTTAATCCATTATTAGTGGCTTTTTAGTGGTTTATGAGCTCTGCTTGACTGGGGTGAAAGATATAAAATAAATTGATGGTAAAAAGGTCAATAATAGAAAGGCCTAGGTGTGGTCTAGGAAGTCACAATTCAAAAGGCTGCATACAAAAATGTAGTATACTATCTGTGAGTGTACAGTCTTGGTGTCTGGTTTCTGTTTATATGCATAAAACTCTGATGTTCAGAATCATGCCAAGCTTAACTCACAAAGTCGGGAACTTTGAGTTCCTCTTGCAAACTTGGCTGTGTCAGGAAAGCTCTCCATTATTCAGAATAGTTGGCAGTCTCTCATTAAAAGGGGCCCAGAACTGGTAGAGCAAAGGAAATCCAGGTCAAAAACAAGGCACATTCATCAGCTGATCCCTCTGCAGAAGGTTGTATAGTGTTTGCAAAAACAGGCTCAAATTGCTGCTCTGACTCATTAAATAAAAGTTGAACTTAGCTGGGCCAGAACACTCCTGTACCTATTACACGCTTTGTTTTCCAGTTCTCAAGAACTGTTCCTAACCTAGATGGCACAGTTAAACTGTGGTGGGTACACTCAAACTAGTCATCAACACAAATGCCAGTTTATTTTCCATGATGACCTTCAAGTCCTTGGGGACTCACTGTGCTTTCCATTGTTTACACAGAGCTCTGGGCTGCTTTTTCTTAGCACTCCAGCAAGACCCAGGAGAACAGAACATGCCTTATCTGCTACTGACAAAGAGATAAAACATTAGTTAGGATTTACTGAGCATAAGGCAGCCTAAAAAAACAACCCTGTAAAAAGCAAAGAAGCAATAATACAAAGATTGCAAATGATCATCAAACCAGGTTACTTTTAAATTATTTATTAAGAGTTTCTGAATTAAGTTATGTGTCCATATAATCAGAGCTACAAAATGTGTGAAATATGGAAATAACCTAAGAAATCTACTTTCAATAACATAATGAAACTGCTTAAAATTGTTATCTTGCTTGAAAATATTACCTATATTTTGTTAAAAAAATAATGTAACTATAAAAAATCACATTGTACATTCATTGGGTCTTTCAGATACCTGTCTACTTTTGTGATTTCAATGAATCATGCAAAACTCATGTTAAGTGATGCTTTTAAAATCAGTGTAATGATTACTTGCAATCTCCATATCATATTCTTTCCCTGCTTCTAATATTAAGCAGAGATCCTCTGGTATGCACTGCTGAATTCCAACTCTCCCTGAGATTTCAGGCACTGTTGGAATTCACTATATCTCAGCTAAATTTTATAAGTCAGGTTTAGAAAGGTCTGAGCATTATTGAATACGTTTATGTACTGGCTTAACTAATGTGGTTTAAAACCTGATTTTTGGTTTGAAATTGTATATATATTTATGTATAGATCTGGATGACATTTCAAAAATGTTTAAGTCTACCTTTAAATGTGCCTATACATCACTTGGATGCTGAAGTATATTTTGAAAGGTCACTTAGTCTTTGATCCAAAAAAATATATTATGTGGCATCATCTTCAGTTTGCAGTATAGAAATAAGCACATGGAGCAATAAACATTATTCAGAAGTACTGGTGACTTCAGCCTGACCCATAAAGCTGACAATCCCGTGACACCATCAGGAGGAGCAGACTCTCCAAAGGGGAAGTCCTTGGAAAAGTCACAGGCTAAGCAGGAGCTGCTGGGAAGCAGCAAGCAGGGGACACCTCTGCTTCACTCTGAAGCTTTAGCTCCCCCTTTCACTTGGGATACCAATGGATTATGAAATTAAAAAGATCAGAGCATAGAGCCAGGCACTGACACTCAATCATCTTTACAAATAAATTATTACAATATTCCCTGACAAATATTTGGTCTGTGACAATTATTGTTTTCCTAAACAATTCTTTAATGTGTTCAGGGACTTAGAATAATCTTTGGATCATTTCCCAGTGGTAGTCTGCATGCAGCTGTACTGCTCTGGAAAGTAATAAAATTTGATAATAAAATTGTGACCATGCCCGGTCATTTGGCCAAGAGAACCAAGTAACAGGCCTGGAAGTGTTTACCTTACTAGTATATTTTAATTTTTAAAATTATTTTCTGAGATAAAGGGCCTGAAGAAGCAGTCTATATTGACCTTAAAATGTCATGTGTGACATGACCTGCATGTACCAAGGACTGAAGCATTCACTTGAGAAGGAAAGAATCTGAGTCATTACCTGAAGGGGTCCTTTTCAGCCTATGGAAATTCAAGTCCACATTCCTTGCTTGCATTATATTATTTGATGCCATCTGGATTCTATTATATTTCATATTAAGTATATTTCTTGCTGTTTATTCTTCTCTTTTTTTCTTGGGTTTTGGGGCTCTGGTTGGTGGTGGGTTGTTTTTTTGGTGTTTTATATTTTTTGGGGATTTGTGACTTTTTTTTTATCTGATATAGACACATTCCTGTAGGAGCATGGGTGTGTAAACACAAAATTACACCTAGTCACTGACTTTATATTCTGTCTCTTCCTTTAGAAATTATTTCTTTTGTTTTACCCATCATTAAATGAAGGACTTCTGATTATCCACTCATTTGTCTGAACAGAAAGTAGCTGGCCTACCTTTATCTCCTGTAGATGGTGTGGTTGCCCATTCACTGAAGATATTCTGGAGGAACCAATTCACTGAGGGTTGACGCTGTTCTGTTGTTCGGTTTGTTTTGCTTTTCACTAATTGTGCTAAACCTAATTTCTTTCTTTCTTTCTACTTTTGAGGTTGCATTTTTGATGTTCAAGTTCGCACCAGCCTTGATCAAGGGTTTAAAGCACCAGGAACTCCAGAAGGACACCCCAATTCTGGTCGTAGTGTTGGACAGTGTAAAGATTCCCCATGCAGTTTAATAAAATGCAGAAATGGTGGCAAGTGCATAGAAAGTGGCTCTACTGTTTAGTAAGTATTTATAAATATATTTATATATAAGCTTTTAGACACAGCATAGACTGTCCCTAGACTAATAACTATGGCAATTTATTGGGAGGGAAGGAAGGAGGGAAGGAAGGGAGGGAAGGGAGGGAGGGAGGGAGGGATGAAAATTCATTCAGTTAGACAAACACATTAATATTAAAATAATGTTGGGATCATTTCTGGAGAATATTTTTAAGAAATTCCATGGGTTGGTTCTGCTCCCCTAAAGTCACTGGCGTCCAGACTTACTGAAAAATGCATGGGAAGAATTAGATGTCTGACCTTTTTTTAAAACTAAGTGAGCAGCTGGGATAGCAGAGAAAAAGTAATAAAGAGGAGAGTTTGACTGTGTTAATGTCCAATTGTGAGTGATGGAGCAAAAATAGGTGACTTTTGGTTCCTGGGAATTCTTATTTTCCATTTTAAAAACCCTTGTGGAATAAACCACTGACTGTCAAACATTAGAAAGTTCTGATCCAGTTTAAATCCATAGGAGCTCCAAATATTGTTCGAACATGTCAGTTCATCTCAACTCCAAATATTCCAAACATGTCAGTTCATCTCTAAGCTGCTCACCTGGCTGATCTGTGGGATAAGAGGGGGTAGCTGTCAGAGGTTGCCCAAAAGATGAGTCTCTGGTCTCTCATGCCTTGTCTCTCAGAGTAGATGGAGCTGAGTGCCCAGGCTGTGTGTACAGGAGGAAACATATTTGCAGTTCTAAATTGCTGTTGAGTGTCAACACTTCCATTGTAATAAATTTTGCTTTCACTTTGTAATGCAGCTGTAAAACCTTTGCTGATGAGCATTTTTTATTTTAAAAGTATCTGCCAAGATTAATTATGCTTGCTTTCCCTTATGTACCTTCACATGTGTTCATTTATTTCCACATATTTGCATAATCTTTTTAAAAAGAGAAAAGTGCTGATTTAAAACTTGCTACTTGACTGAAAACATTGCAGACAGCAAGAGAGATTTGAATGAGAAAAAAGGCTTCACACTTTGGAGCCTCTTAAAACAAAAAAAAAACTTGCCCTTCCATATGCTATGAAGAAAAACATTTGCATATCTGTCAAACTAAAAACAATCTACTAACTCTGTATTGGAGAGAATTACATGGTAATTGGTTTTGCTGCCTGTGACACAAATCTTCACCTCTAAGAAATTGGTACCAAAAACCTGCTTCTAAAGCTAGTAAACTGTACTGATATTTGGAAAATTGACCCCAAGATTAGCACACAGATTGTTCCCCATTCCCTTTATGAGTGAATTTATATTCTCCTAAATACAGTAATGAAGGAAACACTTTAAAAAACAAAATGTGGAATTGCTTTCTGATCGTTGCACTGCTGCATTTCACAACTGTTGCACTTTGCAGGATCCTCCCAGAGCTGTTAAACCCTTGACATTTGATCTTTCTGAGGAACAAGAAAGGATAATGGTTTTCTTATGCCCTTATGAGCATATTAGAGGCAATACAAAACCAAAACTGCAAGCAAAAAAAGCATAAATGTGGGCTGAATCGTCCCACTCCCATCCAGCCACCTAAATCCTTGCTTCAGCAATTTACTCAGCTGTGCTAGGTCACCTTCATGTCTATAAGGTGAGCCACCACCAGCAGCATACAGAGCACATTTGGAAAGCAGGTGGCAGGCTAGAATGGCAGCTGGTGACAGGAAAACATAGCAAGCTTGGTATTATAGGCAAAGTTCTTTTTCATCATTACAATTTATATTCCAGATTAGTTTAGGAATTAGTCTAAAATTGCTGGGGCATTGGGGGAAGGAGGTGGGGAGGAATGGGGGGAAGGGGGGGGGGGTGGAAGGAGGGCGTAATTTGTTTTTTTTTCTGCAGTTTGTTTGTTTGTTTGCATTTAATTTATAGTGACCTACTACTGAATTCTATTCCTGTCCCCATATCTCAGGACAGCTAGGTCTTCACACACCAGGTATATGTGCATACATGTACCAGTAATGGTCACCTTTTCCTCTCACAAAAAAAAAGTGAAGCATTGCCAAAGAGGCATGGATGTAGCTTACATATAATTTCTGTCAAAGTGCAGTAGCTGTCAATATTGTCTCAATATATTTTCTCAGAGGGAACTTCTTTCTATTTTCAAATCATCTGTGTTCTTTTGAAGAGCAGTGTCCTTGAGGGAACTGGATTTGTGTTCAAATATTTTCTCTGCTGAAATGAGATCTCTCCAGAGGTTTTGGTTGCTGTTTTGAGCTATTTTTATGTCTTTCTTTTACCACCCTGCCAGAACGTGTGCAGTGCTGTTAAGCTGTAGATTCAGTTGCTATAGGGATAATGCTTTGATTTAAATAGAAAAAGAAATATGCAGCATTAATCTTTACATTCTGGCCAGCAACAGAGCACAGCTGCTGTGTTTTAACAAAACAGAGGGGAAGTACTTGAATAATAAAGTAAATAATATAATTTTCAAGGAACAATAGTATCCCTATTATTTTATTTATGATGCAAAATCATAGAAAATAGAAAATTACATATAAGAGGATTGTCTGCTAAGTATTATGGCTACTTCTTGTTGGTGAAGAAAGAAAAAAGTGTATCTTGTGTGCTGTTTGAACAGAACATCAGACAAAATGGAGAGGATTCAGTCTGATAAATGTGAGCATGTAGTGTCACTTTAGACACCCCTGGGTAGACATTTGGCCATCAGCTGCTGCTTCAGAAGAGTTCAGGACTTGAATAATGTTTCTGTCATATCTCCAAGCCTCGTGTAAATGGATTTCTCAGTACTCCATAGCTTTCAAAGAACAACAGCCACTCAGGGTTCAGAAATTGAATCATACCCCACATGTGTGGGGTGGCCCATAAAAGGAGCTTCTGTAGTCTCATTATTAGACCAGATTCAGTTAAAATAAATTTGCAGTGCAAGGAGAGAATCAATATGGAACACATGGACATAACTTTCATACTCTGTAAGGGAAAACACTGTTAATAATCTTGGTTTAAAACAATACAAGTTTCTGGTTTGGAGGGGAATTTGCTATCTAAATTTTTTCATCCAATTTGCCTTATTTAATATGACACCTTTGCAGCATTCCATGATTTTCTTTGTTTAAACACAGCTGATTCTCTTCCTATCTTGTTTTCTTCAGGCTCCATCCTTACCTTCTAGCCTGAAGATAGACTGTTTTTTGTTAATCCTCTGGTTTTCCACTGTGTGGATTTGAAGCCACTCTTATTCAGAAATTTCCTTCCTTGTTCAGCTTCTTTCCACTACAAAACAAATCCAAGGACTGTATCCAGAAATCTTCAGTGGATTGGGCAGGCTGATGGGGCTAATACATGCCAATATGGATTTGAGATGTCCTGCACTATCTGAGATACTTATATGACATTGAGAAATGTTTCCGTTCCTCCTGAAGAAGTGTTTGGAGGTCAGACAAGATACCTAGGGGGTTTCAGATGTCACTAAACATCTGCTTAATCTCAGTTGGTTTAACTAATTTGATAAGTTAATTAAGCTTCTGATCTCCATTGAGTATATGCCCATCTTTTATATAGAAACCTAAATTCAGGTGTCAGAATGTGCAGATCTGAACAGCTCCTTTTCTGCTATAAGATTACTTGTTTGATTTGACACCACATTTGCATAGCTATGGGAAATTCTATATTTGTGTTAGCACTGAGAATGACATTTTAAATTACATATTTTCTATATTTAATTGAAGAATGTTTTTTGCTTAATTTCAGATCTAAGTAATCTTTCAAATTCTTCACAAATCCTTTAGGATCTTTAGTTATTTCACTATAAAGTTCAAGAAAGTTTGATCAGGATTTTGTGTAGTGACACACAGACACACTTCTTACATATTTTATGTGTAAGTTTACTTTTCATTACTTTTTGTATTGCTGCCAGAATTTTGACAAAAATTGTTGGGTTTGGTGTCTCCTCAATCACCATTGATCGATTAGTAGATGAGCTCAGGCAGTTACTCAAGGATCCCATTGCCTAAACTTGAACATTCTGTCAAATTTCTGTCAGAAATTTGTCTCCCTAGCCAACAGCTGCCTCTCTCATATACTTCTAGGGCAACTGGAAGCCAGCTGGGCACCTGATGTAACATAAAATTGACAGTCTTGATCTCAGAATGAATCTTACCTCTTATACCTACAGAAATACAAGAAGCATCTGGATGATGCTCTTAGTCATACAGTTTAGTTTTAGGTAGCTCTCCAAGGAGCAGGGAGTTGGACTCAAAGATCCCTATGAATCCCTTCCAGCTTGAGGTATTTTGTGATTCTAAATGGGTCTTTAAATCCCGGAGAGTCAAGTCACTAGTGCAAGCTATTGAGCTCTCCTGGTCTGGAAAAACAAGCAACCAAAATCAGGAAGACATAGAGAAAACTAGATCAGCATGGCAGGCCACATGATGGAAAATATTTAAAATACTTGCTCTACCTTCATCTCTGTAAAGATTAGGAAATTTTGGATCTAACTTCTCAATAGCAGTCCAGCTTGCTTAGATGTGTAAAATAGGCTTCATTTGTTGATAGATCATTGCTACTGTAGGCCAGAAAACAGGTTCAGCTCTGTACAAATAATTTTAAATTCATTTAAAACCTGACTTCTGTTAGGTCATAAGAGATAAGAATTTAAAGAAATTTAAACAGACATATGCAGACACAAGCCAGAGAAAGGGGAAAAAGCCTCATGTACGATGCCCAAGAGCAGCAGCATCAGCTCCAGCAGCCTCCCTCATGGCACAAGGCAGGGGCACTGCTGTGTGCATCAGGAAGTTAAATCACTTCCCCTTCTCAGCAGCTTCCATGCATCAAAGCATAACATTTATAGCTGAGACAGAAAGCATTCTGATGCTGACTTTGATGAATTGATGTGCTTTTGCTTTTGCAAGGTCCCGTCCTCTTTTCCCCTTCATTCCAAATGTCTGTTTATCACTCTGAAGGGTTTGTTGGCTGTGCTTTGTTTACATGTTGTCTGATCTGAAGGTTTGGTGAAGCAGCAGTTTCACAAGCTCCTCATTATGTTTTATGCAGAAACAATGGGCTGATTAATGGAGGATGCGCAACTCAGTCAGTGCAAATAAAAATTCAAGAGTTTGCACGAAACAAAAAACCAAACAAACATGAACCAATCAAAACCCAATCAAAATATGGGTTTTCATTCTTAGCCTTGAGAGAGAAAACTTCCAGTGAAAAAATCCATAAGTGTTTTTATTCAGGGGAATCATAAAGTGATACAAAATACTAGAATAAAAATAGGTATAATACATGTAATTTTAACTCTTTAGTAAGGAGGGCATTTCAAACCTCAATGCCAAGTGTATTCTGTATTTAGCAATTTCTATAGAATTCATACTAATTTTAAATTTATAGGTTGGTGTGACTTTTTTGGGTTTGTTGCCCAGTCTGGGTGAAAGAAAGGCATAAAGTGTGGCAGACAATGACAACTTTAATGATTCAGTCAGTTTAGAAAATTTACTTTTGATATAGATTTACAATCATAGATATATGACACCCACATTGCCACCTCTTTCATGGCCATATCCACTATTCTCTTTTCCATCAAGTGCTTCAACAAAGACTTGACATGCCACTTATTAGAATTTGAAAATTACCAATGACTAAGTGAACGGAAGTTGCTGACAGACTCAAATTTTAGTAGCTCAAATGTGTAACTGTTAGCAATTCTCTTATGCTGGTTTTATTTTTATGACTGGTTTTTGCTGCTTACCTTTCCCTTTTAATGCCTGCTTTAATTCCTCCCAGTTTATGAAGCCAAGGCGTTTTGGAATTATTTGTAGAGCAAAACAAACATATGAAAGCTACAAACCTTTTTTTTTTTTTAACAGATGCTAATATTGTAATGTTAATATTGAAAATAAAATATTCCTATTGTGTACATTTTTCTTTTAAATAAAATTAACATACCAAATAGTCAAATGAGAAATTTGGTTATTACCCTTTTCTTGTTAACCATTTTAGATCAGGTTATTGAAGTATCCAAACTTGAAAATCTCTTTATTAGATTGCTACTGACATGTTGGTTTCTTTTGATAATACTGTTGCATTCTTTCCCTTCACTTACCTTCCATAGCTGTGACTGCCTCACTGGATGGAAAGGTGCATTTTGCACAGAAACTGTGTCAGTGTGTGAACCTGAGCATGATCCTCCACATCTGTGTCAGCAAGGCAGCACCTGTGTGCCACTGCCTAATGGCTACACATGTCACTGTCCTCTTGGAACAACTGGTACCTACTGTGAACAAGGTATGTCAAATGCAAAGTACATTGTACACATAGTTATGTGATGTAAAATCACAGCACTTTGCAATATATCAATTAAATGTGACATAGGGACACAATTTCAGAAGTTTCAGAAAGTGATGCTCTTTTCTATTGGAAAAAAGTAATTTAAAGCAACAAATTGTTAGATATTGTTTCCTTACTTTGCTTATTTTAAATGCCATTTTTTGCTTCAATTTTTTCAAATCAATCAACCAAATTCACAAGCATGATTTGTCGGACACCAAGGGGACAGGAAGCATTGCAGAACAATGTTATACTGCTTAGTTCAATTCCCAAGCTCATTGTAATGAAGTATGATAGGAAATACATTTAAGATCACAGTGGTGGTACAGAAGAGGGAAGCACCTGGGACCTTATCCAGTTTCTGCTGATCCTAATGGAGAGGTTCCCGTTGACTTCACAGCCTATTGGGTAGGGATACACTGATAACTATGACAAGAGATGCAAACATCACGGTAAAAATCCACAAGTGATTATTCTCCCTGGCTTTCTTTCAACAGGTCACCCTCAAAATATGTCCTCAGTTTGCAGGTTTTGCATTTCTTACCCTCACACAAAGGCATCCTTTATCTGTATTCTTCTCAGAGATTGTGCAAATGAATATTCAACAGTGCAGATACACAGGTGCTACATGCTCAGGAACTTTTCCTGAAAGCACTCGAAGTGCCTCTGTGTGTAAGGAGGTACAGTCCACACTCTATTCCACAGCCTTTAGATTCATGTTAATTTTGTACAAGCTTATGTTTTCCTGTTGAGAAGCTTTCTGTAAAACTTTTGGAGAACTCCAGTTACTGTTAAATAGCTGCCTTTCCAAACTGCCTGTGGAGGTCCAGCTCTCTTTTTGTGTGAGATTGAAGCACAACACTGACAAGCTGAACTGCATTTGACCTGATTTGCAGTCCTCCTCACTGCAAAGATGGATAGCTCTTAAATCCCATTACATGGAATTGGTAGGCTCAAATGAAAAAGAATATAACTTCTGGAAAGTTACTGTTGAATTCCTTATTCCATGTAAGAATGTGCTTGCTTTATTGCCTCTGCTGTAACAGCTGTTCAAGGCTCTTTATATGAACTTTTCAATTTTGAATTCTCATTTCAAGTGAGGTTTTCAAAAGTAATGCCATCTGGATTCAGGACACTGATCACCAAGATATGTGCTATACACAAAGCAGGTAATTAATCAGGTAAACACTCCTTTATTCTGGTTCCAGAATACATTTGGGTCTTCTTATGATGGCCACACTATCAGTACAAAACTTATATTGGAGCAAGAGAAACTTGTATTTCTTACAGATTGTCTGTCTTTTAGTAATTCTTCACCTGATAAACACATTAGAGGGTTCCTCTCTGTTTTATTTAAAAGCTTTCCTTTTATGAATAGGTACTGTGGATCCTGACCAAACTCTGTGCCCTGTATTTCACCTTACTCTGTGGCAGAATAATGAATTATCATGAGATTTTTCAAAGAGCAATTTGCACTTTTAGTGGATGGCAAATTGCTAAAAAACAGCTGCTTATCAAGATTGAATATCTCATCTCTGGATTAATGGTGGTTATTGGAGCCAAAAGAAAAAGAGACAGAGAGCAATGAACAGCCCAGGGGACTGGGAGAAACAAAGGGTAATTAAAGGATGAAGACTAATGAGTGTACCAGAAGGAAGGAAAAAAGTGTGAGAAGAAGACAGAAGAGATTTATGAGGCAAAAAAAGCATAGAGTAGAATAACAAAGGATAAGAACAAATGGGGGTTTACCAACAACTGGTAAAGTCAGTAAAACAGTATGGATTGCACAGGAGCAGGTCAGGTGAAGCAAGAAAATGGGGCAATAGGGGTAGAACCACAATAATAAACAATAACACTCTGAACACAACTATTAAGGGTATTCAGGCATAAATTATCAATAAACAAACATTATCTTGTTTGGTAAACACTAAAAATATTTGAGGTTCTTTATTAACTATGTACATGACAGAGGAGAGATGAAAGCCAGTGAGCAGATGTGGATGATGCTGTTCTTCACTGTGATGGTCCTCCTCAGAGCATCAACTCAAGCCACCAAGGATGCAATGACTTTCAGCACAGAGACAGGGTACATTATTGGTTAAGCTTTAGATGTCAGAGCTCCACTATCAAGTGTTCAGAGGTTGGAAACAAGCATTTTGTGAACAAGTTAGAGCAAGACTAAGCACGGGGAAAGATCAGTCAAAGAACACAGTTTTCATGGCACTTATGGCCTGAGATTCACAGGACTTACTTGAATATCTAACAGTGACCATTGACAATTTGTAAATTGAGCAATACTCTCAAGATGCTGCAGAAAGATGTGTATTATTTCATGTGTTTTAGAAGAAATTGAAGAAATCAACCCACTTGACAAAGAGAGGGTAGCAGTTTCAATTACTCTGCATTTCCTATTGGCTGTGCACAACCAATTAATATTCAGGAAGTAGTGCAGTGATATTTTGTAGTCTGAAATACTGAGAGCAAATATTTCACTGTATTGCCTTACTCAGAGAAAAAATCGAGTTTCAGCAGGTAGACAACACCCTGTTGACTGACAAATAGGAAGATGCCTGTGAAATTTAAGACCAGTTTTGGGAAGGCAAGCATCCATAATGAGCACTAGGAAAGAAGGACAGGGTTGTAAATTAGATCAGAATGGGCCCAAGAAATAAAGCCTTGTCATGCAAGGCAGAGTAATACATTTGTTCAAGAACTTAAAACTCCACTTCTTGGGTGCACTGTGTTGTCTAAACCCATTAGCACTCATAAAACAAGAGTGTTAGGTTTAGAAAAGTAATACTGATGTAGACAAACAAAAATGTTATTAATTTATACTTCTAGAAACAAAGTGTTTGTAATGAATTGGGAAGGAAATGGAAGATTTATGGAGGAGTCTATTTTACCTGTTGTTAACATTGCCATTTGGACTCAAACCACTTCCAAGACTGTTTGTGACACATGAAGCAGCAAATAATGTTGTTCTACTGGTTTGGAAAGATCAAAGCTGTGACAGCAACACAGCAAAGCCAGTCCAGCTCCTGAGGTGCATAAATGGCAATCAAACATTGCCATGATCTGGCCCGGCATTAATTCTTAGCTAGCACTCCCATAACCACAAGGATTGGGAATATGGGGAAGTTTATCTAGGTTTTTTTTTTCAAAAGTAGTTATATTTTCCATAACACCAAAACATGATGTTAATAAAATCTTTGGGTCATTTGACTTAAAGTTTGCAATTGAAGCACTAGACAATTCTAAGTTTTTTTCTGATTAAGAAGGGAAGATTCAGCCCAGAGCAGCATAACAATTTAGTTATTTCAAGAACACACAATATTCAAAACTAACACGAGTTTCCAGTAATGTCTGGGGAGTCTCCTGCATGACTTTGCATGCCAAATTCCAGCTTATTCCATTTGTGGCAATGAATACCTTTGTAATTAGAACTGTCAAAGGGCTTCTGAAGAGGGAAAAGTCTCTAAGGACCCGTTTTTTCAATTCCCCTGCAAGTATATAGTAGACCTGTTGGTTCCATTGTGATTATTACTTTGAGGAACAGTGGCCAAGATCAAATGTCAAGGATGATTATTCCTAAGAAAGAAGAAAGTGTAAAACCCTTTTTCAGCAGGCAGTTTGATTATACAGCACATTGGTACATATGTGAACACAATATCTTTTTTCACAAAAAGTAATTATTAAGATATGTGAACATTAAAATTACAGACATTATCCATAATTACAGTATATATTTATATTCTAATCTCTACTAAATTCTATTTTAGCAGTTTATTTCTCTCATAAGAACTGTGTGCCTGTGTGTGGCCGGTAATCCTGTCTCCAGCAGTGGCCAACAATGGAGATCTAGGGAAAAAATTGACACAGCAACAATATAAAAGATGTCCCTGAAGCAATTTTTTAGCATCTAAACATTTACTGATTACTTTTTTTTTTTCTTGCCATTTATCTTAATGGATTAAATCAAGTCTTTAATCTTGTCATAAGCACCATCACCAAAGGCTAAGAACAACGTGAACAAAAATAAATTTTAAGTCAATAAAGTTCCTCTGACATTCCATTACACATTGAGATATATTTACACATAAGATAGTTTCAATAGGTACTGAGTATATTTATTTCCCAGATAATTTTTTAGAGGAGTGAAGAAGACCTACAATTTCAGATTAGTTAATTGTGAGATAACAGACAATGATAATGTTCTTATTTAAGGGGACCGCAATGTAATATTTGAAAGATTCTATAGATGGCACTATTGGAGAACACTTGCCAGTGGTGAAAATAAATAGGGTTTTTATCACAATATTTCTATGAATTTTAAATTATTCAGCAGTTTTCTTTAGCAGGAATAGTTTATGCCACATACATTCATAAAATCTATTATGGTAATTTTTCTTGACTTCAAGACATGATAACAGAATGCCACTGCCTTTTTCACAAAGAAACAAGTTAATAAATAGACTTCTTCAACTGTATATTAGGCTCTGAATTCCATAGCTACTAATATTGCCTGTCAATGTACAACTCTTGAAGAACTAAAAGAAGATATAAAGAGTTTTCATTGTTCCAGCCTTGGTTTAATGAGATACTTGTCAAGCAATAAAGCCACTTCCTTGATGAACAAAGGGTGAGCAACTTCCTTGAGCCATGTTTATTCAGCTCAAGTCAATTTCCTACATATTATTTTGATGTCAAATTCCATTATTCTGATATAAAAGTACAGCAAATTTTTGAATATACCTGATAAACTGACAGAAAAAAACCCTTTCCTTTTGAAATAATTTTTACTATAAGTATTTTTTACTTTCTACACAGTATTGAATGTTACTTGACATATTTTGACTACTATTGTAAGATAAATTAATTCACAGTAAGATTTAGCTCAACTTGTACATGATAAAACACCTTATATACACAGTCATGTGTATATACCTCATGTTGGGTTTACCTGAAAATGCAGTTAGACTTGCACAGTCTGTTTCATAGTTAGCATTTGGACACTTTTATTTCTACGTTTAACCACAAGAACAATTTATTATTGAGTCACAGTGACTATTGTCACTATTGTCTTTTAGTCATTTAAGCAATACCAATCCCATCAAGCTTTTTTTCCAGTGACATTTTTTGAAAACTTGTGGCAACACAAGAAAATGTTTAAGTAGTAGCCATAGCATTCATGTTGCATAAGGATAAAATGTGTTGTTGAAATTTACCTGAAAAGCAATCTAAGCTTTCAGGTTTCTCATTAACAGTCCAGTAAACCTAATATTCATGTCAGGCACAAGGGAACATGCATTTGTAATATTTATTTGTATAATTTAAAATATCAAGAAGAATAAAATTAGTTACCTACTCAAATACATCATATATAAACCCAAATGGAAGTCATGTATGATAAAATGAAGGAGATGATAATACCCTCTACACCAAGTCAGCCATGTCATCATGGGATGTGATATCCTAATAAAAATTCAGTCATCTACTTACCACTCCCTCCAGTCACCCAACTGAGTAAGAACAAGACCCAGCCAGCTAATTAGCATTTAGCAGGATGACTCTGAAATTATTTAGACTTCCTCTATGAGCGTGAATAATATGCTGGAAATGTGCTTGCCACCTTACTTTGCAAAGGTGTTCAGAGTTAGGTAGGTAGGTAGTTAATGGTGGGAACTGGTTTTAAAGCAAAGCACCTAGATTTAAGTGTCTAAATGTGAGCTCAACATATAAGTTCCTATTATGAGTTTAAAGCTTTGAGAGTGTTTCTCATCCCATAGGGATGGGACTGGTGTCAGGTCTCAAAGACAACTTTGCTGAGGAGCCCCAGAAGGAGTTTCCTCTTGCATTGCTTCAAAAGCATCTTTAAATACCCCATGATTCTGTGCTGAATTACACTGTAGCACCATTAAGATCCACTTCATCTGGACCCTGACTCACAGACTGACTTGAAGGCTGGGCCCGAACACTTGCCTCATCACTGTGGAACTGATGTTTCATTTGCCCTAGCTCAGGTGTGGGGAGGCTTGATCAGACTTTACCAAGCACCAAGCAAAAAAATTGAGCCAGACATGGCTTTTTCTATGTCTTATGTTATTAGGTCCTCACTCATTTGAACAGTGACTCACATTTCCTTTCCCCTTCTTTTTGGAAGCTGGAACAGATTGCCCAGAGAGGCTGCAGGGTCTCAGTCACTGGAGATATTCAAGAACTGTCTGGACACAATCCTGGGCCATGGGCTCTGGGATGACCCTGCTTGAGTAGGGAGATTGGACCAGGTGATCCACTGTGGTCCCTTCCAACCATGCTCTGATTCTGTGTAGCATCATCAGATACTAGTATTCAGCTTAGAAAACAGAGCCATTAATCAGAAGTATTTGTGTAAATGCCTGTGGTGGTTACAATGCATCCCACGGTGCTAAGCCTTCTAGTGAGTAATGCAGTAGTTACACAGCAAAGTTCCTACCACTTTAGCTTATAGGGTCAGCAAAGGCATCCATTTACCTCATTTGTTTTGGCAAAGAGTTTCTCAGGAGTAAGCATATGTAACACAGATGTTGTCTTGTGCAAGTTTAGCTGCATTTCTTATTTTCTTATCTTAGGTGAGAAACAAAGTTTGCTGCCAAGAAAATGGCATTAGAATTCCTCAGCCTCTGATGTGTTAGTTTTGTATACGCCTGCCATAAAAGAAAATTGAAAAGCTTAAATTGTCATATTTTTCACCTTAAAAGTTTGTCTCTCTGTAGAAGCAATTTTGCAAAAATGAAATTTCATACTGCTCACCTCTGTGCACTGTGGTAGTGAATGCATTCTGTTATGGGATAAGGGTGCACGGATGGGTTCCACGCATCTGTCAAACCAGATTTTTTTCCATGCATATAATTAGTACTTGCAGGATCTACAGGCCATTCACAAGAAAATTATAAGTCATTCTAGTACTTCCTATAGTTACTCCTGCTGCATTGTGACAAAATATGTTACTTTCTGACACTTGTAAAATATATTTATTGGGAATAAGCATACTTTTTAAAGATAATGAAAATAAAATATTTGCATCTTAGAAGTTCCAGAATGAAGTATATTAAATAAAGTATTGTATTTGATATCTATAAATCAGGATAATGCCTCCTTACTAAAGAATTCTGACATCTGTTGCTGAAACTGTGGGTCTTATTTTTTAATACTCTATCTGAAATATGAAACCATAAACTTAATTCTTTCTCTGAGTGATGCTATAAAATTACGTTTTATCCTTGTTCTCTTTCTCTGCTTCAAGGCTTTTTATCATAGCAGTCTTCCTTTCATATCCTTCCCAATGACAAGCAATATAGCATTTCAATCCTGCTGATTTTGCTCTCACACTAGTCATTGTCCATGCTTTCTCCATAAGCAGCAAAGAATTAACTACATTGATAAAGTGAAACTGAATCTGCTTTAGAGACTTTCAGATACCTCATTACACACTTTGCCTAAGGCGACCTTTTAAGCAGCAGCACATTTTCATGTAAGATTGACAACTGTGGCACAGTTCCTCCACATGTAGGTCTCACTGTGCAAAAATCTCCTAAGAGGAGACTGACTTACAAATGATGCATGGAGAAAAAAATGTCTATGTACAAAACTAATTATTATTACTGACTTTTTTTAAATATGAAGACATCAGTATAGGGATTTTAACTACTAATGGAGAGCCTTGCCTTACCTACTGAAAAAAAATCCATATGGAATAGTAAGTATTACTCTGTCTTTTGTACCTGACAGTGTTTATAAGTGTTGGTGATGTAAAGTACAGCACCAAATCTGTTTAGCAAGCTTTATTATAAATAAGAATTTATGATGATATCAGCCTTGATATCATCCAGGGTAATTGTTATTCTAAATGCTTCTATTTTTGTGAACCCTTAAGTACAGATGCCAGGAACTTCATGCTTTAGACATTATGTAATACATTACTACAGACACTCCCTAGCCTTGATACCATGCATAGCAGCTATTGTGGTACTGAGGATGGGAATAATTTGAGAATATAAACATAGATTGAACAACAGCCCATCAAAAGCCTTATTCTGATCATTCAAGCATTTAATAAATCCGTTATAATTGATATTCCAGTGATTAAAACTTACTTTTAGACTTACTGAGATTTTTACATGCCATCAAATCCATGTACCTTCATCATAAATATAATCTGTAATCTACCAGGGAGAATTAATAAAAAGGTCAGTTGTGCAGTTACTGCCCATTCAAGAGGTATCCTCAGGTCAGGTTATGCTGATAACAGGTGAGAGATCTGGATCCTCTCTAGTCATGCATCTGCCTGCTGGACACTGTCCACGTGGGATACCTTGAACCCTATTCTGAGGGAGGCGATGTGACAAACAGACAAATCACGGGAGCTTGCAGCACGCTGGCTTTATTCCAGTCTGATATCTCAGGCCCATCTGTGATAGGCAGTGCAAGGTGCAGCTGGGTGGTGAGTGGGTTCACCAAAAGATGCCCTGCAGAAAACTTGTATGTGGAAAGGTAGCAAAAGGTATCTCAGAATGCAAGGACATCCTGAAGGTATATTTGACTGAGAGGAAGTTAATAAACAGCAATGAAATTGGGAGCACCAAAATGAGGAAAGATGTTGGTCTCTTAGAAGGGAAACAGCACAGCTTCAGCTGGAAAATGAAGAAGTGAGAAGGGAACACTTGCAACTCAGGCATTTAATACTGCTGTTTAACTAAATAGTAAAAACAGTTTATCACACACAGGTCTAAATACACCCTGCACATCTATATAGCTTCATTTATTCCAGCAAACCCACAAATACAATAAACTAACAACTACATGATCATGAATTAGCTAATAACTAACATGATTAGAGAGATTATTTACAAGACCATGCAGTTACAGGACAAGGGGGAATGGCTTCAAGCTGAAAGAGAGTAGGCTGAAATTAGGTATTAGGAAAAAAATCTTTGAGACTAGTGAGGCACTGGAACAGGGTACCCAGAGAAGTTGTGGATGCCCCATCCCTGAAAGTTCCCAAGACCAGGTTGGATGGAGTCCTGAGCAAGCTGAGCTAGCAGAAGATGTCCCTGGCCATAGCAGGGGAGTTGGACCTAGATGATCTTTAAGGTCCCTTCCAAGCCAACCCACTATGTGATTCTTTGATTATATAACTCAAATATGCAATGTTGTTAAAGTGGGAAAAACTTGAAATTGTTTCAAGTCACATAAACATTATAGAAAAGTATAATAATTTATCAGTTGTCTGAAGGCAGTTGAACCAGCCTGATTGTGTAGTGGTATAAGAACAATCAGCACTGAGGGAATAGGTAAGACAGAATGAGTAAGTTGTGTATAGCTCAAAAGTGTACATGTATCCTAACTGTAATCGTGTGGGTGTTCTTTTTCACTATAAGATAGGACGATTTGAATTATCAAACAGCTCAGTATGATTATCCTAAAAACAAATTTCAGCAACAACTAAAGAACACTTCCCACTTTAAAGGTACATTCTTATGACACACAAAACAGCTCATTACAAATCCTCCACTAGGATTTTCATCAGTATGGTGAGAAAATAAATGTTTATTTTAACTCCTGCAACAGTATTTTGCATTGCAATTTCTAAACAATGAAATTTACACTTATACTTATTTGAAAATGAATGCTAACAAGATCACATTTATTTTGCATTAGAACTGCAGCCTTGATTGTTGAGGAAAATTAGGCACCCAGAAGACAATGACATTGATTTGCTATTATCTAAGTTTTATTTTGTATCTAGGTTATTTTTATTGTGTGAAAAGGGAAGGATGGAGAATATTATCTACAGCATTTAAGTACTATACAAAATAACTGGTTCCATAATAATGCAATATTAAAATATCTTTCAAAATATCTTTCAGATGACATTTCCTCTTGTATTTTTCAGATATTTCCATTAGTGATGCATCCTTCAGAAATAATGAATCATCATGGATGTCATTTGCACCCTTTTATATCCGGCATAAGACCCATATTAAATTGCAGTTCCAGCCTCTCTCTCCAGATGGTATCCTGTTCTACACTGCACAGCATCTGGGTACTCAGTCAGGTAAGGGGATTCCAGCTTGCTGCTACCATACAGCCAGGTACTTTTGTGGAAAAGAAAGGGAATACATCGGGGTGATTCAGGCATTCAGTCTCCGTAACCCATTGCCCATGGTGGCTGGATTCTGTCACAGAATCAAAGAATGTTAGGGGATTGGAAGGGACCCTAAACATCATCTAATCCCAAGTCCCCTGCCATGGGCAAGGACACTTTCCACTAGACCAGGCTGCTCAAGGCCTTGTCCAACCTGGCCTTGAACCCTGCCAGGCATGAGGCATTCACAAATCCCCTGGGCAACCTGTTCCAGTGTCTAACCACCCTCACAGTAAAATATATCTTCCTAATACCTAAAATTTCCTCTCTTTCAAATTTTCATTACTCATTGTGCTGTAGTTCCCAACAAAGTTCCTCTCTGGCTTCCTTGATTCCCTCCAGATAGGGGAAGGTTGCTGTGAGGTCCCCAAAAACCTTCTCCAGACTGAACAGCCCCAACTTTCTCAGCCTGTCTTTGTAGTGGAGTTTCTCCAGTCCTCTTATCAATATTATGGACTTCCTCTGGACTACCTCAAGTAATTCCATGTCCTTCTTACACTGGGGACATCAGAACTGTATTGTACAGTTGATTTGAACTGTGAATAATCAAGTTCAAAAGAAAAATTACCTGCAAAACCAAAGTTTTAGATAGTGAAAAAGCCAGCAAGTACTTAATGAACTTATTTAATAGTTCAGGAAAACACTTCCCCCTCAAAGTGACCACAGCCAGCTTTTTAGAAGCTACACTAAGATTCTCACATTGGGGAGCTGGCCCAGTGTTTTACATGACCAAAACCAAAGCCATATAAAAACTGATCAAACAAGTGAAAGTGAACAGTGAAACGATGAGGCTTCTCAGAAGTGTAGCTTTTTATTATATAATAAAACTGGAAAGTGTGCTGGTGCAGCTTGTAAAACATGCAAGTTCTGCATTTCCCAGATATGCACAGTGACAAACAAATCTAAATAAAATATTTATAGAAGTATTTTTAATATTACTAAGTTAACGTTCCTAAAAATTCATGTCAAGAAAACATACTTTGATAGTGTAAGTACATTCTAAAATTTAGTCTTTAAGGTGTACATATTTGTAATTACTGTATTAAAATACTCAGTTGCATTTAAATGTTGATTGCAGTTTTTTAAAGAGAAGCATTATGTGCAATCCATAACATCATCTTAGAACAAATTTTTCTCTTCCTTTCTTCTAGTCCTCAAGTTTTGAAAGATTCAGGAAAAGCTAATCACCTGGCTTTTTATTTTTGCCTTCATATAATCCTGTTAAATGCAGGCCAGAATTAGATTGATGAAAGACCTAGAAGTATTCTTAGCTGCCAGCAGATGAGATAGAGATTTCTGTTGAAGATTAGTATAGAAAGCACTTCAAATAAAGCTTAGTCTTCTAGACAGTTATTTAAGAGGTAATAAATTAATTGATGAAATCACAGGATTTTATTTTTGAAATTTCTTTTTAATAGGAAATAATTATAATTTTTTTTACCTCACTAGGCAACGCTATTTTTTATTAAAGAAATGAGCTGACTATGCAGCTAATTTAGCAATGATACTGAGTAGCACAGTTATGCATCTGCTTGGTTTGTCACCCACATAAACACTACACTGTGACCTTTCCTTCAGGGACATGTAGCACCAAATAATCCTCCCATCATTAAAAATAAAATCACATATTTAGTAGGTGAAGGAGAAAACACAAGACTTCTGTTGAAATATTTTCTTCCAGCTTTGTTCTTCTCAAAGAACATGAAAGAACTTTCTACAAAGGACAAGTCTCCTTACTTTGAAGTTGATCTGCTGGTTCTAGCTTCTATTCCTCTAGAAATATCACTACTCCAGTACACACATTAAACACCTCAAAAACTGGCATAAAATGGAAAACATCCTGTGAATTTGTTAGCCTAATTTCCTATAATTGCCAGTCATCCATTTTGTTGCTTTGTCAACTATTTCTGAATGTGCATCATGACTCTAAGTATGGTACTGTGGATTTCTGTGGGCCCTAAGAAAATAATCTCCAATGTCTGACAAAATTTATGTGGCTGGCAATATTAATAATATGTTGGGGATAAAACCCAACGCAAGAAGTGAGTTGACTTCAGAAATCTGAAGACAGAATGACAAGGGATCTTTCTTCCCCTCTGACTACTTGCTCTGTAGTAGCAGTCTGTAGTCTGTAGATGCTCTGCATCTGGGCAAGGTCTCTGCATGTGGAGCATGCAGAACTCACGTGGAGTCCAGCACACTGTTTGTAGAAGGCCAGCTCACTTCACATTTTCTCAAGGGCAGTGTATTCTATTTTTACCAATGAAAGCATGAGACTACTAATGATTAAACAGCCTCTACTTCAGACAGGGCTTGCTGGATGCCCACCAAGTGCTTGAATAAGCTATGTAGGACAGTCCATTTACAGAGCAACCACTCTATATACTTGGAGGCCTTGACACTCTGGGTAAAAGGCAGTTTAAAAGGAGCTCTGCTTTTTTGTTGAGTCACAGCTTTACTGAAGCTTTACTTTTGTTAGCAAAAGTGGAATAAGCCATAGACTGCCTGCATTATTCCAGAGTTCAGGCCAGGGTGATGGAAAGGTTTGTTCCCCAAAGAGATGAGAACGAACAGTCATGCTACATGACTAAGAATGAAGTCAGGTCAATAAACGAAATGGGATGACTCATGCTAAATTTAACACTCAACATTTGCAACAGCAGTTCTCTGTCTCTCTTTAGCCGGATTATGTCACCTACCCAGTCTGAAAAACCTAAAATCTTTAACTCCTTTTATTTAAGGCATTTCAATTTATAAATCTATAACATGAAAATAAGAAAATGCCAGTACAAGTGTGTGATGTCTGCATGATTTTCTAAAACATTTCTTATCATGAAAACTGATGGAACTGGACTAAAAACCTTTGGAAATATTGAGAACTTTTAAATACCTAAAAGGCAGGAGTATTGTTTTCCTAATCAGAAAGAAATTGATCATCCACTCACTTTTAAAACAAGAATTTGAGTGATTAAGTCTTTTTCTCTTTGCAGCCATATTTCCTTAGCTAACAGGGACATAATTTCTGCTTTGTTACTAGCTTTGGAATAATCTGTATGGACTAAACCAGCAGTGTAGGAAGCAGAACTGACAGCCAGCTGTGTGACAGAACAGACATCCCCACTGTTTGAAATCTGTTGCATATGAAGTGTTTGTTATAGTTACCCATTTGACACTGACAAGCAAACAAAAAACATTTAGCAATTGAGGCTGCTCAAGTAAGGTGGCTCCTTCCAGCTGCCAAAATGTGTCAGGGTGACAGTGATGACTAAAGGAAGCACAGTAAATTTCTTTACAAAGAAAAAACACATTTTGGAAAGGTGTAGCTGAAAAGTCTAATGTACAAATGGATAAGTGGATAAGTGCCCATGCTTTGCAGATGCATGGGCACTGTTTGCAAGGTTGCTCTGGATCCCAGCTATGCCCTTCCTGCTATGGGATGGTGCTCCAAACTGAAGCTGGACTCTACCTATTGACACACTGATTTTTTTACATCATTTGAGAAATATACAGGCTTGACTTGACATCAGTTTTCAGTCTTGCACGAGCTGTGACATGGAACTCCACACATGGAACAGAATAAATTGTAATAATCCATGGAAGCATATCCATGGGGTAGATTCTTTAAGTTAATGTTAGGGGCAGAGGCTATGGTCACCCCTAGGTAAAAGATCAAGTTACAACAGCTGCAACAAGCTCCTTTACCTTGTCAGCCAGCTGGTACCTAAGATGCACACACTCAGACAAGGGCAAAGACAAGGTTAACAAACTTAAAGGAAGGCAGTTTCAACCATATTGACATATTACCAGCTAGCAATCAACAGCAGAAGCTGCAGAGGGTGGGAAAAAGGCTCATCTCTTCTCTGTTCTTCGTTCCCTCGTTTTACCCCATTATAGCCCTTTCTTTTCTTCCCTGTTTTCTCCCCTTGGCCTTGGGCTTTACTCTGGCTACTGGAAATGCTCAGGAGACACGTGAAGGACAACGGCTGGTCAGTTAGATTTCCTCTCAGGTGGACACCTCCTAGACAAAAAAAGTTCTGCTGCTGGAAGAATATGTAAGGGATGACAGTGTAAGAGATTGTGGTTCAGGTCCATGGAAAATCATACAGGAGCACAGGATGAGAGGAAAACTGTGAAGAACAGAATGATAAAAAAAAAGAATGAAAGCAATGAGACTTCAGCTCAGCAAGGCAGGAAGAGCAGTGAGCAGATACCTCTTGCAGATGTCATGGTTACAAGATGCATCATGCCAATACGAGGCAGGAATACTGCTCGAGACACAGGCACTTCATTATGGTGGATTAACAAGGTCAGTTTGGAATGAGGATGAGCACATAGCAGAACCTAGAGTAAGAGGTTTTATTAACTGTGAGTGATTCCCATGAATGTTACTACTTATGAGGACAAAAGGCTCAAATGATCACCAAGATGGTGCCAGTGATCAATAACAACTTTGAAAAAAATGGTGGAAGGAGAGTGGAGGAAATGCTACTCAATACTGCAATGATAGAAACTGGCACTCTGGGCTTGAGCTAGAGGACAGAGGGTGAGGTAAAACCAACAGAAGGCACAGACTGCAAACATACATCCAGAGGTGCTGTCTCAGGCCTCCAAAACAAGTCAAGGAACCAAGGCTCTAGATGTTCAGTAATCAGGAAACTGCAGCATAGGGCTCCTGGGACATTTAAGCTGCAAGAAGCTGCTGAAGCACTGAGCTCATCAAAGCCTCCATCCTCAGCTTAGCATAGAGGCTTCTGCTCAGTAACACAGGATGAGACAAAAGACAAGCAACGCATGGCTTAAAGAAATCTAACTCTTCAATAGTTCCAGGACTAATCAGTGAGTTTTGAGCACACAGGGAGCCTTCAGAGACACTTGCATCTGTGTATCACTGACACTATGGTAACAGCAGCAAAAAGTGAACATCACTGACTACAAGATTCCATCCACTACTACAAAACTCACTTAAAGGTATGTTCTAGAAGTTCCTTTGGCCATGCAAAGTAGTGGAGATCCTTCTTAATTTTCAGTGGAGAGTAGGAAAAACCTCAGGTATGCTTTTAACAGGTTAAAAAAGGCCTTGCCTTACACATACACACCAGAGCACAAGGATAGACTTAAGTCACTGTGGGGAAAAGACCTTAAAACAGAAATGTTAAAATACCATGCAGAATGCTGTCCCAGCTCATAGTGTGTCAGCCTGAGACACTCTCACACTGTGTTCAGCCCTCCTAGGAAATACATCTGTATTAGGCATATTTGGTAGTGTAGGCAGTAAATGCTGAGATCTTTACCCTACACAGTTGTGCAAATTGAATATTATCACATTTTTTACTCTGGTGATGCTTCTGACCTGAACAGGACATCTGGAAAGAGAGTGCAATTTTCCTAGAATGCATTTCCAACTGTATCACGTTTTGACAAATTATAACGCAAAAAAGTTTCCTATGGTAACATGCTCACTGCTTGAGCATGATCCATCCCCTCTTAGAATAGGGGTGTACAGACACATCTGCATGTCCAGATAAAGACTAAACATGAACACTGTCACCATTTGGAAGCGTTTAAAATTTGACTGTGATACTGTAACCAATTTGTTGAAGAGACTTACATACATATTCATAGTAGCAGCAAGCTGAAAATCTTTGTGATACAATCAGAATTCATCATAAGAAGTCATACAGGAAGATACTATTACAAATAATCCAGATCTCAGAGTAGCACTTGGATGTACTTTTAGGAGACTTTTCATTATCTCCCAGTCTTAGGAACTGACTACTCAAGACACAGGGCTGACTAGCTTTCTGGGAATTCTGACATCCAGTATGGGAGCAGGTGAGACTTGTACACATGAGAAAAACATGAAAATAAAATTATGAAATAAAATTCACCCCTGCTTTGGACTTCTGGCTTCTGATATAAAATAGAGACAATCTACTCTGAGGCCAGAGCAACTCTGACCTTCAGTCACTTGGTGAAAATCCCAAACTAGGACTTGCAGGTAGAAGTGCTGTTTTATCTCCAGATCAGGCTCTTCCTTAAGGCAATGCCTGCTACAAAATTCCCTTCCCTTGACAATAAAACAATCTTTTACCATTTGGGCTATTAAAAAAAAAAAATCACTGTTTTACTGAAACAGGGAATATTACAGGGGCAGGAAGGTGCATCAGAACAGAACTGAATGATGTTAATAATTTTGTTCAATGCCCAGGGTCTTGACATGTTGCAGTTTAAAGGCCCAGCTAAGCTACACTAGCCTACTTCAAAAGAAGATTCAACCTTACTGACACAGGTTGCTTTACAGTTCCTTGCATCCAACAGGCTGGCCAAAGACTTGTGTGCAGAACAAAAGAACTGTAAGTGCCTCTCTCAGGAGTCTCACTGCTTTTTTTTATGACACCACTGATGGAGATTAATAGCCCATAGTAAATGAGATGCTAATCTAAAAAGCCAGAAGTAAGGTTGTGTCTCCTGTGCATAGATCGTATTTTCAAGAAAGTGGGGACCAGCTATACAGTCTAGTGCTGGAAAAACTAAGGCTGAAGTCTCCTTCATGATTAACAAAAATAAACTCCCTCAGAAATGTCTCTGGCCACAGGTTAAATGAGACAGGTCTGAGAAATTATCAAATTGAAATAGTAAAAACCACTCTGCTTCATGGTCTCCTATACAGACTGTTGAGAAGAGAAAATCAGTGGCAAGAATGGCATTTGTTTAAACTGGTGATGCAATTCCTTTGATGACATTGGCCTGTACAGGCTCCAGCTGTGCAATCTGGCCCTCAGAGACAGGGCAGATGGAGATCCCTCGGTTGAAAATATTACTGGTTGCTAAATTGAAAAGCATCAAAGACAAGCCCATAATTTCCCTTCACTTTAAGAGGAATTTTCTTGGATAGTGAACACACAGCACTTTACATGACAGTCCTAAGATGTTTTCAGCCAGTTGACTCTAGTAATATCTATGATGATAAACTTCATGGAGAAATACTGACTGCACCCTAGGATGAACTTTCAGATCCCAAAATTTATCTCAACACTCTGTTGTTCTTGCCAACAACTAAAATGGCAAGTGATATGTGACAAGAGAGAGTTTAACCAGAGGAGTAAGAAAGGCCTCAGGGAGAGGTGAAATTGGAAGTGTCATTTTTTTTTTTTTTGTTCAAGAGTAGCAGAAGTTACTCCAGTTTGAAGTGAGCCTTCAAATTTGTGCCAGAACAGAGTATTAAGCAATAACCTATTTACATTGTAGACAGCAGATTTAGTAACACAGATTTGTTCTTGCAATAAGACTAAGATTCCAAAACATATAACTGTCAAATGTGCAAAGCCACCAAAGTCCTCCCCTGCAGGCCAGGAAGTCTTGGAGAACTGCCAGTTTCTCCAGGTCTTGATTACAGGTCAGATACAACAGCAACCCTGGTCAGATGTTTTCCTCCTTCCTAGACAGCAAAATGTGAGTACTTGTGTCCTTACTCAAGTCTGCATGTCCAGGTAGGAGAAGGAATCAACAGCTGCCAAAGAGGTAGTTCAGACACTTTTCCTCATGTTCTTTTCTTACCCTAGGATTGAGGGCCTGATAAAAAACATAGACAAGCAGGTTATCCATACTCCTGAAACAAAGCACGATCAATGCATTGAAACTATGTACTGAAAAATCAAGAACATTTAAAGCCACATCACTAAGCAGGAGAAATCACAAGTGAAGGAAATTATATTAATTTTCTGGGAAAAAAAGGAATAAAGAAGGTACTCAAAAAGAACACTAAATACAGGGAAGTAAACCAGATCATCACAACTGGAACTAGGAAGCTAAAAGGGAGCACCAGAGTTGAAAGAAGAGATTTTTTCTTGTTCTTCCCATGGGTATCTGGAGCTGGGAAGGTGAGGCATGATGTGCTCTACAGCACTAACATAACTGAAACATCTCCAGCCTGCCTAAATGGCAACCTGAACATGTCTTGAATAGGGAGGTATAATTTTGGCAATTTTCACAAGCCTCTAGTAAATTAAGCCATTCAATTTCACTACAGGCAATGTAATCCAAGGATTAGAAATACTCAATAATTAAACACATGTGAAAGCAAACTTCATCATTCTACTGATAGGTCCACCCTTAGGAATGTTGAATCTTTAAGGAAACTGGACTGGTAACTATTAGGAAAGCTTGCATTCAAATTTAACAAACATATTTGCCAGTTTAATAAGCTGATGCCTATTATTTCCAAAGTAAGATATAAAAGTTATATTGAACAGGCAAGCCTCAAAAAATTTGAGAACATAACTTTAATTTGCAAACTTTTCTGCTGTCTTCTTCTGCTTCCCTGTCACCTTCCCCTATTAGGCTCTATTGCTGCACTTACAAACTGCTCCAGCTCCCATTTCCTAACCTTTCCCAGTTTTCCTTCTTCATACTTGAAACTACAGTTTGAAGTGGTATTCTCTCTCCTTTTACACTGTCTGTAAGGCCAGAAACACTGATAGCACAAGAAGAGAGAACTCCCTTCTAATACTTCCTGTCAGGAAGGCCTCTAGAAGAGCAATGCAATAAAAAGCTTATCTGTTCCTACAGCTGTCAGATTATTAAACCCAAAACATCCCTGTTGTGAAAAGGAGCCTTCAGGGCAAGCAGAGTATGTCTGGTGCAGACAAAACTGTTAATTAACTGACAAATCCATCAAGCCTTTATTCAACATACTGAAGTTGAGAGTATTTCTGCCTTTGTAACTTTGCCAAAACTTTTTTCTTTTCCATGGGAACACTGATTCACACTTCCTGGATGCCAAAGTGATCCTGTTGGCTCCTACCTCAATTATCTACACAAAATTATCTGCACAAAAGCAGAGCATTTCAGAAGGTTGGGCTTATTACTTTGAGGCAAACATGAGCTCAGTTTCCAATAATGAAAAAAAAAAAAAAAGAAGGCTAAGAGCAACTCATCAGGGAACATTTCCCTTTGTGTGACGTAGATATAACGATGGTACAAGGAAACGCAGGCATGAAAGCATCAGAATCATTAATACATTGCTTTTCAGTGCACCCACTCTAAAAATTAATAATATTTTATACTGTTTTTTTACAGGTGACTTTCTATGTATATCATTAGTAAATGGATTTACACAGTTACGCTACAACCTTGGAGACAGAACAGTCATCCTACAGACCCTTCAGAAGGTCCACACAAATGGGAACACATGGCACTTACTCAATGCAGGAAGAGTTGGTAATGAAGGCTACTTGGACCTGGATGGTATCAACATTACTCAAAAAGCTAGTCCTGGAATGAATGCACTAGACACACACTCAGATTTTTTTGTTGGAGGGGTATCCTCCTTAAACCTTGTTAATCCAATGGCAATAGAAAATGAGCCCACAGGTTTCACTGGTTGTATTCGAGAAATTGTTATAAACAACAGGGAACTGAATCTTACCGTGACTGACCCCAAAGGTGGAGCCAACATTGGTGACTGTGATGGAACAGATTGTGGTTACACTGTGTGCAAAAATAATGGTACATGTCACGTTGAAAACTCAGGCTTTTCTTGTTCTTGCCTGAGAGAGTGGACAGGGACCATGTGTGAACAATCTATTCACTGTTCACAAAACATGTGTGGGTCTCACGCGCTTTGTATTCCTCAGCCTTCTTCATTTTCATATACCTGTGCATGTGCACTAGGCTGGACAGGTAAGTACTGCGATACCAAAATCAAATTTTATATAGCAAAATTTGTTGGCAACTCCTACATTAAATACACTGATCCTTTTTATGGAAAAAGAGACCTCCAGTACAGCCGTCTTTCTTTAAATTTTACTACCAATCAAACTGAAGGCTTAATAGCATGGATGGGAAAAAGTGAAGATGAAGATAATGACTTCCTTGCCATTGGTCTTGCCAATGGAACTTTAAAAGTTGTGATTAATCTTGGAGAAAGGATCTCTGTTCCTCTAATGCATAGGAAGTATTTCACCTGTTCTGATGGAAGATGGCATTTCACTACTGTAGTTCAAAACCAAACTTGTATTAAGGTTTATCTTGATGAGGAACTAATCCTTTTTGAAGATATTGACCCACAAAGGAAATACACTGCTTTGAACTATGGTGGCATTTGTTACTTTGGCGGGTTTGAAATTGGCAAGGAAGTCAATATAGTCACTATAGGGCTTTTTCAGAAGGAATTCATTGGTAAAATTAAAGATGTTGTGCTCTTCCAAGATTCTAAAAAGATTCCGCTGATGAAAGCAGAAGGATATAACATTCATGATGGAAATTCTGAAAATTAATTAAAAAAACTGTCCAAGACACTTTTAAAAAGGATAAAATTCCTTCTCCTCCTGTTTATTGTGTTAGCTGGTAGTGTATGACTCAGAAACAAACTTAGGAAAGCACTTAAAAAGTAATAAGGGACAAATCTATGTGGAGTATTAATAGCATAAACATATAAAATATGATCAATTGTTTTCTTCATATAGTTATTTATATATACTCTTTAGCATTTATTTGAAAATAATGGGAAAGTCTGAAGGTTTGGGTTTTTTTCTTTATTGTGCTGGAAATAGTTTTGTAAACAAAGAGGTAGTGATTAGTTTAAAAAGCAAACCATCATTCAAGTGTTGTTTGTTGCTTTATGAGAAAAGACAACTGTTACCTGTTTCTCCAACTGTTGAATATTATTAGACTGTTTATTTTATAATATTAAGGTCCAGTCTAAAAACTGAAATTGGTGGGGGAAGAAAAGGTGTGCTTGAGGCAGAAAGCATGTTTACTGTAATGAGAATTTCAAAAAATGCAACAGCTGTAATTACTTGTGAAGCCCACAAAGACTCTATTTAGGTAATGACGTTGTTCTCCCTCCCTTCTGAGTGTGTCCACCCTGTATGTATATATTTAAGAGGGCAGAATGCAAGTTTCAAGTCTGCTAAAATATTAAAGAATGTTTTAAAGAGCAAAAAACATATATAGTTTTAGAGAAAGAAAACAGGCCTCCTGGTTTTCTCCAGCAGAGGTCTCCCCTATTTGATTACATGAAAACTTTTGGCTTTAATAATTTATAACTGGAATGTGCCAGTCTGCCTACAAGTAACATTTATTCTTAAGACCTTAAAAAGTCCAAGAACTGTTCTACTTTACCTGTAACTTTCTGGCTTATATGCCCCTAAATGACATTTCAAATTTTTGTACAGAGGTTTTGGTCATAGTAAACCAAATTTCTGCAAATATATTTTTCATTAATTGATAATCTCAAAAGTAAGTAGAGCTGTTCGTACATAAATACAAAAAATCAATTCCTTCTCATAAAGCTGTATTATATTCTGCTTTAGGAAGCAATAAAAAAATAAAATTCTATTTTAATGTGCTTACACCAATAATGTATGATAGCATCTACATTTCTCATTTGATGGCTGGCTTACTAAATAAGTAAAATTATTAAATAAAAATAATAGTGATTGATTAGTATATTTTCCTTTTTTATTTTACTACTGCTCAAAAGCACAGTAATAACAAACCATTACCTTCTTGCATGGAAATTCTCTGAATGCAAGTCTTCAGCATATACCTGTCAGAAACAAGTAACTATTTTGGGGAGGAGAGGGAAGTTAGGATGGGGTGTGTGCTACAGAGCAAAGGCCAGAAGCACCTAAAACTAGGTGACACACCCTTGCTTCCACATCACCATACTTAACCTGTAGTAATGAAAGCACTGTCAAGTCAGTTACAGGTGACTTAAAGATAAGTAAAGCACATGGGAGCTACATCAAGATGTTTTATTAAGCATCTGCAAACATCTTTGTGAGGTTCATTCTATTTTCTTCAGCTGCTCTGAGTCCCCAAGTGATCAGCCTGATGCAAGAGAGCTTCTGCAAGTCTTCCAAAAGGCAACTCATGAAGCCCACCTGGCATTAGAGCTGTCCCCAGATTCTTTTCCAGTTTTTCTAAGTAGGGTCTTTTATGGCCACATGATGCTGGAGAAGGAAGCATATTAAAGTTTATCCTGTTCTCTCTGGGGTTTCTGGTGTACTGCCAGTTCCTCAGCAGTCCACACTGCCTTTTGTGACCTGAGCAGTGATTCAGTGTAAAACAAGGAACGAGTAATCGGAGCACTTTCAGCTAACACAAATGTTGGAAGGAGAGTGACTGAAGGCAATGGAGAAGTAAAATTCTTTATTCCTGTAGTAGCAGGATTTATTCCCATTACACTAACTCACATCCTAGGAACAAATCCTGGAGACTTTCGCTGTTTGTTAATTTAAACACTTAACAAAACTCTCCCTCAAGAGCTGTTTTGCTGTGGCTCTCTTCAGGTTTTACATACACAAAGCAGGTGGGCAAAGCACTCAGCAAACTTGAGAAATGTTTACATATTCTTTTAAACAAATTATTTCTGGTAATTCTGGTAGAAAGCATTCCCATCCCTTCCATACAGGCAGTTGCAATTTCCACTGCTTCCAGTTTATTTTCAAAGCAGAGATGGATGCACATGTGAGAGGCAGATCACCAGTGACCTTGGAGTAACTACTTCTGAATGGATCAAAATAAATTCTTCATATGCAGAGCTGTCAATTTAAAACTTAGTCCAAAAATGAGAACGCTTTGGTGCATTTCTGTGCCTACAGAACTAGGTGCAAATATTTAAACAACAAAACACATGTATATTACTACCAGATATATTCAACAGCATTACTGCTTTACAGACCATCAAATTAATTTGGAAAAGACTAATTTTATTTTAAAGATGTTTGAATATTGCTTTCAGCTACTGAGGATTTTTTTTTAATTTGTCTTCTCAATGACGAGCTGAAGAAACGTCACTTAATAAAAGTCTACCACCTGCTTTATTCAGTGCAAGATTTTTAATTTTAGCCAAATTACTTGCAAGGTATCCAAGTAAAAATTTACCTTAAAATATATTCATAATTAAAACTAACAATTAGGATGTTGTTCACCTGGGAAGACTTTTCTGGAAAGAAGAGGTTTTTCTACAGCAAAGTGCAAAATGCTGTCAGCAGCATAGTAAGGTTGTGTACTCAAAGTGTAAATACAAAACACTGAAAACCAGAACAATAAACCTCAGTTTTTCTTTATATGGTGGAATATTTTTGTTGTTTCTGACAGACTCAATAAAATGCCCAGTGTATTTTAAAAAGTATTAGAGTGGGTGATTTTGTTTTCACATTTGCATGTTGTTTGGCACTGGTGGATGGTAGTCCACAAAATACCAAGTTACCGGAAGTCCCAAGGGTACTAACACTTCTGCCTTTCTCCCCCACTTTGTTCTCCAAAACTCAAAACAAACTGAGCTATGAAGTGTACAACAAATGTGGCATTCTGTGACTCAGCCTTCTATATTCATTTAGCCTACAGTTTCACAGCTATGAAATCAAACACACACAGTATGTGAGAAAGTTTTATCATTTTAGAATCAAAATATCCCTTAAAATATTTACATTTTACAGTAAAAAGGATAGCAAAACACAAAGTAATGTACAAGCTTAGGTATTCAAGTTTTTGAAGCATGGAAAATGGTGGGAGAAATGAATTTACTACTACAAATCATTTTCAAGAATTTAGGTTAGAAATGCTTTCATATTAAAACAAGTGCAGTTTAAAGCAGTAACATTCGAGCAGCTCAGCCATCCAATTTCTGATCACAAACTGCTTCAGACGCTTAGGAAAAACTTGAAATATAGTATAACGAAATATACTTGAGGTTTTATTGTACTACTGAATAATTTAAAAAAAACCCCAAACTTTTCACACCACTGAGCATATTACATTTTGTTGTAACATGTGGATTCTGAGGCTTTGCTGCAGTCTTTAAAAACAGTGCAATTTAAAAACAAGGTTATTGTATGAAAACTACCTTTAAAATTATCAGGGCATCTTAAAACAAAAGAGAGCACAAATTACCAAAGGCAGCAACTATATTGCAGACTTGACTAAAGCCAACTTGCTCAGCTAAGAAAATTCCTAAGCCTTTATTGCATATTAATAAAAAAAAATCTTTAAAATTTTGAATATACAGCAATGTAAAATTTTTAAAATATTAAACTCCTATTTCTAGTGATAGTTGGTATAATGAAAAAAAGGATGAGTATTGGTACATTGAGTGGTACCAAAACACAGACTTGTTTCTGCAAAACACCAACACAGAATAAAAAACAATGGCACAATCCTAGCAGGCTCTCTTTTTTTTTGTCATACAAAGTTTTACGACATTACTCTAACAGTTTATTTAAATAGGAATTTAAAAGACTGCCTGCATCTTTTTACCTTTTGCTTTTAGTTCTGTCACTGTGGTCCCTATGTCTCTCTCTGTTCTTTTCACTTTCTCGTTCTCTATGCTTGTCTTTGCTTTTCTCCCTCTCCTTATCTTTTTCATGAGCCTGTTCATCACTTTTAGGCTTCTCTGTCTTTTTTTCTGGATTTCTAGTTTCTCTGGGGCTTTTCCCATCAGCAGCTCTATCACTGTGTGGGGATCGCGCTCTTTCTTTGTCTCTCTGTCCTTCCTCTCTACTCTTCCGCTCTCTCTCTTTTTCCTGGTTTCTGTCTCTGCGCCTGTTTCTTTCAGAATCTTGCTCCCAGTATTTTTCGTTGCTCCACTCTTTTTCATGTCTGTCTTTTTTTTGGTGATGGGTTTCATTGTAAAGTCTTTGTCGATCGTTTTTTCCTCTACTGAATCCTCTCTCCAAATGCTGTTCTTCTCTGCCCCAAGGATCGCTGTGGCGTCTTTCTGGTCTCCTACTGTCTTTACCCTGAAAAAAATTTTCTGGTCCCAAAAATCTTGATTGTTTGTGAGCCACTGGTAGCCCTTGTGCAATGGGTCCGGCATACTGTGGTGGCTGACCTGATAAATGAGCTACTGGTGGCCATGGCATCATTGGATTTTGAGGAAAACCAAAGCCAGGAGGAGGAAGAAGCGGAGGTGGTAAATGAGGAGGAAATCCAAACATAGGGTTGTTTTGTGGAGGGAAGTTATGAGGTGCAGGAGCCTGGAACTGAAATCCAGGTGGATTAGATTTAGAATGCTGAAAATTCTGCTGTGGAGGTCCAACAGATGAGAAGCTGCCACTTGCCATAGGGCTTGGGACTTTGGAAATAAATTCAGAACGAGAAGAGTTCTCAGTTTCAAAATGAGATGAAGTTGCGCCTGGTCCTCTTCTAAATGAGTTCATTGTTTCAATGTTTTTCATCAATCCATCTTCCTGTGAGTGTTTGGTATCTTCTGGTTGTGATGCAACTGTGTTATCTGCCTTAGCTGCAGCTGAACTGAACTGTGTCTCATTGGTTTGTGCTTCACTTTGATACAGGTTTAAGCCCCCTTCTCCACAAAGTGGTTTATTCTCTGGTTCTCCTTGATCATTTCCTGAAGCATTTTGTCGGTCTTCATTTCTGCTAACATCTCCATCCTTGACTTCTGAAATATTAGTCTGCTGGCTTCGTCCAGCTGCCTGTCGTGGGTCTCTTTTAAGATTAATAAATGGTGGTGATTTAGAGGTATTAGCAGTAGTACCCTCAGCAGAGGGTACATTAACATTGCTCTCACTGTTTTTTTTTCCTGAAGTTGATGAGGAAGAAAAGCTTGAATTTGTGCTCCTTCTAACTTCCTGTGCAACACTATCCTTGTCCGGTAACTGTCGCTTTGGGTCATTTTCTTTACTTTCTTCCGTTTCTTTATTCTGTGCCTGAGCAGACAAATTTGCTAAAAATGCTTCTGTGGAGACATCTGGAGGCTTTCCCTTAAGACTCAGTCCTATCAAAGAACCAGCAATTCTTGCAGAGCTTGAGGTCCCTACAGCCACTGCATCCACAGTTACAGCTGCATTAGTGGATTCTTGAGGATCATCCAAACCAGCCTTTGCTTCACCGACTTCAGCAGTTACATCAGCAACATCCCTGGTTTCTTCTTTCAAGGTTGCCTGTTCATTTAATAATGGTATGTCTTCACTAGGACCTGCTTCTGACTTGCTGTGCTCATACCCCTGCCCTGTCGTACCCAAAAGGCTTTGAAGAATATCATCCACTGGCAACGGTTTATTTGCAAGCTCCAGCGTAGAAGGCTGATTTTCCCATCCAACCAGGACTCCAGGAAGAAATCTGAGAGGCTTTGGTGGTTCATGTTTGGTACTTTCCACCAACGGTTCAATAACTGCTGGAGCATCGTCTGCATTAGACTGCTGTGGTTTATTTCTCTGCTTGTGTAGCACAGTTGTGAAGGAATTAAAAAAATTATTTTCCTCCTCCTCTTCTAGTGCCAAATCATGATGTGAGACTTCAGGTTTGCTTGGCTTGCTTTTCTTCTCTGGTGGCAAGCTACTCAAGGTACTTTCAGCAGCTTCATCTGCAAAGCTACTGGTAACACTTGAAACAGCAGTAATCTGCCTCTTCATTTTCTGGCGAATTATCAATCCCAGTAATAAATTTGGTCGATGTATTTCAATCCCTGTACAAAATTGCAACAGCAATTTGTCATCTCTTTGTATTTTGGTTAAGGCAATAATTTTAACAAAAATAACCCCCATATACTTACAATGCACTATCAGAAGTATTAATCTTGTGGTATTTGAAATTGTTCTGCTTGCCATGTTAAACATTAACAATACTTAAAATAATAAAAATATGTATTTCCAGTGTTAAAAGTATGACTTCAAGCACTGCAACTTAAAATTGGTTCAAGTACATTGTAACTTCCAAATAGAGAATATGAGACAGATAAGACATCTAATCTCATCAAAAACAGAACATAAATTAAACATCAAGTTAGTCTAATCCAGCTATAACATGGTAACAGTGGTAGCAAAGTATGATAGGGTAAAAAAGTAAACAGAACCCTGTTTACTTTAAACTTTTGTTTAAAGTCTCCTCATCAATTTGTGTTAGACATACTTCTTCAAAGATTTACCAAGAGCAAATTTCAAAAATGTTTCCCTCATTCCAGGAAAGGCACTGTGTTTCAAGGCATACTATTACCCATTTCTTCACTATCTATTTTGTTCTGTATAACAGGAAAAAAAAATACTTGCAGCTCATTCTCTCTTACTTTTGGCCCTGACTATCTCAAAAAGAAAGATTATCTTCAAATGTTTATAACCAAGATAAACTGATGCAAAGTAACTCAGGTGTACCACAAATCAACTGAGAGCCATTTCAGGACCTTTTCTTTCTTGTCAATCTATGTTTTAAACTTTCAATGTATTTCTTGTAAGAAACTTTGGAATACTTGAGAAAAAAGATTAGTACATTTCAAATAATGAAAAATACTATTTTAAACTGATAGTATCAATTTGGAACTTATGCCTTCTACCATAGTCCACTTGTGTGACTCAGTTTCTAACACTGAAACCTACAAAGTCCCCTGTGTTAGAAAAAGAAAGTAGTAGACATAAAACAAAGTGGTAAACACTAACCTTTTCATCTTTGAGTATCACAATAATCTAGCAAGGGGAAATTAATTTCTTTGAAATTAATTAAAAAGTGTTATTATACCCATATAACAATTCTTTGAAATTAAGTAAGTTTCCTCTTTTCAAGGAAACTAATACTGTGGAAAACTAATTACATATTTGAATAGCATTTTTAGATTTTATTTCCTCTTATATTTCTGTTGCCAACTTCTTTAAGTAGCGTTATGATAATAAAATTCCAAATTCCAAGCTGAACTTACCAGGCCCATCAAAAGGCACAAGGTGATGAGGGACTTTATCTGAGGAACCTAAAGGGATGAGGTACAAATCTTTCACTTGCTTCATATTATTGGCCGCTACACCATAACGTTTTCTGCTGCTGAAATAGGCAAACAACAATGCATAGGAGATCTGATCTTCTTCAGTTACTGGGGTAAAGCGAACCACGCAGATCTCCTGTTTACAGAATGAGAAGGAAAAAGATGGTCAAGAATATTTTTCTGTGAAATGTTTTGTTTTGTTTTTTTTTAAAACTGACTGCTCTTTATTTAAAACAATGGTGCTGAGGAGAAAAAGCTATGCCAAAATGGCAGAGGACAGAAGAGACAGAAGGAGCAGAAACATGGCCAAAAATAATCCAGAATTAGATAAAACAGGTAGAAAGCATTTAGTATGAAAAAATTAATTGAAGTACATGACAAAAAAGCCAGTATTTTAACAGCCAGCTAAATAATAAGTTTCAACGAAGCTTGCCAGCTTCCAATGAATTATTCTACTCTCTACCCTTAACATTACTAGAAAGCTGTGTTTTGTAGTCTGTTGTGTCCAATACATCCATTAGTAATAATGGAAGACCAGTTTTGAGATCCCAGAATTATAATCCTAAACCCAGCTTAGGACCTGATGCTGTTTGAACAGCCTGGAAGATTGGGCAGAAGAGCCTCTGCAAAACTGAGATGGCACCTAAGCAGGCTGAACTCTGTCAATATCAGCAAATTCACAACGCAAAATCTTGCACTTTGAGCAGGAGTAACCACATGCACCAGGACTGGCTGGAGGACTGATTGGCTGGAAAACAACTTGGCATAAAATGATGCGGGAATCCTGGTGGACAGGCCCAGTATGAACTGGTGATGCATCCATGCTAAAAAGGCTTACTGCTATTTGGGTGTCAGAATCAAAGCAGTCAGCACACCAAGAGAAAAGGTATGCCTTTCTATCCAGCACTTGTGAGACACCACCTGGAAAGGACTTCCAAGTTTTGGGCTCCCCAGCACAAGGACAACTGGCTCACAGTGGGACAAGTCTGGCAAAGAGCCACTGAGATGGTTTTACACAATATAACACTACTGAAAATGAGAGAGTAGCACTTGAGATGTGAAGTGGTATCCAAACATTCCTGATGAGTTACTGTGTCAAACGAAGACAGGTATTCTCCAACAGCAGGTGACAGTTTAAGGTTAGGTAGGAAGAAAAAATAAATGCCAGCAGCTACCACCCATCCCATTCAACATAACCATGAGATATTCCTAAAGTTCACATATTTTGCAAATGTTTCAGAGAGGAAAAACCAAGTATCTTTAAAATTACTAAATGAATATTAAAGAGCAAGTCTTTACTAGGTAAAATTCTTACCTTGGTCCCTGAAGCTTTGATTTTTTCTACGTAATCCCAGACAGTGTGGGGAGATATCCTGCCACCTACTTGAATGCTATCAGGCAAATCCTATGAGAAAGGACAACAGAAATGTGAATCCACATAAATCTTGGAGTATGTCCTTCATCCAATATCTGTTTCATAAAATTCAAAACATACTTAGTTCTTTTATTTCTTAAATTGTAATTTAAAAGTATCAGTAGAAGTTACAACAGAAGAAAAAAATCAAATTTTGGACATTTTAGATTTTCAGTGCAAAGTTAACGATATGTAGTAAATTAGTTATCATTCAATATTGTTCATCTATACCTTACCAAAACTATCCCTTCTGGTAACATTAACTGCAAATATAACTGTACTGTGCTCTGGGAACACTCAAACTGTCCATCACATCACATCACACCACAATGAGCTCCACACCTATGTTTACCTAAAAACTTCAAAATCTTCATCATGAGGGGAAAACATAACCTACATGTGCACGTATATAAAGATGTAAATTCTTGGATACTACTGAGTTCACTGTTCCCAAGAAAAATAAACAGACTTTCAGAAAAATATTTTTTTAAAAATAAAATAGAAGTTTTGAAAAGCGTTAATATACTCATATAACAATCCTTTAGTATTAAGGATTACTGCATGGCCTGCACTTCCCTGAAGATCTACAGCAAAGTGAAGACAATCTTATTAACAGAAGACCTAGGTTCTTTTAATTAGAAAGCTGATGCATCCTATGTAGCTATCAAGAAGGAAAATTGTGCCTTGCAAGCTCTCTGATCTTTATTTTGTGATATGAAGACAACTATTATAAGCAGCTACATGCTTTTCCAGTCTCTCAGACACAGAAGAGAATGTTACATAAACTTTTTTTTCAGGGACAATTGAGTCATAATGCAAGGTCAGAACCAGAATTACCACCAGATGGCAAAAAAACCCAAAAAACTTTCTGTTTCACAGGTTTCTGTTATAGATGGGAAGATGAACCAGAGGTTCATGAAATCAATAATGCTTGACTTAAAAATATAGACCTTAACCTATGTCCTCCCACAAATACTTCACTCAGTATAATGATTATGCCTTACTGTCTTCCATCATTATACTAATATTAGGCTACAAAGTAAATAAGTTGGTAAAATTAATAAATGAATTGTTCATACTTTTCAATAAATATAAATACCTCTGTTAAATACTCAAAGGAGCCAGAAACTGGATAAGCCTTAATAACAAATTTTGCTACTGAAGGCATATTGATAAAGCCCTTCCAGATGAAATTCAGGCGTGCCAGAAACAGACTTTCACATTCCACAGTACCAGGCGTTTCTGACCTAAAAAAAGGAAAAACAAAAAACCCACTCAGTTTACAACATGATATATCATGCAAGACAGTGTAAATCCTAATTTTTCTTTATCACAGAAATGTAGTATGATCAAGAATTTTCTTTTCCAGTTAAACATACTAAAGGGTGCTCAAAAAAAGACAGGCAGACAACCATGTTTCTTATCTTCCAGTAGAGTACCTCCATTGTACAGGAATAGTGAGAGGAGCAGCACATTAGTTTACTAGTCAATATTTTTTAAAAACAGAGAAGTTCTTTATTCTGAGAATTATCAGATGCTATACTGAAAAGGACACAAATACATACAGGTGTTGCAGAGCCAAAAAGATGTTCCCCTGCTGGCCTATACTGCTTTCCTAACTCCTACATTTTGTGCCACCACTGTCTGTCTACCACCTGAATGCCTGTGTCACCCTACTCTCTCCTTGTACCACAAGCTGGCTCCTCATGTCTTCTCAGCCATGCATCACTTCCACATCTTCTGTGTCTCCTCCTAATTCCACCTGTAAAAAAACGTTTTTTCCTGCCTTTGAAAAAAAGCCTCAGTTTTGTCAACAAAGCAGCAGAAAAAATTAATGGGATGACTTAATTTAACAGGAGAATGTTTCTCAACCTGAGAGTTTCCTTATGAAAAAGATTACACATTTCAACATTTCCCAACATGTTGCTATCAAAATATTCTAAGCATGCTATCAGCAGTTTTAAGCTGCCCAGTAGTACCAGATGTTGTGCTGTTACAGTAACACAGTAACCTACGTTTATTTCTGTCTGCACTGGAAATTACTTTGGACTTGCTGTGAGCTATTCAAAAACCAAAGTTCACTATCCTTGGTAAAAGATCACACTGTCCTGATAAAGGCAAAATTTCAGCATGAACTCTGGTCAATTCTAAATAATTGGGAGCTGATGTTTTTCTCGAATAAGCCTCCCTCACACCAGAAAGAAACAGCCTCAAAAACTGCAATTTCCTTTTTAGTGCATAGCAGAGTGTGGAAGAAAATTAAGAGAGATCTGACAGCAAATACAACAAAACATCAAACAAAGCTGCTGTTATCTGCCATTTCTAGAAAAGCACTACTTTGGAATTTGAAACTAGCCTGATTTATGAGTGTAAATGCTCTGTTTAGAGCATTATCAAATTCCCTGAATTTATATATATACAAATATACAAAGACACACTTATTTAAATGCAGCACTATATATACACTACATGCCTTAACAGAAAAAGACAATAAGAAATTTATATACTGATTTTTTGTAATATGAACTCTTTTTAAACCTTGCTGGACCAGAAAACATTGGCTTTTTGGGAAAAGTAAACTATGTGGTAATTATAAGTTTGCAATCACAACAATATATGTAGTATTATGTATATAGATGAACAGCATTTACTCCAGCAGAGAACTCCGCTCTAAAAATGTATACGATTTCAAGTACTGAAATGGACAAATGAAATGCCATTAAAAAAGTAGCTTTAGACATAATAGCTTAACAATATTAATAATGTCTTTCATTTAAAAATACTGTTTCTACAGCTTATATTACTTTGGGAGAGGTGTGAATGACTTTGATGAGTCTTGCTTATCATCTTCTAGTAATTCTGAAGCTAAAATACTTGACGTGGAGGAGAGTGCGTCTGCAATGCTCTCTGCTTCGTTGTCGGACTGCTTCCGTGCAACTCCAACAGACACCTTCACCTTCTTCCCTGACAGATCATCAGTAGGTGGTGCCATCCGGCCTGCAGAAAAGGAAGCACAAGGGGTTTTATTTTTTATTAAAGAAACAAAAGGAGGACTTCCTCTGAACACAAGGAAGACACACCAAGAATACTACATATTGCTACTGAAGTGGGATTGGCTACATATTTCACATATATTTATACGCTGTATAAATTAATATATTGTATATGTTTATACCATACTAAACATAATTTTGTCACTGCAATGGCACAGGATAAAGAAACGAGCAATCAACAGTAGTATGTACATCCACCACATGGACTGCATTCTCTGAAGCTGTTTTTTTAAAAGAAGATAAGTTTATGCCAATAGACTAGCCTTTTAATAGTCTCTTGTAAATGATGAAGCAAAACATTCCTTGCACAACTTCAGCAGCAAACAAAGTAAAAACCCACATTTATTTAAATTCTTGAGGTATACTGAGATATATGACTGAAAATTAAAGAAGGGCAATCTATTTATTTTAATGTGCTTTCCCAAATTACCTATGCAGATTTTGCAGTTTAGATCAAAGAGATGATTTTTATGTTGACTTGTGGTGTCTGGAGATGCAGATTCATTTATTTCTTTATCCTTTTCAGCTTCTTCTGACTTCTCAAACAACTTTGTATTAGGTTCCTAAGGAAAGTCAAACACATTTCAGTTAGGCTTTTTTAATCCCTCTGTTAATATTCCTAATATTGTTTAAAAGTTTTATGGCATTTTCCTCCCTTCTGACATAAAGCTCTTCCTTCAGCTGCATAGCCTAAAATACTATCAAAAAATGTTCAAATTCATTACAATAACTAATTGGTATTCTCAAATATATTCAGGTACTATTTCGAATATTTTCTAGTATCTGCTACTGCCAGAATTCATCATACAGACACAACATAGAAGGAAAGAAAACAACAAAATCACTAGGCCAAGAAGTTAGTAAAGATAAAAGAAATACAGATAATTACAGACTTGAACAACAGAATCATAAACAAACACCTCACAACTATATTGCCTATGAACTAAGCACACTGTAGTGTTATGCTTTCTTTTCTACCTGAATTTCCATAACTTCCTCTTGTTCTTTCATTGGTGTCTCACTTTCAATTTCTATTTCTCCTTTGTGAGTAATTTTTGTGATAGGTCTTCTTTCAACCTCCCTCTGCTCTTTCTCAATCATTTCAATGGTCTGTGAAAACAAGTAGTTATGTGTAATTATTCTCATACAGTAAAATTTGGAAATCCAGAAATATGAGATAACAGAATTGCAATTAGGAAACCCTCGAGGAAGAAAAGTAATACATTCTTATTTTGCAAGTGTCAAGTAGTTTCATAAAGCAAACATGGAAGTAGCTGAACTTCTCCTACAGTGTAGCAGCAAGTACTTTCCAGGCATGCATTTAAGTAAGTTATAAAGTAAACCTTCAAAACTGAATTAAAATACCAGTAATTCTGATTTTCCAAGAACTAAAGAAAAAAACACAACCATTATTTTCCCATAATAATAGGGACAATGTAGGATATAAATAAATGTAAATTTGTGTAATTTTTCAACATTTTGTTTTTTAGTACATAAACCGAATGCTTCACCTCAAGAAAAAACTTAAACATTTTTTTAAAGCAATGGAGATGCTAATTCCAATAGCACTGCTGCTTTGCTTAAAATAAAATATAGACCATTATATTGCTGTCTTGCTTGAATTTTATTGCTGTCTTGAAGTAAAATAAAATATAAACCATTATTTCTATTATTGCCTCTTAAAGCACATTTCCATTTCTTACACCAGAAGGGATGGTGTTGGCTATGCCAAATATCTCAAGCCTAATTTACTAAGAAAACAAGAATTCTATGATTGCTTTATCCATCTGAAAAATACCAACATACTTATGAACATCCTGGGGAAATAAAAAAATTATTAAGTAGCAGTCTCAATGCCTTGCTTAAATAGTAACATGGAAAATACAGTCAAGTGATACATCACTATTTATTTTAGATGTTTCTAGAAATTTTGAAGCGTTTCTCTGAAATAATTAGGACCCTTCAGCAATTTTTTGAGCAGCATACACTTTTTTGGGAAGATATTTCTCACAGCAGTGGAATTTTATTTTGCATGGTCTGTTTTCAGAATTTCACTGATGTTTATAAAAATAAATGTAAAAAAGTTCCACTACAAAATATGGTCTTTGGATAGATACAGAATAAACAAACTTTTCATTCTTTCTAGGCCCTTGAAACAAGATAACAAGTGTTTTTCCACAGAAAGTAACAAAAAGTTATCATGATTCATAAGTCTAGCCACAACATGCAATGACAAGGAAAAAACACAGGAATAACTACTATTGCAAAGCATCCCACTCTACTAAATTAGTTATTACCAAACAGTCATTCTGAGTACACAGATAAATTTACACTACCCAAGCATCGTGCTTTTAAGTTTTATGATGTGGAATATGAATCCCAACAATCCTGTCAACATAAATCCAGATTTTGTAAACTAGAAAATGTTTAATGGCCATTTCTAAGCAGCTGCAGTTATCATCAGACTAAATGCCCAATAAATGGAGCAATGTCTAACAAAAAGGAATTTTCTATAAAAATACAGATCCTCTTATTCCTATTTCTCCTTCTAAAATCTCAGCACAGTACACTTTCTGTTTCGAGAAGTCATCCCTAAGCTAACCTAGTAAACTTCCTCCACTTCCTTAGGTTTCTTTTGCTGCCTGGTTTTTTTGTTTGTTGTCCCTTTAGGCTGCTTTTCCGACTGGTAGATCAGGTTTTCAGCTCTGGATTTACTTCTTGGGGACTATTTGTAACGCATCAGCAGTAAGTTAGAAACAACACCAGTTTGTTCTGGTTTGGTTTGCTCAATATCTGTTTATCCCTCTTTAAGAAACTGGTGTTTATAAAGCTCCAGCAACAGCTTTAAAATCTTGTGGAAAGTAAGGACAAAGAAGCCTTCCTTGAGACAGAAAGAAGAAAGAGCCAGCAGCAACAAAGTTGCAAAGCAAAGGATGGTTGCCTCCCCTCAGAAATTGGCTACACTCCTTTCACTTCTGTCCTAACATCTTTGAGTTTTGAGTACTAAATTAATTACAGAGATCCTCCTGCTTGGTTGCAACACCCATTCTGTTCTTTCTGCATATATGCAACCTGCAAACAGAAGTTATACATGCATAAGCTGTCAAATAAACAATGTAAGTTGACAAATCTCACATGTCTGTTTTCTCTCTGTCTCCAAGCAGCCAGTTCTTTGGAAGCCAATTCTTCTGGGCTCATTTTTATTAGATGATCTGGAGTAACCTCTCCTTTCAGTACTTTCTTAAACAGTATCTAGAAAAAAGAAGAAAAGTAACTGTTGCTATCAAGACAAAAATAGCTCACAGTAGGAAATAAATCAGAGAAGTAACATACAACATGCTCTATACAGCTAAATGGAGTGTGCGGGTTTGTAATTATTTCCACTCCAGGAAGCAGTACTAGATTTTATAAGACAAAAAGCTTCATCCCAGAGCTCCATTTATTCTACATAACAATGTATCTACACATACCCTTAATGATTAAAGATACAATTAACTGCTGCTTCAAAGGAGAAAGAGTTTATATGCCCACTGCAGCAGTAACTCAGAAAGCTTACTGTTTTTGTTTTTAAAGGTGCAAATCCTCTGCATTACACAACAAAGAGAAGCTATCAAAGAGGATATCTATGCTTCCAGACTAAATGAAGTCCTAGGGTAAAAAAAAGATAACCAACTACTTTAGCAATATGAGCAAAGAGCAAACAAAAGTTAACTCTAAGACAAAAGCTAAGTTCTTACAATTGGCTAACTGTAATGGCAAAATACTATAAACAACGTGACTTGATCAGAATAACTGATGAAGGACAAAAGACAAAAACCAAGGAGGTACGATGTTAAATAATGTGCTCATAGAAAGCAGAAGAGTGAAGACCAAGCTTGAGAAATCTGGGTGTTAAAAAGCACAGTGAGGAGATCCTGGACAGAAAAACAGTAGGTGTAGTAAACAGCAAAGAATGATGGAGGGGGGCAGGAATATCTAAATAACGGCAAAGGGAAAAACAAACTAGGCAGGCCATATCTACTATAGTTTGAAACCAAACAAACTGTACACTGGGAGCAAGTAGTTGGAGAATTAATGATGGGAAAGAACACAGAGGACACTCAGTGCCCAAAGAAAAACCAACATCAAAAAACCAAGGAAACCTAAAAAAAAAGCCCCAAACTGCAGAAGAATTGATAATGTTCCTAGATTGAAGACTGTTCCTTTAATCTACAGCAAATCAAGAATTTCTGCAAAGAACAACAGACAAATCACACATACATTATTCTTAGGATCTTTGAGATTGAACATTAAACTTCTGTATTTGTTCTTATACTTCGCATCAGTGTCACGAAAAAAAGAAAACAGCTCTCTTTCAATCCTCGTGGCAACTTTTGCTGCTCTCTCCTCAGGAATCTTTAAACTGGAGTCTGTCAATCTGTAAGAGAACACAATGGCAAACATTACAAAATGCATCCAAATAATGAACAGTTTTTCCTCTGCTTTCCCAAGGAAAATATTTATAAATACAAATTAATAATTTAATGTCTTAATGTATCTTTACCTTTTCATAAGAATTTCCTTAAGAGATTGCTTAACGCTTTGTCTTATCTGATCAGCAGAAGGCTTGGAAGCTGGCACAGTTGGCAGGTGTGTTGCGCTAATGGATCCTTTCTCATTTTTCTTTTTCTTAATTTCTTGTTTCTCATGCACACCTAACAAAACACAGTTAAAAACTGTAAAATACTTAAGTAGGTTTATTTATAATCTTTTGCTGTCGATGGAATTATTTTAATAAAATTTTATTTTTAAACTGCTAAGAATTAATCCTCAAGAAAAAGGACTGGACCCCTAGGATGGATGGTTTGCGTTTGGTTGGTTTTTTTTTAACTTTGGTTTGGATTACTTAGAGTAATCCAGAACAAAAACCTCCTTAGCAGAAACAGGGGGTTTGCCCTTTGATTTGCAGTATTTTCTTCTACACTAAATTAAGATGACCAGTGCTCATTCGATTGATCATGAGTATGATTTTTGACTCTAAATTTTTGTGACAGCACAGATTCAGTTTTCAATGAATAAAGTGAGAAATAATATACTATGAAGCACATATAAGCATAAGCTTTACTTTAAAATGCCATTTTACATTAAACTTAACATTTCTGCATCTGTTAGCCATCAAAATTATTTAAACCATAATAATCTCATCTTCTGATTCAGGTAACACTCAAGGTCATTATAATGTTTGTGTCATAAATAATTCAAATAATGGGTAAGTCTTATCAAACTAAAATCATTAAAGAAAAATTACTAATTTTCAGAGAGTCAACTGAAAGCTCATTTGTCTCAGCATGTGAACATGTCATTAATTTTAAGCAGCACCCTTCAATTCAGGGAAGAAATGGTAACTAAGTAATATTAATTTTTTCATTTTATAGTCCTAAAAACAAATTGAAGACTGATAAAGATTTCTAGAATGCATCAGCACTGGCAAAAGACCAGAAGAGCTAAGTTAGGTATTTTTAGACAAAAATTCAAAGCTTGAGTTTCAGAATAAAAGACACAATTCTCACACAAAATCTCACTAGCTTTGCTGCTGAGATTTCAGTCCCAAATAACAACTTCACATTATAACGACCTTAAAAGAAAAATGATTCCTGGAAGGGAGCTGGGGAGAGGAAAGGTTGCTGGAAGGGTAAATATGTCCCTTCAACCTTTCAAATGAAGTTTAGATGAAAATCTGATGATTCACCAAGTAATATAATGTTCCCCTCTGAAATGAGTTGACAAAATTGTCAACTTGTTAATTATTATCAAAAGATATCAGTAAGTCAAAATATAATTTATACAGCAATTAAACTAGTTTTATCCATACAAAGCATTTCATAGTATTTTAGGAAAGAGTATTTCAAAGTCTCATACAATGCAAAATAAAGTTTAACACAGAGATGTCTGTGTACCTTTTCTCACACTTTTGATTATGTGAGCATCCTCTACTATAGAAACAGGAAATATACATCTACCTAGGACATATCTACCTACTAAATAAAACTGAAAACAAAACGAGAAATAAAGATCAAACAAACAACTCTTCAGATCATCATCACATCTACTAGGTATAATCCTTCTCTATACACAGATGTGAATTGCAGCATGGAGGACATCCCCAAACCTTGGTACCTGATTTTGTGGACCTTTCCACTGTACTGAGGGATTCTTTACTTATTTTTTCATTTTTATCTTCAGGGGACCGCCGAGGAATTGCAGCAGTTTGTGATCCCTTCCGAGCAGGAACATGCTGCCCTTTTTTAGTATCTGAGTCTCTGGACTCTGGTAAATTCTTCCCATCCCCAGATTCCTGAAAGAAACATTTACACATGTTAGCATGCTTCTGAAGGCTACAATCAACTTCTTTGCAATTATCACATATTTTTCCCATTTTTTCCTCTTTACACTGTACAATATATCCCCTGGATGTATGTGTCACCATATAATTTTCTAAAGAATTACTGAACAATATCCCAAATTACTGCCAAGCATTGCTTAACAATCTCTTTTAAATATTGGCTTAAGATATAGCACAGACAATTTGCATTTAAGCTCTGTGTTGACAACTACTAAGTCTGCAGTTATTTTAATAAGTCAGGAATACCGATGAACATCCTTTAACCAGTTTTAGCCACAAAGGTCAATGAAGTTTAGAAAGCCTATGTAAATTAAAATTTAAAAGAACAGTTTATATTCCAGAATTTCAATACTACCACTCAGAAATAAGACAGGCTTATTGATGATTACATTATCATGAATATGACATTATATACGAACAAACTGAAGAACTGTCTCAATAATCTTTGTAAATTATCCTTTGGTTAATAAAATTAGACATAAAAAGTAGAAAAACCCCAATCAAAGCACTAGACATTTCTTTCTACGTACAATCTGAAATAATAACAATCAGAACTAAAATACTGATGTTGTACTGTTTCCTATTGTTTATCTGCAGCTTATAACATATAACAAACTGACAGACGTCCTATAACATGTCTAGAAATCTGAAAGAAAAATGCACAAGGTTCTTCATAATTTCTTTGTACATCTGCATGTATAGATTTACATACACATACAGGAGTAGGACTTCAATGATCTTTATGTGTCCCTTCCAACTTGGGATGCTCTATATGCATATGACATGAACATATCCCTGCTCAGTATAAGAAGAGTTTAGCAATACCCTCTTGGAAGAGTCAAGCCACTTAGAAAATGAAGCAACTTTGCAAATAATTTAGATTCACAAAGATGTCTGAAACATGGTCTATTAATTGGCAATGGCACAGGCAAAAACCTTCTTACCCCAATAAATTAAGAGAACTTAACACATTAAATAAGACTCACCCGTCTGAAGATTTTGACTTTGTGCTTCCCAGTGTCCTCAGTTTGCTTTGTTTTTTCAGTAGTTGTATTTAGATTACAAGTAGGTGTTTGCTTTGACACCCCCAGTTTTTCACACTCACTTGCTTTTTCTTCTTTATGCTCAAGTTTCACTTGAGTATCTGGTACATTTTGATCAAAACACTCCATTTTTTTGTCTTCTTCAGCACAGCATTTCACACACACATACTCTTTATCTTCTTCACCCATCTGCTGTGCTTGAGAAAGGCTCAGTCCAACACAATCACCATGAAACCAATCATCACATCTACCACAGCCTACCATAAACCTGAAAACAAAGTAAGATGTAAGTCAGTGAAAACTGTGAAAGACTATGAAAGAAGATACAGCACCTTCAGCAGGATATATCATAATTGTTTTGATTTGTGCATCTCAATTATTTGTTCTTACCTAGTAAGTGATTTTCTTTGGTGCTTTACATCCATCTCCAGCCTTACGACATGGTATGACCTTCCCAAAATGGTTTTTTGCCTTTTTGCTTTTTACAGTTGTCCAAGAGACTATCAAAACCTCACAGTGTTTGTGTAATTTGCTCCCAAATCCTACCAAGTTTCTTTTCAGACAACTATCAATGTTCTTATGAATGTTAAAAAACAAAACCAAAAAAACAGCAATTCTCAGAAACAGTAAATATTTGAAAATACTTGAAAATTTTCTTGCAAGATATTATCCTTGCTTTCCTACAAATATGATGGTCATCATTCATCACAAACACATCAGCAGCTGCAATCTTCCGCAGCAGTACGAGGTCTTTAAATGTTTTGACAAACAAAATGGGCGCCATCAACCTATTCCAAATTAGTTGGTATTTTACATCTCATTCCTTAGACCATTACTACTAAATTATTTCTAGAAAGCTGCTTTTCATTCTCTTTACTGGTGAATATGGGGCCAGGAGTTTGGCTTCCAAAACCACCTCTCCAGCTTGCAGTGACCATTTTCTTTAAAACATGGTACACACTTTTGTGCTACTCAGCCATTTTATTCAGAGCAAAGTTAAAGAATGCTGCAAACACCAAAATTACTATCTTTTAAAGGATACCCTTCAACTCACTTAACTGCATTATTTTAAAAACAGAATCAACTTCAGATACAGATAGTACTTTCAAAGCATTGTAAAGATCATTTGGTCTAAAATAACAGCATAATTTCTGACTATTTTGTGGAAGCCTTTTGAAAACTTCATCAGGTATCATGAACACCTAATTGGTACAATTTACAGTGCAAGTATTTGGGAATGATGTGGAATTTCAAAGTTTCACAGGCTAAAAACCAACTACTTCAGGAGACTTACATGGTAGGAATTATTTTTTTACAAATAATGAATCTAGCACCAAGGAACAGCTTTCAAATGGTGTAGAAAGATCTCCTACTATATCCACTTACATTCTCTTTCCCCCTTCATATTTTTGACGAGGCAGGGGAGAGATTGTTTATTGTTTTCTCTGTGTGGTTTTGTTCGTAGGGGTTTGTTCAATTTTTACTTATTCTTTTCATTTTGTTTTATACTTACATGAACTATATTCAAGATATATACTTTAAGATATAGTCCAGATGAAGAAAATCCAGAAAGACTCTAAGTGTATTAAAGAAAGTAGAAGTTCCTTGGTAATACTAAAAAATTATTTACTGAATTCCTAGGTTTTGAGTTTCATAGAAGACAGACCTGATTTAAAAAGTAATTAATGAAAACCTGGTTGTTTCAGCAATATATTTAAGAGCTAAATACAGTGACCTGAAAACCCTATTTCTTTAACCTAATACCTTATAGATCTCTTCCGTAAGATGATTCTAAGCAAAATGATACCTAACTTAGGTATATCCCCACTCAGGCTAAGATCTGCTATCTGCTGACTTACCTACTTGGCAGAACCATATAAACATTACAAAATTTGCTTAGAGCAACTCTCATTCTCCAGAACTGTAAATGAATGTTCCAGGCAGCTTGATGCAGGTATTGTATTAAAAAACTACTTTTACCTCAGAGATGAAAGCTCTTATTAACAGCAGACATTTGAAACAAAAGAAGAAAAAAATGTGTCTTTATATTCTGTCCCACCCTACTCAAAATATATCAGAATTACATTTAGGTGAAGATGAGTCTGAAGTTTTAGAGGTCCTTTAGATTGAGAAAAAACCTATGATGATGTTTTCTAGATTTGAAGAAACTAGTTTTTAAACTAGTTTGGGAAGAAAAATATTCCTCATTTTGAATCTTCTTTTTCTGAGCTGCAAGTACATTAATAGTATTACTTGTCACTAGCAAACAGTATCTGCCCATCTACTTCATAATTTTAATTAGAAAGGCAGAGGTTCCTTCATTTTTTTCAGTATCTCCATCTTTTCAGATTTATGTTCCAGCAAATTGCAAGAACAAGAAAGGTAATGTTAGGGCACAATTACTCCTGATGGTCTCAGCAGAGTAATACCACAACATTTATAAACACAACAGTAAAACAAGAAAGAAGTGACAGGACTGCTACACACAGCTCACTGCTCCTTTCTGAGAGCCACACATGCACAGGGAGGAAATGTAAGGTGAGTGCCTATTTCATAAATGCAAGGGTCCACAGTGGGTGCTTTACACAGAACACATCTTGTACCGCTGCAATAAAATACTACTAAAGCTCTAGGAACAATGAAACTGGTTACAAAATTTCCCCATGTAAGATTTTTCTGCAAAAGCTGAAATAAAGTCAAACCACACAGCCAAAGCATCGTGCTTAAAGAGTGTTTTAGTGTTCTAAGGAATTAATGCCTGTGGTTCAAAACCAAAAGGAAACCAAGAATACACCATCATGAAGCCACAACTGCTATTAATTGAATTTTTATTAAAATATATGGTTTTTTTTCCTCAGTTTGTAAATTCATGCATCAGAGACTAGTTTGTTATACGAGGAAGATGGATAGCAGCATTTAGTAACCAAAACAAACTTTTGATTCATATTTAGAAAACGGATATTTGCTGAAGAGACTGCACTGAAATACACAAGATGCTGCGCACCTTCAACTTTAAATGGATAGCACATGGAAATTTTCAGCTTAGCTCACACATATTAAGGGGGGTTATAGAGATGGTGTGTAAGTCAGTCACCAGGATAGGTATCCAGTCTTATATCTTTATTTTCAGGTCTATCAAATAAATAATAAAAATTTTAAATGTCAAAAAACCCTACAATGAATTCAGCTCAGGAAAGATCATTCTTCACTAAGACTACACACTGAGAGAGAGGTCATTCAAGCAAACTGCTGAAGGTGGAAGATTCATTTGGCTTCATTCCAGTCTTCACAACAAGGTTTTAGTTACACTATATTTTAACATACACAACAAAACTTCAAAATTCAGGATTAAGAAACCAAGACTACAAAAATAATCAGGAAATGTCCATGATGCCTGCTCTATACAATATATTGTTTACAATTGTTTTGTTAAACCTACTTATACAAAACGGTAATAAAAATACTTGTGCTGCCTGCCTAAAAAAATTCACTATTTCTATGACTGGGACCTTTTTTTCACACTACTCAAATGCAAGACTGCAACTTTTGAGGCCGGGAGACAACATACTGATTTTGATACCAGTAATGCAGATAATCCTTTTCACCGTAAGGCCACTTGTACATCTTTGCCTGTTTCTCTCATCTGCACACAAAACAACTATGATATGTAGCAATCAATTATAATTAGGTAAGGGGAAATGATCAAATTAAATAAGGCAGTCAAGAAAAACTGAAGCCTGGTTTGAAGGCTCAAGGATATCCTTTTGCACAGATGTTTTTTTTTTGACTGAAGCGGTTCTGGTATCTTGGACTAGTAAAACATCAAAGTTTCTGACTGCAGATTGCTTCAAATCTGAAGTGCAGGACTTTTACCCATGTTGTAAGGCTGGATTGGAAGATGTAAAGCTGAAAGAGAAAGAAAAGTATATTTTAAAATATTAAATCATGCCACATTCAATGAAAGACTTGCTTTCACTGGACTTTAATATAAAAATCTTTTTTTGGAAGAAAAATATTTTTAAAAACTGACAGGTGACAGCAGACAGTACTTTAGCTCACTGGGACTTTTGCATAGAGTATGCTACAGTTCCACTCCTTTAAAGAATTCCCTTGGTAGTCCACATATCAGCATGAAAAGAGACACCTTAAAATCAGAAAGTAATAGATGAAACATAAAAAGATACAGAATAATTAATGCAAACGTGCCACAATCTCTCGTGTATGATTGGAATTCTTCCTTTGGTGTGTTATTTGTAATAAGTTGAATACATTTGTTACGATTAAAAACTCGGGCTTGGACAATTTATTTTCTACATATATGGACCATGTTTTAAAATTACACATATTCAAATTAAGGAACAGCAGCAAGTTTCCAGAGAAAATCATTATTGTAAAATGGGCAGAAACCACCTTACTCATAAAACAGCTTTTCATTGTAAAGCTATACTTGAGTAAAACAAAATAAAAATCAGGAGCTGTCAAGAGTAATTAATCCGTGTGGGACAGTAATCAGCATTTTAAGATTAATTATTAATGCATTGCCACAGAAAATCATTTTGTTTCAAAACAACTGCTTCTCTTTAATCCTTCATGTTTGTGGTACATAGCAATTGGGAAAAATACAACAGAATTCAAATCTTAACCAAAAAAAACCTCAAAAAAACCAAAAAACCCAAACCAAACTATTCAAAATAACACTCTAGCCCCAAACTCGCCTAAGAGGAGCAAACCCACTGTTCACTATTTAAAGACTTCAGTATTTAAAGCGAGGCCCCCATCTGCACTTCGTCCCTTAATGACACTGTTCATCAATCTTCTACAGATCTGTTGTAAACTTGCATTAACATTTCAACTGTTTCTCTGCTGCACTGATGCTACAGTCCAGCCAATGTTAAAGCAGGGACAAGATATTCCTGGCATAGCAGCTTTAGCAGCGCGTCCATTCCACATCAGTGAAGTAGCATGGCTTGATACAAAGCTCAAATGAAATATGGTCTGTCAAAAAAAAATCTGCACTACCTTGTAAGTGCACAGAAACGTGCAGTTCCACTTGTTTCCTTTTTGACAAAGTCTAATACAAGTGACGTGATTTTTCAAGTTCTGATCTTCTAGAAAAAACCCACAAACCTATCTCAATCACTAGCAGCAGAGGTCTTTACATGGAATTTGAAGCATACGAAAAAAATACTGCAAACTTATTACCTAAGTACTAAATTTCAATAACCCACTTTTATGCCATATGTTTCTTCTCTTTCTTAAAGGCATAATTTTCTTTGCTATTTATATTACAGGAACCCCCTCCAAAAAGAAAGTGGCAAGAAGACAAACAACCCTATGCTTTTTGAATTAAAGATGAATTCATGAAACATGTCAAACAGCAAAGCCAAACCCACTAAACTTCCCCAAAACCCTAAAAAAATGAGGTTTTCTAATATTAATTACAAATCTAAATATATATATATATATATATATGTATATATGCACACATATATATATATTATATATAATCATTAAGGGAAGCTCCATTACCAGTGGTTTCTACACATGTTGTATGTTGCAGGATAAGCATTATATGCTCTATAAACTGTATTTATAAGCTTTATGTACTTATGCCCATCTTTTATAAAACTATTTTAGACAATTTATGGTATCCATTTGCTTAATTCCTTAATGCCACTGGTATTAATAATAATCCTGCCAATACTGCAGCATAGTAATATAATCTATAGAAAATCTATAAATACAATTATGTAATCATAAATGAAAATCACAATGGAGTCCTTCCCTTTGTTAATTATACATTGCAATGTTGTTTTGTTTATAATGTCATTCAGTTTTTCATTCAGTTTTTCTACAGCTGTGATTGGAAAAGCCTGATAGCTTTTAATGTTGCAAGGCTTTTCACAGAAAAAGAAAGCAGTAGCAGAGGCAAAAAATTTAAAAGCATCATCCATTATTGCGAACTGATGACATCTTGCATAATCTACTGCTTAACACACTCATACTATCTAATGGACGTCTACTAGAATTCAAGCACCATTATTATTCTAATTACTGTTCCTTGTGAAGAATGTTCTCACAACAAATTGTTTGTTGCATACTATCCACTGATGCCAGGCATCACCATCTTAAAAAAAAATATGCCTATGTAATTTAAGGATGGCTGTAAGTTTGGAGCCTGAAGCTCCTTTCTCAACCACTCTCTTTTGCATTGCCTGTGCAAATTGTATGATAACCTGGATCCACTATAATTTACTCACATTTAGCACAATTTTTAAAATACAAATCTCCTAATAATCTTTATTATGGGTAAAAATGGTTTGCAGTTTGCATCCATCAGCCAAAGTACTTTTCTGTCATACAGTTTCAAAGGAACTTTTGAGGAATTATGTGTAAGCAAGAAATCAGGAATACTGTACCTCTGCTAAATCAACTTTAGCGCTTTTCAATTCATTACCTTTTACAACATACTAACTCTTCCTCTTTATTAAAACATAGTTGAAATGTGGGGAGAAGAAATACCCATAGTAAAATATATTCCTGTATCACTTAATTTTTCTGTGAGGTCTAAGGTCAGTTTGTGTCTGACCACTCAAACTGGATTATCAAAAGCCCAAGCAACAACAAAACAAAACCAGAAAAAAACCCCCACAAAACAACACCTGAAGAGAATCCTCAAAATTCCACAGCCTATTAAAAAAAAATCTTACTTGGAACTGTTGAAATTAAGAGCAAGTCACCAAATTAAAGTTACAAACTTGCTCTGTAATATTTTCTAGAAGATTTGCTTAGAATCAGAGTATCTCAAGTTGTATACTATGAATGCACTGAAAAAATACCCCTTCAGATGTGCTGAAAATTACAAAAAGGCATCTGACTTGTGCAGAAACACAAGGTTTAGTTTTCATATGAAAGAGAAATTATTTTTAGTTATGTAGCAAAGATACACCACAATACATAAAGAAAACAGGCTGAGAGAGTTGTAAAGCCAAACACTGACAACACATTCTTTGAGAATGAAAGTACATATATAAAACAGCTATGATGGTTACAGCTTATAAACTTCAAAACAAATGGAAAAGAGAGCACAAAAAGTCACTGTTCAAAGCTCAGGTGCCAAATAATGACCTATTAATAAAAGGCAAACAAGCACTGTTTCTTACAAAGCAAGATGTTTTTTGATCATGCAAATCTCATGTTCATAAAACAGAATTCCTCCTTTCCCAAACCCATTGTATCTGCAGTACAAGGTAAGCATACTTTGACTTTGCACGTGGCTAGCAAATTATGGCATGTACTCCTAAAGATATAAATTTACTCCATTTGCCATGTGCTGATCCAAAATGAAACAACACTGAAGTACCATTCTTCTACTCTTGTTCTAATAGGCAGAGTAAAATTACTCTGGGTATGTGTAAGGCCGATGTAAGCATTGCCTTTTGGGAATTCTGTACACAAAGAAAGCTGATGCCATGATTTCCACACATTACCTGAATCAATTCTCCAAGCTTGGTATTACAATAACAACAAGTTAGTGGCTATACATTTATTAGAGGGAATACACAAAGGTTCAAGTGACTACTACTCTGCATCCTGAATTTTAAATATGTTACTTTAACATAACGTCCTGCAAAGCTCTTAGCAAATTATTTCCCAACTGGGAACTGCAACTTCGGTTTAACTTCTTTTCCTATAAGCAATTCGTACCAGAGCATTGAATAAAATTTCCAAAATTGAAATAAACATAGAGCTATAAACACAAATGTTGTTTCAGATCTTAGCTCTGCCTTTGACATTTCCTTAACATACAGCCATTAAACAGCATTTGTGTGTCTTACACTTTCTCATTTTCTCTCATACAATGAACAGAGAAAAAAGGGTAAGAGTGACCAGCTAGGCTGTTTCAAAAGGGAAACAAAAATTCCTTGAAAAGCAGTCCAAACAGTGAATTAAAATCCCCTTTTCATTACAGTAAATTTTGACAGTTTTGATGGGTTTCAAAGAGACAGAATTCAAATTTTTCATCTTACACTTCTCTTTTGCCCTCTACCAGAGGTATTTTCTTTTTCTTGCACTAATAATTAAATTAGGACAAAATGCCAAAGCATGGGAGATAAAAGTTTTGCTTCCTCTTGTACCTTAATGATGAATCTGCAAAATTTCAGTTACTTGTAGCACAGAACTACAACGTAATCTGAAAAAATTAAAACTTTATTACTTAGTCTAGTAACGATAAGAAGTCATGCAGTGACAATCTTAAATCTGTTATTAGGCATGAAGCTCAATAGTGCAAGTTTCCTTATTCCACTACTGCATCTCAGTCACATTTTATATATAAAAATTCTGCATTTATGTGCTAAAAATCTTTCTATGTTTAGCAAATCTGATTATCTGCTGTTGAAAGCATGGGTTGTATCAACAGTTTTGCAATGCAGACATAAAAAATAACACAATTCCAACACAAAAACCCTAAAACACTGAAGACTGACATTACAAAACTGATGATACCCGTAATTACCATCTATGGCAACTCACAGGCTGTCTCAATCCAACCTCAGCTGGTGATTCATACACTATATTATTCTTCTGGCAGCAGTAAGAACTGGCAATGTAAAATTTGGTTTGTTGAACTTAATCCTATATTGCTGTGTATCCCTGTATCTCTGTAAAGCTACTTTGACTTTATAAACTAAAATAAGTAGATTTAACTGAGTCACTGCCACATCTTCCTACACTAGTTAGATCCATTTAGTAATAAAAATCAAGACTTTCTGAACTCTAACAAGACATTGAAAAAAACCGAAACCATAGAATGCTTAAAATTTTAGCATAAGTAGAAAGAATATAGCACAAGGTCAAGTCAAAACTGCATTTTAACAGCTATCAAGTAATTTAAATTCCAAATATCATACTTTGCTTTAAAAAATATCTACAGAAGCATTTTTTTATCTAGAAAGCAGCCTTTTGGGAAGTAAACAATTCACTAAAATACAGACTACTCACACAGTTTTCCTGCCAAGGTAATGCCTAAGATGACAAAAACTAAGGAAAAGCAACTTGCTTAAAATTAAACATTCTTAAAAAGAGACAAATGGTATGGGTCTTGAAAATAAAATAATTTTTTTAAAAAATAAAACAACATGGAAGTAAATTTGAGCACCCCTTCAATCAGGCAATCCTCAGCAACCAGGCAGAGCAAACCTCTTATTAATTCTTTTAGTAGGCCACAATGATGCAGCTACTATAGCTGTACAGTAAATGAATTTTCATGTATTTGTTTTTCAAATATGATACAATGAGTCAATAAAGCTCAGAAGGGCTTCTTAGAAACAAACAAATGGCAAAAAAAAACCTCAGATGCCAAAGGTAATTGTTCCATATTTCATTCTGATATATGGAGTTCTAAAGATACTAAAGTCACTAAAAATTGCTATTAAAACTTTCTCTCACATAAGCTAATCACAAATATCTTCAATTTGACATTAAAAAAAATCAAAAAGTAGGCTAGCAGGTAGAACAGCAACAAAAAACACTTCAGTATTAAAACACAGTAAGTGTAATAAAGGAATTCTTACTCTTGGACTCATAGATCACTAGTGAAACCCAATGGGCTTTTCCAGCTCACTTACTGTGTAGAACAAGTTTTGCTACAGAGGAATATTATCAACTTCAGATAAAACCTAATTATTAAGCTTAAAGGCAATTTCAGATATGCCCACATGGAAGTTTTGTGGTGTTTTTTCATGTTCTTCTTTCTCTCCTCCCTGGCAACTACTTAATTACAGTTACATGAAATCTCAGGGCACTGATTATACAAAGTGAAAAAAATATCTGTATCTCTACTATCAGAATTGGACCTGTACCAGATCAAAGTCACATGCAAACAACTATTTGATTTTTTTGGTTGATGGTGATCCTTCCACTTAAGAGGTTTCTGGAACGAAGGAAATGACAACCTGGAACATAGACATCTAATTTCTTTTCTATGAAAAAAAGTCAAGTTTAAAGTGCATAATTAAACAGCATAGAAGAATTATAGTCATCAAAGTAAGTACTCATAAAACATTTGTATTCAAACTTTTGGGCCAAACTAGTTTCTAATGCTCTGTTTAAATGATACCAAAAAAAAGTGCATGAGTGCAGAGGAAATTAACTGACTGTATGACATACAGATTTGTATTGCAAGACTAGGACTTTGTTTTGGCATGAGCAACGTCAAACATTTGGTGGAAGGAAAAAAATTACCTTCCAAGATCAAAAATAAATTCCTAAAACACACTGCCACACACACCTGTTGCCATGTGGCTTTTTGCAAAATCCACACTGCTTGCTGGGCACCCAAATATGTTTGCTCTCACTAGCAGAGGTATGTTCCAAGCCTTCCCTTTTAACCGTTGAAATGTTATCTGGAATGAACAAGGGAGGTTCATCAAGTGAAAGACTTTTGCTACTTCTTCTCTGGCGAGGTTGGAGAGTCCTATCATTTCTTTTTGACTTGTTTTTTTCCTTATCATCCTCCTTCAGATGTTCTACAACAGAGGGATCTTTAGTCTCTGCCTCTTCCTTTGTAGAGTTATTTGTTTTTAGCCCAGTTGCAAGTTGGTGTTTGCTGGCTTGCTTTTGACCAGGATGTGAAACATGACCTGACAATGAATGCACAGAGTGGTGGCTATCTTTAGAACAGCTTTGAGAAGTAGGAGATTTCTCACTTGGTTTTTGAACTGATGATTTCTGGGCTTGCCCAGAAGTCTGGACTCGGGGTATTTTCTTTAGCTTTGTGTTGGTCTGTTTTTTAACAGTCACCCCTGAAACGCTACTCTTTGCTTTCAAACCCAGATTAGATTGTTTCTTTCTAATTTTAACTGGGTTATTTGGATGCTGATGACTGTCTTGCTCATCTGCATTTCTCTTCAGACTTGCTGAAGAGGGACTGTGAAGGCCCGAAACAGCAACATCAGCTCTCGTTCTTGACCGTGTCATTTCTTGTTGCATTGAACCTGATTTCTGCCGAGTACCTGCAGTCAGATTTTGTTTATTCTGTACTACAGATTTACTATGCCGTGGTCTAATGTTCTTTTCACATTTTGTTGAAATACCAATTTGTTTCTCATCGTCCTGAAATTTTGATGCCTCAGAGCCTTCTACTGTTGTACTGCCAATCTGCTGCTGTACATTTTGGCTTGACTGGTCAACAACATTGCTTTCTAAAATGCTATTTCCTGGGTCAGTAGAAGTAAACTCTTTGCTTTTCAAGTCTTTATTATCACAGTCTGTGCTGTCCAATAGTTTCTCAGATGGAGATTCAGTGTTCTCCATTCCCTTGTCATCACCTCCAGCTTCTGTTACACATTCTTTTACTGACAATGTATTTTCATCAAGAACTTCCACATTGTGGGAACCTGAACTGCAATCACCCTCCTCTTTCACAGAGCTGGACAAATTTGAAAAGGTCTCACAAATTCCATCTGCATTTATGCAAGCACTAGATGAATCATTATCTTTTCCAGTTACTTCAATTTGATTATGTTCTTCTGCTTTCTTCTCTAATTCCTCTGCTTTATTATCAGTCTTTTCTTCTGAAGAATTTTCCAAATCCATTGAATCAATCACATCACTTGTTTCATTTTTAACTGGAATCATTTCAGTATCTGCAGATAGGGAACAAACTGACTCAGCACTCCCAGAGTCAGTGTTCACTGGAACCTCTGCTATTTCCTTTGTTTCTCCAGAAGAACAGGGTTCTGTTAAATTAGCACAACTTAACTCTTGGGATGTTTCTTCAACTTTTGCCTGCTCAGGGGTTTCAGTCTTTATTTCTTTCATATCTTCAGGACCAGGCAGACATTTTGTATTACTCTGGGATGCTGTTACTGCTGCTGTTCCTTCTACCTGTCCTGATCGTCTTGTACTACGCCTGACCTCCCTAGGCTGCTCTGTTTTCAAGCGTGCAGCAACATCTGTCTCTTTAACTGGACTTCTCTCTTGTTTCTGTCCATTTTTTGGAGCAGATCCACTTTTTACAGATGATTTCTTGGTATTAAGAGGAGGAGCAACATTCGAACGCTTGGCTAGCGTGCTCTGCCGCAGACTCCGTACTGGTTCTAGGAAGGGAAAAAGAAAAGCTTTTAGCTTATTCTGCTTCCTTCTTTTTGCAAATACAAGATTTGCCTAGAAAAGTGATTTACCCCAGTTTAGCTTACTGGATACAAAAAGGACTTAAAACTTAGTTATTTACTAAACTTAAAAACCTTCCCAAAACTAAACTATTTGCATTTTAATTTTACATTGACATAGTTTAGATCTAAAATCCCATTATTCTAAAAGCTATGGAATTTCCAAGTAGTACATACAAAACACAAGTGAAGATAGACAAACAAAACTAACTCTACTTTTCTATCGCTCAGCCTTTTCTACCTCGTACAAAAATTGCACAAGCTAGATTGTGACTACAAATACAACTGAAGTTTAAAAAACTTTGAGAGAACAGTCTACAAATCTGAGATCCAGTCACATTCTCACCTGATGCCAACTTTTATATTTTCTAAACAAGTAACCATTCCAGTGCTTTTCTAAACAGCATAATCACCAGCTTTGTACTACAGGCTCTGACTTAAATTCCAATTGCCATATTAAATAATTTTATCTTTTTAACTCCACCTCCTCTATAAGGGGAAAAACAGAGCAGTAAATAACTCCAGTTCAACAAGTTAGAAAACCCATAACTACAAAAAATCAGCTAACATGAAGATTTAAAATATTTTATTAAAATATAAAGTATCTTGAGATATTTTGATTAAAGACTTTCTGACTGCAATTATTATAACCTAATTTAAAGTAAAAAGAGAATATGCAAATAAAATTAGAGACATGCTAACCTAATGTTCCAATGCGGTTTTGCAACTCCATCATGCTTTTGTTGAAGAACCACATTATTAATCTTATGTAGGTAAAAGGATAAAAATCTCAAAAATTAGTTTAATGACCATAAGCAAGACACTAAATATTTATTAAAGAAGAAGTCTAATTGACTCACACCCTATGGATGTCAGCTTCTAGCTGCAGTGTATGAAAAAGGGAGTTTCTATATTGGAATTCAAACAACCAAGTTAAATTTATAAATGTTGGGGGTAGGATTTTAAAGATCTGATTTACTTCAAATGTGCAAACACAATCTATAATTACCTTGTGCCATTAAACGTGGTGATTTCCTTGGTGATGTGACTGATGCTTCTTCAGCACGGCTTCTCAAATTCCTATTAGGTAAAGCAAGCTCATCATCATCAATGGTGTCATTACCACTCTCTTTAACTCCTTCTTCATCCATAGTATCATCAAGACCAATAACTGGAAAAAATAAACAAACAAGAAAGAGCCTAAAACTCAAAATGATCAAAAAATGTTGCAGCTATAACGCTGAGCAAGACAGGGGAAAAGACATTAAAAAATAAATAAATTGGCCATCTAAAATCAAGCAAAAGAGGAAAAAAAAATTAATAAAGGACAGAAAATTCCCATGTAAGGCTGTTTCAGTGTAGAAGAAGCTATCACCCACAGCTTAAAACTTCTGTAGATTGTCCTCATAGCTTTTTTGTGGACTCACATTTTTATTGTGTTTTTTTGCCACAGGAAGATCCCCAGCCTTAGAGGATCAGCTGCACCTCACTGTCCCTTCCCACCTAAGAAAAAGTGAAGAAAGGTAAACAGCAGGAAGAGCTGATCCAGAAGTGCAGAGCGTAAAAATCAGTCTTCTGACAGGATACCATTTTAAAACTCTCAGCCCCACCCATATGACGTATCTGTGCCTGTAATGTCTTTTTGGAAGAGCTTTAAGTGCAGCAAGCACTTAACCTCCCAGGAGAGAAAGGGAACTTTCTCATTGGTGAACTCCTATCCTCCACTAACCTGAGAAAGTCCCAGATGTTGCTGCTGAAAACAGGTTTCCTAAGAGGCAGTCAGGTCACTACATCAGCCATTCTCCTCACTTGCTCTAAATTTAGTTCTTGCAGTGGTAGCCTCTCCTACTTAAAGATCCTATGTGTGATTAATGAATCCTGGTCCCCATGGCACGCAAAATTTGTGAGATCAAGCCAAACACCCAAGTGACTTTATGAAACATGTAGGAAGGTCTCACAAATATAACAGAGACTCCAAACAATCAAGTATGCCTGTTCTTCCTACTAAGACACAAACCCTGAAGTATTTTTAAGATAAACTCACATGACACATATAAGATATCTAGAAATTTCTAAAAATTGCTTACTTAAAAATTATGTAGGTTAACAAACAGCACAAAAAAGTAAAAAAGCAAGAAGTTAAATTAAAAATTGTTAGGATTTTTAGACAGCTCAGAAAATCTGTCAGCTCATGGTCCTTCTCAAGTCTGATATTACTGCAATTTAAAAAAAAAAATCAATGAAAAAATAAAGTAACCAAGCAACATGTTAGAATTTCAAATATTAGAAAGTTTTTTATCAGCCTCTTAAGGAAAGCTGATCATGGCACCAGGCAATCAGCAGTACAAACCTCTGTAATCAGATGGGTGCCAGAAGCTAAAAGCTAGAAGTTTCTTAAGCTAACAATTTATGGTCATTTATTTTATTTTAACCATTATTTTTGGTTGCTGCATTGTACACATCAGTTACAAGGAAAAGTGTTTCTGGAAATTACTGTCTACTTCCACTCTTCAATCCACAGAGCCACCTTTATATCTGTATGTGTTTACAAACATACAGATATCACATGCAAGGTGCATGAGGCTGATAAATTTGGTCTTACTCCACTCAAGAGTGTTCCTCAATCACTTACTTGCTATAAACTACATACTGTACACACTGGCAAAAAAATTACATTGTCACTGCCCTATTAGACATTATTTTCCCAGTAAATATCTAATACTGGCCATTGTCTAAGATGAAAACCTGAATGAGAAGGATCCTCACTCTAACTCCAGCTGCCCATTCTTGTGTTCTCAAAGATTATATCCTCCCAGCAGCTCTGCACTTTGGTATTTGTGTTTTCATAGTGTTCCTGCAAAACATGAAACTAGCTTTTGAGAATAGACTGTGACAAAAGAGACTCACATCCACGTCTGTTCTTTCTGTGTAGAACTAAACTACTAAACTATTAAAGACAGTATGAAAAATAAAAACTACTAGGACAGCTTCTGAAGCAACTCTGGAGCATATTAAAGTACTGACATTAGTCTTGGGCTTTACAACATTCTTGCTCAAGTTACAGAATTTCTACACCCTCCTTTATTAATAACAAGAGACACATTCAGTCTATTGACAGACACGGTGTGAAATATTAAACACAGTGTTAAATATTAGAATTAAAGTATTTTCATACTTACAAGACTCTGTGCTGCAGCTTTAATTTTACAGAGGAATTGAAGCACAGAATCTTGCTAATTTCAAACCACCTGAGCTACAAGTCAGCTAGTAAAGACAGTTTCATGAGGCCCCTGATGAGGAGCATTCCACACAGACCCTGCTGGGAAGAGAAAAATGACAGAGAACAGCAATAGATACAAAGAAGACTAGGAAAGTAAGTTATGAGGGAGAAGTGGAGGTAAAGAAACAACCCTATGAAAGGTAAACCAACAAAAGCAAAATCAGAAAGAACAAAAAAAGCAGAGATGATCTTAGTAACAAATATCTAAAAATTATCTCAGCAATAAGTATATAAATTAAAAAATAAAATAGGAAAAATAAAAAAGGAATAAAGAAAAAACTTATCTGAACAGGAAGAGCTGCACACCAGCATACAACTGAACACATTGCAAATGAGAAAAGTACAAGTCACATTCAACAAATCTATACTGGAAAAAGGCACCACTGACCTTCACCTTACTACTGTGAGTTTTTCCATTACTCATAAAGTATCTAAACTTCCAAACTGCTGGGTTATGCTGACTCACTTTTATATATTTTATACCATAATAGAACAACATATAGTAAAACCAGTCTACTCTCAAATTTAAAGCAAAGTTTTTCCTATGCTAAAACAAAAGCATAACCATTTTTAAATTCTCAAGAAATGTAAAACTTACAAAAACTAGTCTTACTTTCTAGTGAAAGAGGAAGTAAGAAGAAGAAAACACCCCTAAATATATAATCAAAAACTATGACATTTATAAAACTTTATTTTTATTAACATAAGACTTTCCTCGATTATTTTCAGCCACAACTAAGACAGAAATACTCAGTTTTTTGACACACTATGTCCAGCTGAATCACACTAATGGCAGCAATGTGCAAATCCACAGTAGATTCCATATAGGCATCACAGATTATACGGAAATGGTTTGACATTGTAAAATTTCTGCATTACATGGGAATAACAACACAGAGATGTAACATAATGCTTTAATAAAAAGAACAGTTACAGTCTAAAGCAGTAACTACCACATCTAGGTAAGCCTTCAGAAGAGCTAATAAACTCCAGTGAAGCAATAAAACATACAAAGACAGTGATACTTTGTCAGTAAGTCTCAAGATCGTAAATGAGGTTGGTATACTTTCTCTGAGAAACCTTTTTCCTATTGACATTTTGATGCATATGTTCAAGAAACAAGATTAAAAATTTAACTTTCTGCTAAAAGAAGATATATTTCCAAGAGAAATCATGTGACTTATGACACAACTTATATAAGGAAACATCAAATTCCACTCCAACTGTTTTGCAAAAGTTTGCCTGTAACCCATTGAACTGAGAATTTGCCCACAAGTATCTTGAGCTGACTGTCCAGTGCAAGAAAAGAATCACAGTAAGTAATGTGAAATATTAACTAAACGCTCGCTCCCATTCTCCATTAATGTCTGTGTTGTAAAGAGGTAATTTTACAGTCTTTAGAATAAAGATATATGAAAATCAATTAGGATAAATAAACTTAATACAGCATGCATCTTGACAGAGGACTGCATGCCCATTTTATTAAAAAGATGGAGCTAAATCACAAGCCTACTGAATAGCAGTTCTTTAGTGACACAACCCTGTTACACTGGAAATAAGGAACAGAAAAATACAAATTGCAACAACAAAGTAAAAAAACACATCAAACCAAGCACTTTAATGTAAATTAATTAATTTTATTAAGAAGGGAGTCTTCACTTATTTACAAATTGCTAATCTAACTTGCTTTGCAAATCTTAGTACAGATTCAACCTCTCTCCACCCATGAAACTGATCCAAAGGCATAACTAAATACTTCAGAAGGACCTAAGCTGCAGAATATAAGTAGTTTGCCACACACAAACAGAAAAAGGCACAAAATAAATATTCTTCAGGCTCTCAGGAAATTTAAATTTCATACAGAAAAGATACTACCTGGGTTATAAAACACTGTGTAGCTGTTTATATGGTCAGCTTGGAAGAAGGAAGGCATAAAGAGGTAAGAAAACTGAGAGAAACAACTGTAGACCAAACTTTGGAGTCTCAAAGTTACATTCAAAATTACTTCAAATGAAGGAGGAAAAATACACGTACATTTGGCTTTAGTCAAAAGAGCCTGAACTGCCTAACACATCCAGGCATCACACCAGATAAAGAAAAGAGTATTTGTAGTCAGAAAAATTGGTTTGGCTTCGAAGATTCAGTACGTAATCATAATTTTAGCAGAGGTAATGCTGCTTTTAACAATACTCATGAAAACACAGGCTAAAACTAGAAAAAGCAGACTGCACTTTAGGGAAACACTTTCCCAGCAGCAATCCAGAGGAATAGGGAAAAAAGGGCAATTAAAAAGACGTCCCTAACACATATTGTACATTTTGTGATTCTTACAGCATCAGTCTCTTTTACCATTTATGGTAAGTACCTGATTTGATAAACATACCCATAAACTAAATTAGTCAAAAGCTTGATTTTAATATGAAATCCAGAAATGTCTCCAGATGATATGCAATTAAAATTCCATTCCCTGCAGTATAACAAACCAAACTACCCCACTAAATGACATTCTGAAAAGCTACACAGTTCGTGATTACCAATTTAATTTACCAAGAATTACCAATTTAGTACAAATGCTAAGTTATTTAGCTCACTGGCATGCAACCAGTATGACCTGCTATGCTCACAGGTGGATAAGCTTCCAGCATGTCTTCCAGCAAGAACAGAACAAAACAGAAAACCTGTCACTAGGGTGCCATTCAAAGTTGCCATAAGTGTGTTGCTCTTAAGAGTTCTGTCATATTCTAAACTTCAGAGTTTCCACTTCTTATCAATGAATTGTTCAATAAGGTAAAAAAGAAAATCAAAACAACCTCAAAAGCATGCTTCCACACCCACTCACACCACTCAAACATTTAAGATGGCCAAGAGCTGTTCTACACAACATAATTTTCTACATTGGCCATGCACAGCTTGCAAGAACAACCACCTGACCAAACCAACAAAAAGAAGCAGAGAAGCACCTAAAACATGATTTGGGACACTTCTGATTGCTTCAAGAATTTGGATTTCATTTATTTCTCAAAAGTTTCATTTTGTCCAATTCTGTTCTTTAACTGGCAAGGAAAGCAGTTATATCAATTTCTACTATCGACACGATGTCTTTCTGCTGACACCTACTTCAGGACAGGAAGAGCCCTCCATACCTGCTAAGCTCCTATGAGTTACAATGAACAAGATGTAGATACTTTGAACCTTGATTAACAGAGGGAAGAGAAATTCTTAACTGTGCTGTAAGACCAGCATTCTCCTTAGTCTAACTCCATAAACCAGCAACCAAACTACATCTTTATAGTTTAGCAGTCACCCTTCACAAACACATTCTAAAAAGATTTCAGCATAATTTGACCTCTATTTAGCTTGTGAGAGTTGTGAGTCATAACTAGTTATGTCTACCTCTGCTCAAAGCCATAACCAGGATCACCCACAAAGAATCTTGTTCCCTTCCCTAAATATGTAATTATTCAATCACAGCTAAAAAGATAACCCCATTCTATTACTCTAACCCTGTTCTGTTACTCAGTGGCAATTATAGAGCAAGCATAGCAAGTTTGGTCTGCTCTATCTTTGGTTTCTGCTGGTCTTTGTCTGACCAACAGTGTCATCTAACTAAAGAAACTATCTTAATCCAGCACAATGTGGATTCAGGCCAAGAGATAAACATGAGACTGCCTTATTGGTACTGATACAGTTCTGCCTATCAATAGATAGGCAACAAACATCCATTGTCATAGTCCTTCTATTTGTCATATACCAGTACTGCTGACTGAGATGCTTGATACAAAAAAGGCACGGACCTGGTGAACTGAGTCCAGAGGAGGCCACAGAAATGATGGAGGGCTGGAACACCTGTCCTTTGAAGAGAGGCTGGGAGAGTTGTTTGGCCTGGAGAATAGGTGGACACCTCACTGCAGCCTTTTAATACTTAAAAGTGGCTTATAAAGAAGAATGTGAACAGACTTTAGTATAGCCTGTAGTGACAGGACAAGGGTAATGGTTTTAAACTACAAGAAGGTAGCTTCAGATTGGATGTAAGGAAGAACTTTTTCTACTATGAGGGTGATGAAACACTGGAAGTGGTTGCCCAGAGAGGTGGTAGATGACCCATGCCTAGGAACTTTCAAGGTCAGGTTGAACAGGGCTCTGAGCAACTTGATCTAGTTGAACATGTCCACTGCAGAGGGGCCGGACTAGATGACCTATAGAGGTCCCCTGCAAATCACATCTTTCTATGATTCTATGCTACTATTCGTGCCAAGAGATGTCGTTATACTTCAACTTACAAAACCCATGTTTTCTGGATAGATGTCTCTGTATTTCTTATAGGTGTGCACTTGAACTGTCTAAAGGACATACGATCAGTTGCTAGCAGTACCCATCCCAAACAGTCAGGTAAGAGGTAACTCACCATAAAAAGAGTGTAGTATTAACAAAAAAACTTAGTTCTTGATGAATGATGTGCTATATAAACCCTAAAACTGAGCAAAACATATTGATGAGTAACAACTTTAGATCAGGCCAGTAAAAATTCCCAACAAAAACTGATGTCCATGTAGCAGTAAGAAAAAGAGCAAGAAGCAAACACACATTCAAAACCAACCACAGAGCAAGCTTTTGAGAACAAAAATACATGATCTCCAAAATAAAGCAAAGAAAATGTCGCAATCTTGAGAAACTAGGCATGTGGGTAAGAAGTAGGCCTGAGTCAAGCCCTTCTCCTATACTCACGTTCACATAAGAAATTTCACACTTACAGAGTTGGGTTAAAGGCATATAAAGAGAGCATTTTGTTTGTTTGAACTCAGCTCAAATCTGCTTTCAAAGAAGTATTAGCGAGCCATGCCTTCTGCCCCTCCATTTTATCTAAAGACCTGATTATCGTTTTAGCTACAACCCCGATTCCTCAGTTTAGGTATTACTACCTTTATCTCTTCAGCTTGCTCACAGCAATCAAACAAGCTGTACCATGAAATCTGCACCACTTTAAAAGTTCTACAAAACAGAATACATTCCAGTTATTCAAGAAACATCAAATATAAAAAATCTGTCCTTTACTGGTCCTGTGAATTAATTTCCATGAGTACTTTGCTCCTTTTAAACTGTTTAATAGTCTAGGCATGGGTTATGCAAAATATAGAATACATTAAAGCAAGTTTTGTCAGGACAGCAGACTACATCAGCAGTGTTAGATCACCAGCCGTGTCAGACAAATCCAATAAATCACAACTATATGAATTTTCAAGGAAAAAAGACAAGCGAAGAAACCACACTTCAAACTGATACTCACTATTCTTAATTAAAAAATTTTAAGCACATACTACAGTCCTACCATGTCAGAAAAAGGACAGTTCTTATCAAGACCTACAAAGAAAAAGCAACAACAAGAAAATTTCATGTTCTTTTGGATACCTACATTAATTCAAAATTACACATTCTAATTTTTTTACTGAAATGTGGCTTTCTTGGTGCTTTCAGATTTAAAAACAAAACATTAAATTAATAAACTGAGCATATCCGCTTTGAATCCCTTAGTCTTCTGATAGTCTGAAACAGTAGCCCCCAAGTAAATGCATTAACCCAATTATTTTTAAGGACTTTAAAAATTATTAGTGATTGTTTACGTATTAATAGTATTAATTATTGCACTGCTGATCACTTTCAGGAGAAATACATGCCAGGAAGCATCTGAAAGTTTCTCCATACCTTCCAAAATATCCAGCTGTACCCTGTGAGCTAATTCAAGGATTTTAAATGTAGTACAGGTTTACTGGAGTATGCACAGGATGCAATATAACAAAAGAATTTGCAAGTGAGGTGGAATTTGGTTTAGTTGTGTACATTATACAGTCTTATGCATATTAAGAGGGATACAATTTTTGTTTGGCAAGTTACAGATAAAAATGCATAGGAGTATAGACTATTGCAGGCACACAAAAGCATTAATGATGGCCTCAAAGATGTTCTTCTAAAGTAGGAAAAAACTGCCAAATCTCTTGTTTTGGCTTGATAGCTCACTTTTTCATTGCTTTAATCAATATAATCTTTGATTTACAGTTTTCCATTATAGAATACCACCTAATTTAGTGAAGGTGAAAATTTAGTCTGTTAGTAACAGTAAAATATATATTATATACGGAAATTATAAAGATTTTCAGAAACAGTCCATAAAACTTACTCAAAAAAATGAAATATTGATATAATCATATAATCTACTGCATTAATCTACTACACTTCTAGTAATGAAGCTAAAAAATTATGCTTTTTAAGCCTCTAGTCAAATAAAGAACACTCCTAAGAATAGAGTATATTTTTGTCTCTATCATCAAGTTCAGTGTAATTATTTCAACTCTTCAAAAATTTTGGGGATTGGGGTATCCTTTTTTTTTTTTTTTTAATCTTCTAAAATTACTCAATACATTCGGAGCTGTTTTTTTTTCTTTAAACTTTGCTCTAAATTGTTCCCAAATCAGGTATTCCAAAGAGTAAAAAAAGACTTTTATTATCATTCTAGAGTCTTGAAGCAAACCAAAGCAAAACACCCAGAATCCAGAAACAGCTCAGTACCAGAAGGCCTAGCACTAACAGAGTAACCCTGAGGTCAGAGCAGTAATTTGTACAACTCCCCTGCTCCTACTTGCTAATCCAGAAATATGGTATTTTTTAAACCAACCAGTGACTTCAGCGGTCAGGCACAGTACCTTCACTAAAAAAATCTTGACTTTCATTGGGAGTAACTGACAGACAAAGCCTAGGATATTTCTAATCCATATAAGGAGCTTTCCTCTATTGTCACTACAGAATTAACAAGACCTGCACATAGTTTACATACCAGGTATGTATGAAGTGCATTGAAAAAGGGCAGCAAGGCGACAGAAATCCCAACTTATTATTTCTACATTATGAAAAAGGGTTGGTACTAGAGTGAAACTGTATTTTAAATTGTAATCTTAAAAAATTGTAAGATTTACCTGTAGAACAAGGCATCTGGAAATTGGGGTCATTGCTATCCAAAACAGGCAAACAGAACTGGGCACTTGCAGATCCTAGCATAGGATCCTTATCGCTGAGCATGTTCTTCAGCGAATCCTCTAAGACATTTTGACTTGTACTAAAATCCTCACAGACTTCATTCTCCAGGTGGGATTCTAGAAATAGGGCATCATCTAATTGTTCAGTAGGAATTAAATGGTTAAATGTATCAACTATATCCATGAAGACTCCTGTGTGTCTTTCAGCCCTATAGAAAGACAAGAAAAATACCATAAGAAAATAAGCTACAAATTGCAAAACACCTAAGACACCAGCAAAATTTTTGGCTCTTGTGTTTTATAAAGAATGCTTAAGGTATTTCAGAATTATAAAAACAAATAAAAAACTGCTTATGGCTTAGTATGGCTCACTGCATAACTAAAAATCAATTCCCTAATTATTTTTAAAAGAAATTCCATGCTAATCTCCTCTATCAGCATCCAAGTGCTGACACTTCTACAGAGTGTGAATAACAAAGGTAACTCAACAACTCCTTTCTAAAATTTGTTTAAATCTTAACCAGCCCAAGCGAGTAGGACAGCAGAGGAGGAGGATATCAAGAACAAATGAAGCTGGGGATAGCAGCACTGTGAGCATGACTGTCCTCTTTTTAAATGTAAAATTGCGAGGTCAGCTTGCACTAACAACAGGGGAGCTGAGAAGGTTCCAGAGTCTGCCATACTACTAATATGGCGTACTACTGAGAACAACTGTGTTTCTGTTCAAAGAGCAACTACCATGTACCTCATAGCAAGTTAGTATTTTTAAACAGCAAGATTTTATCACTACTACTTTTCATCAGTCGATACAGTCAATAAAATTACATAAATTTTATACAAAAATCTTTTATCAATCAAGTACATGAGAATTCAGAGCTGACATCAAAAGGAGGAGCCTTTGAAACTTCAATTTTGAAGAAGTTTAGGTGAACTTCTAGAAGTCTACCTAAGGAATTGTATACAAAGATGACAACTGCATATTACAAGGAATTCTTTATTTTCTAGATCTTCTTTGTAATGCTGCAGAAGTGCAAATACTGAAGCAAAGACTTAACTAATAAATATGCAAAACACTGAAAGTGTTTCGTGTGGAAAGTTTTGCTTTAGCATATACTCAAAGTGGAGAAAGGTAATATAAAAAATATGATCAGACAGGTAAGAAAAATGGAGCTGTGCAGTACTGCCTGGCTTAATCTGCATACAGGTTAGCCTGACAGGCAAATTTTTGGTGCATAAGGCTGTTAAAGTTTTTGGAAACAACAAAAGGACACATATACTTTCCTTCTCCTTCTTTCACCATCCTCCTCCCACATAAGACAATTATTTTTTTAGAATGAACACACTAATTAAAGGAAAATGACAAGTGAGAATTGGAGTCTGCAGTGCTTCAATTACTTTCTAAATGGTTATTCCAGCAACCTGCCACTAAATAAATCCAGTACTTACTCATGCTTAATAGAACATTAAGTATGCTTCCTTAGACACATGAATGGGGCATTTCTGTTTTGGCAATCAACTGGAAATATCCTAGCCAGATACATGTAAGGGCTCTGCTACAATTTCAACCATATTGGTGCATTTTATTTCACAAATTTACAAAAAAGTACAGGTTTTAAGACAAATGGTGTTTCATTTTCTTTGGGTGGGGTTTCTTAGGGTTGTTTTTTTTTTTTTGTCTGTGGGGTTTTGTTGGGTTGTTGGAGTTTTATTTTCAAACTGTTTTTCTTCCTTCTCCCATAGGTCAGCTCAGAAGAAAGCAATGGTCAGGTATACAACTATGTCTCTGCAGAGGATGGTACCTTTCCAATTTGTACACACTAACCACAACAAAGCTGTCTAATACACAAGGTCCTACTGACCAAGCAGCTGGAAAGAAGGAAAGTTTGGCCAAATCACATGCATTTTATAAAGAAATACTAGACTTCAGCAGCAAGTCATAATTTCAAAGCAACCTCACCAAAAAAATTGACTGCTTTTATCAAGCAATGCAGTGCATCTACATATACACCACAGCAACTAGCACCTTTAACAGCCAACATGGTTTCTGAAGTTCCAAATCTGGCAGCAAATGAAGAAGCAAACTAATAGAGGAAGTACTATGCTTCACTGTATAATCTGTATTTATTATTATACCAAGCAGTTACAACAATCTGATACTACACAGGATAGACTACAAGAGATGCAGTAGCTCAAAGATAAGAAAATAATTACAAATGGCCCAATACAGTACTTTAAAGCACCTTACTGACAGGTTTTTTCATATTAGCATTACATGAGCACAAGAGTAACAGCCACAGGACAAAATTATGGTGAATCCTGACATTAAGAAGTATCAATGACACTGCAATAGAACACCTACATAATGTGTGAATGCAAGAAACCTTTTGCATCCAACATTAAAAAGTGGCAGAAGATTTGAAGACACTTAACATATCCCAAGATCTTTTTTTCTGGCTAGGAGAACATTTATATATTTGTTACTCCAACATTTGTTGCTCCCAAAGTAGTTATGACCACTTCATAAAAAGCAATGTTAAGAAGCAAAGTTTGAGAAGAATATTAGCTCTTGCTACAAAAATCCCTCCTGACAGAAATTAACCTCTGTCTTCAGTAATGCGATGAAGAAAAATATTATCTACAGTTTTGTAATAATGGCTGTACCATGCAGCCATTCAAAACACTAAAAGCACTTTTGACAGAAGTAACTTTCAAAACAACTATGCATGCAGTGGCCACAGAAACCTTCAATGAGACCTAAGTAGCTAGCAGAGAAAATTCAAGAGGAATTTTACTGAAAGCTTTATTCCTGGAACATGAGTCTACGATCAAGTATAAGGTCTACCCAAATTTTGCATCAAAAAGTCAGCGGGCTTGTATACCACCACAAAATGTAATCTTAAAGAATTTGTTCTACCATTTTTAAAATACAAAGTTTATGCCAGCAAAATATATAAAATAAAACTTTTGCTTTTCCTAGTTCAAAAAACCACTCACTCTGTGATTATTTTTGTAATTTGAACACTACCAAGCTATTTTAAAAATTATTTAGAACATTACTAGATTAAATATCATAAGAAGTGTAGAATCTGTGGGACTGAGGATGGAAGAAAAATTTCTTTAGCTAGACAGCTGTTAAAAACAGTTGCTGCAAGAAAAAAAAAAATCTTCCAGTGCATAATGTCTTAAGTATATGAATTTTAAATGGTTTATTTTGTAATTAAAACACTTTGAACATAAGCAAATAGCCAAAGGTACAGGTAAAATCACAGTCAAAATTTTCATGCTCACTTATTTCCAAAGATAATCCCAACCCCTCAAAGGAAGAATGCATTACTCCACTAGAACACAGCTGTGTCCTCCACTTGAACCCTAGTGGTCAGTGCCTCGGCCAGGCTCCCAGCAGATGCGCACATAATCTGAAAAGTATTATGCACACAGAGCCAGTGAGGAGTGCTCATAAATTGAGTTAAAGGAGCAAGTTCCAGCCAGGCTCAGTTAAACTTCTCCCATCCACTGGCTCCTGGAGCATCAGAGCATGTACTGAGACTGTTATAGCACAGTAACATACAGGAGGGTCTGGGTAAAAGAGGAGCTCACCATCAAGAAAAGCTTGAAGTATAGAGAGCATTCTCCTCAGTTCACTTAATACATTTCTCTTGGACGTTCGAAAATAATTTGTTTCTATCAGCCTCTCCACTGCAAAAACAGAAGCAACAATTACAGAAGTAACATTGCAACAATTACAAAGTAACTCACCAACCAATATCTGTCATTAAGTGATCCAACACTATAAACAAGCCTCTTAGAAAGCACTACTATGACTTCTAGAATTTGCCCCATATTATGTTTACCATAAAATTTCTTCATGCTCTCAATATAGTTTCCTTTTACAGTCTGAGTCTTTCAGTTTAAAAGAAATAATTTCTTCCACTGTTGAATTAGTTTATTAACCCAAGTATGCCATAATACTGCCTCAAATCCCAGCAAATCTGGTATGAAATAAATATGCAGTAGGATTTGCCACAGCAGATTTTTCTCTTCTCCCCTTTTACCATATTTTCACTACATCTTTAACAGTTCCACATGATTTTATAATTAAAAGGTAAATAGCCAGAATGATCACTTGCTAAGAAAAGAAATTGAGATCTGGAACAAGCATATCCTCCCAAACTAATCTCAGAAGGGATGGAAGACAAGAAACTAGACAAGAGATGTTGTACACCTTTAAGCTTCTTCTTTACTTAGTTTGTCTATGAAAGAGGCAAAGAATTACTTCAGTTCAGTTATATTACTTTCTTAATCACAACACAGAAAAATAATATAGTGGAGCTCTCCAACTGCATCCACATGTTTCAAAAATCTTATCTAAAATCCACTTCAGGCAGGGGTAATCACAATTTGTATTTACCACTAAGCATTCCTTGTGTTTTTCAGCTGATGGACAGGCCAAACATACTCTTGACTGCATTTTAAACTAAGTCATTTTAAACTAAGTCTCCCTTAAACATCAGCATGTGAAAGTGTTTAATTTTTCAATTACATATTTAGATATATGTTAGATACACTTGTCTTGATTTTTTTTTTAATTTATTTTCCTTTACATCCATTTTGTCCATTTTTTACAGTACTCCCACATCATTTATTTTACTAAGCAAATGTTAGGTTTCACTGTAATTACTCTCTTTCCTTCCCTCTCTGGCCAGGGGGTGAATTTAATATATCAGTTTACCTTTTAGACTTGACTTTCATATAGCTTATAGCTATATAGTTTATATTTTAAAGTTAGTAATATAAAATAGAAGCTTCTGTATGTTTAGTAATTGTCAATTTAAATCTGGTTTATGAAAGTCCTCAGCAGTTGGACTTCAAAAAAATAAAATATTTCTACAAAGAAATTTTACCAGAAAAGAACTGCCTGAGATGGGAACAAGGAGAGGCAAAAGCCTAAGGGAACCTAACAAAGAAAAAAAAAAAAAAAAAAACAAAAAAAAAAAACCCCACAACCTTACACTGCATATTTAGGATATTCAAAATCCTAGATATTGAATAGCCTATCTACTTTATTGACCTGCCTGAATAAGTGAGTCTGAAACTGCTGAAGATAGCATAGCAATACTACAATTCCTTCCATTTCACCGAAGTACTTTTCTGAATAATGTCTGTCACTTCCAATTCGCTGAATCTGTCTAGTGCATTTAAAAGCTTTTGTACATCTAGTTATTGACTGGATTATGTGAGAGACATTGCAACGTTCAAAACACATGACAGTCTCTGGACCTTGTGCTTATGCACACCAAATGACCAACAGCAAACACTAGTCATAACAACTCTAACAGACTCCATTAAAAAGATTCATATTATATTTATTTCAAGTAGTAAACTCTGGTAGGAGAATAAACAAAAGGAACAAGTTACTGGGACGATTATCACCTTAGATATCAAAACAAATGGGAAAAGTTGACTCAGCACTGTTACAGAAGAATCAGTAAGTAATAATAACTGACAAAAACTTTTAATCAAAAGAGGGGAACTGCCTCTTAATTGGCATGCTATTAGGTAATAACACAAGCAGCTTAAAGAAAAAAAAACCCTGCTCACACTGTGTGACAACTACTGTACCCAAAAGGAACACTCAAGGTATGAAATGTCTAGCTTTGTTCACTGGAGCTGTGATGTCAGACCACCCCAAGGGCTCACTGATACCTTGACACTTAAAACCCACCTACCAAACGATGTTATTTCAAAGCCCTGATGCACGTTTTACTACCATCCTCCTTCTTCCTCTTACACAAACTTTAAAGTTTAAGCTCGAAAGTACCAAATTGAAAATTAATGCTAAGGTGCCGTGTGCCCATGTTGCCATGATTTAAACACTAGAAGCTGCATGCATTATGGTCATGGATATTACAGCATCAAAAACCAGAACAGAGACCCACTGCCTTCTGTAGCAAGAGATTTTCAAATCCAAACACATCACAGGATTAAAGAGAAAATCAGTATCAGACAGTGCATCAGAGGCAGTGTCAGTAAGAAAGTATCGACTTCGCAACTTTTTGGTTTACAACTCTCACACCAATGTGCTTTCTGCTCAAATCCCATCATCTGGGGCAGTCTTCAAGAATTAAAATTAACTCAGAAAATATTTTTAACACAAGCAATGTGACCTATGAGCATATGAATGACCATCTAGCCACAAAAACATGTTTGGAACTGTTAAAAGAAGACTTCAGCATCCTTTAAAAAAAAAAAAAAAGGCAGACACAATACTTGTATAAAATATGGTTTACTGAGCTTTAATCTTTTAGCATCATCAAACTTGACTCTCTTCAGTCACTTATCTCCCAAAAACCAGAACACTGGCAAAAACCTGCCTAACAGGAACAGGTATGAAAATAAGCTTATTTGTGTCATCAATATTGCTGTAAAGGAGGGCCAGGTACACTTCACTAACAAACTTATACACTGAAACATCAACCCATTAGGTATCCGTATGCCACCTGTTCCCTTATGTAAATCCCCTACTTATTATTTATTAATTTAATCCCTCATTTAAAATTCAAGATCTAGCTTTGAGTGGCATCAAAACAAAGCCCTGCTGAAGACTAAAAGGCAAGAAATATTAATCTGAGCATTTTGTAAATTGTTAAGAAGCTCATCTATACTCCATGTTTACCTCACTCTGAAGTCTTCAGACACCGACACAACTGAATAAACCCCTTGCTACAAAAATCTCAACAGGCATAATAAATAATAATCACCTCCCGAAACCCATCTAGAATCTAAAGTTATGTGCTGCTCCCCTCAATGACAGAGCAGATATCTTACTACTTGCCATCATGGTATTTAAGAGAACAGATAGCTACTTGCTTTGTTAAACCTTCCCTATTCAAAACTCATTCACCAGTCATAACTGTATGTCAGTGTGTACCTCAGTGAACAGAAAAGTAAATTTCAAAAAAACTATTTAATTAGATGACAAAGAAATGCAGAAAGAATAGAGAAACCTTCTCTTGATCATAAAATTTCAAACTGCATAATTGAAAATCATCTTAACAGTTATGTTTTGAACAGTATAACCCCTCCACAAAAGAAAAACTTCTCTCACACTCACTTTATAGCTCAAAGAGGCACACGGTGCTGCACTAAAACTTGTGTTATGTCAAAAAACACCTTCACAGTGTGAAATGTGGAGTTTGTAAATGTAAAATGCAAAGTTTTTACATTGTGAAACATTAAGTACATTGTCTTCCTTTCCTGGGCTGTCCTACCAATGAATACTCCCAATACCGCAAAAACTAGGCATAACCAAAGACCCTACATAATTTTATGAGTCTCTCCATTACAGTATATACCTTGGGAATTTGTAAGCTCACTGCCTGGAGACATGTCACTGAAAAGAAAAAGATGAGGAGAGACTGTATTTCCACCACTACTGCTATTCTCTTTATTCTTATACCCTCAGGTTTCGCAACACTTGTTTCACGTATTTTCAGCTGGAACATAGTAAAAAATCCTAAACTGTGTAACAGGTTACACTGATTATTTGTCAGTCACCAGAGAGAATATTTTCATTTCCAATACCTTTTGAATTTGTCAGTGTCTCTCTCATACAGATACATCGGGAAACACTTATTAGAATTACAGTTTGTTTGCTGGGATTTTTATTAGCAATAGTTAAAAGCTTAATGGCTAAGCCTTGTGAAGTTTTTCATAGAAATATGCCATCCATCACGTAGCTATATTGACACCACTCAGGAGAATGTGACAAGCTGTCTGTATTTTTCACTTTCTGCATCTATAAAATGAACTCTCATACCTCAGTGAACTTTATCATTACTACTTCATATTATTACCTTTCAAAATTATGCCCTTACCATAAGAAAAAGCTTCTAATATCATATGGCTCTCCCCTAAAAGCTTAGATTCAACAATATTTAGGTTGACTAGGAAAAATTAATGGAAAAAATATTAAAACAACTAAAGAAATTAATCAGCTCAACTCTTAGCATAACACAAGTGGTAGAGGTAAGCCTCTTTTTAAGAGAGAGATTGCAGAAGTACAGTAGGTTAGAATTGTTAGAGTTTTTGTTTTCCTTAAAGCACCTTACCACTGTGTTGAATTAGCTCAGCTAGCTGTGTTGAACTAAAATCTAGCCAGCATGGTTTGTAGTTCAGTGCCCTTTCAGTTACAAATGTAAAAGGAACATAAAAACTGAATGACTGAGTAACAGGCAACAACAGCTGAAAAAAATATAGGTGTTCAGAACTCCATATTTATATGCATAATCTTTAAAGCCAACTATAGAATTAAAAGCAGAAGCTACTTGTTACAGAAAAAAAGAAGTTTCATTGTGCATTACATGCACTAAGTGTAAACACCAGCAGAATTATTCCAAGAAATAAAAAAACCCCATGTTTTCAAGGCTGCCTTACATTGTGTCCCAAACCATAACAGATTCATTTATTAAGAAAAACAAACCATGAATTAGTGTTGCTAAAGAGATACCATATGTTTACCATTCTTACATTTAATCCTAAAATATTTCCACTATTTAGCAACGCTAACATTCATTTTGATAAAAGTCAAATGTATAAAAATTACATAATGAATTAACAAGTACATAAAAGACACCACAACTACAATTTGCATGGTATAGCTCCTGTCACCCCCCCATTCCTCTCTTTCCTTACTGGTTCACTCCATAGGCTGTTTTTACTAATTTAAACTATGCCACAGAGCTCTCTTCATCCAAACACTCTCCGCACGGCTCTAACAGGTCTCCCTTGTGCACACCATACAGAATGAACACTCGCAGTCACATGAACGATGCCTCTTCTAAAACCTGAGAGTTATTACGTGCATCCCAGTAGCAAGCAATGAAAGCACTGTCTCAGAAAGAGAACCTCATCCCAGATTAGGATCTGGAAATACCACCAGGCCACTGAATCCCACAGCACTGCTGATGACCACATTTTCTCCCGCACTTCCCACAGTGAGTACTATACACAGGAGTTGAACACAGAAATTGCTGGTGATAGTAAATTTAAAAGACGGGAGGAGGCGCCCGGAACAGGTCAGACCAAGAGCAAGAACAGCAGGGTCTAAATTGGCAATTGTTTCTCTCGTCGGTACGGGACAACAAGGCATCGGCGGCTCAAAGGGTGAGAAGAGGCAAATGTAGAAGGATCGAAACATAGCAACTGCAGGGCATGGACGGCGGTGTGGGAGAGCTCTCAGCAGCAACAAGACTGCGGGCAAGCAGCCTGCGGCAGGGTCCCGCACGGACACGGGGCGGGAGCGGCCGGCGCAGGCAGCGAGGCCGGGGCCAGAGCGCCATGTCAGGGGGCCGGGCCGGGCCGGGCCCCGCGGGCGGCAGCCGCCGCAACAACCGCACCGGGGCCGCGGGGCCGCACCCAGGCAGAGCGAGGCGGCCGGGGGGCACCCCCGGGGAGCGCCCCGAGACCCGCGGCCGGACCGGAGATCGCCTGCGCACAAGAGCCAGCGGCGGCACCGCCTCCGCGCACGGCCCGTGCCGCGGCCCCGCGGTGGAAGCAGCCGCGTCCCGCCGGGCCGTCCCTCGCCACCCGGCCGGGCCTGGCCGGCACAGGCCGCAGCTCTGCCGCCTCAGGCGCGGCCCAGCCCTGCCCGGCCCGGAGAAGGCTGGGGGAGGCCGCGCAGCGCAGCGGGGCTCTCCACCCCCGCTCCCGCCCTCCCCGCCAGCCCGGCCGCTGCCGCAGCCCGCAGTAACTCACCCGCTCCGCCGCCCAGCGCTGCCCCGCGGCCGCGGGGGAAGGGACGCGGCGGCCGCGCCGAAGGAGAGAGGGCGGCGCGCGCAGCTCCGCGGGGGCGCGCGCGCGCGGGCTGCCCCCGCCCAGGTGGTCGCGCCCGGCTCGGCCCGGCCCGGTGACGGCCGCGTGCCCGCTGCCCCGCCGGTGCGCGCCCCCGTGGCGTCCGGCGCGCCGGGCCCGGCCGCTCACGTGACGTCGCTGTTGGAGGGAAGGGACGGGGGCGGAGGGGGCGCGCGCGCTGCGCAGGCGCCGGACGGGAGGGGCCACGACAGGGGCAGAGCCGCGGGAGCCCGGGCCGGGCCGAGCCGAGCTGCGCCGCTGGCCCCGCGCTGGACAGGCTCCGGAGAGGTCCCGTCAGCGCAGCCAGCCCTCGTGGCTGAGCCGGGGTGTCCTGGGTACCCTCGCTGGAGTCGGGGGCCGCAGTACCGAGAGGCGCCCGGTGGTAGCCGCGGGCCCGGCCGTGCGCCTGACGGGCCTGCCTGGGCCCACGGGAGGGCGGAGGGAGGGCGGCCGGCAGGCCCCCGAGTTTTGCCGTAATTCCCTGGCTGAGGACACACATGGTGTGACTGGTGCGTGTGTAATGATGTGGCCTTTTGTCTTCGGAGAGCAGCTGCCGACCCCCTCCTCGGTGCAGGCCGCATTACACAACCTGCTCGTTAATCTGTCCTCTGCGCCGCCGGGCTCGGGCAGATTCCTGCAGCTCCCGATGTGCCAAGGCTCTTCGGTTCCTACATGTGGGGCAGAAAAGTCTCCGCACTCGGTCGGTCCTGGGCAGAGATGTCTCATGCTGCCTGTTGCTGCAGGCGCGTTTTCGCCTTCTCTTTTCCTGGTAACAGTTTCTGTAGGTGCACTGCAGGACCTGTGGCGCACATTGGCACGAATCGACACCTTAGGGGGCTGTCGCGGTGTGTGTTTGTCGGGACATCAGAACCTGGAGTAATTTTGTCTCCACATAATGTTACCAAAGAGCAGGACTGTCTTTCCTGATTTGTGTTACAGCATTAGCTAAATGCAGCATTCGTTACACTGCTTCCAATTCTGATGGGTGCCATAAAGTGCAGTGCAGGCTGGTTCTAAAATATACCAAGTTTACCACCTCCAAAAGAGAAACTGATTTTTAATATTTCTAAGAATCTAATTTGGAATTACCTTATGTATTACTATACTAACGCTGCCTTTACATATTCCTAGTATTTTGTAATGAAGTACAAACAAGATGTAAGGCCAAAAGATAATCATTGTGTTTCCTTTAGTTTCCTTTTTTTTGAGTTCTGTTTTGAGTCTGCGATTGTATTCTCTAGGGCTTTCTGTGGTGCCATGAAGGCTGAAATACCTTAAATGATTCTCTTGCTGCCATCACACTAAGAAAGGAAGCATTAAACTGAAGGCATGGTAACACAGCAATATTTGCAGGTAATACACAAGGTATTTGCAACAGAACAGTTTTGAAGTGGAGCAGTTTTTAACCTCTGCAACATTTTTTTTCTCCCTGCCCTTCCAAAGGTAGTTTTGCACATTACCACAAGTTGGTTTTCTCCAGTTTTCTTTCTGTAGTTTCTGACTTTCAGAAGGTCTCTAAAACGCCCTGAATTCTTATAATGGTGCATAACAGAGCTACTGGGCTGGCTGCACTAATTTCTTCAAAGGCTTTTTAGACACAGAACTTTCAACAAGGTGCTAACCCTCTGAAATATTGTTGATATTGTACAAAGAAATGAAATTACTTTCTGAAGCAAAATTCAGTTAAACAGAATTTGCATTGCACGAATTTTCCAGCATTCAGTCCTTTTGATTTCATTTCTTTTGACACAAGCAGCAGGCAAAGCATTGCTGGTAATCTGATCATTGTTCATAGCTCTATTCAGTTTTTTCTTTACACTGTCAAAAGTCGCATAACTCCAGTGACCCATCTCAGTTTAACAGAGCGTGTGCACTTTACTTTTGCCATGGCCATACTGTGCCACTCCATTTATGTAATCAACTTGACCATCTGAAGCACCTGTATTGCAGTTCAGCACAAAAAGAGCAGCCCAATAGCAAATTTCGTAGGTATTACAGCGGCCTTTGTATACAGTGACACACCAGGTGTAAACAATTACAACTGCGCCATCTGCTATCTTCCCAGCAATATTTTTATCATGTAATCCCTTTATACATGAGCTACTTGGTAGTAGTCCAGATCTTGCAAGTTGTTTCCATTGAAAAGCAACCTATTTATTTTAAGTCTCCTAGTGCCCTGAACACAAGAAAAAGCAGCAGAAGGCAGTTTCTTTGGTTACAGTTCCAAGTCTCTATTTAGCCACAATTCTTCCCAAGAGGTTTGTGAATTATATTCCTTACAGTCTAAATTCCATGTTTTTTGGTCTAAATAGAATTTTTGAAAATATGCTCTATGCAGTCAGATTATCACACTGGTCTTAAACATGGCTTGCTTGTGACTATTAATTATGCTTTGGTTGTCAAAATGTGAAAAGGAGTTAGATTGCTCCATATGCTTATCTGGATAAAGAATGTATTGGGTATGGTGGTGCCCTGCTGTAGGGCAGTATTTTGCTACTGTCAAAATCTGAGATATGTTACAGCAGTAGGCCATTAACTATTCAAACAATGTCCCAGAGGAGCATCTTTCTTTTGTCTGCAAGATACTTGATTTAAATGATTATAAAACCCAAGTGCTACATTTATTTTGTAAATTGCTTAACTTAAAATGTTATACAAAGCAGAGTTAGAGTTCTGAAATAAATTGATATGTACTACAGCACCGGTTACATTTATCTGCTGAGTTTACAATATTGAACAAACTCTTTTTTTTTCTGATTACTGTTTTCTGCAAGAGTCAGAAATGCTACATTGGCACCCCTTAATAATTAACTAACTTTTATAACTAATTAATAACTAATTTTTAATAACTAATTAATGCTTTTCATAGCACACTGTCATGATTTTTCCCAGGACGAACAGCAGACACTCTGCTTACAATACCTAGGATTTGCCAATATCACTAGTTCAGGAGACTCCAGTTAGCTTGTTTGAAATCAGTTTTAAGTTATTGTGAATTATATCTTTAGCAAAATTTAAAACTGATAGTTCCTCAGTTCTTTTCTATTTCTTGTGTAATAAGAATTGACTTTTTCAGATGCAGAACAATAACAACCAATAATTTAAATTTTCTAATCCCATAATGGAAATCCACATATTTTGGTAAAGAATATCTGATTTGACACTATTTTCCCTTTAATTTCCTACCTCCTCCTTGCTTTAGTTACTATAGGAACAGTATCATGTGCCCCCTTACCCACTTTTCACCAAATTTATGACATGATCATTCTCTTTCCCCACAAAAAGACTCATTAGCAGCTGCCAGTTGTTGGGTCAAACAGAAGTTATGTGTCCTACTCTAGAAAGCAGCAGAAAAACATTCAGTTCCACAGGTGAAAAGGACCGAGGCTTTTTAAATTACCCATACAGCTGGGTGGACAAAGGCAAGGTTCTGATGACAAAGGATGTTTAGCCATTGATTTTATGACTAAGGGTAAATTTTTGTAGAGAGGTAAAAGGTGTAGAAGCTACATGCTATTAAGAATTACCTAATGCAATACACTGATTAAAGACTGAAAAAAGACATTTTATCACAGAAAATCTGACAGAATTGCAGTACTGCAGAGAATACTGCAGAATTGGAGAGATTGGTGTAAAACAGGAAAAAAAACGTTTGAAGTTTTTTAGTGCTAGACGAAAACAAACTTTGATAGCCAGCACAAGATACGCCTTTGACACTTACGTCCTAAAGTAATTTGGGTGATTGTCTATGGAATTGTTGTTGGTTATTCAAATTCAAATTCTCTGAATGCCTGAGATTTCACTCCAGTACTATTTACCTTAATTTTTATCTTCTGTGAAGGCAGTGATGTGGAACTAACATGACACTAACTGTGTCCAGTTCCCCAGTACATGACAATGTGGACAAACTGGAAGGAACCCTGGTAGAGGGTCACTGAGATTATGAGAGGCTTGGAGCATAGAGTGTATTGTGCTTCTTTACCCTCATGATGAGACTGAGGAGGCAAATTTCTTCTGTCTCAGTTACCTGGCAGATGAATGTAGCAAGAAAGAGTGTCTTGGAGGTCATAGTGAAATAATGTGAGCAACAGGGAAATTGCATCTTGGAAGATTCCGAATAGTTCCCAAAGGAAGAGTTCTCAGCTGGGGGACAGATATGAAGAAGGAGTGGTTATGTCTATCTTTGAACATATTAAAAACTTGATTTGATAGGCTCCTAAATAACCTGATTTAATTGTGAAGTTATCCCTGCTTTGAGCATGGGGTTGGACTAGATTGCCTTCTAATGTTTTGTCCAATCTAAATTACTCTGCATTCTTAAGGGCACAATTAGAGGATCTCCTTCAAAAATATCTTAATGCTTCAACCCAATATATGATAATTCTCTCAAATTCCCTTCCTGGACTAGGCTCAGAACCTCTTCCAAGGCAAAGGGCTTGGAATAGAACTTAGTGACACCCAACTTCAAAGTTACATAAATACTCTGGTAGTGCTGAAAGACAATTGAGACAGGAATGTAAACATAGGTGCTGTTGAAGAGTACTTATTTTTTTTCCAGTAAGGAAAACCAGGTAGCAATTAAGGAAGTCCAGAAGGGAGTTTTGATAAGAAGTAGACAAGTGAAATAGAAATGACCAACAGGGAAAACAGGAACAAAATAAGGTCAAGAACTTGAGGGGTAAAGACTCTCAATGTATGAAATAAACCTTAGGCAGCAAAGGGCTTACTCAAGACCAGGCAACTGAATGAAGTATGAGGAGAAGTAAAAATTGTTGTGATTTAACACAAATATGGGAAAGTTTGCATGCTCTCCATCACAAGGATAACCTTAACAACACAAAGTGATTGGATATTATAAAATTGTCTCACTGATTAGATTAATATGGGAAACAGTCAGCATCTGCCTAGAAAAAAAGTCTGCCCATTAGCAAAATTCTGTGAGTAAAGACATAGTGCAGAAACACTCCATGTAGGGTGGCCTGAGGTAGCATCTGAGAGCATCAGGGTACATAGCTCCTGCCAGGTACCCATCCTCCATAGTATCCTACAAGGAATCCAGTTAGAAGGCAGAGAGAATTAAGAATCCTGCTGAACAAAACCAGGGAGAGGAGAGTAGATAGCCCACCCCTGGGACAGACAGGGGACGTGTTACTGTGGAAAAAAGCTGGTATATCAAGCGTAAAGGGATTAGTATACTTGCAGTATGAGGGAACTCCATGGTTTTGCACATCTGCTGTTGGCCCTCTTGTCTTTATGTGCTTTTATTATGATGAACTGAATGTTGTCACAGAGTTGAAATTTTAAAGGCAAGTTCATGATTTGAATGCCCTACCTAAAGACACACATTTACTGGAGAATTGAAGAAGACAAACTGTTTAAGATGTGTGTAGCTTCCTACTAGCACTGTGGAAGTGTACAACAATGCTGAGCAGCACTGTCCTGCTCAGATTGTAAGTATGCACCTATGAATGGGGAAGAAGAGTTCATCACCTGCAACTCTCGCTCCTCTGAAGCCCAAATGTAATTCAAGTTCTGTCTTCTTCAGAACAAGCATCAGTGGAACTTGATGACAAAGCATGTGCAAATGTATGAAAAGGAGAAGAATCATCTACTGCTGTTACTCCACCAATAAACTGAGATTAAGACTCCAGCCCACTAGAAAATACCCATTTTATACACATAGGTTTTTTTACAGACACTGGTTACATGTAGTATTGAGACTGAATGTCTTCTACTATGTGAGTATTTCTGTCTTGAGCATTCCTATGTATCTATACACTGGTATCTGATTTTCTTCAGCTACACTTCCAAGAGTTCTCATTTGAATCAGAAACTGAAGCAGGCAACTTGATCTTCTGGCACTGTCCCTATCGTTTCTTGTCAGATCACTATTTAAACACTATTACCTCACAAAGAGACTTTCAACTGATAGGGAACTTGTGTTGTTATTGAGATAATTATCAATGCATTAGGACAGTATATATCAAGATCATGCAGGTGATCATCAAGACAAAAACAATGCCACTTGCTGTGGTTACATGTAGCATAAACCCATATCAATAAGAAAAAATTGGGTTATAATTGTCAGAGGCACTTACACATTAAGAGCAGAGTATGTGGAGAGAAATACTTTACCTGACACTTTGAACTATTACACTTAAAAGGAGTTAGGTGAAATTTATTTGATCAACCTGTAGATACCAATACTGCAAACTGAATTTGCCATCCCATGTTCCCTTTACAGAATATGCTCTCATCTTTAGAGAGCTCTTCATCTAACCAAGTTTAGGTATCTCTTACCACAGGAGATCTGAGACATATGCCTAAAGTGCAAAATGCCTTTCACTAAGACATCTCTGTTTCTTCAGTTAAGTCCCTCCCAGCTATGTAATAAACCCCACCAAATTTCAGTCTGATTTTAAGAGCTGAATTCTACTTGTGAAGTAGAACTGATTTTTATTTTTCAGTGGGATTACACAAATACATAAAAAAGATAATAGTAATCTTCTTGGAACACTATCTCTGGTTTGATAACTTTCCCAATACTGACAGAAAATACTTGCTTATTAATGACACAGCAAAATCCCAGAAAATCTAAGATACTCTTTTGAGTTCTATCTCTCAGTAATTATCTAAATCATGTTGCACATATTAAAAAAAAAAAAAAAGAAAAAAAGAAAAATAGTATTTATCAATGCTGCAGTCAAGCACTCAGAAGCTTAAAAACATTTAAGGCAAGGCCATCTATGAACCCTTAGTCTGGCCCTCTCAACACATTTATTTAATTACAGATTTCTGCCCCCATCTCATATGTAAGGATAAACAATGCTCATATAAATGAGCAGGGCTTTACTGCTTTTCTTACTGCCAAAGACTTTAAGTCTAACCTTGGATTCAGCCTTAATACCAAATTACACATTTTCTCATTGTTTCTTCTGCAATAAAGCAGATGGGTCTGATTACTTCACAAATTGCTGCTTATGTCCAGAACTGCTCCACTAATTTAAGGACTACAATGGATTTTTATACACCAAGAACTGAAGGCAAGGAGATTAGAAGTATTAATTAGTTTTGCGTACAGTCTGAAGTGGCTCAGGACAGTTCAGAAATAGAGTTCTATACAATTTCATATATATTTAAGTACAGTATTTACAGACTTAAGTTGAAACTGACTGCTCAGCACTTTTAAGAATCAGATTCAAGAAAATCACATTCAATTTTATACCTAACTAAGTACCTTGTTTGACTACCTTACCTGCAAATTGTTAAGGGACTATATGACAGAACAATACAGGGAATTCATCCATTTTCTGCTGCACTAATTGCAAACTCTCACCCCATTTCCCATGAACATTTCTGCTACATGCTAAGGAATGCTGTAAATACTACCACCATATACAGGCCACATTACATAAGCCATTAAGTCCACAGCACAAACCAGTCTAGCAGATGACAGGAATGTACTACAACATACCTCTTGAGGGGGCAAAGCAGTTACACATTCAAAGCATCCAAAATTAAATGTTACATTAAAGCCTGTTTTCCATGCCAGGCTTTAGCCTTAATATTAAGCAATTCTGCTTAAGCATTTCTTCACTTGAATTTGTAAATATGTATACATATATATGTATATATACACACCCTTTAGATGGAATTTCATTCAACTTGTTTTATGTAGTTCTGTCTGCTATCCTAGCTTCACAACACAAGTATTGCTGAAAACTACCAGAATTGTTACAAAGAGGAAAAGATTTTCTGTTCCTTAGAGTCAGGGAAAGAGTTCAGAAGTTGGCTTTCAACAGACATCGCTCAAACAAGTTTTTCCTCGTTTACTGAAATCAAATGAAGCCAAGCCCAGTCTCAAGTTTAGAGAACCAAGCTTCCATCACTAACATGTTAGAGCTCATAACTGAAACACCACCCTGCTTACCCATGATGAATTCTGTAAAGACAGAGCAAAATCTGATCTATGTGTACAGTAACTGCATTAATAATTTTAAGTAAAAAAATTCCAGGTGTTTTACTTGTAGTTGTTTTACAGACTTCTCCTATTTTCATGGGCAACCAAATCAAAATTCCTAACTTGAATTGGATACTAATGTGTTAAACCAGTATTTACATCAATCAGCCCAGGGTAATGATGAGTTACAGAATATACAAAAATTTTCTTTGCCATTGTTCCTATAATCTAGTCCATCTTAACAGAAACACTGATGACTTTGGATGTCATTCCATAACATCTCTTCAGTCAAATGAAGCTGTATTCCATTAAACAAAGTACCTTTTAAACCACGTTCAACTTCCACAGGAAAGATGATCCGAAGTTTATTTTATTGCTTTAAAGATTGTGCTACATTATTTTAGGCATTTTTAAATCATGCAGTGTTCTTTATAGTGAGACTCTAACTTCTCCAAAAGCAATCCTTCAGAAATCTCATTGACTATGATCCCACCTCACTGTTTAGAAAAGAGATGTATTAACCAAAGTTTAATTCTAAGCAGATATGAGCATCAGTCACTTCAGCTGGCTACTAACAGCACTAGTTCTCATCAGGAAGTTTAGTCACCACTCTGGAAACTCACATAACAGGTCTTTGCTCATGCATTTTTTGGAACATCTTGTTTGTACATAGCTTCAGCCTTAACAATGAAGCACTCTATCACACTACTTTTACCTGGATTCTAATGGTACTGATTCAAGTGTTGCTTAAGCTTTACTGATGCATATCCTCTTCTGTTTTACTGAAAAAACAGCTTACTAAGTAAGCTGGTTTAGTACTGGGGACAGCAAGTCACAAGTAAGCTACATGAAAAAATACTGTACTTTCTACCATTAATTTTTGTCCACATTTATTTATGAGTAAAATAAACAGCAAACATTACAGCAAAGGGGACATTCAGGCCCAGATTAAAAAAAAAAAACCAAAAGAGATGCCCGACTAGATTCTGAATTTAGGCACCTCAAGATTGCTGACATAGTACACAAAAATAAGTGAAAGTGATGAGCATTTCAGCAAACTTCTTAAGTGCATTTCAGTCTTTATTTAGATGTTTTAAGCTCTCGCACTAGATTTTACAAGCTGGTGAACACTGGCAAAAGTATTTCTCCCACAGAACTATAACCACACATTCCCAAGACAGTATAAATATATGGTTGAACTAACATTAATACACATCACCATTTTATCAATTACATAATAAAACAAATTATCAAGTATCCAAATATTAAGTTACGCAGCTTGAAAGGCATACAAAATATTACAGAGGTCTGCCCAAGTCATAGCAGAAACTCAAGGAGGAAAAATGAAAAGAAAAGAAAAAGATCACACTTTCAACAAAGCAATAGTTGGTAAACAACTCCAATAGGTACAGTAAAAGAAAACTACAAGATTTTTCTGAAATTTTCTGATTAAGAATTTTTAGCTACAATAACAAAGCATTTCTACGTTTTAAAAAAATATTTACTAAAGTAAAGGGCATATTCTATACTTCCTGCACAAGACAAAGGCAACATTTTACTAGAAATATTAAACAGCCCCTCCCAACCTTTTCAGGCCCTCTGTTAAGTTGCACATGAAGTGCCAACATTAATTTTACTGTAAGGCTTTTTGTCTGGAGACATTAAAGACTTGTGTGCTTCTGTACAATTTAAAAGATCTTCTACATGAATAACCAGAGTAATGACTTGTAATATGGAGAGGTTCAGGTAACAGAAAAGTACAGATGCAGGGGTAAAAAGTTGCTGTAATTCATAGTATTAAAAGGACATACTGTGCAAATCTTGATAATTCTAGTGCGATTGTGGGAGACAAAACATACCGTGAGCAGGCAAGTCTACTTTAGAGGCCATATTCTTCAATATTGAAATGACTGTAGAAAAAAAAGATAGTAAGGTCCAGATACGCTGGTAGTTCTCACATCATCAGAACTATGCCCATTTTAAGGAAAAACATGTAACTGATATGCTGGGTATTTTGGCACCTAATCTCTCTACAGATTGATTTCTTTTAGTACCCCAATTTTTAGTACTTGAAACTAGGTCAGTAAGACTCAATGGCATGATTAAAGGATATTTGATCTGATAATTAATGAACAAGGAGACAGCTCAGAAACAGGGTACAGCAAAAACATTTACTGGGTCTCCAAATAGACAGATATTTATCTAAACATAGAAGTTGCATTTCTACTGAGCCTTTAGCCTAATAAATACTCCTAAGGAAGCTTCCTTTACTACTAAAAAATACCAGACTGATGTCTTTCGCATGCAGTCTTCTTAATTCTAGTTTCCATCCTTAATTTCCAAAGAAGTACTATAGGCTGTTGAGCTTTACTGAATACAACAATTATTTCGGTGACCATTGGAGTCTTTAAAGCGCAGACGCATCTTGGGGCGGTATTTCTCCAAGTATAGAAGTTGCTTGCTGTTGAAAGCTCCACGCCGCTTCCTAGATGGAAAAAAACAGATTTGAAACAGAACATTAATCTACTGCCCAGTGAAATAATATCACCAACCAGAGAAAAATATTTTTAGGTCACTTAAAAAAGCCACCTTCAAGTCAGGCTGTAACCAAAGTAGGAATAATTGGAAGGTTAGTGCCAGGAAAGAGGGTGGTAGCTTCCTTTCACAAATACCTCACTGGACCACATGCTCAAAGGAGTACATAGCATTTTAGACAGTGTTCTAGCCTACGATAAGCAGAAGCCTGAGATTTTGCATAAAGAAGAACAAAGCATTTTTAATTTAGAAGAAACTTCAAAAGGAAGCTATAGAGCAGATGCAAGATGGTCTTCTTGAGAGCTGAAGTTATTCATTCTCTTAAAACAATTATGAAAAATATGACAATAGTAAGAAAGTACATAACCATTTAAAGTCCCCATAATAAAAATGCTGAACAGAAATTGAGCTTCCTTTGTTTTCTCAAACTGTATGTATGTGAATAACAGGTACATGTTGGCTGACTGGAGTATGTACCTGGCTACCTATTCCTCATTTAATATACAACCAGTACCAAGCTCAATTTAATTTTTCAAAGGCCTGGCAATTATGCAAGAAGTGTTTTGTTATTGTTTATAATGGATGCAGCTTCTTTTAAATATAGCTGAAACCTGACAAATTAAAACACCGCGACAAAAACTGCTATCCTCCAACTTACATACATTGATTAAAAAATCCAAGGAAATATTTGCCTTCAGTAGACCACCAGAAAAGACAAAGGTATTCTGCCTTTCATATGTAAAATCAATAAAGAGAACTCTGCAAATCCAACTGAAAGTTAAGGGGTTTGTTAATGGTTGTTCTGGTTTTTTTTAAACCTCCTCAAGTAATTATGTATGGATTCTGGTTTCAACAAAAAAATACCCATTCCACAGATCCAAATCCTACAACACGGACTGTATGCACTACAATTTCAGATGTACTAAATTAAATACCTTAAAAAAAAAGGCATCAAAAACAATTAAGAATTTCCTTCCGTGTCCAAGGATGTATCAACACACTGAATCTTGGGAACAGCTACATGTTAACATCACACTTACTGTCTTATGAACTGCACTGCATCTTCATATTTCATTCCACATTCTATCAGTGCAAGAGCAACTAAGACTGGAGCTCTGGTTAAAAAAGAAATTCAGTTTAGTTTTTGTCAAAGCACACTCAGAAAAACAATTTGCTTTGTTTTTTGCATATATGATGTTTCTTCATTGGCAAAGTAGAAAAGGTAGAAGGCGTTCCTACATTCACTGAGACATAGTATCGCCTCATTCTGAATTAGCCATTCTCATTAAATAGGGGTTTAAATTAACTCTGGTCAACCTTAGGTACACAAGAGGATAACAGAAATAAAATGCACATAATCTTTAACCATTTATTTCAAATCAATTGATTCTGAGGAAGAGCATATGGGTTTTTATTCTTCAAAATTAATCATCATTAGAAGCAGTCACAATGCCAATACAAAAGTCAGAAGAGAGGTCGAGTAAGAACTGACAAATCCTAATAGTGTCACAAGTTTTGGGAACAGATGCAATCCGCAGGCTGCTACAATCCCCTGAGGATTTCCTTGTTTGCCAATGTGTTCCTCCTCTGACAGAATCAATTTTCAGTTACAAAAGCTTGACTTAAATCAAACTCAAATACATTAGCAATTTATGACTCAAAAAAAACCCCTCAGAAAACCGCAAGACAAAACCTCACACCACACACTAGCAACAGACTTGTGCATATAGTAGTAACTATAAGTGGTTTCATATGTTCAGGGATTTAAAAGGAAACTTACATGATAGAAAGCTAGGACTGTCTTCAACTGATTAACTGTCTCGTTTTGAGGAAAATCCAACTGGCATCGTTTTAAGCAGCAGAAGAGGACTTGTTTTGGCAACATTAATCTACTACTAACATTCATCTATAGAGATCGCTACAGTGAACTTTATTATTTGTGAAGCCATAATGCAGTGGATGAGTCAGCCTTATGGACAACAAGACCAGAAACCTCCATTTTATATTGAACATGCTGAAATCCATGGCTAGAATATAGCAACTCCTTTTTGAACACATCTAGTTCCCAAGTACTTTAGAACAGCAGAAAAACCATTATTTTCTCACAGTTGTTGGAATTCTGTTCAAGATAGTGGCAGCAGACAGAAGGAACAGGACTAAGAAGAGACTATTTAGCAATATCCCTAAAAATTTTTATGTCACTTAGAAATGAGACAAACAGCTTTGGGACTTTGGAAAACGCTTTTCATCCCCCAGATAGGTTGTGGACGAAAGCTGGTCTTGATGTGCCAGAACCACCCACTTGTTTGTGGTTAACGGTTACAATGACCTTGGTTCAAGGAGACTGGCAATACTGCTGAAATGGAGATGGAGAGAAAGCAGACAAGTCACAAAACCCCAAATCCATTAGGGAAAAACAGACAAAAAAATCTCAATGGGGCATTCATCCACATACTCAGTACAAGAATATACGTGTTAACTTAATTCTGTAGACTTTGTGAGAGCTTTGACTGAAGCATCATCTCTTGACCTAAATATCTTTAATAAATACAATAGTTTCCTGGCATCTTAACTACGTTTAAGCATGAGGTCATTCCAATACTGGATACATGACTATTTTACATTTGCCTCAAGTAAACTTTTGCACTATATCTTAACAAGTCTGGCCACGCATGACAATTCAGCAAATCTTTAAACATTCACCCACCTTCCAAGACCAGCAACACAGTGTACAGCAATACAACAACCAGGCTCTTCACGAAATTTAACTTTAAGGAGGTTTAGCCAATCATCAACAATCTGGTTGGATGGTGGAGCACCGTCATCAAAGGGCCAGTCCTAGAACACAGGGTTACAACATAAAGACAGAATTCTAGTATGCACAGGCAAAGAAAAGGAGGGGACAAAGAGCTGACAGATGAGGAAACCACTGAAACCTACCATTTTCTAATAGTCTGGCTATAGCAATATTACAAAAAAATTCCTCTCAATCAGTTTTCATTGATTACATGATTTAGCTCAAAATTGAATTTTTTTTCCGGACAAGAAAAGATGTCTCCACATCTTTACTCCATCAGTTGCTGGAATACACTCAAAGTTAATACAGTGGTGTCAAATAATCTATTTTTGAGGGGAAGGGGGTGGAGCGAACAGAAAAATGCATTGGTTTCAAAGTCTGCTTCTACACAACTTACCAAAACCTGAATGCCTTCTTTTTCCACCGGAGCAGTGTCATAAGTAGCTTCACATACTCTCACCACTGTAGTAACACCGTATTTCTTAAGTTCCTAAGGAGTGGAAAAAAAATGCTATAAGAGTAAACTAGCTTCACTTAACCATTAATTTTCTCAATAAGCTAACTTAGGAACTCACTCCAAAATTATCAGTAGCAAAGCTTATGCAAATGCTTGCCATCCTGCAAAGACACAGAAAGCTGAAATGACTAAAAACTTGTGTGCTAATGCCAGATACTTCAGGCCTTTCTGCAAACATAGTCTTACGTGCAGACTAAGTTTTGTTATGTTGGGTCGGACTTTTTGCTTTTAAAATCAGATCCTGATAAATATTAATTAATTAAGTGGTCCATCTCCAAATGATCATTCATCTTAAAGGAACATGAAGCTTTGCAAAGCTACATACTTCACTAAAAGCATTCTGAGCAAAGTTCAAATCTTCTCCCTCTGCTTAAAACAACAGGTTTTTTAGACCACTTACTCTTAAGAGCTACAAGCACAGGACAATCAGTTATTCTCGTTCCTGAGCTGTCAAGACAAAATTCAGCTTTCCATTTTGCTATTACCCTACATAAAAAAAACCCCAAAAACCCAAAAAAAACCAAACCAAAACAAATATCCCTCTTCATTCTCCCTGCAACAAATATCATTCACACTGCAGCTGTCAGGGTAATGACTGAAGCATAGCCTAAGCAGACCTGATCTACTTGTGAGAATATAAAGTCAAGCACATATTTTCTCACTGTTTCCTGTAAATAATCCTGCACCAAATACAGAATTGAGGTGTAGCACACCTAAAATCTTGCTAAGGAGTGACTTGGCAAACTTGCACCTTCTCATGAAGTAGCTCAGTAGGAACTTATTAGCATACACACACACTTTATACAACCATGCACTTTACAGTTCCAACATGCTAAATACGTGGTTTAGATAATAAATTCAGTACTAGCAATATATGCCAAGCCTCTGGCTTTAGTCAGTAGCATTTACCAAAGCACTTGAAGCAGCTTCAGCAGCTCTGAGTACCACAAATTCCACTCATGTAGACACTATGACACAGAGGATCCTCTTAAACTACACTAAAAGCATGACCTCCTAATAGTGAAGGAAGCTAGGCAATGAAAGCACATTGCAATCCTATTACTAGTTCTTCAGGTTCTAACCCACACTATGTATTACTATGCAGGAAGTGCAATAAAACATTACACCACTTCAGCCCAATCTCAATCTACCACTAAGAGATGTTTGTATGGCTCTACACATAACTCTGCTAGATAATTCCTGTTTTCAGACTTAAACAATGTACTTAATGTACCATGTACTAGACAGTATAATTATTACTTCACTCTCAGAATTACATTTGTGAAGGCCATAATATATATAATTTGTCTGCAGATTTGCAGACATGTGCAGATTTGTCTACAGATCTTCAAAACACATCACCAGTATTTGAAAATAAAAATCAATATACAGTCTCACTACCTCCTCATATCACTTCTAGAGCAGTTATCAGCTAGTAAATATATATTTATTTATATATAAACATAGAATGCTGTTCAGGGATTAAAAAAATACATCCATAAGAATTCTGTACTGGCCTTACCTCTATAAATTTGTTTAAGGTTGCATTGGTTGGATTATGTGTGATCAGGAATCTCATGTTCTTGTAGGTGATTTCCACAGGAGCTGGGCGGTTCATTCGGGCCATATTGATTTAGTTAAACATGCAACAAGATTATGAAAGGATTAAAAAAAATTCTAATACAGAACTGATGTAGAGAAACTGAAGTCTACTTCACTATACTCCACGTGAAATTCTCAGTGCTTGGAAGTATGACGTTGGGAGCAATGGGAAATGAAATGAACCTCCTAACAAGAAGCAGCAATTCTTCAATCCAGTAATACTGAGGCAAAAGAAAGGCAGCGCACTGAGGTTTACCCCATCCAGGTCTGAATTCCGTTGGTAAATGCTCTGCCGATTTCAATTCAACACTTCTTATCCTGGTCAACCACTCTTAGGGGGGCTTCTTGGTGGAGTAGTAATGGATTTCTACAGTTCACTTGTCTGCATAGAGGTCGTGCTGTGCCTGGCAGTAGTCTCCACTGCCCTTCAGAAACTCCATAAATGTGTGACCAAGAACACCACAGAACTGCTGTAAAGAGAGGGGGGCAGGGGGAGAAGCAGAATTAGTACAGGTGAAACAAGGTTTTAAGACATCAAGCTTTATAACATGAAAAAATAAAAACACAGCAACTAAGCGGTTTCACAGGGTTTATTTTTATTCCAAGAATTAGGTTTGTGCAAGAATCCTGTTACTTTTTTTTAGCGTGGATTACTAGAAAATAAATAAATTTACTTATTACAAAGTTTCCATGTAGGGTTTTTGCAACACCAAATCCTGTAATGTATTAAAATACCAATTTCAGATGTGCAAAACACAGCAACAAGTTTTAAGAAACCCAGTATTTATAAAAAGAATAGTTCTTCCAGGATACCCATACAACTTCCTTCCCCATTTTGAACTGAGAGACATCACAACATCTACTAAAGTTACAGAAAAAAATGTGTATAGATCCACCTGACTGAAACAGTAGGCCTTGAAAGCAAATGCAGGCTTTGTGGCCTAACAGTACAATGTGGGCTTTTGAACAGAAGCTTCTGAGGCATACACTTTACTAACTAAGAAACGTTTCACATACTAAGTGCTAAAGAGCAATGGCAACCTTCATATGCTTTAACAGTCTTTTTACAACATGACTTCATTAATATACAGAGAAAGCAGTAATGGTCTAGCTAAAAACATAGGCAAGTTTCTTGAACAGGTCACTCCTGTCCACTAGTATGCTGCTTAGCTATGGTTGAATTTATATATATAATTTCTGGAAGAAGCAACCATGAATTAAGATAGCAAATGAACTGCTCCAAGTTGTGTATTCATTTGCAGATGTTGCAAATGAACCACCCATAGATGCTTTTTACACCTGTAAAACCCTTACAGCAGATAGATGCATTAAGTTTTGTGCCCAGCTATTCTACCACTGTTACTGCTTATACCTGTCTAGGGCACAGGAAAGAAGAGGGGAATTCTGTTTTCCAAAAGAGAGGTACAAGTTGAATCACATGTCCACATAACACAGTTATTAGGTATTTGAGAGAAACAATCAATCCTACAAATATTTAGCAGAAAAAGTTATTTATGTTGATCAGTCAACCTATTTTCATGTTTTCAGACAGCTTCCTGGTAAGAGTTTTGATGCGTGTTAAGTCACAGGCATGACTTGTAAAAAACAAACAAACAAACCAAAAAAACACACAATAAAAACCCCAACCTGCTAACAAACACAAGAATGAATTCAACAGAAATAAACGAAGATGACAATTTCACATCCACTTTGCTGCCATTCCAGAGATACTACTATCACCTGGTAGTGATGCAGACTCCAGGATTAAGTTCGTCAGCTACTTCTAAAAAAAGCTACTTCAGTATTTACCTTTAACAACTTGAGAGAGAGCAAGAACTCTAAATAGGATAGGCGTGGAAAAGGAGTAAGAAGGATCCTCTTGAGTCAAAGGTCAACAGAGTAACAGGAACCAGAAGAATTCAGACTCGGAAGGACTCCAAGAATCATCATCTGACTCACCAGCCATGCCCTAGCAAGGTGGCAGGAGTGCATTTAAAAGCCTCCTAGGACCAAATCTAGGGAATAGCTAAAATAGCAACTGAAAAAAAGAACTGAAGGTAACTTATTTAAAGTCACTTTCAATTAGTTTAAGAAGCAGAACAGCAGAAAGGGATAGGACAGCTTTAAGCAGATATAGCTGCACAAGGTCTTGTGCTGCTTTTTGCACTGCACTGGCAGATCTCCTGTCGATCTCTTCTTAAGACTGCTAAGAAGAAGCATAGACAGACCCTTGCTCTGCTAAAGGATGAGGGAGTGAAGACTGTCAGAAAAACAAATGCATGCAAGTGAGCTTGAGGACAAAGAATGGAGTCATTAGGGTGAAAACCTTTCAATTGGCAAAACTGAGCTTTTGGGGAGAAAAGAACATTTAATATGTTGCCATACCAGGGCAGGTTAGAAGAATGAAGTAATCAGGTTTCATCCAGTCTTCTAGGCAGGTTGCCCTCAGTCTGCAGCTAGGAGTACTCAAGATACCAGACAAACCAGTAAACACAGAAAAGGGCAGGCAGTAAGTAATTAGTTAAGTAAAAAAATCCTTTTTCATGCAGATTGCTAATGACATTTTAGAAATTAGGTGCACAGTTCAAATTCTTATACAAAGCAGAAGCAAGTAGATTATGCAATGTTACATTTGAGTTCCATGTGTTATTAACCCTTACAAAGGAATTAATTTTGTTAATTACTGACTTAACAGTCAGTATTAGACACATCAGAACCTTAGTAACTCACACATCTAAGGACCTAACCAAGCATGTACTTAAGCCTCACTGTTTGCCTTGGCAACCACTGCTGCCACACTACAGAGGACCAAAGCTCAGAGTTTCCTTTGATGTGAATGCCATCACTTCTCACCAATACTAGCAAGAAAGTTTCACAGGCAGACCAACCTTTAGGCAGAAACACATTGTACTATCCCAAGACAGCTTTGCCAACCTAGTTTCGTTCTGTTCTGGGAGTCAAATGAAAATTAAACATGAGTAGTACATGGGCATGCTGTATCTGTTATGCAGTTAAGCCACAGTACAAGGCTTCACCCAACTTCAGCAAAAAGACCGGGAAGATGAGAAATTAGCTACGAAAAAAGTGTTGCAGTAATTATGATGATCTCGGACTTTGAGGGAACTCAAATGATGTCATGAGCTTTCAAAAGGCCTGGAAATACAACTTTAAAATTATTATATTGTCTCATACAGTTTAGGTAGGAAGCTATCAAAACAGTCAAGACAGTGCATGAAAGCAAAAAGTTGTATAAGTGAAATTCAAACATGTAGTGTTGAAGGCAGAAGGCTCTTTAACAGAGTAACACCAACTCATCGTTTGTACCATCAAGCTAAGTATGTTGAATCAGCGTATTTTTTTCAATTTATATATAAATTTTCCTCGAGGAAATTTAACACTGAAGGATTTTGGAAAAAGTAGCAATTTCCATCTCAACAGAAAGTCCAACATTTAGACTGGCAGAGCCACCAATATAAATTTGGAAAACAAAACTAGGGTTAATATGCCAGGACCCCCTATTGAGAGAAGGTGACCGGTCCATTATAGCTGCATTAATTATGATTGTATGATCCATTACAACTCAAGATAGAAGTTAGTGAATAGTCTGTTCAAGTAGGAGGAAGGCATCTTGAAAAGGAAGGCTTTAATTCATGCCCTTCTTTGGGACAGAGCTGTCATCACTGACAAGTAGATTCGCATGGCTGTTTATTTGGAGTTTGAAACAGTCACTCATGTCTGAAAAAGTGGTTTACAAAAGTAATCTGTTAGTTCATTATTGATATGGTGAAAGCAGAGAGATACAACATTATTCTACACTGTTGACACTCTGGTTCACAACTCAGTAGCATCTTGAAAAGCATGCAAACAAAAGTACTTCTTAACAGTTATGTGACACTTTATCTTCAGAACATGTGCAAGACAGTTCATGGTTGCTCAATCCACCTGCTCACAGACTGAAAACATTTATACCCAGAACCAACTTTGTGGTCTCATAATCTCTTAAATCAAGACCTTACACACACTCACCTACTGAAACCACAGGACTAACTCTAGAAAACTAAAATAAACTAAGTTTCACAATTTGACAACACCTGCAAGGAAGCTCATTGTTCTAACTTACTACCCAACAAAAAGATACTGAATGACAAATACCTCCAACTTCTTACTATTCAAGGCCTCAGCAGCAACTGCCAAAGCAGACAGTGAAGAGTGAGAGGGTAAGGGGTACAAACTCCAAAGCCATAACACAAGGTAGAAGCACACCTTCACAAGGTACTCTTGACAAGATGCACCTCCTATCTACTGGGCACATAATTGCCTGTCCTTATGATATCCTGTGATAACACTGTTCATTTTAGACCATGGAAAGTGACCTATTGCCTATGAAAACACATTCATATATCCCCAATGGGAAGGGAGAATCCAAAGGTTTATCATAAATTTGTTGTGACATGCTCTATGCCAGAAGCATATTCTTGTGGTTCAAGAAGGGGGAAGAAAAAATTATCTCAAAACTTCCTGCATAACAAGTCAATGCAACTTTTAGAGATGATGAAACCAAGGCCATGTGATTTGGTTCAAAGTTCTTCTGCTTGGACCACAAAAACAATACGCAAAGAAGCCTTAACAGGTATTGGAAAAAATTAAGACGTCACAGAAACTAATCCATCTCCTTGTCTAGCACTTCCTCCTAAGTTTCTAAAAGCAAGGAATTTCCAAATGACTTAACACGGTGACTTCAATAGCAAACTACATAAATCCTGTCAAAAAACTATTTTATTATGTTTTAAGCAATAACATGAGAAATATAGCACATACAGCAATAAATGTCTGCATGTATTTCATCAAGTTTACTTAAGTAATGAATGCCTAGCAGAAAGTTGCAACTGAGAAGAAAGCAGTAAGGACTTCCATTTAACACAGAATTATTTCTTGTATTGACCCAATAGAGTGAGTTTTAATTTTTTGAAGAAGGTGACAATCTGTTGTTTTCGGTTCAGTCATACTCTTATCTGGGTCTTCTGGTTAATGTTTAAAAAAAGTGATTGCTTACAGTCAGCCTACACGCTGGGACAGATCCGGCATTCTTATGTGGCATGTATTTTGTCAGAACAGGAAAGTTTCACTTAATAGAAGTTTTTAGATAAGACTAACTTCTATTTATTTACTGTCTTACTGACATTTAGCTTCAGTAAGACGATGACATCCTGTTGCCTTGGCTTTTGTTATATCTATCACAGATTTTTATTTCTCATTCTCATATTTCCTCTCATGGCTGTGCAATTTCTGTATTACCTCCTCCACATTTTCTACCTGAAACGACTCTGTTCTGTTAAGACAACTTCAAAACCCTTTGCTTTTCCATCAATGGAATAATATGAGCTGTCATTTAGGTGTAATCTTCAGGTTTCCTGATTTGGCAGTTTTTTGAGATTACAAAGAGACAGGGTTCATACTTCTGAGTCACTGCTTTCGAAAGACTCAGCAGATGCAGGTAGACATATTGGAAAGTTGTCTCCAGCAGAAATAAGAAACACCAGATTACGGACTTTCATGCCACCCAAACTGTACAATTGCCAGCTCATAACACTTGCAACGTGCATAGCTGGCTAACAGTGAGCAAACAATCCTGCTTCTGTTGTCATAGACAACTTGATTTTGTTAATTCTTTGTCTTTCTTGCTTCCCTGCTTTTGGACGGCATACTACAACCAGCAAGCCGTGCCTTGTTTGATTTTTTTCTGCTTAAATACACACTGTGCCCTATAGTCACAGATGTTATGCAGCACAGGAACCGGGACTACTAGGTGAGTTAAAAAAGGAAAACAAACCAAAAGGCAGCAAGCGAAATCTTCCAAAGCTGAACTGTGATCCACCTCCAGAAGGAAATGCCTTCCTTGAAAAGACAGATGGCAAGGTCTTGAAAGCAATTTTGGTCAAAATTAAGGTATTTGACCGTATTCGCGAGTTTTTGAGGCTTCAGGCAGATTGTTACAGAAACAACCGCTTCAACATGTACTCAATGACGTCCGCGGACTTTTCCGGCCGAACAATGCCGGCTGCACACCCGAGTTCGGGCATACCCCACCTCTACTGCATAGAGCTCATTTTGGAAAGGACTCACGTCCTCGCTCGCAGCCGGCACTGACTCCCCGCCCGAGTACGGCTGAGACAAAGCAGCCGCCCAGCCGCCTTCGCCCCGGCCGCAGCCACCACGCACGTGGGGCCGCGGCAGGGGATGAGCGCCAGCCGCGGCAGCCGAGCCTGGCAACCAGCCTGGCAGCCAGCCGTCCACGGACAAGCCCGGCTTGCCCGGACAGCCCCGGGCTACGGCCGTCCCGCAGCCGCGGGGCGCCGGGCTCCCGGCCTGTCTGCCCCAGTCTGTCCGCGGTGCGGAGACACTGTCCCGGCCGTGACAGCGCCCCACGGGCCGGGCCGGGCCGGGCCGTCGCCCCGACTGCGGCGGTCACGGGTTCGCATCACGCCTCGATCAGGCTCCCGACGCGGAGCCATCTTGTGCCCCGGAGCCGCCGCCCGGCTCGGCTTCCCCCCGGCAGGGGGCTCCCGGCGCGGCCCCGGGCGCGGAGGCGCTGCCCTTCCCGGCGCACGGCCCGGCCCGGCCGACTCCGCCGCACAGAGCCCGGCGGGACAAGGCCGGGCTGGCGGGCGGGGCAAGCGGCAGCCGAGCTCACAAAGCGGCTTTGTGCCCGGGCCGGGCCGCCCAGGAGCCGCGGAGAGGTCGCCACCTCCTCCTTTCTCGGCGGAGAAGGGAAGCAGCAGGCGGGAGCAGGAGAGGGGCGCCGGCGGGGAGGGAGGCCGGGCCGTGCCGCAGCCGGGCGAGCTCGGCTCCCCAGCGGCCCGCCCGACGGGAGCCGCAGCCCGGCGCTTCGAGAAGCCGCCCGCAGCCGGCGCGGCCCGGGCGACAGAACAAAGAGACAACATGGAGGAGATGGGGGAGAGGCGCGATGGCCGAGAGGCCAGCGGGGCGAGGGGCCAGGGCGGGGGACGCGGGCGAGCGGCACTCACAGGAATATGGTTACTCATTGAAGACTGTAGCCTGATCATACAGCCGGGGTGCGGGCGCCACCGCCGGGGGCAGGAGGAGCAGAACCAGGAGGAGGAAGAGGAGGAGGCGCTGGAGGCCGCGGAGCTGCCGGCGGGGGTTCGGCGGCGGCGCGGGGAAGGACCATACAGCGGCTGCGGCGAGCGGGCGGCTCTGCGGGCGGCGCCGGGCGGACGCGGCTGCACCAGGAGCGACACTCGGCGCCGCCTCCCGCACGAGCGCCCCGGGCCCCGCCCCCCGCCGCGTCACTGACGAGCGTCGCGCCCACCCAATCAACGGCGCCATCAGCGCGTCTGGGGCGGGCGCGAGCCCGCGGGGGGCGTGGCGGAGGAGGGGCGGGCGGGCGCGAGAGGCGGAGGCGGCCGGCGGGAACCGGTTGGTGAATGGGGCCGGCGCGGGGAGCGCCGCTCGGGGCCGCGCCGGGACAGCCCGCGCGCGCCCCGCCCCGCCCGCTCCCGCCGCTGGCTCCGCCGGGGGGCGCGTGGCGCGAGGAGCGCGTGGCGCGAGCCCCGGCCCCCCGGGACGGTGCGTTCCGGACTCTGCCCCGCGCCGCCGGGGCCGCCGGCTGGCGCTCCGCGGCCCTCTGCCCGCCGTGCCGCCGCGAGGAGGGACAGCCGCTCCCGCGCGGGTCGTAGGGCGCGGGGTGGCGCAGCGCCGGCGCCGCGTGGTGTTAATCCGTGGGGCCCTTCGCCCAGAGCGGGCTGCAAAACCGCTCTGGCGAGTTTAATACCGACAGGAAGCTCTTACGGCGTTCCGCTCGCAGATTACCGTGTGTCTTTTAAGTCGGGATAAAAACTGTGATTCTGGTGTGGTAGATGGGAGCTCAGCCCAGTAGGCCAGAGGCGGTGTGAGAAATAGCGGGACACGCTCGGCCTCGCTCCCTAGCTCCTGGGAAGCGCCTCCCGAGCACCGGGGTCCCGGCAGGCGGGCGTGAGGAGGCGCGGCCGGCGGTGGGAAGCGCGGCTGGAATCGCTGCCGCGCCTCCGGGACAGCGGCATGGCCGGCACTCCCCGGCTGGACACCGGCAAGCGGGAAACACCACAATGTGGGTCACTGCCAGCTTCATGAAATAACAGCCTATTTTTAGCTTGTGTTCTTCTGAAACTGTTCTGGTTGTATTTAACTAGTTAAGCGGTTTTTTCTGCATGGTATTTTATTGCTGCTGTACAAATTACAAGAGCTCGCAGAAGTTGGATTTTATATAAAAAATAAACAGCCCCAGTGTGAGTCTCCTCAAATTACTATTGCCCTGTAAAAAGGCATGGCTGGTTTTTGATTCTGCCCAAATGTCCTGGGTTTGTAGAACCTGCATAAGCTTGTTCAGAGGAGGTGAGTGATGTGCTACTTAGAACATGTCTTTGCTATCTTTCGCTCCACCTGGCTTCAGGAGGCCATAAGCTAATTTCTAACCAGGAGCCATGTCTCTGCTAGGATAATGTACTTAGCTTCTCTGGGCTATAAATAGATCTGGGCTGTATTTATTTACATTGTGTTAGTATTTAATGGCTTAGAGCACATGTCTGGTGAACTCACAGCTGTTTCCACATCTATATAAAATTTCTTGAAAACGTGCTCATAATGCTATAAAATAAGATCTCAAGGTTTATGGGTGCTTGGAATATTGTTTACTTTTCAGTGGTTGCAATGATAGGAAGGTTTTGGGAATAAAGAAATAAAGTCAACATAACTTCTACCATTAGTAAAGTGTCAGGAAATTTGCTCTGAATCATAGTTTTGTGATTAAACAGCTCTTTACCCGCTTTAATCCATGCTGTTTGGTTTTTGTGTTTGGGATTTTTTCCTCCAACAATGCAAGGTTTTGTTTACTGCTTCATTGCACAATAAACTGAGCAGGATTTTAAAATCAAATTACTTTCTGCTGCAGCATCCTTTGAGTGTTCTAGCACAGTAGTTTACACTGAAAATAAGTCTGGCAGTTTCTCTGAAATTATACACCCAAAGAAGAAAGGATTTAGCTCTGACAACTTCTGGTCTAAAAGGATTTTTTCTTCTTGAGTAAAGAATGCCTGGATCATTTAAATGATATATTAATAATTTTTATTAGATTGACCCAATCTGGTTCTCCTAATTGTGATTAATTATGTCATACTGGTTGTCACTTACTATGCAGTTCCTGTATTTTATGATCTGGGATGGCAAGAGATACTTGGAGACTGCAGTAGTTTCCTATTTCATATAATATAGGGCACAATCAGAGGTAAGTGTAGGAGAAAGAGAGACAAGTGGATATTTACAAGGTACCAGTTAATGAACTGATGAAAAAAAGCAGACTGAGGAAGCAGAGATGACACTGCTAAGGAACTTTAAATATAAGAAAGAAATGATGCTTGAAAAGAGAAATCTATGGGGTATAATCAGAAGAGACTGATACTACCAGTTTGAGAAACAAAGATGTGATCATGACCATCTTGTGGTATTAGGACGATTAATACAAGTTTTATGATAAGAGGCTATGATAGGAAAAATCTTGAATACATTTTTGAAGCAGTGGGAATGAAAAACAAAAATGTGGGTATGGACTGAATGTCCTTACCTAGTTTATTCTTGAGAGCTTTTGAAAATTTTAATAAGCAGTTGTGCAGTAAAGCAGTCAATTTAAAGAACACCAATGTTTCAGAAGTCCCAATATACCTTATGATTGCTTTATTTTTTCATAAGGATAGTGAAAATAAATAGTGAAAAAAAAAGCTTTATTCACACTCTTTATGTAAAAGTGTAAATATTTTATATGCTTTGCTAACCATTTTTGTCAAGAAGGGGAATCTTAATATAATTAAGGAAAAGTTTTTTACTTCTGGTCATCTTTGTCAACCTTTCTGTACTTATAAAAGTTCTATTATATTATTTTTTAGTCAGAGGCACCAGAACAGGAAGTAGTTTTCAACATTCAGTCACACCAAGGCAATGTATCACTTTGAAGTGGTTTTAATTCATTGCTACTATATATGTTCTTTTTTAGAGAGTACTTTTTTAGAGTAGAGAATGCTGCTTCTATGGGATTCATGGAAGTTAAACTTTGAAATGTCACTTTTAATTTTAAATATATATCTTTATATAACAACTTATGAAAATATTACTCAAAGACTAAATAAAAGTACTGGTTGTTAATATCCTCAACTTTTGCAGACACTTAGCTTCTTTAGTCCCTCTAAAAATCAGTCAGTTGTTCCTAATGTTTGGGTCTTCTGTAATATAACATTAGGGCAAAAACCCACCAACAATTTTATACTCAAAACGAATATGAGAATCTGAATTTGTTCAGTTGGATGTAGTTTCATTGTGCCTATATGGACTAATCCTATTTTAATTTTTAGTGGAAGGGGGATTTTATATGGATCTTGATGTCATGTCTATTACTTGTCAATATGTATACAATTAATGTATACGTTTAAGGTTGTACTGGTTAGATCTGTGATCTGCTGATATTTACTGAAGCCTTTTGTGTAGAGGTTTCTGAAGGCTGTGCTAATGCCAGTGTGTAAAAACGTGAAGTGAGTTGACCATCACTGAGTTAGACTGTCATCGAATAGAAAACTCATACATGACTAAGCAGATTTAAACAAAAAAATAATTAAAGGAAAAGAACATAAGTAATGCAAATCAATGTAGTTCTAGGGAAAACAGCTAGTGCCAAGAAAGCTGACTTAACGCTTTGATAAGATGACAAGATTGGCATAAAAGTAACTGCATGGCTGTAACACTAAATGTTCATGTTTTCAAACAGTTTTATCAAAGGAGTGTAATCAAAGATCAGTCTGAAAAACAAGCATAAATGATGCAAAGACTGATGAATAGCAAGTAGCAATGATGCCAGCGTAGTCCTTCAGAGTAATCTAGGCTGTTTAGTAACTTCTATTCACTCAAAAATGCAGTTTAGTACTGACATTTGCAAAGTCATACACCTAGAACAAGGAACACAAGCAAGATTTATAAGTTTTCAAGAATACTTTTGTTATTTTTAAAGGAGTATAGGGATTATAATGGAGAAGTCAATATGAACTCCCAGGGCAGTGCTTTGGTAACAGTAAGAATGATCATTCTGTGATCCTTAGATATCTAATGTGAAATAGTGAGGAACAGAGGGATTTTTTTTTAATAGCACCAATGTTAATTAATTACCATGTGCAGATCTTGACCACAGACCTTATTTGATTTTCTGATGTACATAAAATCCCAACCAATTCATCTGGAGCCTGTGTGTGGCATTTTTCATGTGCCCTGTTACCTACTCCTTTGTTTATACTTACTGCCCCACCTCTTAGCCCTTTTTTGCCTCCCTCTTCTGATTAGGTTCAGTGCTGTGGGGTCTCTTGGATTCTGTGGTATTCTGGTGAACAGGATAATGGAATGGAAGGGACTGCAGTGTTTGAGTGGTAGGTTCATAGAAGTGAAAGTGATATGTTTTTGAGAATGAAATTCTGCAGAAAATGTTCAAAGGCTGGAAACAATGAGGCATATAGAAGACTCTTCCTGTTTAACTCAAAAAATAGATGCGGTGATATCTCACAAGGTGAAAATATAGGCCTCTAAATGTTTCTTAATTTGAAGAGTAAGGTAGATTGGCTGGTAAATATATGACAAATTCACTTGGTCTGCAGTTACTGAAGATACAAGTTACTGGCTTCAGTACAGGAATTACTGGGTGAAATTTCATATGCTGTGATGTACAGGAGATCATAAACTGTAAAATACAGATTTCTACATCTTGAAGTGTGAATTTAGCAGGAAAAGAAGACTTTTAGTAAAAAATGCTTTACTTCAGTTTTTAGTTAGTTCAAACTCTTTATGGTATTTTTATCTCAATGGCGCTTTAGAATTTCTTATATTCTGTCTTAACTGGAAATTCTGCTTTTAATATTTATTAAGTTTAATAACATTAATAATTTAACTGAGTGCTTCTTTTTAATTTTCCACTGATTATAATTTTTTGTGTGTATAAAACCCCCCTAAAATACTGAGTTTCTTGCTATTGTCAGTTCTTACTATGTCAGCTTCGTTTCTGCAGCTTGATCTCATTTATTCTCCCCTCTAGCATGTTTTCCTCTTTATTTTTTGATGGATGTCTTCAGTCAAAATCTTTTCTTAAAGCTTCTTTCTTTTTTTTCAGTTCTTTAAAAAGTCTCATTACTATTAAAGATTAGTTAATTTCTCTACTATGTCCCAAGTTTCAGTCAATAGCACCGTCAGGACGTGGTTGTTTCCATGGTCTCAGCACACATGGAGCCTTCAGCTGCTGGCAAATAGCACCTAAGGAACGCTGCTCTGCTGCGAGACTGGGGCACTGACCTGTGCTAGAGGGGAACCTTTCTGCTGTGGACATTTCTGTGCTGATGTGCTAGAAGAGGGATACAGGATTTTTACTAGGAAATCTATTTGTGATGCTCTAGCACACTGTCAAAACTGAAAGACTTTGCAGTGGATTCTTCATATTTGTTCAACATACTTGGCTTTTTATCTTTATAAAAAAATACTCTGAATTCATTATGAGGATTTAACACAGACCTTTTCACCATTCATGGAAATGAGCACTTGATGTACAAAGTGGGATATGATAAAGGTTTCTAGTTTCATATTCTTGGGCTAGATCTTGTCTATATGCTTTTGTGATAATGACAATTATTTTCCATTTTCAGCTCCAAAACCAGTTTCTGTATTTTGGAGAGAAGGTCATTTTAGTTTCTTTCTGTAACCTTGGTTATATGTATTGGCCCTGGTCTGGTCAGAGGGATTAGAACACTACTACTGAGACTTCACAAATGCAACCTATGTGAAGCCCTTTTCCAGTTGTTTTTTGGAAATATTTGTTGAATTTCTCATATTGCTTCTGTCTGTTCAATAAAAGAATTGTCTCCATAATACCCAGTTTGTATTAAAACTGTGAAGATGTTGTAAAGAAGAATGTTTCCTGACTGAAGAAATTATGATCTTTTATAGGCACGTCCTGTAATAGTCACTTGGCAAGTTTAACATTCATTATTGGCCCTTAGGCAACATGTAATCTGAGTAGATGGCACTTAAGTTTTACAGGAGTAATTATAAAGATGAATAATTTCAGAAAATATTTGCACAATATTGCTTACAGGTAAGTTTTCTTTTGTTAGGCTGATTTACAACATATCTGCTAGTTTATTCTTGTTGAAGTAAAGCCTCTACACTAGGAAAACTGGCCATTTTTTATTTGACTAGGTTTTCTCCTTTTTGGAACAGTCCAGTGGTTTGACATTCTGGATATATCACAGCATTTATCTCAGGAAGCTGTTTGAGCTGAAAGCCTGGGAATATTTTCTCAAGTATGTTAGTGACAAATCATAGCCCTGCCACGGGGATGACAAACAGGGCCTTTGGTGCTAATAGTGCTTTCCATATTTACTATTACTTTTTAGGAAATTTTGGTGTAAGGATCCTATACAGCTGCTGTTAAAATACTTCATTTTTGTGTGTTAGTTTTTCCTGCTAAACTGGTACTCTTAATAGTAATATCAAATATGTTATTGGCAATTACAAGAGCATACAGCAATTATAAGAACTGGTAATTTTTCCTTTTTGAAAAGTTTCTTTGGATAAGTGTGAAAATTAATTTTTGTTTCTAAAATGTAAACCACATATTTTATTGCCTTGCATTATTACTGCTGCAGCCAGAAATAAACTGCAATCTCTTCGCTCAGTCTGTTCAGTTTACTACAGCTATCAGTCACTTACTGCCTGTTCAGCATCCTCTTCACACTGCTCCTGATTTTTTCCCCTCTGTTGCTAGGGAGGAATGCTCATTGATTTTTCTGTGGGTTTTGTTGTTGTTGTTTTCTGCAGCAAAATGACAATTTATTGAGACAGGAACGTTTGCACATCCACTTGTATAACTCACAATATTCTTTTGTCAGCTGATGTACTGTACTATCGCTAGACTCGAAGTTTATCTTATAATCTACTGTTGAAATCCCATTATTGTTAAAAAATCATTATTGTTAAAAATCATTCATTCAGAGAATTGAATTAAAAATTGAAAAATAGACGCTAAAGTTGGTAATGGAAGCTCTATTGCAATTCTATTCCATGTTCAAATATGACCTTACACCATTAAATGACAAAATTATTATACAAGAAGGAAATTTAGAACATGTCATAAAAATATGTAAATTATGTTTTCTTGGTATCTATACATGTGGTTTTGTTGTTTCTTTGACTAGTGAACATTTCTCTTTTGTGCAGTATTATAATTGTCAGTGTATTAGAGATATATACTGTGTTCAATTTAACAGGAAAAGCAAATAACTTGGAAACCAAAATATGAATAATCTTATGATCTAAAGATCACAAACAAGGGAGAGTAATTAGTACTAATCTAAACAAAGAAAATTACATGTGTTTAAAATCAAGATGGAAGCTGTAATCTGTAAGGAAAATATAAGTAATTCTCCAAATGTCCTAAAAAATATAGTAGCTTTTGTATTTGGATTTAAACAAGAAAGCATCTGAGAATTGTCAGCCTCCATGATCTAGTGCTGGAATTCTTTTGGAGCCCTAATTTCTTTTGCCATTTGCTTGAGTAAACTGGTTTAGCAAATTAAAAATATGCTAAGTCTTTGTCATAAAAAAAGACTTTTGTTTTGTCTTAGAGCAGGTACACAGTTGGACTATCAATAAACATGTACATTTTGTGACATAGATGACATTCCAATGGTATTCCTGGTCTTAGGCTATTTTGCTTCCAATCTGCCAGATGAACTCTGCACTAGCCTTTGCTATGTGTGTGATTATGTGGCTTTTTTCTCAGGGCTTGCACAGTCAGAATATTACTTTGGTCAACAGACTGTTGGTCAAAATAATACTTACCAAACTAATGGTAGGGAGCTGTATCCCACTGAAAATGTAGCTGAATACACTGTAGTTTGCTTGTGCAAATTTCTTTATGTAGAACTGTTCCTTTGTACCCCTAGTGCCACTCACCTTTTTAATTTTTTCAAACTAGTATACTTAAACCTGCCATCAAGCCCAAAACTGTCTATTTCTGTCTAATATTCCTGTAGTTCACGTACTCATATGTGCTCTCAAAACTACCAGATGTAAGCATATGAATTTCAGCAATAATCCTGTTCTCTGAAACTATTTCTTCAACAAGTTTCTGATGCCACATGGATAATTTTTTTTAATAATGAGAGTTAGCTTCACCACACCAAGAAAAGTGGATCACATTTGTTTCTACATCTGCTTAGATAAAAAATTCTGGAGCCTCTGCAACTATTCCCTATTTGTGTTTAAGTGTTCCCATTTTAGAATTGCACAATTCCTGCTTGAAACACCAGTGTGTACTTGGGGATAGGGTAACAATTCTAGCAGTTTCCATGGCTGCCCATTTTGTCATGAAAATATTATGGTGATAATTTCACATTTCAGTTCTGTCCAAAAGACATGGAATGTCACATGGATGTCTGCATCATAACATAAACAGTTAGAACGGGGGCAGTACGTTTAATGTGTCTGTGATGCAACTGGGGAATGATCAGAGCTATAGGGGCCAGAAGTACCTCAGGTGTATGTGGTGGCAAGCTAAAATAACCACTGTCCTTAGAGCCATAAAGACACAATAATCTGATTGCTTTGTTCCTAGAGATACACCACTCAGGAGGGCACTATGTAAACTGGAAAATATTATAACCATTGGAGTAAGCAAGTGCACCATTGTGTATTCAGGATGTACTTGGTTTATGGAAGTGTAGATAATCAGTGATAGTTTGGTTTAAGGTTGCCTGAGTAGATGTGAAAATACTCTGTTGTGTGACACACCCCATTGTGGATAATTGGATGTAGTGAAACTCGTGTCCTTGAAGCTGGCCTTTGGAAGGGAGGAAAAAGGAGTAGACAGATATGGAGCTAAGTGCTTAGTCTCACTAGACAGGCCTTAACAAGTATTTCAGATTAACAATATTTGCAATGATAGAAAAAAGTGAAGAAGCTTCAAGCTGCCAGTAGAACGACTATTTTCTGCGCATTTTTTGTCACATATGGAATCATTTCAAATATCAAAAGAAACTTGATTCAGAGGCCTCTTAGTTATTAGAAGAAAATTCTTAGGTTGCAAACAATAGTAATGTAAAACTGATAACTTTTTCTGTAGTACTTTAGGATAACTAAGGATGCTTAGAAGCAGACTCTCACATTTTCATTATAAAAAATATATTTTAAAATAAATCAGACCCCAAAATTTACTGACATCTTTCTTGTAGCTTGTAATTTTTTTAGAAATGCTAGTATCTAAATAAACTCCATTGCTGAAAACATAATAAAATTTCAATATACAATTCAAGATCTAATTTTAATTAATTATTTTCAAGCAAGCAAGACACAGTCTGGAGACATTTTCAAATGTCTAAGCAATGAGTTTTACAGGCAGTATTCCTAAGGATTAACACTACAAACTTTGGAAACAACCTCTGGAAAGAAGCTCATTATGCTGCTCAGTGGATGCTCTTCTGCGTTTGTTGTAGGGCTCAGATGGCAGCTCCCATTCATATCTTCTCTGAAGCCTCTCATCCTGCTAGTGATCCAGTAAGCCTTGACTTGAACAGAAGCTTTCAGAACCAAATACTGCTTGTACAAGATAAGAGCTACCAATATCTCTCCAAATTGAATAAAATACATTGCAAGGTGATGCAGGAACCTTGACTTTTTTTTTTCTTAAGGTACCATTATGAATAAAACTAATCATAAATACTTTTCCACTGCTCATATTTTGGGGCTTTTTTCCTATACTGTTTCCCAATTTCTATGTAATTTCACTATCCTTATTTAGGGAAGAACAATATCCTGTTTAGTCTTCTTTCAGTAAATAGTCTGAAGTATTTTGTAAGATTTTACTCTGCTTTATTCAGGCACAATCAAACATACAATACTAATTTTGGAAACAAATAACTGACTTCATCTCTGATCAGACAAAAAGTATATTTTGCCTTTGGAAGTTGCCCATTATTTTATAATATTACTTTTCAAAATTATTGTTTTAGAGCATAAGTCATGTTTTCTGAGGGAATAGTTGCTTGGGGATGCTCAACTTTAGACAGCTCCAGCATAAGGGAACTTACACCCTTAATTACACATTACAGATTCCTGTTCAAAACATGAGAAGGACTAGGAGGCTAAAAATGGAATCAGTAGGAGTCAGCATGGCTCACTGAAAAATACAGCAGACAAAATCCATAGAGAAGAAGAATAAAACTTGAATTAGCTTGGCCAACTCTTAGAGGTTGAAGCTTTCTTTCTTTAGCCAGGCTGCAATCAAAAGGAGGGAAAAATAGGCAAACATAAAGATAAAACTCTTGAATATAACCACAAAATTAATATTTTTAAAGAAAAATGCATTTTTAAAAGATACTATGGTTTCTAAGAAAATAATTTTAAAATACTGAATAGTTACACAAAAAGAAAAGAGATATCAATACAGCCTGCAGGTAAAAAAATTATCAGCAAAGTAAACTACTGCTCCTGTCAATTGATAAACACTTTTCAGCCTAACATTGTGAGGATAACAGTGCTTTAACAAAATTAATTTTTAAAATTATCTATTAATCCATCATAGTAATGGAAAAAAGGGTCCTAAAGATTCCTGCTAATAGTTTTCTTGTTCACACGCTACTTCACTCAAATCCATTCATTCTCTAGAAACTAAAGTATCATGCATTCTTGGCTGATACAATTATGAATTAAAGATAATTGCTTTTGTGTATTGCTTTCTGTACTTGCAGTACAAGTTCTGTATTTTTAAGGATTTTCATTTTCTTTGTGTTTGGTAACCCTTCCTTCTGGTTTTTGTCTGCTGGCATTATAGGTACCAGGAATATTGTTTTATTTATCTTCTTTGCCCCAAGACTGCATATTTATTTTATATTTATTCCTGTCATCTCAAGCCTGTGTCTTGTGAACCCAGATACCTCAGTCTTCTTTGAAAGATTCTTCAAGAATTACAGATTTCAGCCTCAGAAAATGTATTACTCTATTTCCCCCTGCTGAATTATCAGGACTACAGTTTTACATTTAGTCTTAGGGATCAGGTGGTCTTCTACCTTATGCTCTATATTTCTCCTATACTGTTTTTACGAAATTCCCCTGACCTGACCTGTCCAAAAAAAGTTTACGTTTTTGTATCCTTATGGTCTCTCTTCTGTCATATTATTATTAGGGAAAAAAAATGGTGTAAAATGTTGTCTTCAAACTTACTGTCATTGCCTTAGAGTGACTTACAGGGAAAGTCATTAATCTCCATAATAAAAGTTACAATGCAAAACAGGAAACCAAATGATGAAATATCCTAATCAGAAGTAAAATTATTAATTGGTATTTACACAGATTCAGACATTTAACTAAAGCTACATAAAAATAATTTCCCTTCAATTAGAAAAACAGACTAACTAATGTTGGGCTGCACCTTATAAAAAAACCTACCATAGTAGGAGACGTCCAGCTTCCTTTTGCTACCATGTTTTAGGTGTCAGATGTGATAGTGGTCTAGGCTTTTTCTGTAATTCACAGTGCGAGAGAAGTCCTTCTAGAGGCTGATAAATCCTGTTCTGGCATAAGTCTTAAAGATGGGTTAAATTGCTTTTCAGCAGTATTTATCATGACTGTAGAAAAAGAATGAGCAATTAGAGTAAGCACCTATATTTCAAACTGGTCACATGAGGTAACCTGATTCTTACCAGTCTAGAGTTGCATGAATTCTCCTTACCAATGGCTCTAACATATCACCTATCCAAAAAAAGTACCCCATCAGTGTCTAAAACCATGCCATGTGTCCAGCCTCTGTTCTGAGCAGTATCTGTTTCCACATTATGACTCACTCTGACTGATGTTTTGAGTTGTCCTATGTACTAGGTTAATTTTTTTGTTATCCTTTCCTTGAGAAGATTTAGAAATCACAAAGAACAGAATTCACCATAAGTTCATTTCATTTTTTGCAAAATTAAAAGGTTTTTTCGACCTAAAATGATTTATGTACTTCTAAGGGAAAAAAAAAAAAAAAGCCTCACATGGTTTCCTGGTTTCCAAATACAACTATGTCCCTGTATTGGCCTAAAACTGCAGGGTCAGCACACTTGAAAGGAGTGCAAGACCTTAAATTAAATTTAATCCTCTCATCCTTCTTCTGGGGCTTGAGTCTACATCTCTCAGAAGACTCCCTTAATTCTCAGATGGTGCCATGTCTTCAGTATATAATGAGTGACTTCTCCAACAAGATGTAAAAACCTTTGCTGAAATACACATACCAACCTGTTAGTGAATTGTCTACCTTTCTATGCTTTTGGTCAGTATCATCAGTGGTCCAGTACACCAACTGCCCCATCACAAATTCTGTTCTGAATTCTGGTAGCCAATCTTCTTATCCTGAGTAGGAAATTATGTCAGTTTATTTATTGGTAAGGATTTAACAGAAGACCCAAACATTCCAGGAAAAGTGCATTAATAACTATTAATTTATTTCTAATATCTGGATTTTAAAAGGCAAGGAGGTCTAATATATTTCAAACATATTTTAAACAATCTGGCATAATATAAGATTGAACACTTAAAGGCTAACAATCAAATGAATATCACTTTAGAAGGGACAAAACCCTCAACCCTTCATTAACCTGTAGGGTTAATGAAGTTCTGTGCTGTGAATTCACTTGACTTGAACTATAGACAAAATGTTAGTAAGTGTGAAGTAAAAAGGAATTTGGATTCTGTTTTCTGCCTTCTGTTGGGGGTGTTCAGCCAGATTGAATCCTCTTTTTCCTCTGCTTATCTAAAAGGTTTGGTAACACAGTCCTTAAACATTCTTCTAAAAATATGATTTCAACCATACACGGTGTTGAAATGAAAGAATTCAGGTATGATTTTGGACAAAGAGTTTACATTTCTCAGTCCTTTTAATGTGAAATACAGATCTTAGGAAGCACCATTTTCCACACATTTTGATGCCTGTAATAAATTATGTTTGTTGATTATCAAAGTCTGACATTTCTTTGTAATTTGGGAAGGAAGTCCTATAATCCAAAATTGTTTACTTTATGTAAGTAAACAGTTTTTTTGCTCACTGGACAAAGTATGCTATAATTTCGGATCTTTGTATTAAGGCTTTGTAAATTGGAAGTACAATTTTTGAAAAGTCTAAATTAACTATTAATAGTTAAATAATTGTTTGTTTTACTTTTTGTCAACATTTTTCTTCTGAACTAAAGAGTGTAAAGGAAGACTTTGCTAATGTCCGATGTCCAGCTTCCTGTTGGTAGCAGTTAGTCATCTGGTTAAAAAACAGAGGCATGCAGCATAAATGCCCTGGTTTTCAGTAAATATTTCCCTAACTTATAAAGGCTAAAACATATATATTAATATGCATTTACTAATTTAGTTAAACATTACTAATATAGTATCTGCAATACTGTTATTTATGAATGTCAGCATGGCTTATTTTTTCACTATGGGAAGACAATGTTGATTCACTTTGGTTGATGAACTCCAGTGAATTGCAGGTTCTTTTTTTGAGGAAATTTTGACAAGTCATCTTGCAGTTGCACTTTTATTAAACTCTAAATAGAATAACACTTTGCATTTGTCTGCTTCTTTTTTTTTCTCTTGACCTATCCTCCAATTATTCAAGCATCCACATTCTGATTCTGCCTTTCAATCTGCTTGTATACTCTCCAAAGCCTAATATAAAGTATTACTTTAATAAATTACTTTTTTATTTGTATTCACATTACTGAGTAGAATCTGGTATAAAGAAAATTTCTGTGATTCTATACTCAATTCTGTGTACTATATTCTATATTCAATTCTCTGTACTATATTCTGTGATTCTATCTCTCCCTTTGGACAATGAAATATTCATATTAATTTTAATTTAAAAAAAATAGTTGAAATTGTTTCCCAAATTTTTTGTGCCCATTTTCCTTTAGTTTCATCAAGATATTTTTATGTGATTGCTTTTAATAAAGTCATATGGAAGTATAAAAAAAATTTTTGTAAGTTAATATGTATGACCTTTGCCTGGTTTAGAAGGAGATTAAATGGGGTTAAAGCCAGAGATTCTCTAAAAAACTTTTAGGCTGTCTCCTAAAGGAATTCGTATTGTTTGCTTGTTTATTGCAATATTTTTCTGAGAATTGCAGTTGGCTGACTGGTTTGTAAATTCCTAATTACCTCTATTCCTCCTTTTTAATATTTAGATATTTTTTCTGGAACCTTTTTACAATTCTTAGAATTCTTTCTGGAACCTTATTTACCACCTACAGTTAGCATGTCAATTAGGAAATTATCTAGAAAACAGGAAATATATATATGAGTCTGAAGGCAGATACGAAAGCTAAAACATTCCCTCCTTTAGCAGAATGTTAACATCAAGGCAGTTATGCAGGAGCCAGGTTATTGCAGTATAGAAGGAAAGGAATAAATACAGCTCCAGCCTACTCTCAAGCAAGAATTGATGGCTGTGGATCGTGAAGGGGCAGGAGTGCCTGTCTGGCATGTTGTTTGGCATGACACACAACATTTTTGGACAGGATGGATTTCAGACATGTCACTATCCTAGGATTTTTTATGGTCTGGGCAGCAGAGTATCACATTGTGTTGTCGTTCTTAGTCACTTACATACTGCTATGTGCTATATATGTCATGTGGTTGCCAAACCCTCAGTTTTGAAAGATACTCCTGGGACCAGCTGTTTGAATATTTTTATTTGGTCTCTTTTCAGATCTTCTTTAAATAGAGGATGCAATGTGGGTTTTGGCTTAGGGTGTCCACTTGAAAATACCAGGGACAGGGAGGGCACAGGAGAAAACTATTGGAAAAACAGGTGCTGTTCAGTCTTAAGAGCAGACCTGGCTGAACTTCTGGGGGAAGAACTGTCTGATTAGAAGCTTACTGGATTTTTGCAAGGTTAATCGTATCTCTGTGAAAAAATAAAAGCAAAGGAGTACATGTGTAGGGCAGTTCCCTTACAAGGGGAAACTTACCACTTTAAAATCCCAATGCTTTGAATGTTTTTAATTTTTTGTTTAAATGTTCCCAATACACTGACTGGCAGAAGTCCAGCATTTCTCTATTGGGATTTTTAATATCATTGCTCCCTATACAAATTGCTCTTTGTCCCACAAGTCTTGGCCAGACAAAGTTCAATTTGATAACGCCCTTCTCAGGCAGCCCAGACAACATGGGCTGCGTGCCAGTGCCTGCAACTGGTAGGTCCTCTTTGTACTCCTGCTGCCACTTGGGTACCTTCTAATTGCTCTAGTGACAATATGTACTCCTTTGCCTTTCATCCCACCAAACATTCACTTCCTATCTCTGTGCCAGTCAGAAATGTTGCCCGAAGAATCATGAAGGAGTGGTAATATGGAGAAAAAATAAGGAAAATTATTTTTTATTTCAACTGCTCTATGATCAACTTATATTAATGGCCACCAATTTAATGACGCAAAATCCTGAAGAATAGGAAAAGGACATTTCATAAAGCACATTCATAAAGGACATTTCATAATGTTCATTCATAAAGCACACAGGACACTGAAGTGCTTTGACTCTGGTCATTGCAGCAGTACAAACAGCAATTAGACCCCAGGAAAAAAGTAGGTTGTTTCCAACTGCTAACACTCCTTTCATGTTGTTTGCAACCTGTTTTTGCACAACGCATCACAGCTATTTATAAACTGCAAGTGGGAGCTGAGAATAGGAAAAGCTCTGTGTTTATGGGATGACAGTGTCAGGAGAGCAATACTTCAGCTAAATTGGGATAGCCTCTACAGACTCCTGTTTCTATGATTATAATGCTGCTGGTATTTTGGGGACTGAAGCCTCACAGACAGAGGCTCAGCTTCATGTAATTTATGTCTTCTTACATATACAAATAAACAAAGTTATGTTGAAAAGCTGTGAAGCTGTGCTTTTTTACTTTTTTTTTTTTTTCCCCAAAATGAGTAAAGCTTTTTGGCCTCTAATTTTAACTCTGAAATTGGTTGATAGGCCATTTACCAGAGAGAGCCAGAAGGTAGTTGTTACAATATTTAATTATTTTAAGAAGAGGGTAGAGACATGGGTGAGATGGTTAAATTCATGAAGGTGAAAAAATAAAGGTCTTCCAAAAACTTGCACTGGTAGAAAATTCAGTGCAGCTCTAGCAGGTCTGCATGTGTTTGCAAATGACCATCTCAGATATTATTTTTCTGTTTCTCCTTTCTTTTGTTGTAGGTTAAAAAAGACATTTCACAAAGGAGTGGAGAACCTAAATTTTCCAGTCTTATTTGCTCTTTGCAAAGGGAGATACCATTCCAAAAACTTAATAGAAGAAAATTCTTAGAAAAATCTTCTCTAACCTATTTGCCACTAAGAGCTATGCTGTTTGGCTTGGAGCAATTTGGCCTGGAATTATTTCCTGGCAAATACTTGAAAGAAGAGGAAGAAGTAAAAAAAAAAAGCTTTTTTCATGTGTTTTGGATGAACTGGGATAAAATGCTGTAGAAACAGTTGACAGAAGTAGATTGACTTAGCACCAGTTTGAGCTCCTACCAAACTATTAGATTCTGTTACTAGAACAGACAACTGCAACCCACTTTTGCTAAAGAGACGTTGCAGAACAGTATTTAAAAGATATAATTTTGTGTTTTGCACAAAAAAACCTTTTTGATTCAGTGAAAACTCTTCACATTTGGCAAGATAGTTTCTCTCATTTGAATGTAGCAACAAAATAACATTACAATCTGTTTTATTACCGTCTTAAAATTATGGAAAAAGGTGTTTGCAGTTTTGATTTGCAAACTTTTTGAACTGGAATTAAAAGAAATGCATTACTGCTCAGTTCATGATTCAAATACATTTTAAACCTATGTTTATGATTCAACACAAGTGTCTTCAGAGGCAATGAGTGAGGCAGCACCAGACTAATTACTGTTTTCAACTCTTCCATGGTTATAACTAGGAAAATATAGTTAAGAAAAAGATAGATTCTCAGTTTCTGCAAAATGCCATTTAAGATGAATACAACTTATACAACACTTGTAAAATATAAAACAAGTACAGACTACTCCCTGTTAATAATTGACAATCACCTTTTGTCACTGTCTAATGATTTGGAGATTTAAGATGAAAAATGCAAAGAGAGATATTCAATTCAGCTGTGCAGATTGACAAGAGAAATAATGGAAAATTAACATAAAAAAATGAAGTTAAAAAAAAGTGGGTAAACATTCTTTTTGATATCCATGAGGATTAAATAAACTTGTATTCTCATATAATTACAAAACAACTCAATGATTTTGCTATCTGCTAATTGCAAGTAAATTATACAAATTAACAAATATTGGTAATCACAGAGAGCTGATTTTGTTCCAATACATATTTAAAGAAATATTTTATTTTTTAATATTGCTAATATTTCATTAATAGAGGAATAGGCTAGATTAATTAGAAAGTTCGCAAACTTCCTTAATGAGAATTTTTTTAATCCATGAGATTTTACGAGAAGAAACAACTCTTTATGTGTGTAAAAATGCCATGTTGAAGCTAACCTTCTTTATTCTTTGGTAAAAGGAAATCAAGTCACTTATTTAACATTCTCACCCAAGTTAGCTTAAAGATGTCTTTCACACACCAGTGCTTATATATGTGTTGTATTCCTCTTCCTTACTCCTAAGTAAGGTCTCCATGGCCCTAGATAAGGCTGAATCATTTGTATGCTGAGGGAGAAGAAAATACTAATATATTTTAAGACCAGCATAATTTTAATAAAGCATTGAGTAACTGAAAGAGTAGACTATCCATGCTATATCCCTGAGTTAATTTTGAAGACTCAGGGGAAAATTTGGGCAGTGAAGGTTTTCTCATGAGGTCAGAGCTTACTTAGACAGGGCTTTGGAATTTCAGTCGGTAGGATGCAAATAGAAAATTATTATTAAAAAAGAGGAGAAGAATAGGGCAGAAACGTCTTAGGGAGTCTGTTTCTGAAGTTCATGTTAGAGGTACATGCTACAAGTATTTGTTACTCCATGAGCTGAGTTGGTCCAGAGCTGTTTACCGTCATTATCACTTACATGCCTTCTGTTAATTCTGTACCATATTAAGGAACCTTCTCATTAACTGAAGTCATAAGATGGCAGCTATTTAGAGTTGCAAACATTTTTTATGCTTACTTGATGGAATCATGATCACTATCTCATTTAGATGTTAAATAAAAAAATTTAAAGGAGGAAGAGCTTTTGGATAATATTCTGACAAAATGAAACCATTTGTATCTCTGGTGGAAGGTTTGGAAAAAGTACAGGCAGATTAGAAATGTGATCAAGTCAGGTCTGCAACAGCACATTTGGCTGGTTGGTATTTACAGGGAATTTATGGAGAACAATGCTGATGGAATGGTCCTGTTATCTTTCAATGTATTTTTAAAGCTTCTTTTGTCTTTTGGGAATTCTGATTAATGACTTAGAAACAGACAAAATAGAACATTTTTGTTTTGATGTTTGAAATGTGTGATGCAAAGTCCCTTCTAACTGTAATGTGGTTGGTTTCTATGTATTTTGTAGGAAAGTTTAAAACATTGCCATTATTGATATAATATGGGAACCACAATGCAATGCACAATCAAATTAATTTTGACTTTTTGCAAGTTTAGGATGTAATGATTAAAAGCTGTTCTTTTGTTGTGGTGTTTTATTTCTTCCCTAGAAGCTTACTGTGTCTAATAAATGCCTAATACACATGTATTTGTATGCTATCATAACACCCTTAATTTGTGTGACCTTCATTATGGATAAATTTGTAGCAGGAAACAAATCTGTTGAAAAACCCCATCATTTTTGTTGTGGAAAAGTTTCAGTGAATAAAACAAGTTCGGTCTGTATCTTGCTCATACTGCATTGCTTAGAATAGTTTCTTTGTACACAGGATTCTGTTTCTGTCTGGGATTTTGGGATATTTCTAACATACAGAATCCATCAGAACTTTTATGTTCTCTTCATGTTTTTGATCTTTACATTTGCTAAAATGTGGATAATATTCCAGGTTTAACTTTCATATATTACACCAAAGGTTGCAGTTATTAATTTATATGATTTTCTCTGCATGCTTCTAGTTTGTCTCTAATTTAACAGTGAGATAAAGGACTCTTGCTCTGTAAAAGTGATTTGCTATGGTGAACTTCTCCTGCTTCTATTTTAATCTTTTTTGATCTGGATTTATACTGACCTCTGTTAGAGAAATTATTTTGTCTAACCTGTTTTTTTCTTTTTCATTAGGATTTAAATGATTGTTTCAGCTAGATCCCTGAGTGGATTTTTTATTTTGTTTGCTTGTTTGTTGGGGTTTTTTTGTGTGTAGGTTTCCTCTTCAGGATTATTTCTGTTTTATTTTTGTTGTGTTGCTGTTTTCTTGGTGACCTACTTGCTGTCATTATGTTGAGACTCAGTCTTTTTGGCTATGCAAAAAACTGCCTTTTTAAAAGTCAGTTTCTAGAAATCTGCCTGCTTGAACAGCATACAAATAAAACAGCAGTTCTTCTTCTGATAATGTGCAAAATTTGCCATAGCCTCTATTACTTTTGGTGCTTTTCTGTGTTGGCTTTAGCTCTGGTATTGAAGTGAATATATAGTTTTCTATCAGCTCTAAGGTATTGAATATTGCAGTTTCAAGTGTATTCCAATTCCAGCGGAAGCATCAAGCTGTACTTTTCTCTGGACACCATTTTTGTAAATATGGCACTTACTTATGAGGTTATTCTATTCCTTTATTAATTGAGAGCCCTTGTACAAGTAAGCCATTGACAAAACAAAGTTGAAAATACATTCCTGCTACTTCCATTCACATTCCTGCTAACTCCATTCACATCTCTGGAATTAACATCAAGGATTTACTTATATGGCTGATTTTAGCGGGCAACAGTTAAAAATGCTATAAAGTCTGAGGACATGTAGCACAGACAAAAATTTTTTAACCTTCAAAATCAAGTGATGATAACACAAATTGGGCAGTAAAAATGTCCTTTAGAGGTGAAATGTCAAGAAATGATAAATTGTTATGTGTTCTGCCTGTAGTGAGAGTGAATCCTTTCTCCATTAGTGTATTGATAATTTATTTTTCCTGATGGTCAGCAAGTGAAAAATTAGGTAGCAGAACAGTAAGAGACATTATCTCTTCAATGTCTCTTTAGCTCACACAGGAGTTGCAAACATGCAAGGTAGGTCATACAGTGAGCAAAACTGTAAATGCAAAATAATCTCAGCAGTGATTAATAACAATTACAAGGAGAAACAATTTTGACACTCAGAAATAAGTCCTTTTCTCTCCAGAGTCTTTAGAACTTGACATTAAATGCAGACTTTTAGAGCTGCAGAAGCAAAACTCACTGTTTTAAAGACTACAGGCATATGCACAAACATAAAAATGTGAGGAAGGTTTAGAAACCAAGCACTAAAAAGTTTGTAAATGCCAAAATGAATAATGCATCTACAGTCTGTATTTGGCATCCCAATGCTTATGTATTATGACACAGAAGCACATATTTAAAATATTACCTAATTTATTACAGCTGATAGTGCATACTATTGAAATTCTTCTCTGAATCATTGCCTTTCTCACAAATTTTTCTATGAGATTTATCACGTGCATCTGGAAGCACCACAAAATGTATTGATTTATTACTTTATGCCATGTGAAACAATGGAATATTTTATCCTTATCTGATTTGAAGGAAGCTGAAGTATGGAGACATTAAGGTCAAAGGGATCCATTAATTCAATGTATCTAACCAAGAAGAGTAAGGCCTCATTTTTCAAATAAGGTAGTATTTTTAGTAAGCCATATATCTAGAGCAGAGGTTCCTCTAACAACTGTTACAGGGTGAGTGCTTAATACTTAAAAAAACATGTTATATGGTTGTAGTTTTCATTTCTTGTCCCAGGCAGAATAGCTGAGACAGCCAGTAAAATGAAAAAAAATCTAAATGTGTGTGTGTTAAATCATTCACCTTGTGAATATGATACAGGAACGGGTTACTCATCAATACAAGTCTTGTATAGCTTAAATGTGTTCCATGAGTACGGAATTTCTAAGGATTTTGACTTCTCTTTCACAGGTCTTTTTGCATGTTTGTCAGTGGCACTTTAAAGTTTGTAATGTGGCCATTTAAGATGGTATTTCACAGGGACAATGACAGGTTCAGCCTTTGAATGTCCGTATCTTGCTCAAGTTCAAAACCATGTAATAAAGTAAGGAAGAAAGGAAACAGGAAGAGTGAGATGGGGCTAAAATATTGGCAAGAAAAGTCCTACGATTTTTTTTTTATTTTGTAGAAAACAATCTGGATTTTCTTAGTTCCTTCCTGCAAATGATGAAAGTATAATTGCCCTCCCTGTAATTCTTGGGCTTCATTCTGCCTCAAATTGCATCAGTACAAGTCCAAAATATTTTCATTTCTGTAAAAGAAAATCAGTGCAAAAGTGACAGCAAATAATAAAAATGTCAAATAAAAAATTTTTATAATTTATTAAAAGAAGAGATCTGAATTAACCCATGCAGAGTGAGGATCACAAAATATCTGTTCTCCATTGAAGTTGTTTCCTATTCCTTTTAACTAATTTCTTAGGGAAGATGCGAAATAGGATTCATGTTACTGAAGTGTTTGCACTATTGCAAGAGAGGAGCGGTAGCATTCACATTATTTTTCAACATTATAACAAGAATTGCTTTCATTAAAATGGAAAGATGTTGAAATATCCCGTTTACTATGGCTGAAATACTTTTGAGATGAGTAGATTTTCAGAAATCTTCAGCAGAATTTAATAGTATGATGAATCTCTGGCAGAGGTCTCTAAATATTGCTAGTGATCACACAAGGGCTATTTCAACAGAATTTCATATGGGAAAAAATCTACCTTTTTTTCTTTTCACTCTGCATGAAAATGAAAGTGATCTCAAAAGCTATCAGCAAATGGGATTGTTTTCCATATCATTTCAATAATTAACTTTCCAGTAGAGTTACTAAGTACAGTGGCTACTGCAGTTCATCTTTATTAACTGAGGCTTGGCTGGCAAATCCACTTTTGTTACGCTCCCTGAAGTGTTGTTTAATAACCAATGTGTTTCAAATGTCAGCTCTGCTGTTCCTCTTGGGATTCTTCCATCAAGAGAATGCATATTCTGTCTGTGCTATACTGGCATTTTCTAGAGCCATCCTCCAATTTGCTTGCCCAAGACCCACAGAGGATTGAGAAAAACAACACAAGAAGTTTTTCAAACTACTCCACTAGTAGTTTCAAATAAACTATTTTTTCTCCATCATATGTTAGGGTAAGGTGAAAGTGCTGGCTCAACCAACTGTTCCATAAAAATCTGTTTTACTGCCCAGGAGAAGGAGTACTGCTGCTGTGTACCAATCATGAATGAAGCAAATCTTGGTTAGGAACAGGAGCTTTCTCCTCTGGATTTCCAAACTCAGTGGTATTCTGGTTCCTTTCTGAATTACACACTGCTGATTTCTCTTTCTCCTTTAAATAACTGTCTGACATGTAGTTATTCTAAACGTGCTGTCAAAGGCTTTAAAATAGAAGATACAGCGCTTAGAAAACAATTGTTATTTCCACAAAAAGACAATTGTCTGTCTCCAAATTTACTTTTGGAATTCACTTCAAGGATCATGTGTTCATAATGCTTTGGCATAGAAAATTAGGTGCCCTTCAAATATGCTATGATTTAAGAAATGTCTTGGGTTTAATTAGATGGCTTTATTTACAACTACACTATCCTCTGTCTGTCATGGTGAGACGCTGGAAATACTGGAACTGAATCCATAACTCTGCAGGACAAGTTCTGCTGAAAATACATGGAATTTACTTTCAGCAATAGCAAAACTGTTCCAAATTTGGTAAAATATTGTCACCTGATTGATATTCATTCCTTTATCTTCTTTTAAAAAAAATAATGCACTGACATATGACTTTTGCAGAAAAAGAAGACTCAAAGGCATTAATTTACAGGTAGAAATTAATAACCACTCTATTTTATTGGAACAAATGCAAAAATTAATCATAAACCAGCTGCTTTTTAGAAAGTAAAAGTTCAGTCATTTGTGGCCTTTATGTGTTTTTATGACAGATTTCCATTTTGTATTCATAGTCTTGTCTTTGTATATCCACAGATATGCATACCTGCCCATCCTTCCATAGGGGTAGGTATATGTCTATTAATTGTGTACATATAACCAGATGTTTTGATACATATTCTGAAATGCATAACATTGTTTTGTGAACTACATAGTGAAATACTGTATGATTCTTTGTAGTCAATTTTCAAAATTGTATGACTGTATTTAACTTTCAAAAGTCCTTCCTTGCTCCATCAGAGTGTTTTGTTTCTGAAATATGAATAAAAACCATAAAGAAATAGTGTAAGTTAAATGGATATTTTTCTTAAAGAGGAAAAAGAAGGAAAGCTAAAAGTGTTGTGAAGACATCATTGGGAAAGAGAACAGGAGGAGAAAAAGATGAGAAATGAGAAATTTTAGTCCTATAAGACATTGAGTAAAAATAAAGATCTAGGGTATGTTAAAAGAAGAAAAAAAAAATGAGAGGAAGTTAAAATCATCTGTCCTGAACTCATTCTGTCAGTCAGAGGTAGGAAATACCACCTTCAGAAATCTGAATGCACTTATCCATTCACTTGTCAATCACAGAAGAATTTCAGTACACTGATTCCAAAGCTTTATTTACACCATTGTAGGAGTTACTGAGGGAGGATTAGAGAAACGGGAGACTCACTTGAAAATAAAATTTCAGGAGGAGGTTAAATGAGATAAAAACTAGAATAAGAAAAATTGAAAAGAAAATTAATAGAGCAAAATAAGAAAACTAAAAGAAGGGAAAGAGAATCTTGCAGTAAAGTGTTTTCTATATCAGTACAGACTGTCATGGTTGCTGTTTTCCTGGAACAAATTTTTGTCCAAAATGATGAGTTGATGCCCATGAGTAACAAGTGCTGGATGCTCTAATTCTTCTTTAGATAATGAAAATGATCTTGATACCTGGGAGTAAGGCTGACTGACTCCTAGTCATGGCATGACTTGCTTGACCTACCTTACTCCTAGTTGGGAGCATTGAAGCGAGCAACAGACAAATATTTTCAAGCTTGAATGCTCACTTAAGTCCTAAAACTAAAATTAAATCTGAAATAAATAACCAGGGGCAGTCTGCCTTGGCGGAGTTAACACTTCTGAGCAGCTTCCTTCAAAGAAGGTGCTTCTTCTACTGTGTGCATGGTTTCTGAGAATTTACACTTGAAAATGTTGGCTTCATTCCTCAGAATATTTCTGTGCCATCTGTAAATTTTCCACACCCCTACTTTTCATTGTCCATCTGTTTAGACTAAGCATCTTCTCATAGGTCCTGAACACAGTGTGTTATCCTAGAAACTGAGGCAAACAACTATTTATGTGTTGGACTCAGAGCCTCGCAATTTTTAAGGCATAGATTTTCCCCACTGTCCCTGCAAGGTGGGCAGATAATGGTTCTTTCCATCATCTGAGGCAGCAATGTCTAATACCAAAATCTTTCACTCAGGTAGAAGCAACTTCTTCAATTTTGCAGAGACATAATCCTGCAATTTATGTACTGAGTGAACTTCTGCCACCTTGCAGGGACTGTATAACGGGATAACACTGCAAAGCTTTCACCTACACTGAGAACTCTCTCCTGCAGGACAGCCAAACCAGGCATCTCTTCAGCTATCTTTTCTTAGGGGACCAATTTAGAGGATGCTTTTATACCATTTCAATGGTATGATACAAATGGAATGATAAAAAGACTTTTGCAGTATGTGATAGTGGACATTTTAATTCCCTCACAAAAGCAATGCTGGGGTTTTTTTTTCCCACTTATGTGGGAGGCAAGAAAAAAAATCATTCTAATATATCAGGATCTGGAGCAGTTTTCCCCTTTTCTGTGAGACCAACTCAATCAACAGAATATGAGTTAAGGTTAGGAAAGAAAAAGACACATTGGAACAGTTTCAGGTTACCAAATAATTACTTATTTATTGAAAAAGAAAACACAATAGAGCAGTTTTGAACTGGGTTATAAGGGAGTTACACTTATATTTTATATTTTTCAATTTGAAAAATAAGACTTTGAGCTTGCCAAAATTGAACAAATCAGTAAAATCAGTTTATGGAGGATAAAAGCTACAATTAAAAAAAAAATATTTCAAAAATCACATTAGGCAGATATTAAGCTTTAATAGATACTGATGTATCAAAACAGAGAAAGAATCACTTCCAACTTTAGGCTAAGGACAATTCTTCTGGAGGATAATTTACATAGTGACTTTAGGCATTTTTGGCAAAATTAAATGGCAACAGAACATGCCAAATCTGTTACTGCAATCAAGAAAGAAAAGAGTTTCATGTTCTGCCACTCATCTTTCATTTTCCATAGATGCTTTTTACATCATACCTCTCCTGACAAACATGAAAAAACAATTATTATCAAAATCTGTGTGTGCATTACACCATGGTCAGGATATGTGTAGAGTAGGGGAACTCTTTCTATATCACCTCTAGAGCACATTTCCCTTGCATTTAGATGTCTGCTTCATGGCTCTAAATGAAAAGAAATAAATCTTTACTAAAATTGTGCAGAAATACCCAACACTATAGCACAATAATCAGCAAAGAAGGTGTAGGATCATAGAATGGTCGGGGTTAGAGGGCACCTTGAGAAGCCATCTAGTTCCAACTCTTCTTCAGTAAGCAGGGACATCTTTAACCAGTTTAGGCTGCTCAGAGCTGCATCCATTTTCAGCTTTGTCAAAGATGTGTGCATGGAAGGATGCCAAGCTTTTTGGAAAACCCCACAGGCTCCAGGTCCAGTTAAAGGGATGAAAGGGGGTGCCCCTTCAGGGGGAAGCACTCCCATTCCTCCTGCACTGCCAGTGCAGCATTTTTTCCTTGGCTTCATAGCACAGCCACTGTGAGGTAGCAAAGCAGATAATTCTTCCTGAAGCTCTCTGCAGTGACCCAGATCAAGGCAAATATAAATACAATCAAAATGAAGTTTTGATGGGTCCTTGTGTCTAACAGCAAGAAGAATAATCAGAACTTGAGAACTGGCTGAATGGCAGGTCCCTGAGGGCTGTAATCAGTGCACAGGGTCCAGTTGGATGCAATTCTGGGCCATGTGCCCTAGGATGACCCTTCTAGAGCAGGGAGGCTGGAGCAGATGATCTACTGTGGTCCCTTCTGTCCTGACACATTCTGTGATTTTGGCTTAATTCTAAAATCAACTATTCCTTAAGATGGGTAAATAAGATTTAAAAAGCAACACTTTTCAAGCTACAAGACTTATTAAAATTTGTCTGCATACTGAATTATATGAGATTTTGGACTGTACAATAAATACCACGCACAAAGAAACAGGAATGTAAGTTAAGGTATGGCACAGGTACGGCAAAAACTGACTAATAAAACCCCAGTCGATTTCTATGCGTACTCTCACAACTGTATACTCATAGTGAGCTTACAAGCAAGAATAGCATGAAACAAAGAGATTTAATCACATTCTTTTGAAAATGGGAGTATTTCATTCAGCACTGAAACTATTGCTAGCCAAATGCAGATGAATTTACCCTATCATTAAATATGAATGTTGCTATGTGATTAAACAAAAGATTTCAGATATCATTGTTGTCCGGACTTTCAAGAACAGGAGTTTATTCTCACTATAAAAAGTAAAATGCAATCTGATCTGTTTCAATGGAAATACCTGAACATTTTTCCATGGCATGTTATCTCTGAAAAATGGAAAAGTTATGCGAGTGAAACAGCAAATAATTGCTCCAGATACACTGAATTTCACCTTACATAATCTTTACATTGTTAATCTTTCAGGAAGTATTAGCCCAGGCTACATTAACTGTCGTGTGCTAAGCATAAATAACACCAAAGAACTAGAGCAGTTATGAATATGTCAATTTTTGAATGTGTGAAAAAATTCTACTGCACAAAATGAAACATGAATTCAAGAAATACATAATTTAAGCATAAATTAAGAATATTTAATGCTGTTACTTGAATAAAGTAATAAAAAATACCAATTGGTCACATTAAAAATGTTGTCTACACTGTAAAATAGAGGGACATTAATTTAAAAAACATTGCTAAATTGTGATTTAGAGACATATGAAAAGAAAGATGACATCCAGAACAGGACATTTGCAAGACAGTGATTCTTCAAGATTCTTCAACTTAGATTTTTCATATTTAGATGCATATAGATATGCCTATGATCCCATTATCATAAAAGGAAATCTAATCAACACAGTTGGAATCAAAGGAGCAATTTATTTCACCTCAGAGCAGACATTAAGGCTATGACCTTACCAGCAAATAAAACAGTTCCACAGATTAATAGTTAAATTCAGGTGTTTGATGTCATAGTGCAGTTACATCCTTTTTCTCCTCAGCTATGTGGGAAATTTATGGAGAAAACAACTTGTGAGAACTTAGAGAAAATTATTTAAAGCCCCCTGATTTTAGTCAATCCTAGATTTTCACTCACTCATACCCACATAAAAGCACAAATGTGTTTGTCTAAGCGGTTTGGCAAGGATCATCTGTGGTTTACAACAATGGGAAAGGACACGGTTGTGGATTCCTCACTACCTCTCTGGCTTTCTTACTTACTGGTGATATCAAATGGGTTTCTGGACTGCTGCTCAATACCATTTCAAAATCAAACATTATTTCAGGGTGATTTTTCTGTTTCAGAATTTAATTTCTTTTTTCATAATTCTTAGACAATGGGTTGCTCATTTTATGTTTCCTCATTTGACGTATCTTTAGGCTTACAGTCTGTCTTGCTTTTGGAAAAACAGGAATGATATACACAACAAGTTATCTTTATTGCCATTCTTTTCTTATCAGACCACAGACCTTCTGATCTTGGCAAAACCACATTCCTCAGTTGTCTTCAGTTTGGTTGCTGTCAGTTTTGTCCTTTGCCATCAACACAAGACATTCTTTTAGCTCTTCCTTTATTGCTTTTTATTGAACCATAGAATAGTTTGAGTTTGAAGGGGCCTTTCAAGGCCATCTAGTCTAACCCCTCTGCAGAGACATTTTCAACTAGGTCGGGTTGCTCAGAGCCTCGTCCAATCTGCCTTTGACCACTTCCAGGGATGGGGAAGTATTCAAGAGCAGATTGGATGGAGCTCTGAACACTGTGGTTCTCACCTCTCTGGGCAGCAGTGTGTTAATCAACACAGTTTGTTAGTCAGGGAAAAACTCTCAAGTTGGTGTATTAAAATTGATATAAATGCAAAAGCTCTTTCTCAGATTATACTTTTCAGGAAGTGGCAATAAAAATTAATCTTTTGTTCTATTAACACAAGGCAGTCTGTGTTTTCTATCAGGTGGAATTTGAATATGAATTTATAAAACAGGTTTGAGAACATAGGGTTTATTTGTTTTTAAACATAGATATGAAGTTTAATTATAAGACCAGTTATACTTTATTGTGCAGAGCCAGATTATCTGGTAGAGCAGATTAGGACCCATTCAATACATACTTGCAAGGTCAGGTCATGAATGCTCACTGCTTGCATTAGAAAAACAATGTATTTTCATTTTGTGCTAGTTTATCTTGTGTATTTCATGTGATCATTCTTGTCTTGTGTCTAACTGTCCCAGTCAAAACCAACACACTAATCTTCTATTCACTTTCCACAGACCTGTGATATCCAGCACGTCTCTTACATGCTTTTTGCTTCAGAGCTCAGCTGCTGCCCCAAGAGGCAGCTGCCCTGGAAGCTGAGTCTGCCAGATGTAGTAACTGCTTCTGTCTGACTTCCCACCTGGGCTGGAGTGGGAGCATAAACACTGCACTGGAAGGACTTTTGCAGGTAAGTACTGATGTGTGCCCAGCCTCTGAATCACTTCTGAGCTCAGTGGGACACTTAGAGCACAAAAATTTTGCAGTCCAGACCTACTGGCTGGCTGGGGCATGCTAACTTCATCACCACCTGTGTTGATCCCATCCTCATTCCATTCAGTTTCTGAGTTTTTAAAGAGAAAAATGGGTATTAGTTATGCTGTAATGACTGTGAGTTGATGCAGAAGTTTTAAATGAGGACAGGGACATTCCCATGTAACACATGCTAAGAAAGAAAGACTGACTGGTAGAATTTTTTTTACCTGAGCCTCTGTTAGGTATTGGAAAATTGGTTTAATTTCCTGCCATGATGTTCTGTGAGCTCAGGAGTGTCTTTCTCCTTGATATCCTGGAGTATCTAAAGCCATGGTGAACCCTAGCACAGCGAGGGAGGCAAGTGGCCTGGTAAGAATATGAAAACATCAATTTGCTTAATCCAAGAGACACTAGAATTATTTGTCTAATAGTGTTTCAAAACATGATACTGGAAGGACAGACAAGCACCCAGGCAAGAAATAGTATAATCTGGAATACAGTGTCACTGGAAAAGCAAAGTTTTGCAAAGTGTATTACTATGATCGGTAATAGTAATACTCTTTCAGCTAGATGTCCTTCTGCAAGGAGGGGGTTATTATTCCCTGGAGATTAACTAATTCTTCTTGGGGAGAAAAATTTGCAGAGATTATAGGATAGGTCAAGTGGAAGAGAGTGATGATTTGTTTGAACAAGCTTGGTGCCTGCACATGCAGGAAAGGCTGTGCTCAATCTGTGAAATCAGTCATTGAGTGTCTGTAATGTGACAGGGACACTAATATATGTGATATATGTGGTCTTTGTGCAGACAGGCCATAGATCCAGAGACAAAAAGGGACTTGGGGTAGGATTCTGGGCAGGACTGCATAATGATAGCTTCATAATTATATCTCTTGAGTCAGAATGGATTTTAAATCCAACCCATAAGATGTCCCTGTTTGCAGAACACCCAGAGCCCAGTTTTGTGCCCATAAAATGGAAAAAAAATTAGAAGCTAAAGCAGATACAGTCCGATACCCTTTCATACTCATGGAGGAGAAACAACACTACTGCTAACCTTGGCTCTCTGTGGAGCTCCCTATGGACACTCAAGTTAATTTTCCTTGGTTTCAGCAAATATCCTTACACACTAGAGGATGGTTGTGTGCTCTTCAGAAAAGCCATTTAAAAATCCAGAAACAAGGTCACCATCCACAGAAAGGATGAAGGCATTTTCACATAATCTGGAAGATTTTATTGGATTTGCTGCAAATCTTTAAAATGCCCTTTCTTTCCTCATGTCATGAGGAAGGTGGTGGTCCTTCAAACAAAGGGTGAGGCAAACAGCTAAAGTCAGCAACAGCTTCAAACATTCATTTAATCCTCCTCTGCACTCAGGGTGTCAGACTTAAGAGCGCTGAGTTACTGGCCTGAATACAGCTTTAATATCTCACAGGGGATGCAGATAAAAGGCATCAGAAGAAGTGTGTAATTCCATTAGACCGGCCCTGTATCTCAGAGCTTATGCTGTTCAGCTCTCAGGCAACTGTTGTGGTTTGCCTGATCCAGGAGTCCCTAGGTAAAGAACTTGTTTAGATGAAGTGGTATCAGCATCTGAAAGACACCAATGTGCAGTTTTATCTTGCTGTATGTACTATCTACTCGGTATGTAAGGTTACATTTATCAGAATGTATTTATTAGCAGTTTATCAAAATGCTTGGTGTTTAAAACTTCTACACCTAACCTGAAAACTGGCTAGGTCCAGGGAAGAATCCTGAGTAGTATCAATAATTTTTGGAAAATTACTCTTCTGTTACTTTACTGAGTGTTTACAGAAGCTCATCCTAAGATCTTGCATACACTTTTGCCAGTGAAGTGTTTCATGTCTAATAACATTTCCAACAGGTTGTGATTGCAAAAAACTCAGTGTTAAAAACCTAACAGGAAAAAAATGAGAGGCAGGATGGCTCCCTCATTCGTGTGCTTAGGGACTGAGAAAAATGGGAGAAATGGTTTCAAAGAGTTTGAATAAGCAATTATTCATGTCAAAACCAATGAAGTGTAGACAAAATACAAGCAGAAACACCTTCATGGTACTTCCAAGATTAAACGGTTTATGTATGTGCCTCTCAATGCATAGAAGACACAGTGGGATAGAAATACAAAACCGATGAACAGACTTATTTCAGAACAATGATGAAGGTTCAAGACAGAAGTATCATGAAAAGTGATGTGTTCATATCCCTAGTGAGAATAAGAAATAGGATTGAAATATGTTATTTTTTTATTTTATGGATGCATCAGCCTACCAAAAATTTGCATAACAAAATTAACCTCTTTTGCAGATGCACTTCAGTTTTAAGTAACAAGTAAAAGCTAAACTAGAAAAACAACTGAATTAAGAAAATACGTTCAAAACATTTAGTGGTGTGCTGGTCTTGCAACTTAGTGCAAAGTAAGCAGTTATCTGCTGAGAACAAAAATGGGTAGCTGAAGTGAAAACCTCTTACAATATTTCAGCTAAATCAATCCATTTCTTTGAGTGCAGAAGGGTTAAGTGACATTTAAGTCAATCTAAACCTCAGAAATCGATCAATGTGCAAACACTACAAATGAAAACGTTCTTTTCTCTCATTTATTTGTTTGTGGGTCTTTTTGATAAGAAAGCTGTAATTTCAAAAGATTTAAGTTGTAGCCTATCTGATTATGTATTAAGCTATTGAATTTAAGTACCATTAGCTTAGAATTTGCCCTGCTGAACTGGTGAATAGTCATTTATAGACAATTAGCTGCTTGCTGCTGTCTTTCAAATGCTGATCACCATGAAATCTAGCCCCCATGCCATGTCTGTGCAAGCAGTTCCTGCCATCCTCCCACTGCTGCCTGTCCTTCTAGACCTCAGATTTCATAGCCCCATTTCAGCAGTAAGTAAAAATTTGACATTGATGCCAAACATACAGTGATCTGGTGCCTGAATGACAACGATGCTGTGCAGTAAGCACAAACTGGCAGAAAGAATCTCAGTCACATTTCAGACTATCTGGAATTTAACAGGTATCAAGTTGCTAAGCTATTATTAAACAGCCTTATTTGTTCTATTCTCATAGGACTTTGTAGGTATGTAGAATCTCTGCTTTTTCCTTTTCCTGCCTACCCTATCACATTTCCTTGGCTATTAAGCAGCACAATGCCTTCTTTTCTATTAGGAAAACACATACTAAAAGAATAGGCAAAACTCCCGTCAGCCTCATCACTGAAAGTAATGGAGTCTACTAACATGGGCTATGTTCATATTTCCTCCACTAATTCCTATTGTGTCATTTACTATGCTCTAGATTGGAGCTCTTCCATGGAAAGGAGAAATGGTCTGAAATTTTCATTCCCTACACTACTTAAAATTAGAAAAGGGCCCCAGTCCTGAAAACTGGTTAGGTCCAGGGAATAATCCGGAATAGAATAAATAATTTTTATAAAATTACCCTTCTGTTACATTACTGAGGGTGGTTTCAGAAGCTCGTCCTAAGATCTTGCATACAAGATTGCCAACCTTACACACAAGGTTGTCAGTGCAGGCCTTGTGATGTACCCCAGTCCATGTCTCTTGCTAATGAAGAGGGTTAAGTATACAAAACGAATGGGCTTTTCACTCAGAGTTTTATTTATGAGTATGGGTTTGGATGGAATCATCTCATTTCTGGGAATCAGACTGACCCAAACATAAAAATCAGCCATCAAATGACAAAAGCTTCCACTCAGTTCCAGAGTTGAGACATCAAACCCAGTAATTTCACCACTAGCTTGCAACCACTATCCAATTTCTATCAAGCCACTAATAGAAAGATTAACCATGATTTTAAAAATAAAAAATCTCATTTTAGAATATGAATGAAGTTCATACTTCCAACAGAAAAATAGTTGAATTCTTGTGTTGAAGTGTAAGAACAACTTTTTAGATCCATCTAGCTTACTGATCTGTCTCTGACAGTGGCTACTAGTAGATATTTTGAGAAAGACAAGGGCATAATTAATTTTTCCCATGGTTATAAGTTTCACCTGTCTGAAGTGTTGGGACTTTCAGAATAGAGATCTTGCATTAATTCATCCCTTAATTTTGTCTAATTTCTTTTTGAGCCTACATCTTTCTGGCATCCACAAAATCCTGTAGCAATGAGTATTACAGTTTTATTGTGTGTCACATGGAAAGATACTTTCTTTTGTCCTGAACCAGTTGCCTGGTCACTTCATTGTGTTCCACCTTGTCTTTATGTAATGGGAAACAATAAATAGTTGTTCCTTAGTCACCCTCTTTATGCCTTTAACCATTCCTGTATGCTTCTCTCTAATTTCATAATTTTTTTCTTTCATAATTATCTTCAATTTCTCCATTTTTCCTCATAAATCTTAGTTTATTTAATTTCAAATCTCCAATTATACTTATTTTCTGATTTTACTGTGTCTCTTTGGGATATGATCACAGAACCTTGTTTCTATTTGATTCCTTACTGGTTTCATAATAGTTCTGGATATACTTTTCAGGTTTGATAATTTCTTAACATTGAAAATATGTTTTCAGAGAATTTCTACTTCCAGGATCACCTTCCTCATGGTCATTTGAAGTCTAGTATTTATAAGTTTAAGTTTGTAACCTTAGGGTTTGTTCCCCTTCACAATGATGAATTTTACTTGCCCCTCTATCATGCATATATGGGAGCACATAAGACCATTCTGAAACTTGTCCTTGTCATTTCCAATGATGATTCTCGTAATTAATTTTGTTCCATTTGGAGATTTTTTTCCTCACTTTTTATTTCTTAATCAGATAATAAAACATAAGAATATGTTTAATATCATAGGTCTAAACACAGATACTTGAGGGACTCTTCTGGCACCTTCCTACTCTATGAAAAATCTGCCATTTCTTTGTAGTATTAGTTGATTGTATTTTGACCAGTTACCACTAGAGGAATTTCCTTTTTCCTCTCTTGAAAGTGAACTTTTTTAAAAGAGCCTTTGTGATACAATCTTTAGAAAAGCTTCTTGAAAAATCTAAATTCAAAAATATAAATCCAGTTGAGGAGATTAAGTTGTGATGCATTGAGATAATTATTCTTCATGATGATAGAAATAATGTCTAGTTCTAGATTGGGAGTAGAATCCAGCTACGCTTACACTTCTGAAAAGTCCTGACAACACCAGTCAAACTTTAATCTATCATGGAGAAAAGCTCAAGGAAGTAGCAGAAAGCTGGGTTTTGAGTATCTCTAGGCAATGTATTCAGCTGATTGCCCGTATGTGGTTCAATGGGCTAAGCTACCTTATAGGTGGGAGGATGAAAGATGGGAAATATATTTTTTAAAATCATGATTTAGATAGGAACTGTCTCGAGATTTACAGTAACTACCAATTTAGAGGACTTGAATATCACTGTAACCAGAGATAAATGTCAGTATGTGCATCACTGCAACTAATATGTCTTGATTATTAACAGAAAGTTCCTAGGATTGATCTGCTTCATAGAAAGCTACCCTAAAAAAGGGCTCTTTCAAACTTATGGGAAGCCAGGCTCATTGATATTCGGATTAATCTCTTCCCATTTACTTGGGCACTAGAACTAGTTTCTGTATTTTATATTCTTGTCTGCGCAAGATACTATGTTTACCCAAGAGGGATACTTTTTTCTCCTGTAGGCTCTCTTGATCTCTTTTATTGCTCTTCACCTTATGGGGTAGACATACCAGTGCACATTGATAAAAGTAGCCCGTTTGGGATCATGGGATGACAGACAAGCAGAGGTGACACAAAATGTTAATGTATATTTCCTGCACATTAACTGCAGGAAATGGGCACTGAGTGTGTCTTGTCTTCACTGTGCAAAAACAGCATGCTTGATTCACACCAGGAGAAAATTTTGAAGACCTGTAAGTATTCACATATATCGTTCTCTCAGAAAAGCGTACAGAGTTCCAGAAGTTTTTACAGTGGAATATTTTCTAACCCAATTACATGCACAAGCATCTCAGCAGTCAGTCTGCAATAGTTTGAATCTAAAACTGAGTAACTTTTGCCCTTGTACTTGTTACTGATATTTTTGGAACATACAAGCTGACTTTAGGGATACCTGGTTTCTTAAATATCATCTGACATCCATGACTATGTTGGCCTGCACCCTGTAGAGCTGTGCCTTTGACCTCCTTATATTTATTTCTGGGACCAGTAAATCCCAAGATTTAAACTACATTTTATCCTCCTCCTGCCAAAAGTAACTATAATAGAGCCTAAGGTGTTAAAAAGTCCAAAATCCCTAATTTGCCTGGAATTTTCCTCTTGCTGTGAGAAGCAGTGCTATAAGTTCCCTGCCTTTCAGTCAGGTACAGATGCTATGGATAAATCAGACCCACTTATCCTGTGGATGATTTGTGGGAATAGGACCAACACATATAGGAGTACAAGAACAGAAGTTAAGTAAAGGTTCCAACAAAAATAGTCAGGATTTTTCCATTTCAGATTTCAGGGAATTTATAATTATTAATTATTTTGTTCATATTCTTTATAATAATTGCTATCTTTTCAGTTATTGTAGGGCTGATGGTACACTATGTCTAAAAGATGTGCTAATCCCAGGAAAAGAGTAATTTCTATCTGCTCTGCTGCAGTCTGCTTTCAGCCTACTGTGGACAGTGGTATGAGAAACAAATTATTCTGCTCATTCCTTTTCTGGAAATAAAGCATTTGGAGAATGAATGCAGACCATTCCCCTGAGTTGTGAATACTGAAGACAATAGAGATCTTGACCCCACAGAGTAAAAATTAGGTTATGCACTGGGAGAAGAATGACCTGAATTTTGAAGTGCTTCTGTGTTGAATGTTGATACTAGATCATAATAGGTAATATATGTAAAACACCTCTGGAAAAATATCAGTGCTTAGAACTCTGGTTGCTCTCTTGTTTGCCCCAAAGAGTGTTTATGCCTACTTTGTCATATTCTTTTATACATTTGTGTTTTATGGCCAAATCACCATGTTCTTCTGTGTGCAATGACAACTAGAGCAAGAATGATGGCAAGAGCCCTTTTTATCAAGTTAGTCCGTTGTTTGGTGCTCAAGGTACCACCCAAAATTATTTGGGCTTAAATTTCTTCAAGGAGTGGAGGGTGCTGAGGTTGCACCTCCAACTTGCTAAAAGAAATATGGCAACAAATTGATGTTCACGCATAAAATTTAAAGGATAGATTTGTGTCCTCAGTTTTCATTTGTTTTGAATATAAGCCTCACTGCTTACTTTTTAAAAATGTGGCTTTAAAAACAAGCCATCCATGGGTAAGTCTTAGCTTTTGATCTCTGTGGATAGATGAACTTAAATACTGGTTTAAGAAAGGAATCAAACCTCCAAAAGAGAGACAAAACTGCCTTAAAAAAAAAAAAAAAAAAAAAAGTGGTTCCTTTTGGCTAACTTTACAAAACTTCCTTTTAGCATACATTGGGGTTGGTAGTGATTCCATTTTCTCTACTTCTACCTTTTTCTATAGGCTATTTACAAATAAAGTGTACCTAGCAGGTCAGATATTTACTGTGGTGATCAGATACTTAAGCAGGACACTTATATTTATTTTCTGTAAATGTTAAAGGTTTGTGCTAATACATTTCCTCCCCCAGATTTGCAGATCTGTAGAATTTGAGAGTATCTCAGAGATATCTGTGTTCCCAGGTCATCTCAGTATCTCCTGTAAAACATTCCTTGGCAGCTTCTCTTCAGAAGTAGCAGACCTGTATACATTTTCCATTATTGCAAGGCACTACCTTAGCCAGTCAGCACTGGGGACATTGAGTAATGCCAGTCAGATCCTGGGGCAATCAAGAAAATATTTTTATTTTAAATGCAGTGCCAGGAATTCTTATTACTAGATTTTTTTTTATGGAAAAGAAATAAAGCAATAATTGTGCGAGTTGAATTTTACACTGGGCTGAAAGAGTGTTCCAGAAATATCACTGAAAATAAACATACAAAGGGGGTTTCTGACAACTAGGTATGATTCTCAACTGAAGAATTAAACCAAAATGATGCAGGTTTATTTTGCTGCCTTTTGTTAACATACAAGTTGACTTCCTTTGTCTTTTCTTTTCCATTTTCCCCACAATTTACTGTATTTAATATACTGTATTTATTATAGTTCCTTGTGCTATGTTTAAAGAACTTCTGCTGAGGTTAAAAATGGCTTTCTATTTTATACCTGCACAGCACCAGCAGGACAGACCTTAACTGAAATATCTATAAGGGATAATAATAGTTTAATACATGGCAAGATAAGAAATTATGTCCAGTGTTGATGTATCTAGTACTAAGATATGACATAGTCATTTAGAAGGTTTTCAAGGTAGATGAAATGTAATATCAGATAAAACTTTCACCTGTCAAACTTGTAAGATGTTTTCGATAACACTGGTACTGGTATAGCCCTGGGATGGATTTTTTTTTACTTGTAGGAGAACTGCAATAAAAAAGAGTTGTAATAAGTGTTGCTGCTGCTTCATGGTGAGACATGTCAGGACCCTGAGAACATGAATTGACTTTAGTAGCTCTGATGAGCTTTCCCTTGGACCCTCACCCTTTCCCCCAGGGACACCTGCCCTTTATTTTCCTGAGCCTGAGCTGTGGAGCAGGTGTTCCTGTCTCCTGGATGGACCTTGGACCTCTGCTGTAGGTGGCTGTTGTCCTGGATGGACCCCAATGCTCCTGGCTGAGCACCCTGGGTGGCCCCTGTGCCTGGTACATCTCATGATGTGGCTGTGGCTGTTGAGGGTCCCTGCTCCAGGGACTGTGTCCTGCTGATGGGGTGCTCCCTATGCTGGGGCTCCGGTCCCTGCTCCAGGGACTGTGTCTTGCTGATGGGGTGCTCCCTATGCTGGGGCTCCCAGATGACCTCTCTGTGTTGACAGTGTCTCAGTGCATCTGACCACACGTTTCAGGTCTGTTTGTAGCTGGAATTGTTCATTTCAATGGCAAATTTTTGCCAGAATTAGGAAAAAAAAAAAAAAAAAAAGGCAAAAAAGCAACCCTGAAGAGATTATAGTCTTTTCATAGTTAAAAAGAAAAAAAAAACCAAGAGTGGGCATGTTTTGTTCACAGAATGCTTAAATGTCACTTTTTATTGACTAAGTCTTTGCTTTGCATAATCTAATACTGTCATGTTGAAGCATTAGATAAAAAAAAAAAAAAAAGATACTTCTTCCTGAAAGGAAAAAAAGTAATAAAAAAGTGTAATAAAATGAGTCAAGCAGTGTTCTGCAGAGCTCAACGTATGGTGTCCAGGCATGTAGGTATGACAGAAGCATTTATAAGCAGTTCAATATTCAGGTCTGGATGATGAGGAAAGCTGCTCTAAAGTAATTTCTTTGATCACCAGAAACAGTAGTGTTTCTTCAGCACTGTTTTGCTTTTCTCTAATCCGTTTCTGCATCAGTAACTGGCTGCTTTGTTCTGCCATTAACCCTGGAGTGCACCGTGCCTGATGGGGTCATGTGTGTGCAGGTGATTTAGAAAGTGATACCCCAACTTTACACCACCATTTAATTCCTGGAAAGGAAGTTCCTTATACCATATACTGTCACAGCCCATGACTATGACCACAGGTGGTCATTTGCTTTCATAAACCAAGAAAAAAAACTATAAAACTTTACTGACCTCAGAAAGGTACTCAAAACACACTCAAATCTTTTGCCTGCTGAAAGTTCAGACTCTTTGGATGAGGAACTTAAATTACATGAAAGGCACAAATCAGGCTGTGGGAAAATATCTCTTCTGAATCTGTCTCAGCTGAAGCCATTGATGTCCCCAAATGTGCTATTTAGTTCTCTATGACTTGGCTGCCAAAACACTTGTGCATTCAATTTCTAATCTACTTTAAGACAAGAGAGACAAGATAGTCCATGACATAGGTAATACCAGCCCAAACACCTTTGCCTGAAGTCAGCTAGGGATTGCTCACAGTTTCACCAACAGCCTCCTACAGACTGACTGACAGACAGATGATCAGCCTGCTACTGACAATGTTTTCAACCATCTAATAAAAGATCACTACTAAATTTGTAATGGTACCTTTTCACTGTCCTGTACTTTGTGACCTAAACTACAGTAGGTATGTTTGAGATGTGATGCAATATAGTGGAATACAAATGTACTTTCCTGTGATCCCTCTCAAATTAGGTGGTGATGATTATTCAGATTCTCACTAAGAGCAATTCTGAATTTACAGCTTAACAGATGTGTCAAGCAGAAAAGAAGCTACATCGAAGTAGAATATTAAACAACAGTTATCTTGCAATTTGATTTAAGCAAATTTTAACTGCCAATTGCTCATCCTCCAGATTTTTCAGTATCACATTTCTGGTGAAATGTATGAACCTGACTCATAATTTAAGATGGCTAGATGGGGAACGATTATTTTTACCTCCTTTTTCTTTGTGTGTATATAAATACTTGATATGTATAAATGCGTATCAGATGCTTTTACATACAAAACTATAATATTTGCTTGTCTTTATTGTGTTCCACTTGTGTTTATAAAGAATAAAACATCGGGACAGATATCAAATCTTCCATACATTTCACCAATGAAAATTTAATCTTATCACCTGCAGAAGGATTTGGTTAGACTGGGTCAATGTACCAAGATGAAGAGTAGGAGGTACAATAAGACCAAGTGCTGGGTCCTGCACTCATGTCAAAACAACCCCAGGCATCACCACAGACTGGGGACAAAGTGTCTGGAAAGCCTGCCCAGCAGGAAAGCCATGGGGTGCTGGTCAACAGCAGCTGAACATAATCCAGTGTGTGCCCAGGTGGCCAATAGCTCCCTGGCCTGTATCAGTAATAGTGTGGCCAGCAGGACCAAAGAAGAGACTGTCCCTCTGTTCTTGGCAACGACACTGATGAGGTCACACCTCAAGTGCTGTGTCCAGTTTTGGACCTGTCCCTGGAAGAAAGACATTGAGGGGCTGGAGTGAGTCCAGAGAAAAGCAAAGGAGCACAAGTCCTGTGAGAAGCAGCCAAGGGAGCTGGGGTTGTTTAGCCTGGAGGAGAGGAGGTTCAGGGGAGACCTTTCTGTTCTCTACAACTGCCTGAAAGGAGGTTGGAGCCAGGTAGGGGTCAGCCTCTGCTCCCAGGCAGCCAGCAACAGGACAAGAGAAAATGAACCCAAGCTCTGCTAGGGGAATTCAGCTTGGCCATTAGGAAGAATTTCTTCATTGAGGGTTGTCTTGGGTTACAATGTAAGGTAAGAATTCTATCACCATCTTCATAAGCTGTTAAAACCAGGCAGGGCATCCTTCCTTATCTGCTTCTTGACTCATCCCTGATAACTCTGGGGGATATCTTATATTAATTGCCAGCTGTTAAAACCAGGTGATTCTTCCATGACCCATCCTCCCTCCAGTGGGGAAATCTTCTGTTAATGGGCCATTGAGTCTCACTGCATTACTGATAAAATTACATCATCCCATTGTGAGATGTTCTGCCCAGGGGGAGGAGCCAAGCATTCCTACCTGGATATAAACAGAGATTTAGAACACCACTGCAGCTTTATCCACTTATCCCAGAGTAAGTGTAAATTTTTATCACAGAGAAATCAACAGCCTTATCCCAGAGTGCAAGAGCTTCGTAACCACCATTGGACCTTTAGAGGAATATCAAACGCTTCTACAGGATCACTGCTTCAACAGAACCACATCTGTCACTCCAGGAGGACTGCAGCCACAATTGAATCAGACTGATACCAACACTCTGACCAACGGGGTTTCAGGTTGTATTCTGACTCTGTCAGTGTTTCTGTATTATTACATTTATTTTAATTTTCCTATTAAATTGTATTTCTGACTTGGGATCTCCCACTGGTACAAGGGTGACCACAAATGTTGGAACAGACTGCTCAGGGAGGTGGACACCGTCCCATGGGGTGTTCAAGAAATACTTGGACAAGGCATTTAGTGCTGTGGTTGAGTTGAAAAGGTGATGTTTGCTCAAAGGTTAGACTTTATGATCTTGGTGGTCTTTTCCAACTTTAATGATTCTATAGTTTTAAGATTCTATGATTTCTTAAAAATTCTTCCTTTAAGTCAGATGGAACTCCTATAAGACGCCAGCCACTTTCCTGCCTATATCAGCAACCTACACAAATAAAGCCTCAAAAAATAAGCTACAAAATTTTAATCAATCAATAGAGGAGACAAATCTTTTCTAAGTTTTTTTTTTTTTTCCTTGTAGTCTAATTGAGAATTGATTGGTGTTCTAGACTACTTTACAGTGCACAGAAAAGACCACTTTTGATTTGTTGTCACATCATACCGGTGCTAAATCTCTTACATCGGAGGTTGTTACTTCACCACTATAGTGGACCCATCACTGAGGAGTCAAGATCTGGCAATTTTACATTATGCTTGTTATGTGAGCCAGAGTTGCTTTTCACCTCTGAAGAAAAGTTAGAGTTTTCCTAAGATCTAAAAACTATTTTCATCAGGATGGACACTAGGCACAGCTGGTTCATCTACACTACACTTTGTTTAGAGGCTGAAACTTTGTCATGAGGGGACTCATTGCAGGCAGGTACATCACCTTGGCGACTCCCAGCCCTGAGCTGCAATTGAAGAAATACTTGCCATTGTTCAGCAGCTAGAGAATTAGAGCACTTGCCCAAGAAATGCAAGACCTTGGCCATCACCTTTGTTCTAGGACATGGTGAACCCACATCTTCCTTGTCTCAGAGTCTGGGGAAGAACCAGGCTGGCAGATAATCAGCAGTGCAGATGAAGTTGGATCACTATGCCAAAAAGACTGCAAAAAAATCATGGACCTAGAAGACAAAACCTCATGTAAAATGAGGAAATGTGTATTCCCAATACTGTTTGTGCTTTTATCCCATGCCCCTTAAATGAGTATTGCAGAACTTAGATCAGGAACTGGGAAAGCACTGCTGCAGACATGTGGGCCCTCATGTTTGCCCTTCCAGGCTACTGCACATTGTAAGGCACCAAATGTGGACAAACTTGGTATCCACAAGGCCTGAGGGTCCTGTTTGTGTCCAGAGGCTGTAATATTGCTTGCAGGTGAGGGAATTAAGTAGCATGAGAAGTCACTTCTGGTCCAGGCACATTCAGCCCCAAAATCCAGATTATAGGTGGGTGGGATCGATTTTGGCTGCCCTGACTCTAGTGTGCTTGAATTTGTCCATGAACTGTTGTATTTCACATATGATGTCCCATAGTGCTGGGCTTCACTGAACCCCATAGGGAAAATGTTGTGAAAACAGATGTCAATAATGCACTTTATTACAGATACTGGCCTATAAATTGAAGGACGTTAAGTAGTGAAATAAATTGTTAAGAAAAACAGACTATTCCAGGCATTTTCTCGGGGAGAAATCTAATTTGTTCTCAGCCACAAGCTCAGTAGGGGTGAAATAGGATCCATGTAACATAGTTCAAAATGTAAAAGCATTCACTTGATCACATTGCATGAACTGTATGTTCCAACACTGTGTTCAAAAATAAATATTGCAGAGATGTAGAAGAAACACACAAAAAAGCTTTTCCCCTGTGGGAATATTCAGCACCTTTTTGTGTAAAAAACCACTTCTATCACCTCAGAAAATTCTTCTAAAGTTAATCACAGTTGTACTGATGTTGTGTTTGTCCTCATTAGCAAGCTAAGAGATGATCCTCCTTAGCATTCAAAACCAACTCCAACTCTTCTGTGAATAGGTAATAATGAAGAGGTGTGAGGAAGAAGCTTTCCATCCTTTAAGAGATAGTTTAGATATAAAGAGATTAATAGCTGTCACTGGGGAATCTGAACCAAAAATCAGTCTTCAAAATCTTCCCAGGTGATAATAGCACAAAGAAGTCAAAGCCAGAGTATAACAAAAATAAAACAACCTTGGAATCCACAATTATAATTATTTTTTATTAGGTTTGTCAAAAATAAATGAGCTTTTTACAAATGCATGTGCTGAGGTAATTCTGCATACATGGTGATTTTTTTAATCCTCCCTAATAACTGGAAAGTTCTGCCTGATTTCTACTACTCTGACAAAGTGGTAAACATTTCAAAAAGAATTAGGCCCCAAGATTTATGCAAATAAATTAACAGTTAGAGGAGAAGAAGCCTGTTAATTAAAATCTGCAGCAGGAATTTATACTCTATTAGAATATGCATGAAAAGGGAACCTGAAGCCTGGAATGAAAAACTTCATTTGGGCACCACAGTTTGTGGAAAGCAGTGTTTCCTGTGCCTTGTTGGCCAAAGGCAAACAAGTTCAAGGCACAGATTTATAAGGAAAACAGGCTTTATCAACTTCAATCTTCAGGAATACATTTTTTTTACTTAGTAAATAATTTATTCCTGACGTGACTCTGCTTTTGACTGGGTTGGGGAGAAGAAATTCAGTAACACTATGAGAAAGGCCAAGGCATTTCTGAGCCAGTCTAGAGCAGAAAGTCTGGGCAGTCATGTGATGTGATTTGTAGTCCAGCAACTAAATCGAATAGGTTTTGATAATATGCATCTATTATAATGCATATTGTTCCAGTCTTTCTTTGGGTTGTTTTTAGATGGCTGTTACCTTAATATAAAATATATTGATCCTAATTATCTAGTCTGAAACTATTAGCACTCCACTATGCATCATTTACAATGAAAGGCCCTGTTGTTCAGGTTTCAACTTCTTAACAGCTCTGATTGAGGAAAAGCCTTTCCTGATTGCTAAATCAGAATCTCTGCTAACTGTGCAAGTATGTGTGAGAGTGCAAGGACACTGCATAGATGTGTATATAAAATTAGGCTTCATGAAGCAAAATCTATTAAACTATGGAGCTACTTACAAATACTTTTGTCCAAGGTCATCAGCACCACTAAAGCTGAACCACAAGATTGATCAAAGTGTAGTTTATGATTGTATCAGTATTGCAAATGTACAACTGAATAAAAAACCAAAAATTCTCCTTCCTCTGTTTTTTTACGATGCACAGTAAATCAAATTTTCTAAATGTTTCCAGCAAGCAAATGGTATCTTCAGTAGCTACCATTTAAGCTTGAGAATTTTTGCAGTGGGATTTTCCTAAAAGGCTTCATAGAAAAAAAAGATTCATTGTTTGAAGCCAAATTCAACTTTTGGTTAAGACTGATCAAAATAGTTTATACAGATTTTCATAAGCTTTTTGCTCACAGTGTGTATTATTTGGCTTAGTGATCACAGCTGAAAAGCATGATTTTAATAAAGAAGTTGAATAAGCAGATTAAAGTAAGTCACAGAACCTGCCTCATTCCAATAGTAAACAAAGTAAACTACTTTAATAAGGCAAGTAGGTAACATATATAGCACATGTGTTATCATTGTTTTGTTTGCTTATTCCTTTACATTTATATTAAAAATAGCCATCAATCACAGACAAGAAAGATTACTTTTTATAAAGCAGCTGATCTCCTTCATATGTTTTTTACAATTTCTTCCAATGAAGTAAGATGAGCTGTTGCTGTAAACTCTAATTCTAATCAACATCCCTCAAACACCCAGGAATCAATAATTTGTTTAGGAGACCCTATCAGGAATGACTGAGCTAATCACTTTGAGTACACCACTTGTGCAAGGACAAATCCATGCTCCTGTAAATGCCTATGCTAACTACAGATGGATTTTATTGACTCAAGTATGCATTATTAGGGAAAAGAAGTGGTAGGAAAGAGACTGGTAATACCAATATCACAAGTGATGTGTGCAATGAGGCACATAAGTACAGAGTTGAATGAGTTCCCAGGCTTGGACCTGGGAGGGAATTTTGCTCAGGGTGTAGCGGCCACAGACTGCAAAGGATTTTGGAGGTTTTCTGGCTTTGCTAAAATCGTGCGCATGTATTTACACAATCACATTCCTGCAAGAGCTGAAAGGAAGGTGCTTGGTGATCTTGGCTGCTCTTTGTCCTGCTGCTGTGGCCTCCAGGCTGCTGCTCTTTCTGAGCTGCTTTTGCTAATTGGAAACCTCCAACATGTGAAAGGTGGGAGAGTATTAATTGTGGGCACATGATTACTGGCAACTTTGATATTAATCAGCTAGCAATCATAACTTCCAACCAAACACCAGTGCCAGACTGCTGGAGAAGGGACAATCTTGCTGGGTAATTTCTATGTAAAAGAACTCTACTAATTTTCTTGTAGCATTTTAAGCTCTAGGGTATTTCTTTAATGAAGGATTTAAAAGCATGTGACCAGAGGTCTGGTTCTGTTACAAAAGCTGCAGCTCACAAAAGTGAGTGACCATGCCCCATCACTGGAAGTGTTCAAAGGCAGGGTGGATGGAGCTTTGAGTAACCTGGTCCAGTGGAAGTTCATGCCCATGGTAGGGGACGTGGAACTACATGACCCTTAGGGTCTCTTCTTATCCAAAATATTCTGTGATTCCACGATTCTATGACCTAGAGTTCTCAGAGTCTTCAGCTGGAGCAAACACCAGGTCCCAATAAAGTTCTATTAAATTGAATCTCATAATTGCAAGAACATTTATGCAGAGACACTGTTGCATTGTAACAATGCAATTATTAATTATTATTTATTTTTTAAAGTGTTTTTCCAGATGAATGACTAATCTCAGAAGCCCACGGGCCGCCAGGGATGCAGGTGTCCATGGTTACCTTTGTCGCCTAGTGACACCTCCTTACGCCGCTGAGGGAGCACCTGCTCTTGCGCTACGCTGCTACCGCTTGTGCAGCCCCATCCAGCTGCCACCCCAGGCCAGCTCCCTGGACATTGGAGAAGTTGCACTGCAGTCCAGGCTAGAATTAGAGTTGGTGGTTTTATATGAAAAAAAGAAAGAGGGACTCTGGTCTTTCTAACAGCAATAAAAATCCAGTTTGTGGCTCCAGGCAGGATCTGAGTCAGTGTGTTGATGTAAATCCTCAGTTGTGCTGTAAGACACAACTTTGCACAAAAGTTCATTTAGGGCAGGATAAAAGGGTATTGATTCATTTCTCAGCCAGACATAGACCAAGGACTAGTAAACTAGGGTTTGGCTCCTTTACTGGGTGAAATGAAGCATAGCTTCATTTAAAAAAAAGAAAGGTAATATTTATGTAATTTCAGAATCAGTAAATGCATTCATCTTATAAATGAGATTTAAAAATATACTTATAAAAAGTATATGAGTCAGATTCTCCAAATTATATCAATTTAAATGGAGTTAATTGCAAATTTGGAATAATAAATTTTACTGGACCTGGTTATGAAGGTCTTCTCAAATGCTGCTGGTTTATGTATGCCATGACTCACCAGCATCCAGTCATGATATAAGAGGTCTGCAGTTGATGTCTCAGCCTTGGGCTCTGCTTTTCAGAGCATTTTCTCAGAACAATGACTTGCAAGTACTTTTCACCTGAGCACTCAGAATGGTATTTGTGGTCTAGCTGGATTGTTTACACAATCAAGAGAACAAATTGCGTATGTAAGTCAGGCACTTCTGGTGCAATCTTGTCTCTAAATAGGGATGCCCTTGTCTTCCTCCTCAGCCTCTCCTGCTGCAGCACTCAACTGCCTTGCTGTAGAAACTGACAAAAGAAGATCTTTTCTGAGCTTACAGTCCTGAGTTTGCCCTTCCAAGAAGTGTTCTGCTGAACAAGAGAGCTCCTTTAGGAGGTTGCTTTCTGGACTATTGATCTGTTCTTCGCTTCTGGTACATTCAGGAGTGCAGCCTAATGAATGTGCTTTTTCACTAAATCCTTGAAAGCACCATTGTTTTCTGATTAATTCTTGCTCATGACTTCCTTGAGGTTAGTGCCATGGGAAGTGTCTCTTACTCTAAATCTTCCAGAGTAATAAACTCAGTCATCTGTAGTGCTAGATCATTAACCTTGTCCCTGGTTTGGGCTGATCAGCTCAGACTCCTCCCAGCAGTTCTTGGGCACTACTTGGGAGTTAGTACAGAACCCACACTATTCCCTCCAGGCTCTTTGAAAGCAGTCTATGGTGCTTTGAAGACAAAGAGAGTTCATTCGTGTTGACATTCTGGATATTTTGGTCTAGCCAGTTTCAGTATAAAAAACGTTCTGGTCATGTTTAATCTTCCGTAAAGTAGTACAGTGCTTTAACTGGTTTATTACACTGTTTACTTGCTACCCCTATAGCAGATTCAGCCTGATCACATTTGCAGAGATACAGACAAGTATGGGATTCTCATTGTGCTGCATTTACTAAGATCCACTCAGAAAAACAGAAACTGCAAGAAATGCATTTAGAGGGCAGATGGTAGTGGTTAGGATGCAGGTGTTTTTCAACCAATGTCTGTCATCGGGAATAAGAAAGTTTCAGCACATTTTCCCATTTTTATGGAGATGCTAGGCTAGAAAGTACCATATGGAATGATGTTCATCTATGTTTATCTGTCAATAATTGTGTTGTAATTGGTTTGTTAGCAGTAGGGGGCTTGTGAAGCACAGAGCAATTAGGGTTATAATTCAAGGCTCCTAATAATATCTACAGTTTATTGAGTAAGGATAGCAATGGCCTTAGCAAAGCAAGGGACTGATGTTGCCAAGTATGATGCTGGTGTCCTTGTATAGTTAGAGAAGAAGAGACTTTTTGCTCACTTGGAATGCTCTCCAGAATCTTTGTGCTAAGTGCATTTCTCCTTTATTTCTATGTCTTTTTTAGAGTGTATTGAAATTTTCTTTGATATTTTTTTTATTTCCCATTGTAATTACAGCTCCAGACTAAGCTCAAATTACACCCTTCCTTTCTTTTAATCTGTATATCCTATCTCTCATGCTTATCATTAAAGTTGTATCTTTCCTTACTACATCTTCCTTGTAAAACAATTCCCAGCTGGAATATAATTTGTTCTTCTGTGTTAATTTAGGCTAATAATTCCCCTTGCCTCATTTGCAGCCCACATAATGATGCAACTTCCCCGTGTTTTGTTCCCAGATAAGTATTGCCACAATTCTTTAATAAAATTATGTAGGACTCTGTTTACAAAAGACTGCTTCTGTGGTATCTTACTGCTTTCACAGGAAGCTTAACAGCTTGCAGAACAGTAAGTGGCAAATGTTTAATGCAACATTATGCCAACTTGAGGACAAACTGTTCCTCTCAGGAATGTTTTCAGGCTTAAATGAGAGGAAAATCCCCCTTGCAGAATGTGGATTCTTGGAGGCGGCAGGGAGTGACTGCCACTTCTTTGCCTTGCCAGCAGCTCTAATTCTCAAGTACCTTCAAAGGCTTTTTTAGATCAGCTGTAGTGTGCACTCAGCAGCAAGTAGTGATAAAGCTGTGACTGGCTTTTCTGAGGAGCAAAGATTCCTCTTTCATGGAGCAGGCAATAATTCTTCCAGTCTGTCTCACACGGACAACATTGGGTTTTGCCCACGGATGCTGGAAAGGGGGGAGACATGAGGCCATGCAAAGCTATTAACATGAATAGGCAAAGACTGGCAGTGTATTTTCAAAAACTGTGAGACAACAATTCCAACATAAACAGTGATGAGTCAGACTGAAAGATGTGGAAATTCAGGCATGGATGCAAGTCATCCATTAAGAAGATTAGTGGATACTACTGAACTAACAGTAGTTTGACTAAAGAGATAAAAAAGCCCTCTACAACCTCCTGAACAGTGATTGTTGTTGGGTGGGGTTTGGTCTCTTTCTCCAGTTAGCAACTCACAGAAAGAGAGGATGCAGCCTTAAGCTGCAGCAAGGGAAATATAGGCTGGATATTAGGAAAAAGTTTTTTACCAAAAGAGAGATAAAGTACTGGAATTGTCTTTTGAGGGTGGTGGTGGAGTCACCATCCCTGGATGTGTTTAAAAAAAGACTGGTGCCATGATTTACTTGAGTTGTTAGAGCGTGGGTTGGACTCGGTGATCTTGGAAGTCTCTTCAACCTAGTGATTCTGTGATTCTATGATTTCACAGAATTAGGCTGGAAAAGACCTCCAAGATCATGGTGTCCAATCTTTGACTGAACACCACGTTTTCAACTAGGCTGTGGCACTAAGAACCACATCCAGTCATTTTGTGAACAACTCCAGGGATGATGACTCCACCACCTCCCTGGGCAGCCCATTCTATTGTTTAACAACACCTTCTGTGAAACAATTCCTCCTGATGTCCAGTCTGAACCTCCCCTGGTGGAACTTGAGGTCATTTCCTCTTATCCTGTCACTGGCTGCCCGAGAGAAGAGGCCAACCCCCCACCTGGCTACAGCCTCCTTTCAGGGAGTGTAGAGAGCCACATGGTCACCCCTGAGCCTCCTCTTCTCCAGGTTAAACACTCCCAGCTCCTTCAGCTGCCTCTCATGGGGCTCACTCTTTAGATGCTTCACCAGTTCTGTTGCCTTCCTCTGGACTCACTCCAGCACCTCAATTTTGTTCTTGCAGTGAGTGACCCAGAACTGCACATAGGATTTTGAGGTGTGGCCTCACCAGTGTTGAGTTCAGAGGGACAATCTGCCCTGGTCCTGTTGGCCATACTCTTGCTGGTACAGGCCAGGGTGTCATTTGCGTTCTTGGCCACCTGGGCACACACTGGATCATGTTCAGCTGCTGCTGACCAGCACTGCCAGGTCCTTTCCCACTGGGCCCCATTCCACCCACTTTGTCCCCAGTCTGTAGCTCTGCATGGAGTTGTTCTAGCCAAAGTGTAGGACCTGGAACTTGGTCTTATTGAACCCCATACTGTTGGTCTCAGCTCATCTATCCAGCTTGCCCAGATTTTAATACACTTTAACATATTTAAATGTTCTGTGTGTTAATCCTCCAAAGCAGTAAAACCAGCAAATGGCCTCTGCCCATCATCACTGTTCTTAATCTCTGGACCTCAACTTCACATCAAAATATTCTGCGGGCTTTCCTTGGCTCCTGGCTCCTGGATTCTTTGAAGTGGGGGGGGGGGGGGGGGGAAATTGTGTGGCCATTATCTGTAAGCAATCCAGGACTTTCCACTGAGTACATGGGCTGATGGATCCAGGACTTTCCTATGGGTGGTGTGCTGAAATCCAAAGTCATAGAAAATGTGTTGTATGCTTTCTACTTTATAGCCAATCTTTAGGATAGGGCACAAATTTGGATGCTCTAAAGATGACAAAGGTGCTCAACTGTTGCTGTGAATTTATCATAGGTAAGGTACATCGATTTACAGCTCATGTCACTTAAAGTCCCAACTGTGCCTAAAGATTTTGTGAAGTGTGAATGAATTTCAGACCTGGATGTCCCAGGCCTCTACCTCAGAAATATCATCTAATAAGGGGGAAGAGAGGAATAGAATTAAAACCTCACCAGATGAAATCTGTGTTCTTATAAAAAAATGCCATTCTTCACTGTAGGAAAGGGTGTTTCAAGTAAACAATGGAAAATGTTATTTGTCCAGGAAGCTTCCTAGGAGACAAAGGAGAATAACACCTTCTAGGTCACAAAGCTCCCAAAGATATAGTTAGAATTCATTCTGTAACAAACCTTTATGTTCACGATAAAGGGAATTGTCATGTTTCAGTGTTTTTAATTAAAAAAAAAAATTAATTGACTTTCCAGAAATTGTATTTGCAATGAAAAGCTGTTTAAACAAAATTCTTTCTTCATCTATGTGCATAGGCTTCAACTATGTCCAATTAAGGGGGAAGAAGCATTTCCTGTGGGGACCCACAGCGCAGGCTGGGGTGCTGCTGGTGTGGAGAGGGAGCACATTCTGGACCAGGTGCCCAGGTTGCCTTCAGGTGGAGGCAGGGGGGAGCTGAGGTGTTCCCAGGTTTCATCTGGCTAAAGATTTAGATAGGGTCAGAATGTGCTTTCAGATCTGCCCACTGGAGCATGTCCCACAGCTTAATCAGCCAGAAAGCACCACTTGGTGACTTGGCCATGACTGGCAAACTTGGTAGGCAAATTACCTTTGCAAACCACCACCAGCAGCAAATTTTCTAAAGAAGATACATTGACCAGACATAGGCCAAGAAGACTAATTTACATGACAATAAAGACATTTAAAAACAGACATTTCAGTGCTCCAAAATTTTTACCTTCTCATAGAACTAAATATATTTGGGAATGGGGGAGGGGAGGGGTGTTTCCATATAAAGGAACTATTTTTCTGCACTAATTTTATCTTCTATCTTCAAAATTGACAGGCAGAATTGTTAGGCAGATGAATTTCAGAGGGCCAAATAAGAAGAAGTTGTAGATTTTTTCAAAAATTATTTTAGTTATTTCAGTTTTTCAAGCACATAGAAGAAAAGTGCTTCTATGAACTCCTGTGGGGAAGAAAGAACTAACTAGAAAATCCTCTTTGATAACCATGAAACTTGACTTGAGGGTATGGAGTTAGGAAAGATTTTGTGGAATTGTTTGAAAAGTCTAAAATATACTTTAAATCATGTGGAAATTCTTTATATGGAAATCCTGCTTTAGTAGAGAAAAGGGAAAGAGCATGAATGATGAAATGTTTGCTTTATAGGTAAGAGGATGTACTTATCAATGTAAAGAAAGCATTATTTTGTGACATACGGTCCATTTTTCATGGAGATTTCAAGCAGAAATAATTGGGGCTTTTTTAAGTTGATTAAGTTATGCCTGTAATGAGGAATAGGAAACATCATAATGAGGATATATGATGTGGTCTGTACTTCCCCTTACATCATTGACAGGAGTCAGTATTTATTTATAAAAAATAGAGTGTACTAGAAAAATAAAAACTAGATTCAAGGCCTTGGTTATGAGAAAATGAAGATTAAAGGGATAGGAGCTTTGATTATAGTGATAGGCCTCTGTAAATTAATGACTGTCTGAAACTTCATTAGGCACAAAAATAATGGAAGCATTTTTGTTTAGTTGTTTTGTTCACTAAAAGCTAACAATATGATTTATTCTGATAGATAATTAATCTCTAAAAATTCATCTTTCTTTATGACAATTTTGCAATGGCTGCAACAACTTGTGCAACAAAATGAGGACAAGCATGTTATTAATTTTTTTTTTCCTTTGGTGTCTTCTGCAAGCAGGATCCCATTCCTGAACCCTAGATTCACTTACACATGACATTAAAAGTCCAAAGCAGGACTGCAGAAAACAGCAATTGTCTGAAGGCAGCAAAGGTCAGTTCGTTTTTGTACTCTGCTGGTTTTTCCTCAGTTTATTAGAAAAGTTGAAGTTCACTTCCTGGCACACAGTTATTTCTCACATAAAATTACCATAAGCAAGTTTGATTTTAGTGGAGAAAGAGGTATTTCAGCAGCTTTTGGAAAGGAAGACTACCATAAGAATCTACAGTATTGCCTTTCAGATTTTGCTATTGCAGCTATTTATTAGCTCCAGGTACAGGATATCTGGTGCAAGCCATAACAAAGTCTCAGGGCTGTACATTGAAAAATTGGATTTCCTAAATATTCTTAAAATAATTTCATACAAAAACCCATCAGCCAAAAGTTTGTATTATAGTAAAACTTCATAAGTCTCAAATATTTCCCATGTTCCATATTGTAGCATTGAATTTCCTTGATTGATTAAATAGATTCACAGGTTAATGATATCTAAGAAAGCTTTGTTTTTCATCACAATCTTCGAGTATTTTGTTTGTTTTATGTGCTCACTTTAGACTTAGTTATGAAACTGAAAAGAGAGGCTAAAATGATAAACATCTCTCTGAATGCAACCAAACACACACTGCCAGAAGCACAGGCTGAAGGTATGGGCACACAAAAATAGAAGTAGCCATGACAGCTGAATCACACAGTTCTATGAAGTGCAAACCTGAAGTCTGGATTGTATTATCCATAGACTAGAGCAGAATGAATTAACTTCCTCAAGACAATGCAGAAAAGATTACAGGTTTATTGATTAGTTATGTGTTGGAAAAGATGATTTTATGCAGGCATTAAATATAAACAGCAAATATCAGATTTTCTTGCTTTGCCAAGAAAAAAAGAAAAAATCTTGTATTTCCAATACTTGGAGATATGGACTGGCAGGGACAGAAATATAGTATTCTTCAGGGAGGTCATCCCACCTCTAAATTTTCAATTTAGCTGTAAAGAAAGGAGCTAATACAGGCTAAGTAAGGAAAACTACAGTTTCTTCTCTGAAAATTCATATGGAAATTAAAGTACACTGAGAAGAGAATTTTGTTTCATTTGTTCTCTGCTGTCTTGCCATTGCCTGGTAACATTTTCATATAATGCAGGCTGACACCTGGAAACAGAATTAGTAGGAGGATTGATTTTGTTCCCTTGAAGAATATATTTGCTTTACAGTGAAATATTGAATGCTTCAGGTATGAGACTGACCTCATCAATTTTCAACCTCAAACTTTTATGTTTAAAACAGGGGATTTTATGTTGAATGTTACTTTTATGTCTTGTGAGAGCTGCAGCTCAGCTGCTTGTATCATTTTCTTTTTATTTTTTTTTTTTTAATCTTCAGTGCAAATGCAACATCCTACATGAAAAATTATCGTATTTAATTGTTCAGTAGAAACAGCTTTTTTCTGGAAACAGACCAACCAACATATTGAAACTTTTCTCGTGTCATTGTGTATTGTTGTTCAAGTCTGGGATGCACAAAAAGCAAAAAGTGCCTCTGCTAGCCACTTGCAAATCTATGGTAAAAGGCACTCAAAATTCACCTAATTTTGATGTTATCTGTTCATAAAATCTCACACGTAATAAAAACCAAACCTGCAAAAAATATAGTTGAGGATGAAAGATCAAGCTGCACAGAAGCTAGGGATCACCACAACCAAGAGTTTCCCCTGAGACCTTCATCTAACTACATGGGAGTTAATTTTTTTGCATTAAATTTTAGAGGCAAAAAAAAAGGGGAAGAATAGGATGTGATTACTTAATTAAAGACTATATTGAAATACAATTGCACAAGGAATGGAATAAAGGTTGCCAGGAAATAATTTTTCTGATGTTTCCTATCTTCCAGTGTCAGACATCAGCTCTACAATCTGCATTCCCCAATGGATGGTCATGCACCAGCTGCAGTGCCATAGTTGTATGGCTGAAATAGTAAATGACAGCAAAAGAGCTTCCAACCTAAGTGATATTATATTTACATTTTAGTTTTGTAGTTAGTTACTTTATTGATTTGAAAAGGTGACTGGAATCTTTTGTTACGTGGCAGTTTAAGAACCTCAGTCAGATTAGAACCCTCTTGTTTATCAGATCACTGATATCAAAGGCTGATGTAGGTGTCCTTTGGACAATTAGAGTCTGTTATTTTTTGTGGGAATAATAGTCCAGGTGCTAATGCTTAAATACCCTGATGAAGGAGAAAGAGTAACGAAGAGTGGTTCCTCTATGGAATAAATTTGTGCTCTGTGTGACACTTCTTGATTGAGGATGGATGGCTGTGGTTGCTTTTCAAAGCATGGGTGGAGAGATTTGCTGATTTTAACACATGTTTTTAATTTCAGCTCCTCACTGGAGCTGGGAGGTCCTGGAGCCACTGTGTGGTTGTGCAGGAAGAGTGGTGCTGCTCTGGTGCTGAAAGCAGGCTGTTCATTGGTTGCAGTGGGATCTGCTTCTCATTCCTAAGTATATAAAATGCCCAGGCCTGTAGGATATGGCTCAATTTCCTTTCTCCAAAATTCAGTGATGACCTACGTTAACATATTTTTGTGTTAGTTGTTCTAGTATTGCCAAATATCAAAGATTTGGTGGAAATATTCTGCCATAAGAACTTCTAAGAAGAGGTGTAATACTCTTCTATAAAAGTTGTGGAGCCACAACCAACAGCCATATCTCACTGTTGAAAGAATCACAGAGAGGTAACTGAAATCACTAATAAAATTTATCAGAAAAAGAACACCTTGGAACTACACTTATTTCCCTAAGATCTCTTAAATATGCTCTGGTGCAGTCATACAAATGACTCCTCAACTCTCCATATGGACAATGAGTCATTCTAATGTCAAATGCCCAAAGCCTGAGGAAATTGCAGGTTTGTTGTTGCTGAGTCATAGTGGCATGTACATCTTGCTAGCTTCAGCTAGCATACAGGAAAGACTGATATACACCACTTTGCAAATCTTTTCTTGTCCCTCAGGCTATTGGGAGGATTGTGGTCTACTTAGGACATGTCCTAGAGAACAATGTTAGAGGTGCCCTCAGATGATGCTTATTTCCTGGATGCTTCTTGAGCTACTAATTAAAATGGAATGCTAAGTGGAGCATAAATATATATTATGCTCCACTTATATATAATGACCCATATAGAATGGGTCATTGATGACCTTTTACACTAGTCTGGTATTTCTACCAAAAGATCATTCTCCCTCCTGCAATAGTGGAAAGAGATGCAGCATAGTGAGAGCTCTGTCTGTCTGTTCCATATGGTGTAAGCAGCACCTCTCACTATGCACCAGTGAAGACACCACTGAAAACAGACTCCATTCCCATTATACAATACCAATTTAAATTGTTTATACCTTTCTGAAGCACCAAGTTTAAGCTAAAATGTTTCATATCTCTCCTGTGCCTCTGGCTGAATTCCAGAATATTGCATTCAAATAATTCAGCTCCTTCAATAAATGAGCCTAGGAAAAAAGTGCCACTTTGCTCATGTTAGTACTTTGAGGTCTGTTCTGTAAAAGTCTCCAGCACCACCTTGAAGGTATTTTAAGTTTGGCAGAGAGATAGCTCTCATGTCAAAAATAAGCCCTCATGGAGTGCCTACATGATATGATACATTAGCAAAAGCCCTGGATGTTCTCAATTATCTGAGTCAGGATCAAGCTGGCCAAACAGCATACAAAGTGCAATATTCTTTTGATACAAAAGCTTATCCCAGGCCGCTGGTGATGGTGAAGGACCCAGTAACAGGGCAGCGGGCAGGACCTTTAGACGTGTTAATGTGGGGAAGGGGTTATGCTTGTGTCTCCACAGGTCACCGCCTAAAATGGGTTCCTTCGCAGTGTGTGTGACCATTTATTGCATTGTCCTCATTGCTAAAGGCACTGTGAGTGTCTTACCCCCTACACTGGACAGCACAAATGTATGGATCACCCTTGCAAATGCTATGCACACCGACACTATGTACATGTCTATGGCAACCCCTGGGATCCCTTTCGCACATGCTTGGCCGAGGTACCCATTGGCAAGAAGTGTTTTGGTAAGCTGTACAATGAAAGCATGCAGCAAAACTGCACAGACTCAAGCATACTGCAGCCCAGGTGGTGGTGCCAGGACACTTGGCAAAAGATACAGGATGGGATGAGACATAGTACAAAGATCTGAGAAGAATGCATGACTTTTTAGCTTTGCTCTTGCCACCACAAGAACTAGATACGCTAGGGACTTCACAGGCCTTGCCATGATTTTACATTGATGTTATATTTGACATTCATATGAACAGCATTAACTTTGATGTCTCTCCTAAAGGTATTTTCAGCAATACCTCCTTGTGGTGTTATCAAACCTTAGAAAGTCAACTAACATCAAGCATCAGTGCTATTGCTCTCCCTTCTGACTTATTCTTAATATGTAGGCAGCACGTCTGGAAAGGAATACCAGGTAAAGCTGTTGCACTATTGGCCAACTAACCTTGTTTTGTCCAAATCAGACTGCTCTAATAGTTGCAGCACAGCATCAGGTCAGGCGCAGCGCACATGGGTTCTCAGAGGGAAGTGCAATCCAACAATAACTTTCTGGAACACTGCAGAGAGCATCTCTGGCAGCTTAATTCCAGCAACTCGTACTGCTCATGCTTTGTCTTCTTTAAACAAGCTCGGCTGCTGGCTTGCAAAGGAAGCTAACGCCACCAGCGCCGCTCTTTCAGCAATGCTAATTGTTGTTAAATCGGTGCAACACGCAACTCTGCAAAACAAGGCAGCCATTGATTTCTTACTGCTGGCTCAAGGCGTGGGCGCAAAGATTTTGATGGCATGTGTTGCATGAACTTAAGTGACCATTCAAAGTCCATTCACAAGAGTATCAGTAATCTTAAGCGGGTCACTAAACTGCTACTGCAACACAATGAAGGTGATTGGTGGGGGCTGTCTTCACAGCACAGTGAGGTTGTCTTGACAACCTCAGCTTCAAGGTATGGCTTAAACACTTAGTAACGTATTCCATAGTTATCCTCGGTATGTTCTTAATGGTTGTGATATGTATCCCATGTATTATATCTCATGTGCTATGAATGATCACTAGTGGTCTTAATATTGACAATTTTAGCTGGGCAACACAAAAACAAAGGGGGAATTACCAATAGGTAAGGCTTTATAAGGCCTCGTAACACGGCTCTGGCCTGTTAGTAAGGCTAAGTAGAAGAGAACTATGGAAGAGTGTTAGTGATTCATTCCCCCCGGAACAGAGTAGAGAGACATGAGAGATGGGCTGTGTGACTGCCATGTCTGCACCATGGTGTATGGCAGTTGGTTGACTTGGGCTTGTTGTGCTTTAGAATTATGCAAACTGACAACCAGCTAACTGCTTAAAAAGGCCAGGTTTTTGGCAATAAAGAGCACTCCTTTGTACCTGCCTGGCGTCTCTACGTCACTCGTTACCATAACACCTTCCTTCCTTCCTGCCTGTGAAAATCCTCCCAGTTTTTTTGAAGTCATAATGATTATGTCAATTGCAAATCATACAGGTTCAGGAAAATTGTGAGCAAGATGTAGCTTTAAGATTTTTATATATTTTTTGCAAAAACTTTGCAAACTTCATTGTTACTTTAAGCCTTTACCCTTGACTGATCAGGCGTATCACATGTACTTTTCTCACAGAATAAATATGCTTCTGTCACTGACTTTGAGAAACTCAGAAATGTTTCCATGTGTTGGAACACTTTTAATCCTATCCTGGCTTTCTGTGCCTAGAAGGGGAACCAACATACAGTTGTGCTTATCTGAAAAAAAGAAAGAATTGCAGAGCACTTTTGTCCATGCAGTTTGCCTTGGAGTCTTCACTGCAATGCAGGTCAGGCTCCTCTTCATTTTTGTAATGGCTTTTTCCTTAGGCTCCTACATCTAGAGTTCATATAGCTCAACCTGCTATATGGATCACTAGAAAAAAATTTTATACATGGTAAAGGGAGTTATTTATGAGTAAAAATTTGAACCATTGGACTGGATATGGGAAAGAAAAATTGCCTATGGTACTGCAAGTAATCTGCTTGGAGAAGACATGTTAGGTGTGGCCTGATATAAGGCAGTGAGGAAAATAACTCAGAAATTACATTTACACTATGTCTTTTTTTTAAATCTATGCCAATTTTGTTAAGCTTATTACAAAAAGCTTATTGAGATTTAGAATGCACTAAGTGATGACCTCTGGACTATGACACAGAGGGACAAGACCTTCACCGCTCTTATCAGAGCAGCAGGAAATGATCTGGCAACAAAATTCTTTCAAAGGGCCATGGCAGAGCCACACATTTGATAGCCTCCTATATGCTACAACATCTCCTCCTCCACCCACACTGGACTGATGTACTAAATGTAAATCGGTACATAAATATGACCAAGAACAGCTCTTGAATCCTCAGGCTGATTGGAACTGCTTCGCTCATGCTCTTATGTCTAATGGCTCCTGCCTTCCAACATGGGTTTGACATATTTAAACAACTAATTAGAAAGGATCCCTGGCCTGTTCTGAGCCCTGAATGCCACCTGGCACAGGAGCGTGTACATAACAGTCCATTAAGGGCAAGAAAGGATGATGGACCATGAGTACACTACTAGAGGGCCTCCCAAACTGATCTGGGTGTCCCTTCAATCCATTAATCTGTTGTGCACATGGAAGTTTCCATACCACTGTTGGAATACCTTTTACAGTTTAAATCATGCTTATTTAAAAGATTAAAAGAACAGTAATGACAATATATAAATCTATTTGTATAGCCTTGACTTAGTGGTCTTTCAGTGGTTAGGGTAAAAACACTAAATGTTGATATTAGACAGTGTCAAAGGCAGCACACTCAGCTTTAACTTGTCCAGTTCCTACCTCCAGTAGGAAATAAGTATTTCATTAAGTTTGCTTGAAGCACTAGGACATGATAAATGACATTTGTGAAATCCATTTCTATTACCTGACTAAAGTAAATGTGCAAAACTGCAGCAAGAAGGAACACGTGCTGTATTCCGTACTGCAGTATGTGCTGCTGCATGTATTGACTGCTTTTAACTGACATGGTTGTTTTTTTATGGCCAAGCCTCTTTTTTACAGCTGCAGATACAATCCTAGTAACAAAACCCATGGAACAAGCCTCTGATTCTTTCCTCTGCCTTCTAGGTATGGACTGTATCATTACCCCAATAAGTGTGTTAGAAATACATTGGTTTGTGCAAATCTGTTTTCTAGGACTACCATACTCTATTGAAAACCTATCCAGATTACTTGTAACTTGTATAAATGCCATGCATTAGTCAGCTATGCATTACCATTTTCCAATTGACCCATTATATCTGCTCTGTAAACAATCTTACAAACAGTAAGAACTTAGAAAGGAACTTTTAGACAGCAACTTTGCCAGGTCACTTTAGAGTGACCTGGTTACCCTTGCTGTCTAAAATTAATTTTCAGCAAGATTTTGCTGATCTTTGAAAACACTCTAACAGTGACACCGATTAATTTTTTTTTTGACTAATAGAAAATGCATACTCAATTACTTTGCAATATTTTCTAACTTTTATCACTGTTATCTGAGACAAGTTCTTGGTTTTGTTTTTAATAAATAGATCAGTCATCCTTAATTCAGCCCTGAAGCAGCAATATGTGCAAGAAAACAGTGTGTGCATCCTGTAGTCAGTTCAATCTTACATACATACTGTACTATACATAGATTTAATAATAATTAAATATGATAATTATAAATGGTAATATATTATAGATTTAATAATAATAATGGCTAGATATCTAGGGCCTTCCATACTTTAGCATTCTTTTTACCTAAATCATCTACCCAAAGTCAAAACTTTGAACTGTAATTGCTTTTTTGAGTTGACATAAACAGAGTGTAGGGATATTAATCACAGGCTGTTTGGGTCACCTGTCTCTGTGAACCTCAGTAAATGGCATGAGTTCACACTGGGGGGAAATTTGGTATCAGAGGATCATCAGCAAAACGAGCAGTGAGGTACGTGGATGAAAATTTCAAATAGCATCTATTTGCCCTTATAAATTTGATTCCAGGTACTCAGTCCATGACAAAAAAGTTACTTAAACTGATTCAATGAGTTCTTAGTATGTTAACCTAGAGATGGAACAAGGAAACAGAAAATCCCTTCTCTTTTGAGGTCCTAAAATATTTAGGCAGTTCACACTCACCTGTTTCTATCTGGTGGACTGTATGTAATTTTCCAAATTTGGTAAAACTAAACACTGAGTTTTAAAGTTAAGCTCTTACAAGAATTCTTCTCCAGACCAGGAGACTGAGTGTCATGAGTCTTGTAAGAATTTCTTTCTAATGAGATGGCAGGTAAACAGCATGGACACAGGACTACAGACAGCTGGAACACTGATACAAAGGGTTGAAATACAACAAAAAGAAAATATTTAGCAGAAATCTGTTTAAGAATATATGAAGGGCTTGTTTTTTATCTCTTTCCCTTAAGAGACAGTAAATATGCTTACTTATTTCCATTTGTTTTGGGACACCACCTAAAGACACTGGATATCCATGCCTAAGTCCATGCCTTGCCTGACAGTGATGATTTGAGACAAGGCTGATCTTAATTGAATTTGATGTTGGTTGCTCTCACCACTTACTCTGTCCTTCATTTAATTTCTAAAATTTCTAACTTCATTTTAATTCAAGGAGTAACACACTATGAAATAGTGATGAATGTTGCAAAGTGGAATTGGCAATTGTCAACTTTTTTTAGAAGTTCCTCTGTTGATAAGTGAAGAATGAAAAGGTCCTGGCAAACTATCATAACCCAGCTAAATAAGTTGAATCATAAAGAGGTTTTCACTATTATTTTTCTGGGAACAAAACATGTTTAGAGATGAAGAGTGAATTGTGGGCTTCTTAATAAGCCTATTACAGAGCAAGGTTTACGGGTAAATCCATCAGCATTCCTGCTTTCCTGCTAGCTATTCCTTGCACCTTTTCTTCAGCAAAGAACATTTATTTTACACAAAAACTAAGTATTCTTTCTTATCTAAATAATGTCAGATGTTCCTATTAGTTGCAATTCAAACATCAACTTTATCAAGATATTTCATACTCGAATTAACATAATTTCAGAATTAATGCTTTTAAGCTTTTTTACATAAACAATAAATCTGTGAGGATGGTGCCACCTAATGTAAGTAGAGAACACAGCAGCTACTTTTTGTTTGATGCTGTTAAATTACCAGGAGGGATTGAAAGATTAGGAATTTATTACTTCTTTTCCTTTCTGTTTCCTCTCACACTAGCTTGCTTTCAAGGCTTCCTTGAAAATATGATAGCAATGTATACTTTAAATGAAAGCTGAGATTCTTAATTTTACCCCACTGCATCTATTGTATGCTAACCGAATTTAAAACCTGACTGGCAGAAAAGATGGATATAAAACAGTCTCAAGATAAAGTATATGATTTTTACTAGGACAGAGATTTAAGCTGTTTCTCCCTCTGTCTGAAAGAATCTTTCAGTAGTTATAGAGGTTTAAGCTTATACTTCCTTTCTTTATCTGACTCAATGATTTTAATCAGCTTACATGAAGCAGTACAATTTTAACAAGGAGGACTAAGCACCTCAGTCATCTATTTATCTAGCAACAGCAGATGTTAGTAGAATATAGAATATAGAATAGAATAGAATAGAATAGAATAGAATAGAATAGAATAGAATAGAATAGAATAGAATAGAATAGAATAGAATAGAATGGCTCTAGTTGGAAGTGATGTACAATCCAACTAGTCCAACTGTCTGACTATTTCAGAACTGACCAAAAGTTGCAGCATATTATCAAGGCCATTGCCCAAATGCCTCTTAAATATTGACAGTCTAGGGACATGGGCTACCTCTCTGGGAAACCTGTTCAGTGCTTGATCCCATAAGAATGCTAAACAGCTTTAAAAGGCTTTTTATTCTGAAGGTTCCTGAAACGGGAGAAAACATTTTTAGCAACTGAATGTAACCTGCACTAGTTAGGAGAAAAAATATTTTCCTGGTGGATGCTCCAAAGCCTGATTCTTTGCTGTTTAAAATTATTTTAATTCATATATAGAATTTTTACCACTTGGAGAACCAAATTACATGGGAGGAAAGTACAATCAGTGATAATTTTAACTATTTTTTTTTTAATAACAGTAGCTGTCACCAGAGAAGCTGGATCTCTGTTTTCAGCTGCTGAAGAGCTACTAATGGGATAATGAGCAGTTTGCACTTTCTCATTAGCACTTATTCATCATAGACAGTGCATACAAAGTATTTGTAGTTAAAATATTAAGTTACCACTTTTGTGACACTTGTTCTGTATTATATTTCTGAAGTGTCTAGATTTTTATATCAGTATTTGATAAACTACTGTTGAAGCCCTATATATTTAAATTAAACAATTTTTTATTATGCAAACTCATTGTATCAGTTTTAAATGCTAAAATAAAGGGATTATTTTGTGTAAATCTTTGGTTCTCCTCCAGAAAACACTTTTTTGATCTTTCTCAGACTCCCTTTCCTGTGATGCCACAGGAGGTTTCTCTTTCTTGTCTTTATGATCTGTTTAGCAGAACAGAGTAGAAGAGAATTGAAGTGTGCCAGGGATGTTTTGTATTTGCAAGAATCTAATGAAGTTAATTAAAATATGTATAAATTATCAGATGTACAATCATATAAAAATTTATTCTTGATAGCATCTGTGGTAGTTATCAGGCTTGATCTGCCACCTAAATCAGAGACAATTCTGAACTAGTCTCAGTTTACTCAGGACATTTTGCACTCAAATTCTGGATATCCCAGAGCCTGTCTGGGCAACCTGTGCCAGTATTTGATGACTGTTGTGAAGAATATATTTCTTGCCCTGAAAACTGAGATTTTTAACCTGAAACACCTGAAGAAGTGTGTCTTTTTAAAATTAAGAACTGAGGTTGCATTCAGAATGGTAAAAATGAGAAGCAAGAATTGTTGCTGTCTGCCCTCTGCCTCTAAGACAATTTGGTGTGAGTAGTCCTGCTCAGAAGTGTCCTTTTGATGTAGCTCATCCCAGCAGGCTCACAAGCAACTCTGCCATGGCAGCCTGTAGGGCTATGACAGCTGTACATTGCCTAGAAAAGGAACAGTGCAATTGTGCCTACTGGTGTATGATGGCAGTCTGAGGCAAACATTTTTGAAAGAACTATTCTGAAAACAAAATACTGACTTCCATGCTATCTGTCTTGTAGGACCCTGGTCCTATTGCATGGTCAGGGTGTTGATGTCTGGGACAAAATGTCAAGACTTACAAGCAAGCCCATTTCTTGAATAGGAGTTGTTCTTCCAGTTGTTGCCTGCTCTGGTCTGTGACAAGGGGAGCAGTTCAGAATGGGGCAGTTACAGAAATTGCATAAATGGAGTCACAAATGTAGGATCTCTGGCCTACAAGAAAAGGAAGGATTTTCAGAATCCCAGTTTGGGACTTGGGCACTTATATTTAAGCATTGAACTGGTGATGCCCAAGATTTCTGTGAATTATAGTTCCAAATGCATAGTCATTATTTTGGGGTAGTTATAGCAAAGTTTTGTTGTTGTTGTTATTTTTTTTTATATATATATATTAAAAGAATGGCAAACCTGAGTTTTCACATAATTAAATGTCAGTCTGAACATCATGTTTAATTTAGTGAGTGATGGGTTGTCAGGTAGGGTTGCTGTAAGCACAACAACATCCTTTAATTTTATGCCATCCAAAGGAACTTGAATGAGTGAAATGTCAGTTAATAACAGTCCTTTGAATACATATTAAACCTAAAAAATAAAAAAATAAGAAAGACAAACACAACTATCTAATCTTTGAAGTATTTCTAGATCTCTAATGCCAAAAAAGACCCCTCTCCATTTGTAATACAGCCAGATGCATCACTATTAATTTACAACATGCAAGCGAGAATAACTGGCTGGTGCTGCATGTTGTTCTTGCAGTGTTCTGAGCCTTTCAAATCCCTGTTCATGTGCCTCAAAAACATACTGCTGTTTTAATGCCCAGTATAGGTTTTACCTCTAAGGAGCCTAACAATAGCTTCTATTCCAGAACAGAAATGGCTTGTTACAGGACAAAAGCCTTTTGTGAGGAGAAAAGTTGAGCAAACCAGTTTCATGCTCAGTTGTCTTTGTTTCCAGGCAGGCAGCCTAATAATGTGTGTTTGTCAGTCTACTTCTGTGCTGTTCCAGAGAGCAGTGCTCTTGGGCATGACTCGTTGGGGTTGCTCTCCATGGTTCATCATCTGCATTGCCTTCTGGGAAAAGAACTTTACAGCAATTGTGTTGAAGCTAACCTTCATTGTGTCTGTGCCTATAAATATGGGATATCTTTCTACTAGACTTTCACTAGGCCATTTCTAATGGTGACCTCAACTAGAATGAAGTGGACATGAACAAAAAAGAAGATCTTAGTCAGCAGGTAAGAGATTGATTATAAATGATTTCCAAGCAGATATACTGATATAAAATACTTCTTGCATCTACCTCAAGGTTACAAGTGAATGCGTTGCTCCTTGTGAATTATGTGCGAGGCTCTTCATGCATGTATGTTGAGCATGGTCTGATTCTGAAGGAAATGGAGGTCAAAGAAAGGCATCTTGTTTAATCTGAAAACACTCCATTTGCTTTAGGAAGCCAGTCTAAGAGATTTTGACCTCCTATTTGTTTCATTTATAGCTTTATCAAAAGTAACAGAAATAGTTGTCTTAAATCTGATCCTATTGATATTATTGGAGAAACATATTGGCTTTGACTTCATTAACCTAAATGAAAGCACTATAATCTGTGGATTGGGACCTGGATTAGAGAGTAACACTCTTGAGTCAGGCTACTGACCCAAAAGGAAATGCTTAGTTTCTATATAAGTGCATTTTAAAACAGATTCTGGTCCTGAATTCATATTTCTGTGGTCCCAAACCACTGTGAAGGAGAGATCATTATGCATTTTGAGCTTATTCATTCTGAGACTCTGCCTTATTTAGGGATTTTTTATAACACAGTGCAGGTAACATACAGTCAAGGGAAAGTAATTGAAAATAATCTTGTTACAAGGACAGCTTTGTTGCTTTGAAGCACCAAGATAATCAACGACCTTCAGAAGGTTGTCTGGTAATTGTGTATGTAGTATGAAGGCTTTGAATGGTGTAACAGACAATGGCAGATGTTAGATGTGAAAATAAGTAGTACAGTATTGTGAGCTAACCTCACTCCATTCATTTTCACATGAAGGATATTAACAATCTTGAGAATATTTAAAAGTTTCAAAGAAGGAAGGATATTTCTTCTGCTCCTCACGTTGCCACACATCTCCCTTGACCTATGGCAAGTTTGTGCTTCAACTTCTCCAACTGCAGAATAATGAGATGTACCTAACATTTATGCCACCTTCACATCCTTCACAATGAGCTTTTTGTAGCAGTAAATCACTCTCAAAGAGCCACTTTATCAAACAAGGTCACTGAGGGAGAAATTAGTCACAGCAATATCTTGACAAAGTATGTGATCCTCATGTTCCTTGCTTACAAACAATCGGTGTCTGTTTATTGTTGCACACATGCCTTGTTTTAGCACTGCACCCAAAGAGCCCAAACCCCCCTCTGTGCTTGGAGATACTCCCTGGAAATATCTGTGCTGTCCTCGGTACAACTCCATGCCCAGATTCTGTCCTGGTTCAAATCTTTGTAGCTCCAGTGACTCCAGTTAAGCTTCATTAATTCCCAGCAGTAGATAATTTGTTCTTGCATCCTCTGCTCCTTCGCTGCCTGGTTGCTAGGGAAGCAGCAGGGCAATGCTTTCCTCCTGCCAAGGAAAGGGGCAGGGAAATCACTTGGGCACAGAACTACTTGCTTTATAGGTACTGTTATGTGAGGTCTTAAGCAGCACGTCCTGCTGTCTTGGCTTCAAGTAATTGAAATTCTTTACTACACAAAAATATTAAATAAACTTGATGTACCAACCTGGGAGAACTGTAACAGCCAGAGTGGGACAGAAAAAGTTCCTCAGCATTTAGCATATGACAGTATTTGAAAATTCTGAAAAACTGGCTTTTGAATTAGAACTGGAAAAAATTTCAAAAAATATGAATAATGTCCCATGTCAGCATCCTGAACATTATATTTATACTTTTTTAGACTGGAAGCATTTAATTTCAGTTTTTCAACAGTGTTTTATATGATAAAAAAGAAAACTTAAACCTAAATGAAGCAATTAACTTTTCATTTATAAAAAATTCATCAAATCAAACCCTATATATTTTTGACTTTTGTTTTAGTTTCCCATGTTTTTCTACTTCTTAGGTTTACCAGATTTTGACATCCAGATGTTCTTTGCAAAAGTAATCTTTCATTCTTGAAAAAGTATAGCACCAGCTCAAAAAGACCATCACAATTTGACCTCTTAACAAACAATTAATGATATAAAATAAATATGAGAATGTGACTTAGCCCACATTGTATATTGTTGAAAGCTTGCATCACTTTTTTAGGTAGTCAGTAGCAGAAACATTGAGTTATTTTGTTTATTAGGTATACTAAAGCTCCTGCTAGAGTTCTACCTTGCCTCTTTCATCTTTTCCTTTGATAGAAATCCATCTGTAGCTATTCATCTACAGTTGCTCAGAGGTCCTTTTACACTAACTGTTTGTCTGTTTTTTCCCCTTTCAAATGCTTTACTGAGAGTTTATTTTTCTCATTTCCATGTCTCTTTTTGTCAATATGTTCTTGAGAGAGGTTTATAAAATACAATAGTGTTTTCAGTCTTGCCTGAAGTCATGACACTGATGCCTACAAAAACAAAAAGTAGGAGAAAAATGGAAGGTTCCCTCTTCAGCATCTGAATTTGCCACATAAAACCGTCACCTATAATAATATTTTAAGGCAAAAGTTCAAGAATTGTCCTGTATTTTCACCTGTTTCATGCACCACAAAAGTCAGTATTTTTATTCCTCCTAAAGGCAACAATTTACATTTCCAGTGCTCTCAGCTCAGCAGGTTTACAGTTGAACTGCCTTTTGGCAGTGCTGTATTTCATGATATAATTAATGCTTCACTTCAAAGCTGTACAAAGCCCAAAAATGAACACAAACTGATTAAGAAAAATTACTTTAGATTTATATTTTCTGTGTTACCACAAGATATAAAATGTCCCTCAGATGTAGAATCCTGGTTGCATGCCAGAAATAGAACTTAATCTGGTTAAGTAGAACAAGCAATTTCATCTGCACAATGCTGGAATAGTTGCCTGCTTTTACTGTCCCCTGTTGTCTTCTGTTCCTACCTGCACAGTGCCCTAACATACTGCTGTAAACTTAAGTGTAGCCCTTGTCTGTTGATAGTCAGAGACACCCAGACTCTGGTGTACTCAGAGCAACACAGCTGGCACAAAGTTTAGATGAGTAAAGCTGTTATTTATGGGTTGAGATTATCCATAAAGGGAAATGAAGTGTGATCCAGCCTACTCTTCCTGCCTCTTGTAGGACTTGCACTGGTCCAACTCTATCTAAAGCCTTACCAGGTGCAAACTCCAGTGCCAAGGGGATCAATGTATCAGCACAAACTGCAGCACTGGCGCAAGTAGACCTAACAGAAATCAGGCTTGGGAAAGTACCAATAGATATCAATGAAAAATAACATCAGATAGAACTTCAGAAAGAAGAACCTAAAGCTCAGATCAGTCACATGATATGGCCCATGCTCTTTGTATTTTGGAGCTGATTCTTCTGGCAGGAATATTTGAATTGCTGCCCAAGCGTTCACTTGCTAAGACAGAGAAGCAAATTTCAGAACTGCCAAGACTTCTGACTTAAGGTGCAAACAAATTTTTGAAAATCAGCAAAAAAAAAAATTAATTAATGGTGAAACAAATGTTGGGTAAAAGAACTTTAAAGTAGCTTATTTCCGAGTACTGTTGATGCAGAGCAACAAAAAATGTAGGAACACTTAGGAAGGAAATTAAAAGTAGTCAGAATTTTTGCTATATTAATGCCATGACTGTTTTGATTTCCTCTCAGCACAGCATGACACATGGTTCAACTAAATTAAGTAATGATTTGTAGCTAGTTCACTTGCACTGTATCTCTTTCAAGGCAATATTTCAGTTAATTATCCCTGCCTTCTGTAGGAAAAAAATATTTTCAATAAATAAAAAGCAAAATATAATTCATAAGTCCTATTCCTGGGTGGTCTCCCCTCTGTACCCATGTACTAAGCCTTTTCTGATGGTAGACACCACATGAACTACTAGACAAGTAAGTTTAAGTCTGTGTTATATCTCATGCATATGACTGTCTTTAATATGAAGAGATGCTGTAGTGGTACCTTGCAACAAATATATAAATGCAGAAAATACTGTGAATGAAATGAAATTAAATGAAAATTAAAAATTAAATTTTCTAAATGGAAGTCCCTAGTGTTTGAGTTTATTTAGAAATTAATAGTCATTTCCCGGCAAAAATTCACAATATGCCTTTTGCTGAGGACCTAAAGTAACGCATTGGTTGTTCTCTGTAAAATTGTAAGAGGTTTTTTTTTTATTTGAAAGTAAAAATGATCACTATTTTTGTTTAAAAGTAATGGGTACCATATTTCTTTTTGGTCTAAAATCAAAGTGCAGTATCCTAGTTCTTCATGAAAAAGAAACTCTTTGCAAACTACTACAGACACATCGGGTATTAGATATCTGTTGCAAAAGAAGATTTCCATTTATGAACTTGCAAGTGATCAGTCCTTATCCTGCTCATGTCTATTTGGAAGGAATTTGTTTTGGTAAGGATTATAGTGTGGGAATAATGTGGAAATCTTGTGTTTGTGGAATCCATTAGAATGGCTAGTTATATGAATAAGTAGTTTTCTGACATTTTGCTTTTGACATATGAAAAATCCTTTTCCTGACTTCAGTACTGGTGTTATAAAAAAGGATGAACTCAACTTTCCTTCAGTCATTTTGCTGAATATTTTTCAGAGATCTACAATACGGATAATTTTGTCTAGTTTTAATATTTTCAATAGCTATCAGCATACATTATAAATCAGAAATGCATATGGTGTTATGATTATGTTACTGGTTTTGAGTTACTCAAAGGAAACAAAAGAATTCTGAAAACCCCATAAATTTTAAATCAAGATATTTTGATGATGGCAGCCTGTGCCACGTAAGATATTAAAGCAAATATTTGTCATAAATTAATGATAATATAATTTTTTTTATTACTATAGCTTTCATAGCTGGAATTCTTCTCTACTTTCTCTCAAAAAATAATGTAGTATGTTTAGAAATTTAATATGATGGATCTCTTCTTTTAAGACCTGTGTTTTCCTTTTGGCAGACCCCGGTTCCTTCACTCCTACTGTTTCTCCCCCAGCTTCACTCCCTTTTTGTATTACTAAGGAAAGTATTAAAATTATAATTTTGAATTACAATCTGGTTTTGTCCACCTTGCTTTTTAAAAAAGTTTTTTATTGCATCTCTATTCCATAATGATACAGAGCTGTAAGAATTAGATCTATTCTGCATGGGTGAATGTGAAGGGATATTAGCAAACACCCAGAATTATTTTATGGGGTGTGTTATGGGAATAAACGAAAGTCCTTGGATGAAGAAATAGGTTCATTAAACGCAGAGTGCTAAAACTGTGTTAGGAAAGGATTCTGTTGTGAGTGCACCAGTGACAGTGTTTGATTGCAGGGTATGTGCGTGGGAGTCAGGGGTTTGTCCTCCCCACAGAGCTGCTGGCCAGCTGCCTGCCACGCCAGCAGCACTGTCCCAGCAAACTCCAAAGTGGCTGTACATACAGCCTGTTGGGGAAACCTGGGGAAGGTGGGAGAGAGGGAGAAAACATTCCTGTGAGTTCTTCTTTAGGAGGGAAGCCGTGAACCTCTTTTGATTACAAAACGATGGAAAATAGTATGGTGAGAAAATAACAAAAAGAGGAGTTGTAAATGAACTTAATGTAGGCCATGTAGCTGCTTCATTCCATATGCACATTGGATGCTTCTGCCTTTCCTTCTACATGCTTTTGTCTGCCAACAGAAATCACTTTTGCCTTTGCACTTTTCACTTTGCTTTTGTGCAGATCCCTTCTTCTGGAAATCCAGAAATTGGAAAGAGTGCAGATTATTCCTTTGTGGAAAAGGTAAAGAATGGTCTCATTCAGAGGATATCCCTTGATTTCCTAGTGTTTTTATAGGTGATAATTCCAGCACAATCCAAGCAAGCCAAAAAGTGTTCATATCTCTTAAATATATACTTGAGTAGGTATTCATTAGTAAAATAACAGTTTGTGATTGGCTATGCAGTGATTTTGGTTAAGCTAAGTTAGGGAGTCTCTTTTAAGGCATAAGATTAAGAATTCAATCACTATCGTGACAATTAATCACTCACAATATTGAAATCTGTGCTATTTTTTTTAATTTGAAAGTGTCCAGTTTTGATTTCCCTGTCACCTTCAAATTAATCACACATGAGGTAGAATCAGGATACTTAGGAGAGATGGTGATCCAGACACTTGATATATCTGGGGATAATGCAAGCACATTAATTTTTGTAGGTCCTTTTTCCACTTTTCCACAGGTCTACATCCATTTTAAAATCTGCTCCCACCACTATAATATAAGCTATATCAGTGTCGTGTATAAAGGTAAACATCAGGTTCTTTCCTGTTTAAACATACAAATACGAGCTTTTCCTTTTGAACACTGTTCTGAAAGTTGTTTGTCCTAATTACATTCTGAAATTAATTTAAAAGCTGCTTATTTTCAGGTTTCAATCCTCACACTCATATGAATTGCTAGTGTTCTGTGTTTCATGGCAATAAATTTTATAAACACAAATACTTTTAATATGACCAGGAATATACTTAACTGTAAATATTAAAATACATTTTTTCAACTTTGAAGGACATGTTTGGTAAACGATGTCACAGAATGTACTATGTCTTGTATTATAGTCTACTAAATCTGCCTAAGAGCAGTATTATGGTGTTCTCTCCAAATTTGTTCTAAAACAAAAAGAATTATGTGATATATTTTAAAGATCAAAAAAAGTGTTCACAGAGACTTCCATCATGAAGAAGTAGTGGAAGTACTACAAGGTGAATGCAGCAGTTGTAGTGCTCCATTGCCATGTTTGTGTCATTCATGCATGTTGTTTGGTTGTATATTTTATTGCTGGTTACAGAACACATCTGAAAGTGACAGTGATGAAGTTGATGGCAACAATATATGTGGTTTCAGAAAGAAAAAGGGAATCAAAGGTCCTACAAAGTATGTTCCTCCTTTAGAAAATGAGAAGATGGAGCTGTCCCACACTTCAGAAATCCCAGATCCTTGTCCTCTTAAAGGAACCACTGCTTGCTCAGAACTGACATCAGAGCATTCTCTCCAAAACCCCACTACCTTTCCTGCAGTACAAAAGGACAGAGGAGGTCATGACAATTCCAGTTCTGGCAGCAATGGTAAAGAAGAAAGGTGTAGAGAAACACGAGAAACCCAGGAATATGCTGATACTGGGAAAAAAATATTAGGAAAAATTCATGAGGAAACAGATAGAGCAGCTCAGACGAAGCTGCCCGCAAGTGTGCAGCCTGCGAGGGGTGCAGAGAAAGGTGGCTGCACAGAGGCAGTGCAGAGGGAGAAGGACAGTGAGCAGGCCGGGGGTAAGCCAGAAGAACAGGGTGGGATGGAAGAAAAAGTTGTCAAGTTTCATGTGACAAAGATGGGCTCCCTGGGAAGTGCTACATCCATGCCAAGGAGCCGAACTGGCGAGTCCTTCAAGGGGGCACCTGCTATTTCTAAGCGAAGTCTACAAGAGTTGAAAAACCTCCTAAGTGAAGGTCATCTGCCTTCTCATGGGCGCAATTTCTGTGGCAAGGCAAGTATCACTTTTGCTCAGAAAAATTTAAAACCTCAGGAGAAAGCAGCTGACAAGCAGGGCTGGCCCTTTGAGACTTTTAGTCCCCATTTTGGAGAGGAAAAGCAAAAGTATCGCAGTTTCCACAAGAAGGGAATGGGGCAGCAGAGCAAACCCATCCTGGTCCTGAGCTCTGCCGGCTCTGATCAGCAGCAGCCAGTGGGAAGTGATGTGGATCACCTTATTCTGGGACTTCCAGCAGCTCCTACACCTGCAGAAAGCACAGCTCCTGAGGTGCAGTTTGACTCCTCCACAGGCCTCGACGGTAAGGATACTTAAACATCACCTGCTCTCCTCTTAAACACAATGCTGCTGTTGTTTTGTGCTGTTTTGCTAAGCTACAAATTTAAGCCAGAGCTAGTGCATGAGAGAACTGACACCTGTGATTTCTGTGTGATCAGGATGGATTGGATATTGTGCTCTGCATCTACGCTGCTTTTTTTTTTTTTTTAAAGCAAGGCATTTATAAAGCCCAACTGCTTGCCAAAAACTTTCATGCACAAGTGGTCATGTCTTTTTCACTAAAACTGAAATATTTCCTCATTTAAACTGAGTGAAGGCAGCATTTCCCAAAATTCCGGTACACACTGCAAAGGTCTGTTGGCATATGTGCTTTTTTAAAACACTTCCAGCAGTAGAAATTGTTCCCATGTCAGAATGGTGTTTTCAATTATTTTTCTTGTGAGAGGACTGGAACGCAAAAACATCTCTTGTAAATTATAGGGGAAGAAAAGCAAATGAGGCAGAGAGAACTTCCACTTATTTTCATGCTATTCAGTAAGTCCATTTTGGATGTGTTTGGAAGTGTAGAGACAATTAATTGCTACTAATAGGCTGTGATTTCTTTGTAAAAGCTTCTGGGCTAGCTGGATCAACAAACTGAAAACTATTATTAGCTGTGATAATGTAATGGACTTGAACAGTTTGTTGTTCTGTTGCCAGGAAGCAAAAAACCAGTTTGTCAGTTGTATGAATATGAGATTAATTTCCATTAGCATCAGTCCAAGATCACATTATCAGCTTTCCAGGACAGATATCTTGCCTTTTGACTTATCTTACTGATACAAGAAATATTAATCTCTTCACTGATAAAATACTTCATCATTAACCACATAAGAAAATATAATAATAGCAATTAAATATTTACAATAATATTAATTTATCCTCTTTTTTCCAAGTCTCCTGGCAGATGGATAGAAATTTTTCTATCGATATTCTGAAAATAGACAATTTGAACGTGTCAATTGTTATTAGCTGCAGCAGGATTTCTTGGTAGACATTTTGTATTGCCCAGTTTGAACAAGTCTGAAAAAGAAATCCATGAACAGTATCAATGTTTACTCAAGGCACTGCATGAAAAATAAAAAGCTTTGAAAAATACTTCACACTTAAACCACTCTCCATTCATGTCTATTAGAATAAAAAGTTTAGAGGATTATTTATCAACCTATGCTTGATGCTGTTCCCTTTCCCAATTATTTTTCACAATGTTAAAGGCTAGCAGAATTTATTATTAAAGTTTTAACATTAATGTGTTCTCATTGTCTGCAAAACCAGTAAGTATGTTTTAAAACATAGAACTAATTATTCTTTGTCATAACACCGCTTACAAGGTAGAGGGAACTGATGAGATTAATTGTAGATTCCACAGGGAGATTTCAACCCAGTTGTAACCACTCAACATGACACACCTAATCCAAGTTTGTTTCCTGGTTAATAATGAGAGGCATTTTGTCTTCAGAGAGGTATTAGAGGCAGATGAAAAACTGACCTCTGAAGGTGGGTGTATATTTCCACTATGTGGGGAAGAAGCCCCCTGATTATTAGTTTACATCATTTTCTAACTCTGAGATGCCTAAAGGTACCTGGGGTTAGTCCTGCCCTGTATGACTGCTGGTAGTGATGGCTGCAAGACCTGCAGATGAGAACTGTGAGGGGAGCTGGGAGAAAACTGTTTTGTGTCATCAGAAGAGTATTCAATATCAAACATTTTGGAATCTCATGAGGTTTGGATTCCATTTGGCTTTGACCAAACAAGTTGTAGGCCTCACTGTGCATTTCAACTAGTAAATGGAATGCACAGATATAGTTTCTACTTAATAAGAACTGCATGTGTTCAAAATTTAATTTTAATTTAATACATTCAGTAACTTAAGAAAATAAAGTTTTAGATACATTTCTGCTCTGTTTAATGAGCCTTTTCATAAACAGTATTTCATTGCTGCCTGTGGTAATTTATTGATTGATAAGATCAAGTCCTAAATATTTTAATTTTTTTTTGGACTAAAACATTACGTTGAGTATTTCAGTTACCAAAGTGCCTGAAGTTTTGGATCTAAAGATATCTTTACGCTGAGTAGATCTGAAATACAATCTCCAATCATTTGCAAGTTTTCAAATATTTGAACTTGCTCAAATCAGATGAATTAATCTCAAATGTTTCAAAAAATTACAAGAGGTTATGTTTCAGATTCATTCAGTGTTGAGATATGGCCAAAACAGGGATATACTTTGTTGTTATAAAAGTACAGATTTAAGGGACAGTCTCTAGAGATCAGCAGTAGAAAGGTTAAAACATGTAGCTGGGCATGAGTGATTCAGAATACATCGGAGGATTTATATACAGTCATGTTAGTTACATGGCTAACTTCTCTCTAAAATGATAAATTCTTATATTTTTTCCAAAATGTTGATTGGACAATGTGGAAATATTACTGCATGTGCATTTTGTCCATTTCTTGTCAGGTCCTTTGTAAAAGAAGTACTTGATCATGGGAAAAAATAATAGGAAAGAAGCAGACGTCAGATATTTGGGTTAGTAAGAAAAATGTTACTTGAACAATGTCAGAGAAACTGGAGCTGAAGCTAAAGCTAAAACTCAATCTAAAGCACTCTTCCATGGAAAGATAGAAACTAACACATGTAACTAATTAGGTGAAAATACTGTCAGCACTTACCTGAATTTAGGAATTTTATTTGCTGAAGTGTCTATATCTGATAATGTGAATTTCTGTAAGCTGGTACATAGTCATCAATTACCAGGTGCTTCTTAAGATGTTCAATGCCTGTATTCTTGAGAGATAAAGAGGGATGATTCCAAACAGTGAAGAATAAGAATAACAGTAAAAGATGTATGCAGTATTTAATAGCCATTCATAGTATGCACGTCCGCACAGAATGAATTCCTGCATGTGCTATATGTATAGTGTATATACACATAAGGCAGGTGTGTATTGACCTTTCTGAACTGAACTCTTACCATGTGCTGCTCTGTATGCTACTAAATTAGAATATTAATACTATAGTGGCCAGAGAGGAGGCCAGAGGAAATAACTTTATTCAAGCAATATGAAGCACCCACGGATCATGATACCCCAGACTCTTGGTGTATCATCCCCTCTGACACAGGGGGCTGTGGGCTCCCAGAGCCAGGGACTGCAGGTGGCCTCAGCAGCCACACGCACTGTGTGTGGGCAGAAGGACCAGCTGAACCTGGTGACATCACACAGGCTGAGGAGAAATTGCTCTTCTGGACCTTAGGAAACTGCATCACCCTCAGGTAGCTGTAGGTGAGCAAAGCATTGGAATAAGTCTCTCACCTGAGGCATCAAATTTGCTTTGCATGTCTTGGTTGGTAGCCAGGATAAAAAATGTTTTAAAATCTGTTCAGACTGCAGAGCTGGGCATCCAGGACAGCTCCCAAAGCAGGTCGTCTCAACAGGTCTCGTATTCTTGAGTATATATCAAGTATATGGCCATGCAAATATGGCCAGCATGAGACCATTAACTGCTTGAGAGGAAGCTCTGAAGAAAGAAAATATGTTTCAGCTATGGCTGTGGGCACCAAGTGGCTACCTAGAGACTGTTGAAATTTCAAGCGCACAAAAAAGTCTGAATGCTTCAAGAATCACATGCTGACCCCAAACATTAAGTTCCTTTATTAACTTGGCTTTTTAAAGAAAAACATCAAGAAGATACTAGCAGGCTATATTTCATACTTAGAATGTATTTCATCAGTCCTATAAGAAATCTTGTTTTCTACTACAATATTAACCTCATGTACTCTTGACTTATTAAAAGCTCTTATTTTTAATAATGAGGCACTAACAAATTATGCTACCTAATATCTAGGGACAGAATTATGAATCCTTTAGCAAAGAAATAGCCTAGGCTGTTCTTTCCATTGACATACAAAAATTTGCTCACACACTTTGAACCAAATTTCAACTCCCCATGTGGTTTCACTGTCCTCTGTACTCACCTGGAGGAGACGTGTCAGCCCCCAGTAAATCCAGCCAGTCATAAGGAAATAGAAATGGAGACTCTTTGGGAGCTGTAGGTGGACAATCAGGGGATATAAGTGATCACTTCATCATCATGGCCTCTTCTGTAATTCCAGCAGCATAACAATGTCTTTGGGACATAGGAGTGTCTTTTTCACTTGGTACCCTTTTCCGCTTTGTATTTTACACAATATGTGCCATTCTTGCAGCTCTCCTGTAGTGAAGAACCAAAGATATACTGTTCCTTCATGTTTCTTCCTCGTGCCTTATCTGTAGTTCAACAACGTTTTTCTCTCTTTTTCTATGAGTTGGAGCATAGCAGGCTCCTTTCTAAACTCTCTTGGTTGCTCTTATTTTATTTTTTGTCTTTGTCTTTCCTTTTCTTTCTGAACTAAGCTATATACAACTCACTATTTTTTTTAACTTATCAAAATCTAAGAAAAACCAAAGCAACCAAAAAATCTTTAGTCCTATATCTTCCATACTAATAGTTGAACTCTTCCTCGTCTGTGACTCTGTTTGATTTCCCATTTTTCCTCTTAATCTATATAAAAGAATAATGCTCAGACAGGACTTCCATCCAGTCTTTCTGATCTATTTTGTCCTCTTTCAGCTGAGATTCAACTCATCTGTCTCTGGTATTTGTTGTAAGCTAATCATGGCATGACTGTGTGAGAAAGAGGTGTAATCTGACAATAATTCTTCCCACCCATTGGAGATGCTTGCTTTCTTTACAGTAATAGTTAAAGGTTACAAAAATTGTTAGATTTGACTTAATGTAAGGGAAATGCATTCTTTGCTTGTTATGTCTGCCAGCTGCCTCTCCTTCTACAACATATTAATTAAAAGTTGAATCCTTACCTTCAATACTGTACAAAGTCTCTTCCCTAATTAACCTTGCTTCCCATTAAATATAGTGACCTTTGAACACCTGGTCTAGTGAAAGGTGTCCTTGCCCATGGCATAGGCACTGGAACTAAATGATCTCTAAGGTTTCTTTCAACCCAAACTGTTCTATGATTCTCCTGATTTTTTTAAATTAGGACAAATATTTTTAGACCAGAAGAGACTTCCCAGTTTGCAACAGCATACGTCTTGGTTCACACAATTTTGCTCAATGATTCCTTCATAAATCCAAATTTTCTTTTTGATTTTGAAGAAAGATAGACCAGTGTAGTTCAGTTTTATTTAAGATTATCAGTTAGGTAACTCCTTTGGGTATTACATAACTAAATTTTCTTTCAAACACCTGTGCATTTTGTTTTCAAATCCTCTAAATTTTGTACATAACTATGATGATTTTCTCATTCACTGCAGGTATTATATAAAATATCCTGGAATGTAGAAAAATATAGGTTATTTATTTTGTCTTTCACTTATTGAGAGATAAAAATGTACTTTGTATTTGACTCTTGAAGATGTGTCTTTTCTGAGAAGCTGTTGTCATACAGTTTAGAAGGAATAACTCAAGGCTGATTGAAGATATATGTCAGTAAATTAGCTACAGGAAAAGCTGAGCTTCTCCATGGTCATGCTAGTAAAAAGTCTTCTTTGCAATTAAGTTTAAAAAAGAAAGCAGACCATCATGAGACAAAGAAAGTAAAGGAAAAAAAATGAATTGAAAGTTTCACTGTCAAACAGATCTGAAAAATATTTTTGCTCTCTCCCATCCTTTGGGAGATTCTAGTAGGCTTACATATTTATTCCCCTGTTAATAGTCTTCTAGGTGAGTCGTATAGGTATGAGTCTTATAAGTGTGTTAAAATACAAGGAAACAACTTTCTATGTGCTTTACTGCAGAAATCAGATCAGTAAACACTTTTGGCTAAACTTTTTTTAGGTGAGAAATAAATGGAAATTGCATATTTTTCCAACTTAAAATGCTTCTGATAACTGTTTACATCAATAGAGCATTCAAATGCAACTCATGTCTACTTACCATGTCAAAAAAATAGATGGGAGTGATATCAGCTGTAGGAAAAGCTGTCATATAAGGCTTGATAATAAAGGCAAAAGTGAGAATAGTAAATAAATTCTGTGAAAAACAACTGGCTGTTCTTAACTTGACAAACCAGAGTATTGTAAGGAAGAACTGACATGTTTAAACTGGTTCTGAAAGTAATTTCCATAGAATTTAGAAGAGTGTAGTTGTGTGATTACGCTGTGGGACTCATTTCTAGTGAGCACCATCAACACAAGGTATCTGTTTTTTGTAAAGGGGGGTCAAATATAGATCTTCAGAGCACTCTGTGTTAGATTTCTAACATAGTAGCCTCTTCTAGAACTGAGAATCTCTTTACTTGAGTTGTGGTGTGGTTTAATAAGGGACCACAGGAAAGGGTGCCCTTGAACAAGTTGAAAATGAGAGATTAATTTGTGATGTGCACTTTCTTCTGTTTTGGCACTTTTCTGTTGCTGAGAAGGGAAAGTTGATGTCAACTATTTGCCCTAGCTGCTCTTAGCAATCTGGATTTCAATATTAATAATCTAAGAATGGCATCACTCTTCTGCTACTATTATTTTTTTTTAATTTTGTGTGATTAATATGTTTTAAATATCTGAAGAGAGTTCACATTTGTAGATATTTTGTACTAATTACAGTAGAAACAGGAATATTACCAATTGTTTCTCAGTGGTAACTTAAATGGGAAATGCAGACAGAACCATAGACAAACAAGCATTAGGTTCTTTTCTGTGTCCTGCCAAGCTGATATAGATATTTAATGATCTGCTTAAAGAAAGATGGCCAGTCTGGATTTTTTATTTGATTTTTAAAATGAAAATCTGAACAAAAATCTGAACATCTCATTGAACTTACATGTTTCTTTAAGGAGATTTTCTGAAACAATAAGGAAGATGCCCTTATTTCTAGACACTCAGAAACCTAGAGAAAAAGTTATACCTGTGCACAGAATCCTCCCTTAGAAGAATGCAAATCTTTTAGACTGTTATCCTAAATCAGCTAGGCCTGTCAAATAAACTACCTCTAGTAAGTAATGCTCTGGATAATGACTATATGAACTGAGTAAAGACAGAGTACTCATTTCCCTACTATACATTTCCAAACTTTAATAATTGTTGGCATCATGGATGTAGTTTGACAGTGATTTATTTAATAGCTACCACAAAAATATATTTTCGGTTCTATGCAGTAGAAAAATGAGATGCTAATAGTTATTCACTAATTATTACTTAAGAAACAAATCCCCTCACATATTTCCAAAATCAATCAGAGGTGACATTTTTATCTATCTTACAATTTACGGAAATATTATTTCAATAAGAGAGCTAATCTGAAAATGATATAAAAGATGAACTCTAAAAAGCATGTGAAGGCTGCATGACTGTTTCTGTTGATTCTAAAAGATTTTAGAAAAAGGCTCTTGTAGACGAATAAATGTCTTTTGGCTAGCAGGGTGCTACATGGGTATATACATTAATTCTGGACTAATGCTAGACCAATATATACAATTTATTCTCATAATTTAAAAATATATATCTTTGATTGTAAAAGTATAACTGGAGAAGACAAATTCTTGTTCCTTTAGTTATTAATCTTTTCTTTCTTAGTGTTCTTTAGAAAAATTGTATGTTTATGAATTTTCTGTTAATGTTTGTTCACATATGGAGTTATGTATTTATTCAAATAACTTTAGCTCGAATACAACACATATATATAAAATTTGGAAAATCATCTGCCATTGGCAGATGTTAAAATTAAGTATATTTGTAGCTGTATTTTTTAAATGAATTTATGCATCAATAATATGACATAACTCTTGTGGTTTTCTTAGATACTGATTTATATAATCTATATCTCTCAGGAATACTGTTTTAAAGAATTAATTGGATCAGAATTAAAGTTAGGTTTTTTTAATGATTTCTATATTTTTACCTGAAAAATATTTGTTCAGTAGACAAAAATTTAACAGACAACATTTCAGGACATTTTAAGAAATACTTGCAAAATTTACATTGCAAGTTGACTGATGTCAAGGGTTGTCAGCCAACCCTTACTTTGAACAATGCAAAGACATAAAAATCTCAGTGTGGCAGGTTGACAGGAAATGTTTACCATCTTTTCCAAGGAATTAAACATGTATAAAATAAGGCATTTAGCACTACTTTAAAGGCAAAAGCCTCAATTTTCCATCTCTGGAGTTAAAAAAACTTCTCTTGATATAAATTTTATGAAGATTTTCAGAATATTTCAAAGTTCTGTTAAACTATTAAACAGCCACGGTTTATATGTCTTAATAAACTTCTAAATATTGGTCATGTCATAAAAACGTCAAATCTGGAAAATTCCAGTAAACCCATATGTTGTAAAACAACATGACAGGATGACTGAAGTGCTATTCAAATAACTTGGTGGTATAGGCAAGGCAAGGCCAATCCTCCCTGCTTGCTCTTGTGTTTTGGCAGCACCTGCAACAAAGTGAGTGTTGCACAAAGCACTTAAACAGGATTCCTTATTTAATACTCATCTTTTAAAGGGCATATTGCCCCAGTGTTTATAGAAGACATTGGGGAAAAAAAGCTATTGCCTTAAGGACTTTAGAAGTGAAACAGACCAAAGAGAAAGATGTCATGAGGAGAAGTGAATGTGACAAAATTTTTTTTTTCTATTACTCTGTTCTTCTATTTACTTAAATTTTGTTCTGTGCTTTTAGCTGCCATTCCTCACGAAGCACGTTATTACTTAACTTTTTCTTACTTCACTGGCCTAAAGTATCCTCCTTGCCATCTAAGCTGGAGGATGCTCCAGTAATACTCAGAGGTTCTGAGAAGTCTACGACTGCAAATGAATTTGTGACCTTCTCAGAGATGTCCTGGGCCAGCTGGTGAGGTTTCTTACAGCTTTGCTACTGGATGTCCTACCTGCCCCAAAGAAGAGGTCAAAAACCTGTGTTTGTGCCTGCTGGCTACTGCTAGAGGAGATCTGCTCTAGCTTAGGTACTTTGCTACTGGAGAGATTAGGAATGATCCCACCAACCTTCAGAGTGCCTCAGCATGAAACTTTAAAGTTCCACTTGAAGGTTGGTGGTGAAGGTGATCTTCCACTGTGGATTTGAAACATCTGCAAAAATTCATCTGTGCACATCCTCAGGAAGAATAAGGGATATTTCTCTCAGAAATGTGAAAAGAAATCTATTTTTTCCCATTTTTTTGCCTGTTAATATAAAATTTTACTCTTGGTTGTTTTGGTTTATTATACCAAGTGGAAGTTAATGCTTTATATATGTAGTTTAACTTGACTAAAAACAATACATACTCCAAAGAAAAGAAGGCTGAGAGACTGAGGTTGGTGAAAGGAAGTTACTGTGCCCATCTCTCTGCTCCATTATAGAAGTTACACTCCGGTGTTATTGCCTTTATGTCAAGAAGTTTATAGAGCCCTACAGCTTCTCCAATACAGCTGATAAGATTGCTCCATAACAGCAAATGTATAAATTTCCCTTAAAAGTCACTGCCTGTGCTGGAGAAGACAGCAATCCTCCTCAAGAGGCACCAAAACAGGTTTAGTTTATCTTTCTGTGTAAACAAACTTTGCAAATTCATTGGAGAAACACCGCCTATATTCTGTCAGTCTTCAATGGGAAATAAGTATCCAGTTACATCTTTTGCTCTTAAAAACCCTCAACAAACCTCATAAATTCCTGGTTTTACCATGTGTTCTCTTCTTAACTTGAAAAAGAGTTTAAATTACAGACCATTCCAAAAAAAGAAGGAATTTTATACAGCATGTCAGGGAAAAATATGTGTGTTTATTTGCAAAACTCTTTCATGATCCATACCTTTTTGTCATTTCTGTTTTTACACCCCATGCTGCAATTTTCTACTCTTGCACTATTTAGGAGAGCCTTATTCCAGCATTCATTATTTTGTTTGACGTGAACACTCCTCTTCACTTCTAGCATTCAACAGAGACCCTGATGTGAACGGCCTTGGAAACCCAACTCTCCTTTACCTGTTCTCTCATATTGAATTTATTAAGCAGCAGATGGCCAGGGACAGCGTGCAGTTTGTCAGATTTGAGTCAATAGACCTCCATGGTGTGTCAAGATCAAAGAATGTTCCGTCTCGATTTTTTCAAGTAAGTTTTTTGGTTTCTAGTTGTACCTTTATGTGTTTTCATGCCCCTATCCTTAAATAATATTTTTTTCATACTGCAAGCAGCAACTCAGAGCAAATTATCTGTTCCCTCCCCTTGCTCACGTTCCCAAAGGATCTAGACTTCTTTCATCACTGGAATCATTTATTCCTCTTTTCCTCCAAATAGTAATCTAATTAGATAAGGCTAATAATTTCAGTTCTTTGAAGTTCTAATAATCTCTTCCCTCAGAAATATCTTTTGCAATTCAACACATTATAAAAATTTTACTTTGCTGAACATCTCTAAATTGCAAAAAAGAAAGGAGTAAACAATGAAAGAAGTCAAATGAAAATAAAATCATTTTAGTTATGAGAAATGTCATAATTATCAATAACATAGGAAAATACCACTGAGTTTCACAGTGATTTAACAGCAATATTTGCCATAGTAATGATTCAGGAAATAAAAATCTAATTAGAGAGCAGGATAAATTAGGGAGCAGTGTTCAAGGAGGGAGAGGTACTACTATGGGGTGGCCACCCTGACACCTTTTCAGTGCCAAATGGACAGCTTAACATCTTGGAGCAAGGTCCACCAGAGTGTGCAGTTTTGGTTATGGGTGTCAGACACTGATACTGTTGGCTGCCACCTGCTTAAAAGAAAACAGATTTATTTCATTCATTCATTCATTCATTCATTCATTCATTCATTCATTCATTCATTCATTCATTCATATTAAGAGAAGCCAGCATATGCACTTTCCATCTGAAAATGCAAAATTGGCTAATTTCGGCTCTGAGCTTGCCCCTTTCTGGGTTTGTTCTGTCTCCTCTGCTCACACAAATGACAATTTTTTCACCTAGAAAAATAAAGGTAAGATGTAAATATGAGCCAAATTTGACTTGATAGAACTTGGCCTAATTGCAGCTTTCATCAGAAAAATATCTGATCGTAAGGGAAGTTATAAAAATGCTTGATTGAAGGTAGATGATCCTTCCTTGGGGTCTTACCTACATTTCATTTTCATCAGTTGAAAATTTCTGTTCAAATGGAGAAGAAAGTATAATTATGAGTTTTTCTCACCTGTAAGTGGTTCCCTGCATTTTGAACCCAAACTTTTTAAGTCTAGAAAGTGAGATTTTTCTTTTAAAAGTTGCACCTGAAAAACTTTATTTAAAAAGAAGTTACAGCCTGAATCGAATTTATATGAGTCTTGTGTGGTCACTTGGGTCTACATAAAGAAATGGTCAGAGGGTATGGAAGCTAAATAAATGAACAATAGATAAAAGTCTGACTTGTAAAGTGTACACCTAACTGGTAATACCTATAATTATATAAACACCATGCATGAAAAGTGTTGAACAATTTTTTGTCCTTTATGGAATTTTAAATCATCATCATTGATGTCACAGTTTTCATACCAATCTTGCAGAAAGTTGTTCTGCTTTATAAAGACACATCAACTGGCTCTTACCTTTCACATCAATGATCTCTGCATTTTAGTGTTCTTTTGCAAAAATATCATTGTTCTACATGAGATTCTGAATTTTCCATCTTTTATACACATAAAAATACCATTGAACTCTTTTCTGGTGGGTAATATGTCATTCTGCTCTGTGTTTAGGAGAAAGCAATTCACGGTATTGCCATGCCCAGAAGTTACCTTGAACTGACGCTGAATCCTAAAGATAATGAATTAGATTACATAAATGCAACCAATTTCAATTGTGACATAATTCTGAACCCTGATTTATCAACATTTCGAATACTCCCCTGGACTGAGCAGACTGCAAGAGTGATATGTGATTCCTTCACTGTGCTGGGCGCCCCACTAATGACCTCCCCAAGGCACATTGCCAAGAAACAGCTGAGCCAGCTTCAGGACAATGGCTTTTCATTGCACTCTGCATTCACTTATGAATTTTGTATTTATGGCATTACTGAGGTTGTAAATTCAAAGACAATATCCTTTCCTGCAGCCACGATACTAAATAACCATGACCAGACGTTCATTCAGGAGCTCATTGAAGGAATGTATTATGCTGGTGCCAACATTGAAAGCTTTTCTTCTTCCAGTGGGCCTGGCCAAATGGAGATCACTTTTCATCCAGCGTTTGGCCTAGATGCAGCTGACAGTGCCTTCACATTTAGAACAGGCCTTAAAGAGGTGGCTAAGAAGTACAACTATGTGGCTAGCTTTTTCTCAGAATCAGGATTCTACAATTCAGGAGCTCTGTCACACAGCCTGTGGGATCTGAATGGCCAGAAGAATTTGTTTTCTGCTGGTTATGGAGTTGAGGAGCTCTCAGAGCTTGGAATAAACTGGTTGTCGGGTCTCCTGGCACACACGGCAGCTATCAGCTGCTTGATGGCTCCTACCACCAGCTGCCGCAAGTCTTACTCTAAATACAGTAAAGAATCAAAAGAGACTGTAAATGCAAAATGGGCATACAATGATAACAGCTGTGCCTTTAATGTCAAATGTCACGGTGCAAAAGGCACTTACATAGAGAATAAATTAAGCTCTGCTGCAGCAAACCCGTACCTGGTCCTTGCTGCTACTATTGCTGCAGGTCTAGATGGAGTAAAGAGAGGACTCAGGTATGATGATATGCTTGAAGAGGAAAATCACACTGGTGATCTGAAACCTTCATCCATCCCTCTGAAGCTAGAAGATGCTCTGGTTGCACTTGAGAAAGATTCGTGCATTAAGGAAGCATTAGGCGAAACTTTTATCCGATACTTTGTTGCCATGAAACATTATGAGTTAGAAACCGAAGAAATGGATAGTGAAAGGAATAAATGCCTGGGATATTTTATTTAGAAGGAGCGCTCTTCTGCAGTGATGCTGTGTAAATGCATACAGTGAATGGCTCAGATTCTTGAAATTAGTTTTGAATATATTTAAAATGTTTTAATGCTTTGGGATTTTCCCTCCTCCTTTGTATAGTACACAGTAATTACACTTAATTGTCCGTATATATTCATGGCAGCACAAAGCTGATATATTAATGAAATAACATTAACAAGCATTTAAAAAAGAGGTGGAGTTTTTTGAGCAGGTCTGCTGGTGAAGAGAAGAAAAGAGAAGGTGAAATGGACAACTGCAACTGCACAACTGTACCAGGAGTCTAACATGCAGGAAAATGAGAGTGATGGGGACAGTGATGAGGGCTGGGGTTTAGAACTGGGGAAGGCAGGGAATTTTGTGTTCAGCATGGTGATGGGATTTGTTCCAGCTTATTCAGCAACTGATGGGTTGCTAAAGAAAAAGGATGTGAGTTTGATTTAAAACATAAGCTAGAACAATGAACATTGTAGAGAGAGGGGCAAAGGACTGAGGCTGTAGAACCTGAGAGGCAGGAATCAGTATCTTAATGGACATAAATAAAAATGACAGAATGGATTATATAATAATCTATATATCATGAATTCTGCTGCTGAATGGAGTTTTCTAGAATTATAGTTAATAAAGATACTAAAAGAAATCAAATGGTGACTTGAAGAGGGAATAATTCACAGAAAGACAGCAGTGTCAGGCCACTGTGCAATAAAAAATTAACTGGGTTTATATCTGTTTTGATGGTTAATGGGTTAATTCAGATTTAAATGGCAAATGAAGAAAAACAAAGGGCGAAAAACCCAGAGAATTTAGAGTTTAAGTTGTACTTTATTGGGAAACTTGATTTTATCAAGTATGAAGAAAATGACTGAGGAGAGGAGCAGAAAGAGTAAGTTGAAACCAGAAAGAAAGAGTGAAGATGCAAATTCAGAGACTGAAAAGTCATGGTTAAAACAGAGGGACAAAAGACCCAATGCTAAAATTAGAAATGGCAACTGGTGTAAAGAAAAATAATTTTTAGGAATAGCAGGAGGTGGGGTTTAGATTTGTTCTTTGTTCTTGTTGCTGCTGTCATTCTTTATTATTAATGATAACATTTGTTTCTTACACCACCTCTGCATTAACAATGATTTCTGGTGTTCTTTATCTTGTCACAATAGTTTGATCTATGTGTAGGAATTTGTGAGTGAAAGTTTGATCATTAGTGGAGTAAAACCAAGATTCAGTCAGTGCCTCTGTCAACTTGCAGAATTAGGAAGGTGTGAACAGGAATGTGCTACTTGGTACTGATGGATCTTCCATTCTCCCCCTACAAAGTATTGTACTTGAAATGTAGCACCTGGTATGCTAAAGCTTTTTGTGTGATTCCAAAGAACTCATTTTATACTCAGGTAGCAAGAAGAAATAAATAATCTAAAGAAATATTATGAGTTTCCCCTGTCTCAGTCTGTGATTGGTGGGTGGATTTTATTTTCTCTCTTACTGTCACGATACATTTTTGAATGCCCAATTTTCGGGCGTATAAAGGATTATTTTTATTTGCTAGAGGCTAATTTGTATTGGGCATATATTTTCATAGCCTTGCATTTAAGCAGAACTTCCCATTCTGAAAAAAATCTTCTCTTTTGCTGCCCAAGCTCTTCTTCAGGGGCTCAGAAAATCTGTCTTCTCTCTTCCCTTTCTGGTTACTTACCATTTTCACAAGCTCTTGGCAGAAGACACACATAAAATTATTCCCTTGTTAGACAGCTTACTTACCATACTTAATAATTAGTCCCAGCAATCAAACAGATTAATATCTACTTGTTGGTGTGGGTTTATAAGACATTTTTTAATTTGTCTTGGATTTATAATTATCTGCCACTGTATAAATTCACTTAAAAATATAATGGACTTCTCTAACTGAATTTAGTGAACATGAAGTTCATTATATATACTACATATATTATCCATATATTTTCTTGCCACAACATGGACAAAATTTTATGTTGAATGTATGCAATGAGAAATGAAGGTACCTCATATCCCTGGTACACATCATGATCTTTTGTGATGTAGGATCCAAAAAATAATACAAAAGCTACACACCCTTTCATTCAGTAGCTTATTTTCAATTTGGAAATGCCATACTTCTTACCAGGCTTTAGCTTTCATAAGATATGGAAAGAGAATGGAATTTGTTGACTAACATGTCTCCAGCATGTCAAGGTGATGATGTCATGTACCTAAGTGAATATTCAAATTTTATTCTTTCAGGCTCCAGCCAGAGGGCAGCAGTGCACTGTGCAGTGTTCCTCTGGGATCTCAAGCTGTCATGCCGTGCTGAAAACACCCATTAAAATACACTCATATGTTTTAAATATGTACTTACAATATTTTTTTTAAAAAAGACAGTGTGGCAGCTGAAAGCTAATGCATATCTTTTTCATTGGTTTAGCTAAGCTTAATTATCTGTTGAATTTGCATGGCCTTTTCAGTAAAGGACCACAGATCTAAAATACTGTTTTCATTCTTAAATCTTAGTCTAGTAAAAGGCTTGTATCTATATTCATGTGTTAAGTCATCTTTAGGTATATCATCTTTAATAACATTGCAACAAAAGCATAAATCATCTAATGGCAGTATTCCATTTCTGTAATTTAATGTAGGCTATTATATTTCATGTTTCCATCTTACTTAAATACTTTGGGAGGTCTACTTGCTTATAGGGACTTCCATTTTATATATAGTGTTGTGTCATTTTTTTGCTGGAAGAAAACCATAAATACATAGTGAATAAACACACCCTAGATATACCCGTTCCAACCACTTTTCTATTTCTCAGCAAAGACATACATTTACCCAGAATTTGAATTATTGAAATTTAGATACACATTCTAGATATCTTTCAGCATGTGGGATAGCCATTTTTTCAGTGATTCTGACTACATATGGCTTTGCTCTGCAAGTCTGCTACCACAACTGACATTTTTCAATCTTGAATTTCTTCACAAAGTTGCAGTATTTAAGTCTAAGCAATTCTTTCCCTCTAGCGCTTTCTTTGCAATACCTTCATGATTTTTTGATTTAGTTTGTTTAGTTCTTTTTAACTAAAGAGCACAGTTATGTTAAAAATTCTCCAAATGCTCATAATAAAATTGATCCTGTAAGGTTGTTGCAGAGCATTAATTTAACTGCTCTGAAACTCTGCTGTTTTAACACATTTGAATAGAGCATCTGTGGAAAACACACCAATGCAGTCCCAGGGTATGGCAGCAAAGGAAGTAAAGAGGAGAGGAACTCCTTGCAAGCAGCTCCACTAAATGTGTGTTAGTCTTGAGCAACAGGAGAAAGATGTGAAGAGGACTGAGCAGATGAGAATGCTTTGTGCAAGCTCTAATTCATCACCTGAGAAAAAAAGACCAGCTCCTGGATGAAGAATGACTGGTTGAAGATAAGAAATCTCTTGGATGAGTTTGCAAATATAAAACAATTCTTTCTGATTGAAGGTATACAATAACAATTGTTCAATTTAATCTAATTTCAGAGTGTTTTTTTATATCTTTGCTGAGACAAAGCTCTCATCATAACAAAACCCACAAATAGTGCCTTCTACCACCTCACACTGACTATGATGTTCCATCCTGGTAGTGTTATGTCCTTGGTTTTTTGCTCTTTTGTTGTTGTCGTTATTTCATTTTGGGTTTCTTGTTTTGCTGTCACCATTTACAGAATTGTAGCTAATACTGACACTGTTTTGTGCCTCTTCCTTACAGACTCCATATGGACTTTCTGTAGAATACTAAATTGAATTCAAAGCTATTGGGCTCAAACTAACCCCAGAGAATTTTAGGCACTTTATTGGCACATCTCAGTTAGGAGCTTAGCTGCCACGTACCTCTGGCTGCTTATTGAAACAGATAGAAAATGCCACAAGGCAAAAAACAATGACATTATTTTCTATACTGTATTGTTTAATTCTCAAATTTAGGGCTGAGGACAACGTTACTGAAATCGGCTTTCTTAGATGTTGTACAACAGTGTACAACAGTGGCTGGGATGGAGTATATTTCCATCAAAGGAGCCCACAACAAGGGTGCTGTGGTTTGGATTTGTGAGTAACACAGTGTTGGTAGCACATCAGTGTTTTAGCTGCTGCTGAGCAGGGTTTACACAGCAGCAAGGTTTTCTCTGTTTCTCACTCTGCATGGCCAGCAAATAGGCTGGGGTCACCAAGAAATTGGGAGGGGACAGAGCTGCAACAGCTGACCCAAACTGACAAGGGTGAGATCATTCATATAGACTATAACGTGCTCAGCAATAAATCCAGGAGAAGTTTTTTCAAAGCAGCTGTGGCTTGGAGACTGGCTGCACACTGATCTGCTTGCAGGAGGTGGTGAGTGATTGTCTTTATGTCACTTGGGATTTTTTTCTCCTTGTGCCTTCACAAGGAGAAAAATTGTTAAATTATTAAATTGTTTAATTGAAAAATTGTTAAATTGTCTTTACTTGCAAGTTCTTGTGTTTGCTCTTCCATTTCCCTCCACCATCCTGATGGGAGGGTGGGTGAGTGAGCAGCTGTGGGGATGCTTAGTTGCTGACTGCAGCCAAACTGCCACAAACTGTTGCTTGAAAATTTGTGCCTCTGGCCTAAGACAAACCTATATGAAGACACTGTATAAGCAAAAAAATTGGAGTTTTTGTAAATGGGAGTAATTTATGTGTAGTGTTGGTATTAGGATTTTTGTGGAAAAGGTGAACAAGTAATGTGTTGTGACGCCTTATTAGCGTCTGGCCTAGAAGCAAATGTTCTTTAATCCAGATTCTGTGTTCTGAAAGCTTTTTTTCTGATATTAAATATTTCATTGGCTGCAGATACTTTGCACATGATAGCATCAGTGAGTTGTTAAAGTTCAGCCCATCCTCCAGCAGGACTCAGTGAGGACGTCATTAGAGGTTCACAGCAGAGCTGCACAGTGAAATCACCTGTGCCCCCTGTAAATCAGAGCATTTCACACCGGAGCTACAGTCACAGTGCATGATACTGAAGTGAGCAAGAAAAACCTCCCAATGAAGCTACACCATAAGGTTCTGTATATTGTACAGCAAATCAATATAAATTTACAACAGAATTACATGCTAAGCATCTCTGTAATACGTGCTAAATCATGGAGATTCACTATAAGGTTCACCTTTAAGCTCCCATGTAATACACAATAAATCACTAAGTTACAGAAAGGCCCAGCAAGCACCTTGCTTTATTTGGGCTATTATTGTTACTGCTGTAGTGATAAGGGGGTATCTGTCATTGACAGGTAGAGTTAAGGAAAATGGTAAATCAGTTTGACTTTGAGGATGCACATGGAACATGGCCACCTACCACTGCATCAAATTTGTGCTTCCTTTGGGATGCTCACAATTCTGCTTAGAAATGTGGTAGCTTTGCAACACACAGGGACATACTAGGAAAAGAATTTTAAACATCAAAGGGCAGTGAGGTGGCCTCTTTAGCACAGGCCTATTCTGCACATTGCTCCACCACTGCTGACCTGCTGACCTTGTTCGACAGTGACGATGAACTAATCCCAGAGTTCTATAGGTTGCCTTAACAGCATATGAATTTATTAAATAAATAGTTGAAAGTAACATTCAGTTCTCCTTTGGGAATACTTCACTAGATACTGGGAAAACAACATTCACAGAAATCTCTGCAAAACATCACTTTAAAACTTACTTTCATTTTGTTTTGATGAATAGCTTCAGATCAGTCCCTTTTTTTTGTGACTAATATTTTCTAATATTTTCTCTGAAAACTTAGGGCAGTACTCTTAAGGATACACGCATACAGAATTGTTTACATTCTAATTTTGATGTGCTGAAAATTCACATTTTCATGCAGAGCATGAAACATTCATGCAGATGTACAAGCATCAATAAAACCAGAAGAATGAGAAAAAAAGCTGATGCTGATTGTGGGAAAGCAAAGGAAAACACAGATCATATGGCTGCTTCAGGCAAAAGGCTTCATCCTTCATCCAATATATACTTGGCACATGACCCATCAACAAAGAAGTGGTTGTGAAGGATGCCTCTAGAGGCAGTTCCCAAGTGAAAGTTATTTTGGAGATAGCTAACAAAGCTGTTTTGTAAACTACTAACATATCATGGTTAGTCTGTTGATGTGATGGAGCTTCCCCACTCAGAGCAGGCTTCTGACCTTGAAGTACATACGACCAAGAGTGTCAAATAATGTCATTGCACTGAGACATCAAATATTAGTTAAAGAAGCCACATAGACACCAGTGGCTACTCAGTTAGCTGTTGACTTCTCTGAAGATGCTTGACATTTAAGTGATTAGTTAATCTGACATTTTAAAGAGGATCTGGTTCCAAGCACTCTAAGTTCTGGAACAGTCACTGCATGCTACAGGACTGATATGTGATTTCTCCTAACTCATCAAAGAGCCAAAAAGGACTGGTACTACAATGGCATCCAGCAGGTAGCAGCTTTCCATCTGCTCAGCTGCTGCTTCAGCTCAGTACTGCTGGATCTGAGAAGACTGAAGACCTTTTCTCTGTCCCATGAATGTTACAGTTGAAATGCTGCTGTCATCCCCTTGCCTCTGTGCTTGACTCCAGATATCAAAATGTAAGCTATCATTTGGATCAGGGCTCTGACAAAGTCACTTTTAGTGTCCACTGATCTATACATCGTTTATTGCTTTCTTTTGAAGGAATAAAATGGATTAATATATTTCTAAAATCTAGAAACTGTACAGGCCATTTCTCAGAGCCCCTGGGTATCCTTTGTCATGGCAAGAATTTTGGATGCCAGCAACATCTCTGTGCTGTCATTTTGCTTGTTGTACCATTAAAACCAAATGCTCAGTTCTGATTTCAGAAGGAGCTGTGTGGAATGACAAGGGAAATGCCAATGTCATCTGGTATAATTTTCATTAATTCTTGAGATGCCACAGGGTATCAGTGGGTCACTTTTGTGGGTCTGGGTTACTTGCTCAGAGGAAAAGACCTGGTTGAAAAGTCTGCACTACCCACCTTACTGCTTTGATGAACAGAAATGGATGTTACTACCATCTGTTATCCTGATAGCAGGGGGACAGATATTTCCATCGATCCTGTCAGAACCAACCATGCAGCTTATACTGCTTGTGTGAGATGCACTCTCCATTTATGTACTGCATTGTGCACCTTTTGCTTTCAAAACAAAATCTGATTTGTCTTGTTGAAACCAGTTGATCAATCACACAGTGTCTTCCTTGCATTTTACCTGCTATTTGTAACCACAAATCTTGGAAAAAGACAGGCATCAATCATTGTTCTCTGATAGCAGAGGATGTGCCCCTCTGGGTGCACTGTGTGAGCTGGAAACCTGTTGCTTCATAAAATCATGACCTTATGGAAATTACAGTGAAAGAGGTATTGAAATATTGGCTTTGTCAAAGATGATCCCAAAGGCAAATTCTTCTAACATTTTCTGTCTTTCCACACATCCTCAGTGTGGCACTTCCTGCTGATCAAAGACACAAAATTTGTTTGTATGAGCACCAGCACCTATGTGTTATGCCACAAAAGCTCTTCTGTATACACAGAAATGCAGAGAAGTAATGGTACATGGAGGGGAATCCAAATAATACCTTGCTCTGGGTCCTCCGAGGACTATCCAGGATTCATCAGCTCATCATGAGCCAATCTTCACCACCCCAGAGGAGCAGAGAGCCCCATGGCATGTGGGAACACAAATGAAGGGCTCAGAGGAAGGGACTTTCTGCCTGGACTCGTCTCAGGACTGTTCCAGGAGTGTGCATGAGGTGTACATGTGTGTTCTCTGTTTGTGCCTACTGGGTACATCTGATCAGCCTCTCTTGGGCCACTGCATCCAGCTCAGTACAGTTTCCCCACACATCATACACATAATTTGTTTTAAAAGTGGGATTAGATATTTTTTCCTACAAAGCCATAGACAGGATAAATACCCATGAACTCAGAGCAAAATAAGTAGAAGAAAAGTCCATATAGCTTGTTTCTGTCGCATCACATCTTTTTTAAAGGGCAAGAAATATGTAGATAATCAAATTTAAATTTGACCAGGAAATTTCAAACAGCACATATCCAAGTGGACAGTCAAATATTGGCACCACCTTAATTTTGTCTCATCCAGTAGATGACTATCCCAGCAGTCCTGTGCAAACTGCCACCATGTCAATCCAGAAAATTTCAGAATATAGCACATGCTTCCTGAAGCAACAAAACATTTCCCAAAAGATCCAATGGAATTTGTTTCTTAGGTGAGAGATCTAATGGAAATACAGCTGGGTAATTTGCTGGTTTTACTGACCAGATTTCAGTGTCTGAGGGAGCAGACTCACATATTTGATGGAACTCACACTTGTATCCAGCTTAGTTTTCTGGTGGCTTCAACTATACTTCCAAGAGTCATGAACATGGAAGAGGCTCTTATTTTAAAGATTCTTGAGTAATAGCAAAAAAAAAAAAAAAAAAAAAAAAAAAATTATTAGGCTTAGGATTAACTCTGCAGGGTTAAACCTTAAAAGTGCAAAACTTAAAGTACTGCTGATACCTTTTATTTAGTAAGACCAAGTTATTCAAGTGATACTATTTGGAACAGAATCATAAAAATGTTTTTTCCTACAACTGCATTACAAGTGGAGATAGGAACATGAAGAAATGGGTTATTAAGCAGCATAGTACTAAGTCTAAAAAATAATAAAATGTAATTTCCACCTACTAAAATAGGAAAGAACTTCAAGAATATTTTTATTCTCATTAATTTTCTTCTGTTTTGCTGGAATCTGGTCTAGGAAAGAATAAAAATATAAGGTATTTTCTTAGTCTACTGTGTCTCAAACATGCTTTTTTCTCCCATGCAAGAATAGAACTTTTTAGTATTTATATATTCTCTAATAGCAATCAAAATCAGTGCTATTAATTATCACAATTATAACTAATTATTCTGTTGCAGATTATGTAAAATAAAAGGTTTTTAAATATCTTCTTCTCATTACTCTTGTGTGCCATTTTTGCTGTTAAGAGCTGTTCTGCCAACTGAGTGCATAATAACTGACATTTTTTAGCTTTGTTCAGGATTTTTCCTGAGTTACTGCATAGCCATTCCTCTCTACAGCATGCAGACAGAGATATCTTTCAGTTCTGACTCACACAAATATTTTATTTTAAGAAAACCACATTTCTTTCACCTGTCATAATGTGACATACGCCATCTATGTGTATTTAATTCTAAAACCAGTTTGAATTGACACTATGATTAAAAAAAGTAATATTCTTACAGAAAACAAATCTCACTTCAAGTGAGATACATAGAACCTTGGTTATATTAGTGCAAAGACTCCAAATAATCACAACATTCTGGTCCTTGATATCTTTCAACCTGATTGAACTTTTTTCAGTTGCCTTGTAGGATTTTACATTTTTAAAGATAGAAGTGAGAAAATCCCACTCACTCTGCTTCTTCAAAGTCAATACATCATTTTGATGAGTATATAATAACAATGAAATGAATTATTAGCTTTGAGAAGATTTATTCCAGTTCATCTGACATTTTAAACATGATTCCTGACATAGTAGGCTACAGTCTCATTCTTTGTATATCAGACCTTACTGTGATAATGCAAGGGCAATATTTTTTCAGAGCATTTTCTTTCAAAATCCTCTCTTGAATGCCTTAATTTTGGATAATACTACCCCAAGGACTGGGAAGACTCCTTAGTATGTGGAATCTTGTCCCTTGTTTTACTTACCCTGATTTTATATCAGTTTAAATCCACCAACATGAGTACAGCTTCTCTGTACTTACACCAGGGTGATGACAGTTTAACCCCACAGTCCAGCCCTTAATTTGATCCTCATGTGTGGTCTACTTAGTTGTTTTCTTCTACACAACAACCTGAAGATATACAATCAGAGTAGTCTACTGCAAGTGATGGGTCTCAGGAAGAACAGCCTTTGGTATATGCACTCATCTTTTATGCTCTTGAGCCCTTGAGGTGAGCCCGAGGTCTTCAAAACCAGCACTGAACAAATACCACCTGTAGTCTAAGAAAGTGTTACTGACGCAGTGATGTTGTCAGAGGTGTGATTTTTGTGCTTGCTAAGCAGAGTAGATTACATTTTTCCCATTAAGAGGCAATATAATAAGCCATGACTTATTTATATGTTTGTGTTCACAAGAATTAACAGGACAAGAGCCTTTGGTCCCCAGTCATCCGGAGTGGGAAAAAAGTACAACATTCTTTGGATCCTTACTAGCAGTGGGTGCCCAGGCTTCCACCCCTTCCCACAAACTGAGGCAAAGCAGAACAAAAGGAATCTAGTGTGCATCATTGCAATGGTAATGGTTTATAACTGAAGATGGGTGAATTTGGATTAGACATAAGGAAGAAGTTTTTTAGAATGAGGGTAGTGCAACTTTGGAACAAGTTGTTGGATAGGGTTCTGAGCAAACTGATCTAGTTGAAGATGTCACTGTTCACTGAGGGCGATTGGACTATATGACTTTTAAAGGTCTGTACCTACCCAAACCAGTCTGTGATCAGCATTCATCCCAGTAAAGACAACACAGGGTGTGGCCTAGGTCTCAGTGGCCCAAAGATCTCTTGCAATTAGCAGTTTAGACATATCCTGAAGATCACATCTGTGCCTGAGGCACACTGACAGCTGTTCCTTCACTAGCATAACCATCTGTCTTAGAGAGAGAGTGGAATCAGGTTTACTAGTTTTTCCATATATATTGCATCTCAGAAGTGTGCCAATACAACATGTCAACTTCCACAAGTATACTGGGCCTTAAAAATAAAGTTTCTTTCCTTTTGTCCCCTTTCTCACGGCTGAGTTGTTCTCTGTTCTCTGTTCAGTGCAAGGGATTCAGTCCCTACCATGTGCTCATGCCCTTCATTTAACATGTTTTAGACAGGGACTGCTTGCCTTGTCTCCCTTTGTCAGGCTGTTCTTGCTGATTTGTTGTTACTGCCCTCTTGGGATGGCCCAGCCTCCAAAAATGAATTCCATCTTCCCCAGCTGTGCTCTGACTAGGTGAAAGAGGAAAGGCTTATATCTTCAGCTATGCCCTAGATATATTGCCACTGTCTAAATTCTACATATTGCCTCCGTGGCTGCAGCACTCCTGAGTGTAACTGATTTCCCCTGTTTGCCTGGGCACTTTGTACTGCTCTGCATGACTCATTACTCGTGTTACGGGACTGCCTGCAGCACTAGTCTACAAATCAGGAATTACAACTGGAAGCAGAGTGATAGTAAGAGATATAAGGGAGTGTTGTAAGAAATGCAGTTATTTTTTACTGTATTTGCAGTTGTGTGTCTGGAGGCAAGCAAGAAGAGAAGTTGCAGTAACAAACAATTTGGGAATGAAGCCCATGGTCTCTAGTAATGACTGAATCCTAATAGGCAAGGTGGAACAGAGATAGCACTCCGAGGCAGGAATATATGGGTTACAATCTATGTAGCTATTTATACAATTTAAAAAGGTGGGGGTGAAATTATATCCCTTCAGCAACATAATGAATAGTCATATAAAGGTCCAAGAAATAAATGTTGAAATGCTTCATCCGAAGACCAGAAGCATTTTACCTCCCTGGGAGAGAGTGTTTTCAAAATGTGCAAATAAAATGAGGCTCTATGGGCACATCGTAGCTTGAACCTCTATTTGGGAGGCTGATACATTGCAAATTGTTACATATGTGATACATGTTTCAGTACAGCAGATAAATGCCTTATCAGTATCTATGCATTGTGCATGCTGGCAACAAAAGGACTCAGGATTTGTAGAGGCTTTTACACTTCTTTTTTTTCCTAATCAAGATGAAAAAATCTGAGGGGGCCATTCCTCATTTTCAAAGGGTTCTCATGGTGTAGTTGCAATTTAATTAAGTGGCAGTCTATGTAGAATAAATTATTGTTATATACTTATATTTAGACATTTCAGTTTTCAGTTTTCCTGTAAAACCTCACCAAGGAACAAAAAAAAAAATCTTAAGAATTTTGAAAATTTTCATCCAAGTACACTAAGGTGTCCAGTAGTACAATCCTTCCTCATGTTTTGACTGTGATATCACTGAATTGCAAAATGGTGACAATATTTCTATTTTCATTCCAGCTTTTAATTTAGGTAATTGCTTATGTAATATCAACTGTGTAAATGGTTGCATACTTTTTGATTTAGGAAACAATCTAAATCAGCAAGATATGAATATGTGTACAATATTAACAGGACAGAAAAATATTAGTATTTATTAAAATTATCACAATATCTTAATATTTATATTATTTCAGTGGATCAAATCTTGCACCAAAATACCCTAGAAATGTTCCCAGCCCCAGCATAATAATATCTTAATTGTAGTGCATTCTTTTCTGAGCATCCCATCCTCCCAAGACAGTACTGTGCTCTCACCAGACTTCCTGTGGCATTTTCCCCAGCTTCAGGCAAAAACAGTAATTAATGAGAAAACTTGAGTGTTGTACAGCTAAGCACTAAACAAGACTGCCTCTTCTCATCTCTGCCAGTTGCTTGCTCTCTGATCTTCAGCAATTATTCAGACTGATTGTAGGTAAAATTACATGTTATGAAAATTATGATACGTACATCTACTGTTTAAAAATAGATTAACTCAATTAAAATCTGAACTTCCATGGGAGTCTCAAGATCTTTGGTCTAAACAAAGGTCTGCTAAAGCTAATTAAGGTGCAATTCGCTTTACAGGAATCATTATCTCTACTAGAAGACCTTTCAAAGTGTCTATACTTTGAAAAATGCTGGAAAATATTTTTTAAAGTATTGATTCATGGGCAGGTCCATGCTAAAATCTTTTTAGTGTAATGGTGATACTAGCTGCAGGTTCTCAGGGGAGGAGAAGAAGTATCTTTGTTAGAAATACTTCTGTGTTAAAAATAATGACATATATTCTCAATAAATAAAACTTATCTATTTTTATAAAGCTGTGTCAGTTTGTCTAAAAAATTAACTGCATCAACTAAAAAATGTCACAACACTTAGCAGTACAGTTTTCTATATTTATTGTTGTAGATCTTAATGTAAACACAATTACGCTGGGGAAAGAAAGATTTTGCCAGTTCATTTTAGTTGGTTGGAGTGAAGGTGTACATGTTCCATTACCTTAAGGCGTATTTAACTTAGGATTGTCTCTTCTTACAAAATATATTTTTCTAATCTAGCTAAGCCAATGATCTTTAATTTCCTTTCACTTCTCTTTTACTTTCCTGAAATTGTCCTGATTTATTTAGATTTGTGTAATTTTTATTGCAGTTATGTTTCTGAGACTTTTACAACACTGTTCCTTTGCTGAAATTGCAATATATCAAGATATATCTAGATTGAAAGAGTTTCTGTGCAAAAGTTAAAGGGAGGTAGTTAAAATATTTCAACAGATCAATGCTTTGGCAGTGAAGAAAGTCTCAACTATAGAGGGATTTACTGATCAAAAGGAAAAGCCAAAAATTGTTCAGAGTTAAAGAGTCCTTGGAAGAGAAAGACACATTTCTCACTTCAGTAAGCAAGTTGGCAACTACATTCAGCACAAGCATAAATTTCCTGCATGCCTTAAAAAACAGTTCATATGGCAGACATCTCACCAGTTCATTTAGGAAACCCTAAATATGCATAAGTTTGTACAATATGTGATGGTAATGAACAAATGTAATTGATCTTTCACACCCTTCAGTCTGGCAAGTACCTTGTTAAAGAATGAATGGGCATACTTGCTCAGTGACTTATAGAGGGGACCTCCCATGGAATCTCATTGAACTCCTCTTGATCTTGTGAGGGTACCTAACAAATAGTTTCAACCCCATCCTCAAATTTAATGAAAAAGGTGATTTTTACCTGGTAGTTTCAGGGGATTCCCTTAGAAGTTTTTCTTCTCCATCTAGTGCCAGGTCTTTGAACATCCACTGAGTCCACATCAAAGGTTATGCTGTATTCCCAACTTGGCAACCCCCATGCAGGTCTTCCTCCTTGCACAAGGTTTTGCAGAAAGGAGAAGGTAGAAGCCTGGGCTGGATTTACAGCTGAGTTTCAAGAGGGAACATTGTTGTTAGCTGAATAGATGTGTAAACATTTTCATCTTGCATTGTCATTCATTTTGTCTTAATAGGTATACCATATAAAAATGAAGACAAAAGTGTCATAATTAATTGCCTTAAGAGAAGTTAAAAAATATTATTTATTATATTTGTGTTATAGCCTTTATGACTTTTATGTAAGACTGTGCATAGACTAGATAAGCAGTATCTTTGTAAACAAAGTATTCATAACCATAAACTCATAATGCAAGAAAAAAGAGTGGAAAAAAGAGGAAAATAATACTTTTTGGTGAAGATCTAGTTTGGTCCAAAACATAAAATTTCTTGTTTAACTCCAGAGAAGAACTTGCGTGACTTTTGCTTTTGTCCAACAATATCGGTTGCCTAATAAAATATTATTTCTCTCTGTAATCCCATCTCCATGTTTTTGTGCAAGAGGAGTAAAACAGAAGTATTATAAAATAATATAGCCACTTTTGCTGTTATATGAATCAATTTTTTGATGACACAGCTACACTAAAAGTGGAAGGGGAAGGTGTTTGTTTTGCATTCAAATGTACAGCAAAAGCACTAAGAGCTTCTTGCACGGCAGGCAGAATCTCCTTTCCATCCACTAGATAGAGCTAGGGGACTTCGAGTGTCGGTGCAAGGCTTGGCAGGGCACACCCGGGGCTTCTGCCAGGAGGCCTGGAGCTCCCCTGCACTGCTCCAGACAAATAAACAAACATTTACAGACCTGGGTGGGTTTCTCTGTTTGAAAGCTCATTCTATATCATGTGTTGAATGACATGCTGGGGGCAGTGAAATAAAAAGGGATGTTTTCCTTCTTTTGTCCTTTTAAATTCTTATGTATGTTACCTTTCTCCATGTTAATAGGGGTATTACAGCATCAAATCTTACATCAGACACACTTTTTTGCATTACCTGAAAAATAACTAGAAAAAGACATAATTTAACCACTGAAAACCACACATTTTGAAATGTAACATCTCTCATTTTCAGACCTTATTGCCTTGTCAGTAAGCAAATGTTTTTCAAAAATGTGAAACTAAACATTATATTCTGAGATTTTGTGGGGTTTGGTGTTTCAGGTTTCTTTGATTTTTTATTGTTTTTTGTTTGTTTGTTTGTTTGCTTTTATTTTGTTTTCCCTTGTCAGTTTTCTTCTCTTCTTTAGAGAAGAATAGCATAATATTGAATTGGGATCAAATGAGTAAAGCCCCATAGATATGGAATCCAAAATGTGTAGCTTCTCTAATGATGTAACCGGAGCTAGGGAAATAGATTTTCATTGATTTTTTTATACCATCTTAAGAAATTGGAGTTTTTTCAAAATACCATTTGCCATTACATTTAACTGAATTAAATAGAATGGTTCAAACTGTTCTATTTTGAAATTGAACTTGCCTCTTATATTCGAAAAGTGCTTTCCCAAAAGTTGCTATACTTGCAAAGGCAAACGCTGGCACAATAAAATTGCAATTAAGCAATCCATCTCTCTCAGAGAGGGCTGAGGCTGCAGGAGGCAGATTGAGGTGAGGCCCTGCCTGCAGTCAGCTGGCTTTCTTTTTGGCTCCATATTAGAAAGCTTTCAACAAGACCATGAGAGCAACTAGGGACAGACAGAATAAAAAGTGGATGTTTGAGGGAAAATAATTAGTAGAATGTTTGGGCAAGCAGAATATTACTGTGTAGCTATATTTATCAGGGTTTTCCCTCCCTTCTTTGAGTTTATTTCTTGTGTTGTACAGAAAAACTGCATTCAAATGCCTGAGTGGGGAAGGATGGAAAGAGTAGGCATGAAAAGTCAAGGGAGCTACACCCTTTATCTGGGTAAGAAGAGGAGGGAGAGGAAAAGGGATAGATGAGGAATTTCCCCTGAGAAGCAATACTGAATGATTAAGGAATCCAAGTTCCCTCTGCAGAATCCCATCATCCTGTATTTGAAGTTTTTTCTTCCTTGTCTTTTGACCGGGTTACTTTGGTTATCTTGCTTGCTCCAGGGTTCATGTTTCTGTAAACAAACATGACAGGCTTTAAAGCAGGAGTTACAGCACAGAGAGTGCAAAATGTTGAGGATGACAAAAGCAGATTCCAAATTAGGATGGATTTCCATCTCTTTCCAATCTCTTCAGTGAAAAAGAGGAATGAACAATTCATATTCCCCATGGTAGGTTCTGTACGTTGTACACTATTTTTGGTGATCATAAAAGAAAAACTATATTCGACTGCTGTGCAGTAGAATTGTGGCCTCTTGCCAATAAAAGGAGAGAGCTGTGTTGTTCTTTAAAAACACAGGTGTTTTTCAGGTGTTTTCAAGTACAGTCTCACTCCTTGCATGTGGTTAACTTGGAGATAGAGCAAGATAATGACAAATAGCCACCAAAGTTTTTATTCTCAGGTCAGTGTCTCTCATACTGAAATTTTTGCAAGAATCACACTAATGAATGTGTCAGAAAAGTTGAATCTCAAACATGCTTCTGTTCCTTGTGATATCACATTTTGCCTTCAATAGAGGGAATTTATGTATCACTTTATCAGTGTCTTTATTCACTAAAGTCCACCCACAAACCCCAGCACAGGAATGGAACTAATATTAGCATTATATAAATATTTTTCCCCCTATTACTCCTAAGGGTTTGCCAGCATAAATTCGCTTTACAGCTTTTTTAGCAAAGTCCTTCTCTTGGAAAAAAAATATGTACAAACACAAACACACACACATTAACTTGTGACACATCACAGAAGTTGTTTGAACTGAAAAGCACAGTATTTAACTATAGGGCTAAGTGCTTAATCTTTAGGCAGGTAGAAAAGTGTTGCAGCGTCTCTGCAAGGAAATTTACATTTACATTTCCATCAGATCTTCTGCTAACACATACATTTCTCATGTGAGAGGAGCAATAGTTTCCCATGTTAATTTAGTGGCATAATAAACACTTCTAGGAGCCAATGTGTACTTATTTGTGTTTTAATTATCAGTATTTCCTGAACATACTAACTGCACACTGAACTGCTACTGCCAAGATCAAAGACAGTCATTCCCTTCCTCGGTGGCTGAGATGGAGATGCTCTTTTGAGTAAATGCATTCGGTATTTATTTGTATCATTTTCATCCATCTTTTTTACAGGTTTAGCCCAGAACCTGATGCTATCTGTCCTCAGTGACACTACTGAACATACAAGCTCTTTCTTCTGGTGCCAATTTCTCCACATTTAGCCAGACATAAAAGATTTTGCTCATAGTTCTAAATGAGAAAATTGGGTCCTATGTCCTGTCAGGCTTACTATTATATAGACACACTGGAAATTTTAATTTCTTCTATTTTCTTTCATAAACATTCCAATATGCCTTCAGACATTTTCCCATATTTTCCCCATTTTCTGATTTGGTCATCAGTACAATCACAGTTTATTAAATTGTGTGACTCAGAGGAAATACTAATGTACCTGTGGAAGAAAGCAGCAATGGAAAGATTGTTAATTTGACATATGATATATTTTATTTTGCCAAGGTGTTTTCTCAAGATAAGTATTATTTTTTCATCTCTATGTTTCGTCTCCTGTTAAGTACTACTTTCCTTTAAGTTTAAATTAATTTTGAATTCTTTTAAAAAACCCAGCTGTGTGGGAATCAGTAACTCCCAGAATTCAGACTGGACAGTTTTGAGTAATTTCTTCTCTCCATTGAACTGATTCTGCTGGACATTAACTTCACTGAAACTGAGGTATGTGGCTGGGCTCTGTTAGTCTTGGTCCTTCCTGTGTGAAGGTCCTTCCTGTATCAATAATCTCATTTTATATTAAATGTACAAAGTATGTGTCTACCTCTAACATAGTTGTCCTGGTTTCTAGTCCTTCGTGATTTTCATGCATCTGACCTGTTCTGAAGGTACTGACTTTAGGTTAAGCATTAAGTCAATAGTGCTCTGTTGTACTTATTTTCTCTCAATCCACAATAAAGAGATCTCACAAGGTCTAGCTCAAATTCAGACATTCATACTGTAGACTGATTTGTACAAATTAATCCTGCTAATCTAATCTATCTATATATTTTATGTCTTATCTATGTGACAAGAATAATGCTGTTACTCAGCTGCTGAAACTAATATGCAAAAACTCTGTCAGTACTATTTCAGCTTCAGCAAACTCTATTTAGCTCTTGTTCATTACTGAATTATCCAGTACACATGTAAGATACCACAGCTTTTCTTGTGAAGCCAAATGTATTCAGACTGGAGAGCTGATATTTGGATCAATAATGGCAATTCAAATAAAAAGTGTGTTTCTTTTTAGATTATACATGTCCTATTCCATTATCTTCTACTGAGTGTTGCTGGAAAAATGTCAGACAAGACATTAACAAAACAGTAAGCCTGAAAATCATCCTGTTTTCAAAATACTCAAATTTTCAGCTAGAAAAGGTATTCTGGGGCACTTTTCTTCATTAGTCTTTGTCCAAAAACTTAATAGCTTTAACAATTTTCAGCATCATAAAACTGATTAATCTTCATTAACATGCACTTTGGTTTGCTTATGCATGTGTTTTCTGTGGTAGTTCATGAAAAATAAATATATCTCAGCTTTTTCAGGAAGTGAAAAAGTTATTGCGTAGAAAAAATGCAAAGGAAGTTTTTGTCTTCCACCACATCTTCTTTTGATTTTTCTTAATAATTCACATGCTGATAAACACAAATTCAAAGACCTACATTTAATTTTAAATGTCTAGAACATGAAGCAAACTGCCACATGTAGTCTGGAATTCAACCTTTTTTTCTTTAAAACAAAACCCAGCAGAGGGGCCCAAGTAGCCCCACCAAGCGAGAGCCACCGTTGGCACTTCCCTAGTTGAAGTCATGGAGCTCGTGGCACCACTGTAGTACAGGTTTTGAACTCCCAGTTAAAACTATCAGAGTTTGCTCTCAGTGTGTTTCAGCTCTGTCTTTTCCTTTGGGGTTGGAGTAAAAGTTGCCCAGTTAACCCTGTCATTCCAGAATGCCTGAGTATATCTTAATGAATCACTATAAAGATGCTGTGTTTCACCCATGAGGTCTGAGTGCAATGTTCCTCTCACACACATGAAATATTCATTACAACTTTTGAAGGTCTCATTTTTTTTTAAGGTGGCTGAAAGGTGCACATCATAGAGATAATGTGTTTTATTTGTTCTGTCAAGATTAATTTCAATTTTTTAATTCAAACAAAGGAAATTTCACAGCTCGGCATTCTGTTGTGCCTGAGTGAAGCAAAGATGAGGAAGGTAAATGATGCAGAGGGCAGGTTGAGGGCAATCTGTGCTGTGAATTTTGCTTTTGAAGTGTTGGAATATCATTGCCATAAAATGGACAGTAAATTAACTGTCCACATTTATTAAGACAAAGTGTTTTGTAAATGACATCTTCCAAAGGTACAATGCTCTGCTCCCAAAAATGGGAGAACAAAGTAGCTCAGGACTGTGGAAATTGCTGAAAATCCTCCTGTGGCCTGTGCATATGAAGAAAGTGCACAACAACTTTTCTTTTAAAATGCCATGACAGTATTTTTTTCTTTTCACATTCCCTGTGAGCCAACAATAGCTGTTGCTATAAATTATGAACCAAAAGCCTTAAAAGAACTCACTTTAGTGGCTGACTAGAGTGCAAATAGAAGAGAGAGATGTAGGATTCAGCAAGATTAATTTCCACTTTTTCTCCTGACCAAGACTATTTCTCTTTCCAGGTGTATATTTTATACTTTTAATTCCTGAATTATTCTGGAACACCAGTTTGCAGATATACACTTTACTGAATAACAAGAAGCGTTGCATAACAAGGTAGAAGTATTAATGCCACTTATAACTTACTAAAGTAAAATTAGATTTTAAAATAATTTCTGTTGTATTAAGATCAGGTTAATAGTGATATTTTTCGTAGAGGTTTTTTTTTCATTATGTATTTTTCTTTTATTTGCTGAATTGGTAATTCTAGGGAGAAGTGGATTTTGTTGACTTTTTTTACAGCTCAACATGAGCTATACAAACTTGAAGCATTTTGCATACATATGGTTATGCATAGCAAATACGGATATCTTTAGTTTCCTTTTCAATTTTTTGTAACCATTTCTCTGCATACCTTTCAAGCAGTTTAAATTTGTTGGAGAATAAATTGATAGGTTTGATTTAAATAATTGATTGTATGATTTATTAAATTGCAAAATAGATCCAATTATTTAGTATTATATACTACTATTTCTGTTGATACGGAAATACAATCAGTGAAAGGTTAATCAAAATGATAATGAATTTTGATTAAGCCATACCTCCTGCTGGCTTCAAGAAAAGGCATTTGCACAATTCTTTATATTTATTATATTGATGTACACATTTGTATGAGAAAATTAAGAAAATATTTCTTTGAAAATCTTCTGAAATGGCTTCTTGAACTCTCATTTGAAAAACCTTTATTGAATATCCAGGTGATATCCTGATGCCACATTCTAATTTGATGGGACCATCAGTATGTTTTACAAACATTACATATTTCATAAATTCCAGTTTGATTTTTGAAAAAAAACCACTGAAGTTGAGATTCTGGAAGAGCTAAAAAATATATGAAAGAAATGTAGCTTGCTCGAAAAACAGAAATACAGAAGAGACATTTTTAACTACAGAACCTTTCGGGAAGAATAAGATGTCAGCGTGAGAGACTTTACTGTGATTTGGAAGAGGAAATGAGATACTTGAGAACTCTGTGAAGATATTCAGTTGTTTTGTCTACTGTTAGTTATCACGGAAACCTGGGCTCAAACTCTCCTCATTGAAGCACTGGGGATAAGAAATGTAACAAATTTCTTGAGGAATTTGATCGTGATAAACACTTAAAGCAACTATGTAGCACAGATATCTGCAATGGCAAGGGACTGGATGTGACAGCTGAGAGGTCTTTCCACCCCGTGCTCCTTAAGAAGCAGATGCACATGTCAGTAACAATGCAAAATAATAAAATTACAAAATTTCAGCCTGTTGCAAACTTCTTTTCTTAACAAGGTCTATCCTAATTTCAGCTGTTTTAGCATACTCATCAGCAACTCTTTTCAAAAGCAACCGCTTTTACAACACAAAAACAGTTCTCTGTCCTCTGTCTTCCCAGACCTATTTTTATATTGTACATACTGTTCAGTTCTTATGTAGATCATGACAGAGGATAATACACTTATTCTACTTGTTCATATTATTTATCACAATATTACAGGAGCTGCGTGACATGGAAGATAAAATAGTTTACATAGTTCAGAGCAGTGCCAATTTGAAAAGCAGGTCTGGTTCCAGTTGATCTGCTTGGCTGGGATTTCAGAGTGGACTTTTCCCAGCCTGCTCTCCATGGTGTGTTTCTGCTGTGCACTTCTGCCAGCATGACTCACATTAGCTTTCCAGTCAGCCAACTCAGACAGTTCATTCTGCTAAAAACTAATGCAGAAAAATAGTTCTTTCAGTAGGGACAGTAGGATGCATCCACATGCCTGATTGTATAAAGGCTCGTACAGACACAAGGAAAAGACTGGGAACTTGTGGACAAGAATAAGGTGAGATTAAGTTGGCTTAAATTAGTTTAAGATTTCTGCAGAACAGCCAACTGGTCTTAAAGGGACCAATTTTTTAAGCATAGTACTTCACTTTTATTCTGACACTTTATTTTCACCTTTTTGTTGCTACAAAGGTGCTGAATTAGTTTGCACCATTTTGGTACTGAATTTTCCAGAGAGCCTGCAGGCATGCCACAGATAATACTGACCATAGTTCCAGTGGCATTTTGTCCAGCTTTCTGTCAGTGGCAGCTTTATCCAGATTCGTCAGCAGTTGTCATGCATATAAAGAACCACAACAAATTTGGCCTTGAAATTGAATTTTATCTTTCTGCCTTTTTTTGTTTTTTTTTTTTTTTCTATTTTAATCAGAATACAAATCTCAGATAGAGGCGTGAAATGATATCTCTCATGTGTATGAATACATCAGCAATTCTACAATTATCTCTCTGTAGGAGGTACTATACGGAATCCAGATGTCAGAATCCAATGAAACTTGTAGTTTACTTTAGCCATTAGCCATAAGTAAAGTTGTTTCTAGAAGCCCCTTTACAAGAGAATTTTGTCCAGTTGTGCATTTTCCAATTGTTTGGTTTTCCAAATCAATGTATAATGAAACACCCAACTCTTTTCACATCTGAATGTAAGCAGAATACCAAATCTTTTTATCTTGCTCTAATATTAACTAATTAATTATAGTATTTTCAATTGTAAGGAAGGATGGTGTTTATAACTTAGCTTTTTCAGCACATCAGGCATTGAATAGGTCTTTTATCCAGGGCTGAGCTGCTACAGAACTAAAGAAAAAAAATTAATTACAGATACATTTTTCCCTATGAATAACTGTCAAAACCAGACTGTGTCTGAAATAAAAGCAAATATTCTTATTGATTACTTAGTAGAAATGTTGGATGTTATTGCTTAAAAAGCCTCTCAAGTTTGCATGTTTATTTTGCATTTATTAAAGACTCTAAATTTATGAAAGAAGTTTTAAGAGAAAAGGTCCAATTATTCAACAACTACTGAATATCCCCACAACCTTTATTTAGTATCTGGGATGTAATAGGGATCTCTTTGTTTCTATGTTCTGGAAGCATGGGGAAGCTTTGTTCACATGAAAGTTTGTTGCATTAGAGATGATTCAGGACAGAATTTTTCTATGTGAATTTTGATCCTTTTTAGTTTTTTCTAAAATTTAGTTATTTTTCTCAGCTTTTTGATTCTTCTGTCTGATAAATATTCTGAGAATTCTTCATAAACATTTGATTTCTAAGTGAGAAATATGGTTCAGATTTTTCTTCTCACTAATGTCACTGTTGGGCTGACTCTGTGTCCTGTTGCAGGAATCTGTTTTTCCCAGGGAAAGCTGAAGATTTTGCTGTAAATACCCTCTCTACAGCTGAACCTGTCTGCTTTGCATGGTGGTTACCATTGCATCTCCACGTAGCATTGGATAACCAAACTTGCCAGTTTGAAATCACATTCAGCAACAAAATACTGACATCCAAAACAAATAAGAGAAATCTGTTCTGTGTTTGCAGAAGTCAGAATAGTCACAAACCATTTAGCTCCTTTGTAAATCAACAGTAAATAGGAGGTAGAAATTGTGGTATTTCAATAAACTGAAAAAATAAAAAATAAAAACTAAACATATGGGGTATTGCTGTTTGAAAAACATACTGTATAATTATCGCTAGCACTGGAGTTATAAGTTCTGTTTTCTAGAGCATAATATCCTCCATATTCTATTATATTTAACCTTGCCACTACTGGAGCATTTCAGCTAAGAACTTTTGTTTATTTATGGACACAAGCATGGTTCCGTATCCTCCTCTGTGGGTTTCAGGCCTCTGAATCGGTGTAGAGATAGATCATATGTCTCATGGGGAAAAACTACTCACCTCATGTAGTTTAAATCAAATAAGGATTAAAGGTTTATTGATTTATTAATGACAGAGTTAACTGGCAGTCAGTGAACTGGCAATCAATGAGCTATACATTCAGGATCGATACTGGTGACACAACAGATAAACCACAGTCCCAGATGTGAAAAGCATTAGAACAGCCCATTTCCAAACTTCCTTCTCTAGGCAATGCCCCCTGCACTTCCATGCACTCTGGATGCACAGGCAGCCTCCCTCCCTCTGTGTGGCTGCAGGTCCCTGTGTGGTGCCAGGGACAGGTGACCCAGGTGTCCTTGTGTGCCTGCTGGGCAGGGCTGTGCCCACTGCCCCTCACTGGGGCTCCTTGCCAGGCACAGGTGCTCCTGCCCCTCACAGGGACCTGCTGAGCCCAGTCCAGGGATGGGGATGTCTTGAGGGGATGGCAGTGCCATTGGGGTTTTTCTGCTCCAAGGCCTCTACCAACACCTTATAGAAATTTCCATTTCTGTCACACTGCTTATCAGACAGATTCGATAATCTATCTCTGATTATGTAGTTGCTGTTCAATGTGATGAGTGGTTGTGCTGAGTTCATCCATAGCATTATCAGTTAGAGGAAAAGGATCTCTCAGAGGGTTTGGCTGTCCCTTCACACACACTGTTCCACACTCCAGCCTGTCCTTGGTGCAGTGACAAGGTGTTGGCAGTAGGAGGCTGGTTAATGGCCTCCCTGACCTTACCTCCCCAGGGAGCTTTTTCGCCTCATTTTCTCACCCTGTCCTGTCAAGGAGGGGGAGTGTTTTACTCACATGTATATCTGATAATATATTAGATGCATTTATTTATGACATGCATGTATTTATGACTTCTGTGTTTTTAGCTATTTTTAAAAAAATCTTTTCTGTTCAGAAAAAACAAATAACTCTGCAGTGCCATTTATAACTTCTATTTTTTTAGCTATTTTTAAAAAAGTCTTCTCTGTTTTGAAAAAACAAATACATCTGCATTTCACATTGTGGGGAAAAATATTGATGTCCACTTCCCTGGACAGGCTTAATTGGCTCATCATTCATAAACACTTGACAAGTTATATGACACAGTATAAAGGCATCATGCATTAATATCATGCACACACACATAGAGAATGTATTTTTATATAGGTGGTATACAAAATTACAAAATTTTTCATTTAAGAGGTGAGGCCTGGATATTCTTCCCTTGTGTCTATACACTTGAGCCTGTAACTTGATGTACATTTAATTTTCTGTGGATTTAGACTTCCTAGTACAGTGTGTTTTATACATGTTGATTCCAAGAAGAATTTAATAGACATGATACTCCTATGAAAAAATATTAGGATGTGAGGTAAACTACAAAAAGCATAGAACTGGTCTTGAAGGAACACTCAGCTGGTCTGAGAAATAGCAAGGAGATAAACTGAAGATGTGTTTGTGTGTTTGGGAGGCAGATATAAAAGAAAAAGGAAGAACAGAGGTTATTATGTTCTGCATGTCTAATTTTGCTACCAGTTGAACATGTGACACTTTATTTTCTCTGCATTTTAAATTACATTTTCCTATTATCCATTGATATAACCCCCAGATATTAATGTTTTGGAGAGGTGAAACACTTGAGTACAAATTGGAACATATGCTGCATATGCTTGTGCAAAATGGAAATCAGTATGTATGTCTTTTCCTGTACATATTTCAAGCAATATAAAAACTTTTGAAAGAATATATATATTTGAAGAACTCGAGGAAAAAAAAATGGATAGACAAAATGTTATATGATTTCATTGAGAGTTTCCTAATTTTTAAATATATTGATGAATCATGTTGGAGGAGGGATCTTTATTATTAATTCAGTATGAAATATCAGCTAAATTTAACTAACTGCTAAATTGCTAAATTTAAAAGTATTTTGTGCAAGGTGTATTAAAATTAATGCATATGATCTTTCTGATTGGTGTTTTAACCCTAATTTACATTTTACATTTTAATAGAACATAATTAATACTTCTCAGAATTTTGTGGAGGGCTGAGATGCGATTAGAAATGTCTTTTGATTGACACAGTAAAATTGTCTGAGTTGGAAAAATAAAATACACTAAGGAAAACTGATTATTTATTAGCTACCTGATGGAAAATAAATTTTAGCTGAGTTTCCATGACATTTAGTAGTAGCTGCACCATATCTGAGTGTTTCCCCTGGATAAAGGGCTCATTCACAAGTTATCCAGGGGCTGAAAAAGTTTCTTTTAGTTGTAGGAACTTGCAAGTCTTCTCAAATTTAGACTGACTCATCCCTGCTCTTTATGCTATGACCTTATCTACTTGCCAGTCTTTTCCAAATCCCCATTGAGTCCTGCTGTGTCCATTAACATCTGGATCATTCATTCCAGAGATCTGAGAAAGCTTGGAGTGACACTGTGAAAGTAAAAAGCTCCTTTTTCTTAGCTGATAGCAGAAGGCAGTGAAAAGGTCCTTGTAGTCTAGGGAAATAAATCAAAGTGCTTCACCTTAAAAAAAAAGCTTTAATTTAGCTGCAGCACTTAGCACATTTTATCGTTTATTTTCCCTAACTCCTTTATAAAACACATGTTCTATTTTAATTTAAAAAGGTAGATTGTCATTACTAGGAAGAACATTTGTCTTTGCAGGCTTCCTTTGAGTTCACTGAGAAAAAGCGTTTGAGTACAAAATGCAATTTTGTTCCACACATCTGGCAGTGGCCTCATTTTCCAACTGACAGTAAAAGTCATATGGTCCTATTAGCACTAGTAAATAAAAAGTGGCCCTATATTCCCCTGGAGACATAATCTGCTGCCATAGAAAGAACCCAATGCAAACAGCAAGTATTTTTCCACCAGCTGAAAATGTATTACAAGAAATAAAAAGGTCATTATGCTCTAAGGACATAAAAGCAGGTGCAACTTACCAAAGCAAAGTACCTAACTGCACTGTCTGTGCTACTGTGACATTCTCAGAGCAAACAGAAGAGCAAATATGGCATGGATCCAGTGGTATGTCAATGCACGTATCTAGTAATTGTGGTGCCATTTTGACTTTGCACAGAAAGTCAACATGACTCCGACATTCCAGTTCCAGAGAAATTCCTACTGAAATCCTGTCTCATCAGACCTACAGAGTGAGGTGAAAGAAGCAGACCAACAAAGTTAATGATATTTATCTGATTGCAACCCCTAAAACTCATTCCATAGCCATCTGAAGAAACTTCAGGGTTTTATTTTAACAGAGTCTTTATAACAGATGCAGTTCCTACATATGATAGATTTTCAGACATAATTTTTGTGTGGGATAAAAATAATAAACAATTAATAAATCCTAAACAATTAGTAATAATAACCATAGCAGTAAGAATAACAAAAAATTAGAGCTACTCAGAAACATTCTAGAATAAGTCAAAAAAAGGTTCCTCCTTTTTATGCAGACAGGGAAAGGTTTTTTTAGAGTGCCTAGCAGTCTGCATTTTCTCTCTTCTCCCAGGAATGCCGTGCTCACAGGAGGTATCACTGATAAAATCACCTCTTTCTAGCATTACAAAAGCAGCTGGTGTCCTATGAAGTGGAGTTGCAGAAGCTAGTGTGCCTGTGCTGGAATTCAAGAACCCTCTCTTTTCTGTTCAGCCCCTTTCTTACTCTGCTTTTGCCTACCAGCATATTTAGTATCTGATAAAAATATATTCTAAAAAAATGTTGTACAAAACCACTATTTGATAATATTTATTTTATCTTAAAAATACCTTTCTCCTAGTAACACGTAAAGCCTTAAACCCAGTTTTTAGGATTAGAGATATCCCAATTTGGTGTTGACTTGAAATACAGAAATGTACCTAAGTATAGTGATTATCAAACACAGGTACAGAGTGACCAAAAAGTCCTTTAATTTTGTCTCTATTAACAAAAACTGGTGAACATCTTTACCAAGTAACAGACTTTACAATTAGAAGTCTAAAGAAAGGATGCACTAGGAAAAGGATATAAAAAATGTTTCCTGTAGGAGCAGGTATTTTAAACAGATGTTTGCACTAAAATATGAAAGTATAAATTGCAGAAGAAGATAAACTGAAGCACAAGGTAGATTCCAGGATATAACTTAGTGAAGGCTGTATACAACTATGATGCCCATGAAAATCCAGCTAATCTTCCAAGTCAGCTACCTGAAGAACTCTCGAATAAAGTACTTTTGCCTATTCAGGAACTACCAGGTGAGGCCTGGAATTACTTTCCTCTTTTTCCTTCTTTCTTTTCAGACAGTGGATAACAGCAGATTGTGCCCTGTACAATACTGGAGTGAGCAGGGCTGTACTAACTGCTGAAAAGTGCTCTGCTTGGTTAAAAAATCGTTCCTTATGGAAATGAAATATTTTCAATGGAATTATAATACGTCCAAATGTGTCCCAAGCTATTTGATCTGTCAGAAAGAAAGGTTTTAAACTCTGAAAAAATACAACTTTGTGGGGTTTGAAGGTCAGACAGGGTGACACAGGAGCAATTTATGGCAATTTATAACATAAAAAACCTCATGAGAGGTTTTTGATGATATTGATATGATGTAGAGCACACAGACAAAAGAGAAAACAACTTTCTTTTTCTAATGATAGCACTGGGCTTTGAAATCAGGCACAGCAGGTAGAGATCTCATACAGATTTCAAAAGAGGAACCATGTCCTGGTACTTACTCACTTCAAATTGCCAGGGAGTTGAAAAATCACTCTGTTTAACATTAACTTGAGCTAACAAAGACAAAGCTATCAGGCAGCACAGCTATTAATGCTGAGCTGCTGTGCAGCATTTAACAGACTTAAAACATACAAACATCAGTAACCAGCCCTCTGCATTCTCATCTAGTTGTTGTCAGTACAAAGGGACTTCTGTTTTGCTGGTATACAACCATAAAGCAGGGTTCTCATTTAAACTAAAAATGAGGGCTCTTATTGAAATAATATTTTTTTTTAAATTAGCAGACTCTAATTTCTAACTTAAATTTTAAAGGAAATGGAGGAACAAGCCTAAATAAACCCCTCTAAAGTTTGACCTTCCATGCTTCTAGTGCTGCTTTTTTGAAAACCAGTTTTGTACCTAGCAAAAGACTAACAGGGAGATGACACATCATAATACCTTTGATTGTGTTTAATTTTCATTGGAAAAGTTACATCTTTCTGCATGCCCAAATCATTTTTTAAAAATAGTATAATAAATTAAAGACCCTTTAGTTCTATATGAGAAAATTTTACTGAAACGGGCAGTTCTCTAGCAAGACTGAGCTGTTTATGGAGATGGACAAGGATAATGAAAAAGAAGATCATGCACATAAATCATTGCCATTAGGGATTAAATAGGATGTGTAATGACCTGTGCAGGTATTATAAATGCGAGTTGATACTGTGTGAGTCAAGCTGGTTGATTCTTGCAGACAAAAATATTCAAGTTTAGAAAAATATTAGTTGTCAATGAGACTTAAGGCACAGAAATTCTAATGTAAGTCTGAAAGGTCAACATATAGGACTAAAAGTTTAACAACATAATTTAAATATTTGTGAGAATAAAATGAAGATGTATGAACTGTTTAAAGGGCTCTTTCAAGTTTGATTGGCCAGAAGTGAAAGGAGCAGAAGGTTGACAGGATTGGTATTTATTCATGATGGTTTCATGTTCAAAACATGTGAATATAAGGAAACAAAAGTACTTTTGTTAAGAGGGGCATTCCATGTAATCACATGGAAATAACTGTTCTTTCCTGGTAGGATACTGCAGGAGAAGGAGCTCAGAAGTTTAACTCTGCTGTTTTACATAGTTCAAGACAAACATCTGGAAATGCCAAGTGGTGGTATTAGACCAAAAATAATTGAAAGAAAAACTGGAAATATAGTTAGGTCTCTATCAAAAAAATGTAGCATCATGTTGAAGTTTCAGCTTAGCTAGACCACAGCAGATCAGTCAGCTTGTAGAAAAAAACCTTATGTAAAGGTAAAGATTATGTAAAGGTAAAGGTGTTCCCAAAAAATTATTACCATCTCCTTTATCTCCTTTACTGCCTGAGGTTGTTCAAGAGCTCACTATTCAGGCCATTTGGAAAGGTGCCAGTTTTCTGAAAAATCAGATTTGTTCCTCAAGTAATTTAAAATGTTGACAGGCTGTGAACAATTGAACCTAATTTTTTGTTTCACTGCAAAACAGCATTTAAGTAATGTCAGCAAAGGTCATTTGCTGGAATTAAGTCAGTTAAATGCCTTAAATGTTTTTTAATCTTCATTCTTAATGTCATGTACTGACATGATAATGCTATAAAATGTTATTGTGGATTTTGTTAAATATATTGTAGAGAATAAAATCTGCCACCCATTCACACATGGTCTGGAACCAAATATCCATTCTCTACATCAATCAGTCTATAGGAAATATGAAATTTGGTGTATGCTTTTATGTTATGTTCCTTGGACTATTTTGGAATTCAAAGGTGTTTGAAATCTGGGACCACTTCTTGTTTTGATTTTTTTTCCTGGTTTTCTTTTCATAGATCATTTTGTCAGAATAATTTATTTGTTTTATTTTCTGTATACAAATATATCTTGGGAAACAAGTATTCAGCATGTTTACCAGGCTAAGATGAAGGAGACTGTTAGAATTGTGCTCTGAGAGGAAGAACTCTGTTTCCATGTATCTCTACCATGTCTAATATTATGATGGTCTTGTGGGAAGATGACTGGGGGTAAAATTATAGAAAACTGGGCAGTTATACTCACTTTCTAGCAGAAGTTATTCTTATACAGATGTTATATAGTGAAACACATCTTCTGATTCCTGAATGGAATGCAATTGGTGTGGACAAAGTCTATTCCACCATGATTCCTTACCCAACACAGCCTGCAGCATTAAGCAGCTGCTGAGAGGGATGGGACGGAGGGTGGAGCAGAGTGGAAACACCATGGCCAGGGCTATGTTGAAATCCTTGCAGGGGAGAACTTGGTGTCTCCATGTAGTCAATAAACCACAAAGTGCCCATCAGCCAAGGGAGATGGGAAACGTCCTGCTGCTGAAGCAGCAGCTGTGGTGCAATTGCTCCTCTCAGGTGAACTTGGCTCATTTTAATCTAAGTTTAAATAGTAACACATAGCTCCATCCCAAAGTTGTCCACTTGCAAGGTACAACCACACCTCCCTGAGCATGCATTCCATATTTTCTTGACTATATCATATGATCAAAGTGAGTAAGTTTTACAACAGTCAGTAACAAAGGTATGTAAGCCCAGAGTCATTCAGGTTCCATCTGTGTGTAAAGAAACAGTATAAAAGTAATCTAGGAACGGGGAGATGCTAAGGGAAACTCCATCATACCTTCTGGGTTTAGTTGACAGCTTGAACCTGATCTCTACCTTGCCTCAGCCATCTCTCACAGCCTAATAGGGACACCTATTGAATAAGAACCTAACTCTATGCACCATAAATGATTACCTGAGCTAACTCATTGGTGATTTGAGTTTATCTGCACTTTGTGTTAAATTCGCTTGTGCAGTCAGTCACTGTCAACGGCAACAATTGAACCTTACCCTGTCAGTTTTCTATTATCAGTGACATGTATTCCTTAAAATGATTAGCATGAGGCCTTTGAAGGTTCTAGCAGTTACAGGAGTGGATAACATACTCAACACATGTGGGGACATCTAGGAGGGTTGTCACTCTTTCTACCTTGACTCTAAAATGTTGTTGTTGCATGTCCTCAAACAAGTTCATCGAACTGCCCTTGGAAGCAGCAGGCTGTGAGTGGAGTCCCTGCAATAGGCTTTAATCAATTCATATCTGATGGAGGAATTCTGAAAACGTATGTTACTAACAATAAATGGATACTTTAATTCCTAGTATTTTCAAATGTCCCCTTTCTTAATTTTTCCTCCTATAAAGCCTGGGAAACCTGTAACTGAAGAGAAAAATAGACTTTATATTTGTTCTTTTTTTTTCCCCCATTAAATTCCAAATTTCAAACAGTGCAAAGAAGTTTAGATAATTTTCATATTTTTCTAATTTATGTTCTATACTTCTATTACTTAGAGGTAATAAAAAAAGTGAGACAAAGTACAAAACCAAGCATTTAAAATTACATGCTTCAAAGCAAATGAAATGTGGAATGGTCTAAATTGATTTTTGTCTTGAGTAATTAAAGGAGAAACATTTAAAATTAAATCAAGATTTCTAGTTTTCCTCTACAGTACTTCTTTAGCTCTCATTTTCTGATGAATTACATTATTTAAGATTTCACCTTTTTCACATTGAGCAGAAGTGTACATAGTGCAGACATGCACTAAGGTCACATTAGGTTAGGCCATATCTATGATTTACAAAATCCCTCAAATCCTAATCCAAACATATTTTAGTCTAAACAGAAAAAGCAGAAGAACCATGAGAAAGTCCCTTTTCAGATTCCCTGTGTGACCTTGGGAAGGCCATTTAAACAAGTTCCTTACTTGTTTAATATGGAGAAGCTACTTCCATTTTTCACTGAGGTGTATATACAAGGTCAGTTTTGATTCTTTTTTGAGACTGTAGTTATGGCAGCTTAATAAGGATTTATTGTCTAAATAAGTAGGTCAGTACTGGCTCCCCAACCCAGTGCAGAACTCTGATTCTTGAAGATTATTGTCTCTTGCCTGCTCAAATTCCTGTTAATTTTGACTTGAATATCATTATTAAAACTTCCTTTTCTTATGAGACTTAAATTAAAGTAGGTATTTTTTCCAGGCAAAAACCAGTTATTGTCGACATGGTCAGGTGGAGCACCATATAAGTATAATGTAAATGAACTCCAGACGTCTTTCACTTTAAGGCCAACTCCTTTTACCTTTTATAGGGGAAGAGGGTTGCAAGTATATTTGTCATGTACTGCAGGGCTCTGCACACAGTCATCCAGTTTCTCAAATAATATTCAAATTAGCTTCAAGCCTAGCAATTACATTTTCCCCAGAAGTAAGTAATGACATTTTAATCTTAATTTTGCTTTCCCATCTACGTGCTTCATGCTGGATACTTGACATTAGACTTTGGGGCACGGGAAAATTATTTAAGTCTGGAGTTATCATTGAGGAGATGTACTTTGCAGCATCACACAGTGCAATTTAGATTAGGAGAATGAAAATACTGTTTGGTAGAAATGAAGAGAGGAATCTGGTTTTAAGAGTTAACACGCTAAATGCAAATTGTATGCAGTATGGATGAGTAATTCTGAAACATCTGTAAAGATGTTTTAAATGCAATCAGCAATTTCCACATCCTCTCTTCGCATAGAGGGAATATGTTATCAGATCCTTCATGCAAGGGCTGACATGTTGCTCACACTCACAGAAAGTGGTACTGTCAGAAGTGCCAAGCTTTCAGCAGGCCCTATTAGTTTCAGTGGGAACTTCTGAACCAATAATCCTCTGAAAAGCAGGGCAGTGAGACTTAACTTCTGTGTGTGGTCTGCTTGGAACCTCTGCCTCAGTTCAGTAACTCTTTGTGGGACTTTGGAGTTAGGACACAAGGTCCAAGACCTTTTTTCAGCATACATATATATGTGTATCAGAACTAGACCTCTGTAACCCTGCTTTGAGAATCTTGACCTCTGGATTTGTTCAGTTTCTGAAGGAATGAGATGAATAAGTCATACTGAATTCTTTTATATTCTGTCACATCTGATGTGACCTCTGGAGTTATTATTTCATAACACATATAACTAGTGTCCTCCTCCTGTGCCAAAATGTCAAGGAGGAATTATTTCCCCAATTTTTTTTTTTTAATAGGGGGCTGTTTCCTTATCATATTCCTGATAATTTGGATATTAAATATTTACAGATTCAAAAAAAGCCATTAGCTAAAATTTATCATAACATTGCAACAACAGTAAGAACAGCAGCAAAGTCAGAAGCCCTGCAAAGTCCCTTTGAGAAGATACATTTATAGACCTCTTTACCTCAGATTTTTTTTCCCAATATTTCTGCTTTAATTGTAGATTGATGAAACTTTTTACCTAACTCTATCATACACAAAGATATAAAAAACTATGATAGTCTCCATTAAAATAAAGTATTACTGAATTTTTGCTTATACGGATGGCAATGTTTGTCAAAACCAACAGACAAGACAGAAAACAATTCACTAAATAAAAGTTGCAAGAAATAAACAAAAAGAATAACATCTGTTCATACTGACTCTAAAAAAGACAAAAAAATAACCTAATCCGCTATCTAAAGAATCTTGTGAAGAAAAGAAATAAATATGAATATTGGCCAGATTAATTTGGCACACTTAATAGTGGTGAACAACAGCTCTTCCAGCACCAGAAATACTCTTTTATAGGTTTTTCAAGAAATATCATTTTGTCTCAACTGATTAAAGGATGTAATGTAACTAATTACCATTTTCACAATGACAGAAATCAAAATTATCTTACTGAAATTTTAAAAGCAGACTTTTATTTGATTTCATTATTTCTTTCCAAGACTCTCAGATTTGTAAATGTCACTATAATGTATCAAATACATTATATATCAAAATTTGCAAGAATTTGCAATTGGAAAGTCATTCATCACTATAGCCTAGGATGAAGGTTCCTCTCAATTAGTCTGCTAAATATATTTGCTTGTCATATGTTAACTTCATCCAGAAACAAATAACAATAACTAGGAGAACAGGAAGCAAAAGGTGATGGCAAAGGGTATTGCTAGGAAGTGAACTGGAAAAGTACTGGTCTGGGAACCTGTTCTGTCCTGTTCGTATCACATTGGGAAGAGGAAGTCAAGAGAGATGTTGCATTGTGTTGATCTACAAAACAGGTGTGAAGTGAGGGAAGAAAGTATACTGATAATTTGATTATTCAGGGTAATGAGATCAGGGCAGATTGTTAAGATATACAAAGGACTTTATGAAATTTTACGATTAGGTAGCCAAATAAGAAGTGGAAATCAGTTTTATGCAATCTAATGCATTGGTAGAAATGTGCTGTTAGCACTTTGGCTGGATATTTGAGGTTCTGTCCTGTAGTTTCTGGAAAGACACAGATCATTCATACTAAATTCATAATAAATTCATTTATTCCCCCATGCCATCCTGCCCACAGTGTGCTGTTTTGGTCCCCTCATCCTGATAAAAGACACATTAAGAGATTCAGAGAAAACTGACAGGAATGACCAAAAGTAGGAAAGTTTCTGTGTGAAGCAGGACTCACTGAGCTGATGCAGAGGGGATATGAGAGAGGTCAGTAGAATTACGGGAGACACAGAGAGCAGGGTTAGAAGCTGTTCATTACCTCTGTCAGTAAAAGAGCCAGGACATTGCAGAGAGTAATGCTCCCATGGAAATTCTTTCCAGAGCATTTTGAGGAAGTGGATTCACAGGATAATTTAAAAGTTCTGGGAAGAGAGAACAGATAAGGAGAACTAAATGACAATCCAACTTCAGTCTTGTGAACCCCCCTCAGGATAAAATAGGCAAAGGCTGAATGAGGGATACCAAAAATGTGTGCTCTGTTTTTCCTTTCCCTAGACTAGTGTTCAATGCTACAGCTGGGGATAGGACAATGGTATGTCATTTTTCTCATCCAGTACAGTCATTTGTAGGTGTCCAGGATTTGATGTAATGTTGTAAATCTTATTGCTTGTATGCAAGCGCTATTTCTAATCAGAGAAACATGAAATGAAAGTGATAGGTGAATGTGGTCAGGTTTTCTTTATTCTCTGAGACTAATAGCGTGCTTATTTAAATTTCATGGAAAAATTTTTTGAAAAAATTCCATTTAAATTTAAAAAGAAATTAATTATTTAAGGTCTTGCTCAAGCACCTGAAATGTAAAGCATTTTAAGTGGAAGTAAATTTTCACATCTTTGAATACCTTGATCCACAGATGTTTCCAAATGGTGCACAGAAAAAAAATATTTGGATCTATAAACTATCACTCAGACCAAACCACAATCTCATAAATATTGTGCAAAGTACTTTCCTTGACTGTTTGATTTTAATTCAGCTCTGGTTATTTCTGATTAATAAATAAGCAGATATATTTGTACAGCAAATGTTACTGTATATAAAGATATTATTACTACTTATAGTACAAGTAAACAAAAATTGAGAGTCTACAGCTGCAATATGTTTAATTCATTAGGTTCCTTGGATTATTTTAAAGAGGAGCTGTGATCTCTTAAAGAATATAAAATTACTTCTTGCAGTAAATTACTGAAAGTCCTAGATTCAACACCTGAGATATTATTTTTGGGGCATAAAAATGCAAAGAAAAACATAAAGTCAGACACCTGAAGAATATTCCTTTATTTTCTTGCTGCCTGGAACATCTGTCTTCTACCATAAGCAGAATTATATACCCTCTGTTTCCATAGCACACCATTTTAAAAGAAGTCAGTAAAAAAAACACTACTTGGAAACTTTAAAAATAACTTTGCCATATGCTGTCCGATTACAACATCTTTTTTGTTGTTCTCAACTCAGTGAATTCACTGAGCAAGACTTTATTGGCAAGCTACCAGATCACTAGCAATTTCTTTTGTTTAGAGATATTTATAATTTCAATTATTTACATGCACTACACTTCAACTGCCAGAGGTATTTAGACTTTTAAATGGGGCCCAGAAGGATTATTTTGATAACACTCCGATGATTAGCTGAACAAAGGCTCTTATTTCCCTTAATTGGTTGCAGGCACAGAGTGTAATAAAGTCCCTTTATGAGCTTGTCACTGAATTGGATACAAATGATGTAGCAATATTACACAAATTTGCTGGAACTAAAATTCCCCAACACAGAAGTTTTCTTTTTCTTTCTCTTCTTGATAGAATGTCTTAGTAGCATACTGTACCTAAGCATAGAGACAAAGACCATTAAAAAACAAACCTCTTAGGAAGCTGTGAACAACACAGAGTGAATCTAGTAGGTGACAGTTCTGCAACTTTGTTGCTTCCTAGTTTAAGTTCGTATCTATTTAATTATTTATTTTAAATAAATTCACTGCACATCTCAGAGAATATACCTTCATGGGTGGTTTGGCAGATCAGATATGAGTGATTATTGTGCTCTAGATGACAAATCCATGTGACATGCAAGAATGACTTGTGTGGTCATGTCCGTGGCCAGAGTAACTCAGCCAAGTTTTGGCCCCAAATTTATTTTTTTATGAAAGGTACAGAAACTGCAACAACTGCCTGAAGGGCTTTCTAATAGTTTTAGCTTCTTTAGCCTCTTTCATCTCTTCAAAATTATGAAAACCTAATTAGTTTAAAAATAAATGTACATCTACAGAGGGATGGGAATATATTTTTAACACACTCAGACAAACCAGCATAAAGAACCTCGCAGGTATGATCCTGCCTCATGTGCAGATTTTGTGATTGCAGTCTTCAAATTTGCTGGTCAGGTAAATGGCTGGTTTTGACATGTGTATTTCCTTCCTTATAATAATTTCGTATAATTTCATTGTTTCCTCAGGACTCTCCCATATTCCTTGTATCCATTTCTGACTTTACGGGTGGTGAGAACTTTCAAGTAAACAGGGCTTGAAAAAAATACACAGTGACTAACAGAAAGGGACTGTGATTGCTGTAGTACAGAGAAAAGACGATTAACAGAAAGAAGTGATTGAGGTGTTAATGAATTTTGGGTGGAGTGTAGAATGGCCAGCTGCTGCTGACTTCTAGTACGGTAAAAGTCAGGTCAAGTTTTCTCTATTTCTGCTGAAAGATCAGATGCTTAATGGTAAAGTTCTCATGGAGGCACAGAAAAATACAATTCAGCCAGTGCAGAGACTATGGAAGCTTCAGGTGTCCAGAAGGAGCCCCTGTCTGCCAGAGTGAAGGGGTCAGAAACCTCTGCTGCAGCCCTGCAGGGACACTGGTCCCTCCCCAGCTTTCCTAGAAACATCTCACCTCGGTGGCAAGTATTTGACTCTGAGGGTAGCACTGAACACCAATGACCCTCACAGCCTGGCTGCTACTAGATGCAAAAACATGTTGTATTTCTACTGGTGAGTATAACAGCAGTGAATAAATCCAGTGTTAAGGTATGGTCATTGTGGAGGCAGATTCATTTTTACTATGAAAAGAAATTTGAGAAAAAAGCAGATTTTCCTACTACATCATGAGCTTCACCACCTCCCAGAAAATACTGGCTTAATAGAAAGAACATAATGAAAAAATATACTTTTTAAAATGAAGGCAATTATTTTATTTTCATTTTTTCTCAGATTTATTGCATGATGTTCTAAATATACTAAAGGATCCAAGGGAAAATGAAAAAATCTCTGAGATTTTATTTGAAGATACAAAGCAAGACTTCATGGAAATTTGAAGTTTTTTGCAGTCATAATAATCAGTTACACTAATCTGATGTGATATGCTATAAAGTAGGAATGATGTACCTAGTGATATTTGTGAGGTTTGTACAGCAAAGCTGAGCACTGCAATATTCCTAATGTTCTCATGCAACCAGGACACATTTTCTTCTTTCTTTTCAACATGCATAATTCAAATGCTATTTCTCTCTCTTTATGCAATTTTCTTGCCAAGACTGAAAGACTGTAGTATTTTCAGATTCAGTATCAAAATCCTCTGCTGGATTTATTTCCCATTTGCTCCTGTTCATTAAGGATATAGCTGATCTTGTTGAAAACTGAAAGAAATGCCATTTCAGCCAGAGCCTCATGAATAATGTTCTGGGTTTACACAACAGTAACTCAGCTCTTTGAAAAGGGGAGATTAATAATCATGAGAACCTGGAAGTTTTCTGTGAATTAATTGGTGCTTTAGCGCTGCATAATACAGTAATATAAATTAATAGAAAGAAAGGAGAATCACAGAATCACAGAATATGCTGAGTTGAAAGGGATCCACAAGAATCACTGAGTCCAACTCTCATCTCTCCACAGCACCATCCTCAAGAATCCCACCATTCTTGAGGTGTGATTCCCCAACACTCCCATGTGCCTGAGAGTGTTGTCCAAACACTTCTTGAGCTCTGTCATGCTTGGTGCTGTGACCACTTCCCTGGGGAGCCTGTTCCAGTGCCCAGCCACCCTTTGGGTGAAAAACTTGTTTGTGATAGCCAACCTAAATCTCCACAGCTTCCGGGCATTCCCTCAGGTCCTGTTACTGAGGAATTAATCCTTATTTCCCATTACTGAGAGGCATGATTAAAGAGAAGTTTCTTTTAAATAAACCAGAAGAAATATGCTATCTTCATATTTAGTCTGCAGATCTTTTAAGATCTGCTTAACTTCAGAAAATTATATTCCCTATGTCTTTTCAGACATTGGAAAAAATAAAAAAAGTCTTTAAAATTCAAGGAATACAAGTATATTAGTATTGACTAGTAATATACAGAAGCCAAACAAATTCATGGAGAGAAATTCCAGTTAGAAATTAGAAATAAACTTGGAGGATATAGAGCAACCATTTTAACAGGCAGAAATGAAATTGATAAATTTTATATCTCCCATGTACTGTGGGATTTTTCAAGTTTACTATTTGGTGAAAAACATTTGCATTTGGGTAAAGGAATTTACATTCCCATGGGAATTTACAATCCCATGTTGAGTGTTTGAATAAAGATATTAAATTACTATATTCATGCACGATTAAGAGAATTGATTTTGTTACAAATACTCTTGTGGAAGTTCTTAGAAAGAATGTCAAGTGTCTTTGTGAAAAATTAGGTGCTATCTCTGATCTGACAAAAGACTCCTAGCACTCATTTCACAGCTGAGAACTGCACAGCCCATGCAAGAAGTGGAGGACAGAAAGGATGGTCAGCAATGTGTTCCCTGAGCAGTCAGGAAGAGAATTCCAACTTTTTACCTCTCCTTTACTTTATTGAGTTGTGAGTAATCTTGGATTTCAGGTTTAGGAAAGTTTTGGTCTCCATTTCAATGAATAACTTTTATCCATAGGCCAGTGTAGTCTGCCAAAAACCATTCCATTTTAACATATAATTGTATCATCTGTTGTTTTTGCTGTCCCACTCACAGACAGTGGCTCTGTGAATAAGAAGTGTTTGGGTTTCTTTCCTAATATAACCCCTAATGGTGCATAGTCACAGAAAAATTCTTCCTTTTCAGGAAATATTGATTTAATCTTCTGCATGCAGGAACTGTAAAAGCACTCCTACTAGTTTTAGTCAGACATGATTAGAAAATATGATTAGGAAAAAAAGTTTCCTCAGCTATACAAATGTATTGGAGCAAAAAATAATAATTTCTCCTCGGGGTTATTAGTCACTTCTGAACATTTGATCACATATCTTTGTATAATAACAATAATCTATGCTCTCAACTCAACAGCTTTCAATATTTTAACACAGAGAAAGAATGCATGGTTCTATTCACAGCTGAATGCTATGTCTATAAATTGTTTAAGTCTGAATTGCTATGGGCATTAGAGTAACAAAACACTAAATCCTATTTGGACATTGCAGCAATTTAGATTAGAATTCTTCTGATAATATTTCACACATTCCATAGCCATCTATATGCTAATGTTTCCAACAAATTATCAAATGTTATTCTACACAACCTTCCTTCCATAAATGACCTGTCATATTCATAATGGCATCCACATTTGGTGACAGTTTTTATTTTATCTAGCAAAAACTGCAGGTCCATAAAGAAACTAATTATATAGTTTCACGGTTGATAATATGGTTTCTAGTTTTAGAACTAGTAATAGGCAAACCAATTCAGTACAAAAAATTATCTTTAAACTCAAGGGATTTTCAGAGAACTGGACCAGTTTTATAGTGATAGAAAAGATTTCACAGTTGTTACTCTAAGGCATCACTTTTTGAACTTTTCTGACCATTCCAAATAAAGTTTGTTCATACATTCCAGGGTTTTGTCCAGTATTTCTATTTCACACCAAATTCACTCTCTCGGCTTCTACTGCAAATCCCCCAAAATGACTAGATCTAGAGATTCTGTCTTCTACATGCAGAACAAAGACTAATAGTTCAAGACTCCCAAAATGCATCCAATAATTACATCACATCTAACAAAAAAATCAAAAGGACTGTCCTGGTCTGGGAAGAAGCAAGAAGCAATACCATAATTATGGAGTAAGCATGAGCTGTAAGATTCTCCTGAATTCTTTGCATCACTCAGATTCAGTTTAAACTCAACAGCCCAAGGCCAAGTTGCTCCTTTCTAAAAAGTGTAATGATATTTTCAGACAAGTTAACATGATTAACATAATTTGGTACCTGCATATTTTTTCTTCTGGGTACTGTCAATGTCTGATTAAAGTGATAAAAACTACCATCTTCAGAAGAAAACATTTTCATTCAGCTCAAAATTTAACAAATATGAACATGTAGATATATATATATACACATACATATTTTCTCTTAATTCTTAATTGATATATTTTGACAGAATAAATAATCTAATTCTGTCTCTGGAAAAGAGGGTGTTCTTGGACAATGCTGCTCCTTTCCAAGGACTTCCAAAGATTCATGATGAACCTTCAGCCTCTCTATCCTTATAAACTTTACTGTTGAACCTCAGAGCCTTCTTGGTAGAATAATCTTTATCAGCTGTATCCTGGAGTATTCCCTTGTTAGGAGTTCTTCCTCATCTATCACTAAAATATTGAAATATCAATGTCAATCCTCTTCCTTTATTATTTGTGTCATTTCTTATTGACTTCTCTGCTATAGCACTCTGTGGACATTAGATCTTCCAAAATACTGTGATAAACCTGAATTGATTTCTCTCTGCTAAGGATTGAGGTTTGCTTACTCAGTACAGAAAAAAGCCAAAACCATGAGAGTAGGTCAATTTGAAGTTAACTAGTAGTATTTGCTTACTGTATTCTGAGACAGCCTTATGTGACTGGTAAGATATTATTGTTTTAAAACCAACATATAGAAAGCATTTGGAAGTGATGCCCTTGATTTCCCACATGCTTCTCAACAACTCAATATGCAAATAATTCACTTTGAATTCTCATGAATTTGGTAATTCTTAATTCTGTAGCAATCCTGAGTCGCTTAACAGACGTTACAGACCCAGATTTCCTGAATATTCCTCTTTCTAAAGGTTCACATAATCTTGTCATTTTATCATTACATTTTCTGCTTTCTGCTGAGATATTAAGATCCAGGATCACTTTTAAGTGAGTGGCTGATAATGGGTTTTGTTGATTAAATATTGGGGTAGCACATAAAAAGTACTTGGTAGGAATTTGTCACTTTACTACACAAACATTTTTCTTTCAAATAAAAACATATTTAAATGGTTAATTCTCTGTTTCAGCTGCAGCATATAAAAAAATCAAGCACAATATGACCTCCTTAGGGCATCCAACTTTTACAACTGTAAATGCAAGCATTGTGTTAGATAGATCCAAACGACTTTTGGAATTAAAGTAGATACTAAGTTTTAATCACAAGCAATGACCATTCTGTTCCCCAGCTAAGGAACGTGCAACCACTAGACCAAGCATGGAAAGTTTGTACACTTTGAAAATCTGGAATCACCCTACTGATTTTGGGGCTAATCCTCATGCTAAATTACACTGTGATTTTTAGTGTTGTTCAGTCACAGCCTCTTTGATTATTATCTCACAGCTTAGAGGCCCTAAGGTTCCTTCTTTATTATTACTATTTATTATGGAATTGATGGATGAAACTTGTGTGTCCATCTACTTAAGGAATAAAAGAAGTCATTAGTCTAATCTTACTCATTACCTAAGTATGAGATTTCAGCAGTACACAGTGCATATTCTAGAATCTTAGGAACACTGAGAAAATGAACTTCATTGTAGTAATTCACAAATATATTCTCCTTCCTTTCCTAAGACAAATACGTCTAAAATTTATCAATAATTTTGAATTTCAGAGGCTTACTTTGATCTTTTTTATGCAAGCTCACTTGTTTCTATTTTACCTTGGGGAATAGTTTGAGCAAAACTATTCACACCTTGCACTACTTCATTTTCTTTCCTACTCCTTTCCAAAATGAGCTCAAAACCCATTTCTACACGAAAAATAGCAGTCTAGATTTAATTCTCTTGAATAAAATTACAGGGTAGTTATCCAGTAAAATTAAAGGACCATAACAAGAATCTGTGGGTACAAAATTATGTTTTTGAAAAATCTATTCTAAGTTGAAATAGAAATATTTTTTATGCATAATAATCCATATAGTTAGAACATTTTTGTTCCTAATTATTTCCAAAAGTAAATGGTAGACTTGAGAAAAAAGCCCAAACATAGGAAGATATGAAGAATAGATCTCTTATAATATTTGTCAGGAAACGAGTCAGTCAAATAACAGTGCAAGAGCTAAAATCAGATAAAAATATTGCAGATCCAACTTAAAAAGGCAGTCACATGTAATAAAATTGTTTGATGGATTATTTAAATGAGGAGAGAAAAGAAACAGAGACTAAAGGATAAAACAATGGGGAAGAGACAGAGTGTGAAGTTAAGAAACCATCAGACATAGAAAAAACTCTACAAATCCCCTGAAACAGAAAAACAATTACAGATAAAGATATAACAAGTGACAAAAGGACAGAATGTAATGTACTTGGAACTGAACAGAAATGTCATGGGACATACAGAATGATGGAAGTCCTCTACTTTGTATTCCTTTCATTTTAATGGTGCACATAATTAATTTTCCTTTTTTGAGATAAGGTTTTGAATGTTCTACCTGTATTTCCTGTCTGGCTTTCCTAATAATGATTATAGTTTTACTTCAAGGCTCTTCCAATCCACACTAACATCAAACACTTCCTCAGTTCTCAGAGATTTTTTTCAGGATTCAAAGATTTTTTTCAGGATCTTGGAAATTTGCATTGATTACAATTAGGTTATCCTAATATCTTGTATTCTAGAACAGACACTTGACATTTTGATGGGGGAAAATTAAAGCACAGGCCCAGTCTCTGATTTCTGATTGCTGGTCTCCAAGTCTAGGGATTCTGGAATCAGAGGTTATATCTACACATTTTTTTTAATAGCAATTGTCAAATTAATTTTATCCTTTCACCAGTTACATCTTGTAGGGTTGAATTTCATAATAAAGGCACTCAATATAAAATTTTTTTTTATATTGTAAATCCGCTCTTTCTCCTTTAAATCTTGAGTTATCGTTAGTGAAAATATTTCCGTAATAATTTATCCATTAACTTAATGATATTATATTCCTTTACAATATTGCCTTCTGTTTGTCTAAGCTGAATGACCCTAGACAATTTTCTGTAGGTGTTTGGTTTGGAGAAAAGTAGGCTGAGGCCTGACCTTATTGTTCTCTATGGCTTCCTAGGGAGGGAATGTGGAGATGGAGATGCTCATCTCTTCTCCCGGATATCTGTTGTCAGGATTGGTGGGAATGGTTCAAGCTGCACTGGGGGAGTATAGACTATATCTTAAGAACTATTTCTATATCAACAGGATTGTCTTACAAGAGGTAATCAATGCCTCAAGCCTGTTACTGCTTAAGAGACAATGCTTGTAATGATGTATTTAAACTTCTGGTCATCCATGAAGTGGTCAGACAGTTGGACTCAATGATGATTGCAGGTCCCTTCCAACTTTAATATTCTATTCTATTCTATTCTATTCTATTCTATTCTATTCTATTCTATTCTATTCTATTCTATTCTTATTTCTATTAATTTTCCAGTCTCTTCTTCCTGACCTTATCCAAGCCGCTCCACTAAGCATCTCTTACTTTTTTACTGGACTTCATGCGAAAGTGGATTTGCTTCTCCATCCATAAGTTTATTACATCTGGCAACTCTCTCGATTTACATTCTGCATTCACTTCTTTCATCACTTATTCCAGGATATTTGTCCTTTTGTGATATCTGCTCTTCTTACTCTTCCAACATCTGCTTCTCCATTTCATATTAATGTGTAGTTTCATTCTATCTCCAAATCCTCTGGCATAGCTCAAATGTTGATACATTTCAGTCAATGACATCACATCAAATACTTTTCCAAACTTCAAGATATATCCCAAAACAGCAGTCTTTCAAAAATTCCTATGTACCATCCTCCAAGTTCGCTTACTTCAAGCTTTCAACTCAGACTAGGCACAGAGCTACCAACAGGCTTGGAAGACTGATGGTAGGCACATCATTCCCATTGTAGAGCAATGATTTTGTTAAAATTTCACCTATATTATTAGAGATAGAAATTTAATTTAGGAATTAGAGATAACTTTAGTTTGAACAATATTCCCATTATGTTCAGAGAGGCCCATTTCAGAAAAGCAGAATATTTAAAATATTTTAAAAAGGAACTACTTATATCCATTTATATTCAAAATATGTGCAGCCTGTGCTGAACTGAGGCCAAAAAAATGCTTTCAGATCCCCAAAAATGCTACATAAAGCAAATATATACAGATATCCCCAAATGAATGCTTAAGTTCTTTTTCCCTACCTTCTGGCTTCAAGAAAATTATGATACAGTTATTTTTTTCTCAATATCAGCACCTGGAGATGTTCTTTGGCAGAGCTTTCAATAGCTGGGTTTATTCCTGAAACTCAGTAGTTAAACATATGTGCAACAAGGCCATTCAGACCTTGTGTATATATTTTTGACTCTTTCCTTGAGAGAAGTAGATAAAATACAGTATTCTTCTTAGACATAACCAAGGAAAATCTGCTTAAAAATTTATTGAATATGTCACCCCAAATTTTTACAACCCATTTATAATACAACCTCACTATGGTGAAAAATGCTACATGTTTTATATATAGAATAAATGACATTTTATATAGCTGGTGATTTTCCTCTACATCAGCCAAAAGTTAGGAAAGAGGGAACACATCAAGAATTTGGCCAAAAAAATCTCAAATAAATAAGACCTTTGAAATTCTGCCATTAGGCTTCAGAAACCTTTCAACCATCAGATTAATGTTTGTTCTTCTGATAAGAAAATAAAGTTATTCTTGTTATGATGATTTCTTGCTGAAAACCTTGTCTGAAGTACCAGAGTTATTCAGGGAAAATGCTCAGCATATAAATTATAAATAGCTAGATTATAAAAGAAATCAGAGCATTCAAAGTCAACACAACTGTCTCCTGTAGATGACAGTAATTAAATTTCTTTTATCTGATGGAAGAAGTGCTGCTAGCTTCCTATAATGAACTCAACATCACCTCAAGGCTGTTAAATCTTAGCACTTTTACAGTCATGCATCAAAGCTGAAATTAAAGATCTCATGCATTTTATGATAGAAATGAACACTGCATACATGATTGGACATCAGAGGAGCCCTATTTCTAGGGCAGCTCACTGAAAGAAAATATTCTTAAAAGAAAATTTACTTGATGTCTTAGTAATTGTGAATGAAATCACAGCAAAATAACTTGTACAAAAGAGTGTAATGAAGAAATGACTACAAGAAGTCAAGACTGAATAAAATAGTCTCAAAACAGACTTTAAGCATTTATGAGTGGGATTAAAAATTTCACTTCTTGCTTCCCTAAGCATTATCAACTGACTCAGTATGATGTAGCCCCTGTGACTGCTGTGTTTGTGGTGAGAGGCCTGGAAAGTGTTTGCCTGGCATCTAACTGGGACTCTCATGACTTCCATGATTTCAAAGCTCATTTCCTCAACAGCAAATCCTAAGACTCTCTATTGATATAGTTCAATTTCTGTATCTTTTAAAAATTAATATCTGGGATCTCAGATTTTGAGGTAACACCATGGACCAGGTTGTCCTATAGCTTTTTGCTCAGTAACTGATGTTTGCAAGGATCTTCCCGTGTGGGACAATGGGAAACAACCTGGCCCCAGTAAACCTCTCACAAAATTTCAGGTGTAGTACTGCAGGCTTAATACTTCATATAAACTCCTGTGCTCATTTGTGCTTACCCTTCGCTTCCCTTCCTGAACCTTAGATGATATCTCTAAGAGTATTTGCATTTACTGCAAGCAGTGAAAGAGGCTGCTCATTAGAAATATTACTTCTTTTACTCTAACCCACACAATGTCTTTCTTTTGGTTTCACCTTTGTCAGTTCTGCTTAGATGCTTTGTTGATAAGAGAGTGGAGAGCCTTATTGCCCAGTTAGAATGGAAAATAATGGACATTTGTGGACAGCTTGTTGTGTGCTCTTCTGTGTGTGTGCATGTTGGACAACAGCTACACAAGCAATCAGTATTGAGAAGTTACTCCTCATCCCTGGAGAGTGGGTTCTATTTTGCACATGCTAAGTCATGAAGCAGTTTCTTCTTTGCCTCATTAAATCTGTATTTTCGTGCTCCATCAGCTTGTTTCCTAGTTTTTAAAATGTAGATTTAACTTCTTGAGGCAAAGACTTTCTTTTTATTGTTTGTACATCTAGTTCAATAACATTAGTGTCACTAGTTACACTGAGAGTGAGATCCCAGACCATTGCAATTTCATGCAATGTTTTGATTTAACATTTTATTAAATAAACACAAATGTAATTTGTTTTGTATGAGTAACTTCTTCACAGCTCCGTTGACCAAGTTTCTGTTATTCTTATAACATGATTGAGACTCCCTGAGAGTTTATTCCCCACCCTTTTTGTGCTAAACATTGCTTTTTGGGGGTTTGTTTTTCTTGTTTGTTTCTAAAGGATAATGTTATTAATATCATATCAGTGTCTTTGCCATTAAGATATCAAAATAATACAGATATCTCTGTACGTCAACCTCTTTCCTGAGGAACAATGCCCTGCAATGATCCTGATTAAAATATTTCTCTAACCTTTATTTTCTCACATACTTTTATTTACAGTATTGTACCCACACAAAAGCAAAGATGTAACTAAATTTTGCAGCTTTTTCTGTCACATGTGAGAGAGAAAGAAAGAAAGAAAGGGTATACAGTATATAAAGGCAAATAGATTTTAATACAAATATAAAATAGCATAACTTTGGCTGTATTCAGACTGAAGGAAATAGTTATTTCTTCACAATTAGAACTCCAAACAATGAGATAAACCAAACTGTGTTTTCTAGATAAGTGAAGAACCCATGATAATGTACAGCAGAAAATAAAACGTGTAACACAATGACTACAGAGCTTTCTGGTTTTTGTTGTTACCCTTACTTTGCATCTGCAACTGTTGCATTTATTCTTTGGACTCTGGCTCTGGGTTTAGCAAGAAGGTGTCTTAGTTTTTGTAGTAGTCAGGGGGGATGTTGGCCTAACAGACCTAAGTATGGATAACTAACAAGCCCCCTCTCTTCAGGTTTGCTCTCTTAGTAGAAATATTTTTAATTTTTTTTAATGTGCTGCTCTAGCACATAAATTTGCAGTGATAATTTTTGTATGAGTTGTTGAGACTAAACTGTAATGAGGCAAAAAAATTCAGCTAGGTTTAATCACTGGTCCTTCGGCGATCTGACAAAGCAAGAAATTTGGTCTCAAAAATAAAATGTTCCAGGCTGTGTGTTGATTAACATGAAAATCCTGCAGTCATAGAGACAAGAGACAAGTCTTCTCAGAATCTTTCATTTTCCTTTTAAGTATGCAAGATGTTGTGGGTTTATTATTTTTCCCTTAATATCCATTTTAAACTCAGAGTTCTTTTCTCCTCATTGATATTAAAGATTTCTGATTTGATAAATTTAACAAGTTGCATGGTCTGACACATATAGAGAGAGATTTCTTTGACATCAGCAATGGTGCTATACATGACCTACTGACAAGTTTTCAGTCTTTAAGCATTTGTAACAATTATTGTTATTTAAAGTAAAATTTAAAATGAAAAAAATTAGGCTGATCACTTGTCTATCGCACTAGTTACTTCACTGTAGCTATATTATTTTTCATCACTTTATACATATTACTCTGTCATATAGTACTGTCTCTTGGATTTTTCTTTTTTTATTTTCCTCTACCTACCATTTATTATTATGGCTACCAAAGGAAATTCAAAAAATTGTTACAATTGCTATTTTCTTTTTGAGTTGGATAACCTTAATGAGATATTAATTTTACTCATTATGTGATGCACATTTCCTAGCAATAATTTGTGTTTTCCCAATAGAAATCAACTAAGTTTTCACTATAAGGTTTTTCAACAGGATTAAACATTCAGTGCTCCTTTTTTCACAGTGAGAGATAGACTAGCAGACCTTTTTTTTTTTTTTTCTTTACAGAAACTGGGTGATTCATGTACACTTGAGTGAGTATATTGACATCTAGGCTTGTTAGGTTTTGCCACCTTTGCCTTAAGGGAAGGCTACCACTCCCTGCATTATAAATCTGTCATTCTGGCAAGAAACTTTCCAGGGATGGATCTTAAGTGTCCAGAGGGGACCTAGGGTAGAAGATCTTGTGTTTCAAACATTGATGGTTTCCCATAATGAAGTCTATGAGTGAAAGGTTTATGCTGTTTATTTTCTCCTAAACATACAAAAACATGCCCTCAATCTTCTACCCTCTGCTTAATATATATTCTATTAAACAGAATTATGTCAGCAGTTTCTTAAAAGGATCTGTATATAGCTATGAAAGTTATTTTATGTGTCCTGCAATTCCAGGGCAACATTACAGAAGAGAAAGCATGAGAAATAATCTCAATGCTCCACCAACATCAGGGAAAGGGCTGTGTCCCCATAGGCCTTCTGACACAATCACGTACAAACAGAAAGTTACAGAATGTTTTGGCTTGAATGGAACATTTAAACATCCCCCTTTCCTTTTTCAGCAACAGTCCTGCCTGACCACATAGCTTGTCCTCAACAGGATCTCACAGACTCCCAGGAGAAGGAGGCATTGCTATATTCCCTTTGCAGTCTGTAACCCCCTGCTCTGAACAAATGAGGTGACCACAGAACCACAGGCTCCAGGCCAGTGCCATGGCCTCTGGAGGTGCACGAATTTCCCTTTCCTGTTCCTTTAATTTTAGTGGGATGTGTGTGACTATTTCCCTCTTTATAAATACCAGCGGGATACTAAAGACAGCAAGCAAGACAGATTAGGAAGAAGAAGGTGAGTAACAAATTTCCTCTGAAATGAGGTGTTACCAGCTGGTTACTCTGGGCAGCATACATACTGCTTGTTTGCATACATAACCATCTTGTTTGCACATTGCTTGGAGTGCATTGCACCTGAAAGGGAGAAGTTTTACTAGTTTGCACTTTTCATGGTTTGGCCATAGCATTTTTTAAAAGTGCTTGCCCTTCTCCCACACCCCCAAGATTAGGAGTATCTCTTCCTAGATATTGACGACTTTGGCACAGATCAGGTGTAAAGCTCTGTGACATTACTGAGTTGCTCAGCACATTAGGAGGCAATCTCTGTACAGCTGCAGCAGATGTAACTGATGTTAATTAGATTCAGTGTTAATCTAATGGTAAAATTCTATCCTTGGGACGCATAAAACTTTTGAGTTTTCAGGGAAAGTTTCTGTTGTGCGAAACACAGTGGGAATTGCAGGTTTGAAGAAAAATTCGTAGAGTTCTTGATACTTTTTTCCCTTAATCTAACATAGTGTCATGCCATGTAAACTGTTTGCCCTCTGTGAATGTGAATCAGCTTCTTTCATAAAGCAAGGGGAATAAGTCCATTTCCCATGAGGGCAAGGAAAGAGATGACGGGTAACAAGCTACAGATCCTTAAGGATGAAGACTGAATTTTCGTATGACAGCCAAAAAGAATGGCTCATTTCTTTGCAAGCCTCACACAGCTGTGGTGCCAGCCCAGTTCTGTTACCCTCACTAGTGTGTGTGTGATGAATGGCAGCATACAGAGGCTGAGCCTGGACACATAGCACCACGCTACTTCCTAAAATAAATGATGTTCGTTTTTAACAGAAGATTAAGCACACAAAGTTATTTCCCAGCTCTATTTTTTTGTTAGTTTGTTTCTACACAGAGGACTTAAACATATCTCTTTTCTACCAGTAAAAAATTTTATTTTCTTGAACAATTAAACAATTTTTCAACCTTGTCATTAAGCTTGGACCTATTTTTATTTCTAGTGAATTCTGTACAGTGCCATAGAAAATGCAATATTCTCTCATATTCAGAGAACTGATACACAAAAGTATGAGTAAATATACACAAAAAAGTAAATAAATACACTGCACTGTTCAACAGGTATAGGAGTTTATACAATACATATTTTAAATTGACACCAGGCACCAGTGAAAGCTCTAGTCTGAGGAAAGATTTGTCTGTATGGTTCACTAGTCTTGCCTAAGCTGTTTTTGGTTTTTGTTTGTTTGGTTGGTTTTGGTTTTGGTTTTTTTACAAAAAGTGTTAAACATTTTCAACTAAAAATATTCACTTTCTCTTTCCTACCCAGCTGTCCAGTAATTCCTTCTATTTCAGAGACTAGATGGTTGAAAGATTACATTTGCTTTCCATGTCACTTCATCAATTTTCTCTTTGTTTTTTTTTTTTTTTTTTCTGCTTGCAGGGACAATGGATACTTTGCCTAATAAATAAATATTAGACCAAAATAAATTTTAGCTAATATTAATTTATTAGCAAAATATTAGCTAATTAATATTAGGCAAAAATTTATGTTCTGTGATGTCAGTTTTCCACATCTTTTGGAAGGAATGTTAACAAAGCATTCTGCAAATACAGTACACTGACCTCACATACTTTTCAAAACTTCAATACCCATCCCTGGACAAATATGTGATCTTGTTACAAAAAAAGCACAAAACATACAGGTTGGTGGGACTAAATTAAATGGGAAAGGATTACTTTTAAATGGAGAGTTTATCAACTGAATTCACACATAAATAGCCAGTGAAGAAGGGACTGAATTTACATTTCTTGGTGAATTTTCTTTTTGAATGAAGGACATGACTTATTTGGTTATTCAATGCAGGTATGTCCCATGACACTATGTACATATTTTGCTGAGCTTCTGTAGTTTGTTCATCTTACACAAGTGAAGTAAAAAGCACTCATCTCCTTGCATGCTCAAGTAAACTAGTCTCCAGTTATGTTTGTATCTTGTACAGGGATACCACTGGATAGGTTTATCCTAAGCTTCCACTAAACAACTGCTTAGAGTGAATAGAAAAAAATCTTTGTTATGTCATTAATGTACAGCTTATCTCACAAATCCTGTACCACTGTGTTTTCCTACTGTAACATTGTAGATAAATATTTTCCAAGAGAGCCCTAAGAATCATGTGTCCAGTCAGCTTTTGCTGCAAAGTCTGATTAAACTCAAAATTAGAGGTTTCAGTGAGTTAAAGACATCCTGAATTAATAGCACTTCTGAGCTGAGGCAGTCAGAAGTGTTATTAATAAAAAATTAAAACCAAGCTTGACAAACTCTGGAAGTACAAATGACTGTGTGGGGTACACTGTTACCCTCCAATAAAAACTGTCATTATTATAATGAAATTTAAAGTATAAAGAAAATGAGTGTTGCATTAGCTGAATCTTTACAGAGATGTGTACAGTGAATTCAATAAATATTAAAAAACCCTTTTAATAAATTTTTCAAAACAGAGTTCTTAGAAGTCTAATACCTGATGAGAATAGTTTAAAAATGTCAAGTTTTTACTACATCAGAGATTCCAGACATTGCTTTCATTTACTGTCTTTTTTTCTTTATTTATGGCACTTACAAGTGTTTTCAAGCTATTAGTTTAGTATTCTTCTATTTGTTTTTTGGAGTTCTCATTAAGGCAGGTCTTGACTTCAAACAGTATTCCTGTTTAATCAAAACCAAGCTAGTGCCATGTCAGGCAGCATGTATTCTTGTAGGAAATGGATTCCAGTCATTGATCATTCTTTTAGTTTCATACATTAAATCATCTCTTTCAAGTGCCACTAGTATAAATAATCTTTCCAAAGGCTTCTAAGGGTTTTCTTTAATCCCTCTTTGTATTTTTTCTTTCCCTTTTATGGCTGGTGTACCTTCACACACCCTTGTCACTCATTTTACAAATACACATGTCACTGACACACAAAAGCATTATTGGCTTTTTCATACTGATTAAGCCATAGCCCTGGAGTTCACTCTACAATAAAGTGACAGAAAGAAATCTAACAAGCGTGTATCTGGAACATGGATTGGACAATCCAGAATATACAATAGCAGTAAGTATCTGTGTTGGTGTAACATTTATAATTCAAATTGCTCCACACTAAATTAAAGAGAATTCCAGACATCAAAATTAATTTTCAAGGGAAATCCTGACATAGTGGCTGAACCTTTCACAACTTTAGGGTTGTATTCATCATAAGATCAAATGGACATTTCTGTTGTCTGCACCATGAAAACTTGTGCATCTCTGATTCCAACAGCTTTGCAGAATCCAGCATTAGCTTCCAGTGTGATATATTGCAATAACAAAGGAAAAATTTTAGTAATCTTGAGTCTCCACCAAATTCTAGTAACTTTTTTTTTGATTGGAAAATGGGGATTATATTCAGAATGCTTAATACTCTTTATTGTATATTAGAAATTATTTAAAAGGATAACTGTAGACAATCACACTTAAAATCAATCTTATTAAATTTGACATTAATAGAAAAGTCATAAACAGAAAAAAAATCCAACATAAAATAAATACAACCTATAGGTTTTTGTGAAATAAACTCAGAAAGTTAAAAACAGTGTAATATTTATTATATTTTTTAATTCTCGTTTGCTATTAAGCTTGTGCTTAGACAAAGCATAGAAAATAAGAATACTCTTAATGACATCCAGAAAACAATGAGATCATACTTAAGGATACAAACCTAAATTCATAGAAATTAGCTTAAAACGTTGTATAGCTAAATGAAAAGAGAACAGCAAAATCTTGTATGCATGTATAACTCTCACAATGCTCAGTCTGTTTGGTCTCAAACTTTACCTTTGCTGTCCTAGCAGTGAATTTATATTAGTTTCCTTCAAAGATGTGATAGTCTCAGAAAGATATATGACAAAGACTTATCATTTTATCACAGAACAAAATGCTAGGCTATCTTTTCTGCTTATTAAGTAATGGTTCTTTCCAGGTAAGCACAGGAACTAGAAATAGTTATTGATTTTGCTTCTGTTTTCTCACAGGAAATTAAAGGCTTTATCTAAAGTACATAAATCTCAGGTGGATAAGATAATTAATGTATCCTGAGCACACTTTAGAAATGCATGAATACTAAGGTAAAGAGGTCAAATCTGTTTGAAAAGCTAGCCAAGTTTATACATTTTAATGTCCTGCTGGCAGCTATAAAGCCTGGCACATTAGAGATACATATAAGTATTTTTTTAAGCTATAAAAGTCAAATAAGGTGCATCTGTTCCAGAAAAGGTTGCAATTTGTATGTATATCAGCAAAATTAATGAGTACCTTCATGCATTCAGTCACAAAGTTATCAGATGTCATAAAACAGAGATGATATTAACAAACATATTGTTTCAGCAATAATGTAGTTTACAATTCATCTATCCAAATTGGTTTGGGTTGCAGAACCACTCTTTAACTCCCTGGTGGGAGCAAAACATGGTAGGATTAGTTTAAGTACTGCTAAACAAATCTGAAAAGAATAACAAATCACCTAGACCTTAAATCTGCGGGAATGGTGAAACTGCACCTTTTCCTGGAAATTATTTTCAGTTGCCATACTTGATCAAAAGTTTTATTTACCCCAGTTGCCCCTTTATTTACCCCACTTGCCCCTTCTATAAATTAAGTCCATTCTTACTTTTATATTTCCACATTGACTAGAGATAATTGATCCTAGCTCACTTCATTATATCACCTTATGCAACTGTAGACAGTTCTGTCTCCCTTATTCATTTTTTAACAGACCAAACAGTGCTGCTCTGTAGGTTGTAGTTTGTGAGGTTTTAGTAATTGTTATTGCTCTCATCTAACTCTTCTGTTGTTTGACAATGTCTAGTTTAAAATGTGGCTTTCATGCTGAATGCAGAAAAGAAATATGACAGAATGCCAAAGCACATTTTTACACAAGACTCTCTGCAGCTAAAGTATTCACTGAGGTAAGCTACCATTTCAGCTTACAGGCTATGCACAGCCAAGGTGATCATTATATAATATTTTGTTGTGAATTCATCCTGTTTCTGAGGAGTGCTAGTGTACAGAACAGCTTGCTTTCCAGGGGAAGCCAAGCTTTATTTAAGAATGAGGATACTTTTTTATATTCGTAAACCATGAATCATCTGTAATTAAAATATTTTTAATACCTTCAACCTCATCTTTACAATGGAACTTATTCAGCTGAAGGAATAGAATTGGATAGAACTGGAGTTTCTAGCTTAAATTTTGTATATATATGAAAGTCTGATGATTTATGTCTGCATAATCTGTATTATCTTTCATCTTATGGATTGGCAACATTTTTCCCTGTTTGTACAGAAATAAATTATGAAAGACTTCATTCAAAGTAACCTTTCAGATAAGTGTTTTAGCGCAAGGCATAGTTAAATGCCCAGCATTGCAAATGGTACATACTGTGTGCAAACGAAACTTAGCAAAGAACTAGACCTGTTAAAACATTAGTGATTACATGTCAATATTTTCTTTTTCTTCCTTCATCTATATTTGACATTTCTTACTTTGTAATATGTGCTTGCTTTATATTTTGTGTGGGGAAAAAGCCCTATTAACATATGTAGCAAGCATATTAAACATGAGAGAAATGAAATATTTTATTCTTAATATTCACTTTAATAATAACATGATTATGCTTTTTCTTTTATCAAATTTTTATTTACTTTAGCAACTCACATCTGACCCCTAAATGGAGATCAGTTATTTGCATGTGCAACAGCCCAATGATGTATTGATATTCAGGCATCTACCCATCATGAATTCTATTCTTAAAATCTTATTCTTAAAATTTTATTCTTAAAATTCTGAAATATTCTTCATAAAATTCTTGGACAGATTGAACTTCATTCTTATGAACAACATCTTGACATATTATTTTCAGATGATCAATTTAAACAGCAAGCAATCTTTCAATATACACAGAGTATGTATTATTGCAAAAGTGTCAGTTTCTTTACTGGGCTAGATGCTCTGAAGTGTTGTATCCTTTCACATCAAAGGTCAGTTTGAAATTTCTTTCATTTTCTGCCAAAAAAAAAATCTATGAACATTTCATAAAGTTGTGATCTTGTTTCTATCTTCCCTTCTCAGATCAACAGAAAATGGTATTGTAATGTCACTTGAGAGACATCAGTCTATACTCATGGCAGATATGTCATCTGTGAAACTAGTTCAAGAAAACTGTCAGGTCTCATTGGGAAAATTAAGCTTTCTATTAGGGGAATGAATCATATCTGACAAATACTGAATGATAGGTTGGAAGAAGCTATTGTTCGTGAACTGCATTTTAGCTTCAAGTGTCTTCTCACTTCACAATTATAGTAGTCAGTTCTTATCACTCCTTTAATTTATATATATATTTGTTCATAAAAATCTGTTGCACCATTCTACAGATTTAAGACATACCATAAAACAATTATTCAAGATATTACTATTATTCAGTTCAGTGGTGACTAAATTATAATTCTCAAACTTTCATTTAGCAGAAACAAAGAAATCTTATAAATTACCATTTTCCTAATTAGGTTCTACTGTTTTTCTTTTGCCATACTTGTGAGAAAATGCTTCTTATGGCAGAGGTGGCTAACCTTTCACAGACTGAGAGCCAGGGAATGAAAATGTGCAATATCAGACAGACATAGATTTTAAAATAGAATCACGGAATTTAGTACTCACATGCTTTTACATAGATTAGTAAAGAATTGAGAGCTTTGTGTGTGAACCCCAAGATTGCCTAAAGGCTTCTCTTGACATGCCTGGAAAAGTCATTTTTATAATTTCAAAAATGGTTTTACACCTGATAACCACGTGACTGCATGCACACTCATGCAGTGCCTTCATTTAAACTCTGACACTACACAGTATGCTGCTGCAAACAGCAGACTCTGATCTGCTCTAAAAGTATAATGCTAATTATATCTTTATTTTGAGAAATGGTGACTTCTACTGACTGCAACTTTGATTCTTCTGCTCTTTTAAAGCTAAAGAAAAGCACTGCCTATCCTGTTGTACCGCAGATGTACCAGTGAAAATGAGGTAAATCAGCCCCTATGCGCTTAAGAAGATTTATTCTAGTCTAGTAAAGAAAAAAAGAAAAAAAGAAAAAAAGAAAAAAAAGAAAAAAAAAAAACCCAACCAAAACACCCAAATCCAGAGTGTGAGAAAAAAAATAGGAACTTGGAGGTAAGTGACAGTCTGGTGAAAGAGGTAATGATGATTAGCTGCAAGGCACCAAGTGTACCTGGGAGGAGAAGTGCCTGGAGTGACAGTCACTTCAGAAATGATTGGTCAAAGTGTTAAAATTAATTACTGCAGAAAGACTCCTTTTGCCAAAGAATAGGATTAGAGGAGTAACCTCTGAAGTACTGGGCCCGAATCTCTAAAGCATTCTTAGTGCAAGGATATCTTGATGGCTCAGTCATACTTAGCTGATCACTTTCAAACAGCTAAATTCTGCTCCAATATACAGCCATAGCAGTAACATGGTGAAGCTATCTCTGAGAATCAAAGACATGTTAAATTACATTTGACAATCTCATTAGCTGTCTGCAGGACATGCATTTACATTTCAAATATCTGAAATGTTGTAAACAGATAGAGCTCTCTTTTAATAATTATGCTGTCAAAGAAGCATTTGTTCCATTACAGAAGTGGAGAATTTACTGCAGAAATCCTCTAATACATTCGTTCAGGCGTAGTTGTAAATTAGGAGAATGAATAACACATAAATATTTAAGAATGACAGGATTATGAACAGATATCTTAGTAAACATATATATTTATATACACATATGTACATAGCATACATATAGTAAGACAGCAAGATGATTATAATATATCCTAAAAAATATGCTAAAACCACCTTTATTTTAAAAATGTTACAAGCAAGAATGATGATTAATGCTCTTTCTGTATTTGCCCCAAATTCAATCTTAATCTATTTGTTTGCATGGTAATTTCTCACCCCTGAATTTTAGCTCACTCAGTTGGTAGGTAACAGTTAATAATTTTCTTCATCTTTACAAATGATGCACGTCCTTCAGCTTCATTTAGTAATAGGGCCAGATGATTACCCACTACTTGGTCAATTCCCTCCTCAGAAGGAAAGGGGGCAGATAAGAAGAGGAAAAACTCATGGGCTAAGAAAGACAGGGAGATCCCTTACTAGTGAGCATTATGGGCAAAACAAGCTTGACTTGGGGAAAACAAGCTTAATCTACTTGCAAGTAAAAAATATATAGACAGAGAAACAAAGACAAAAATTAAAATAGATTCTTTCTGATCCCCCCACCCCCTTGTCCAGGAGGATGTTTACTCCCTCTGACTCCTCTATGTCCCCATGGCAAGCAGCACAGGGATTGGGGAACAGAGGTTGTGGAGTGACCACAACAGCTCCTCTGTGCTGCTCACACTTTGCCCTTGCCCTCCTCACACTTTGTCCTTGCTCTGCTCTAGGTCCTTCGCACTGGCTGTAGACCATGAAATCCTGTGGCCTGAGTTCTCTTCAAAGGCTGCAGAAGAATCTCTGGACCCATACCTGAAGCACTTCCTCCCCTCCCTCTACTCTCACACTTCTTGACCTCACTCCTCTCTGCCAGGAAGTGTTTTGCCATCTCTTATAAATGCTTTTCCATAGGTTTGAGTTGGCCTTACCTTACCCAGGGAGCTCAGCTGTGGCCTGTGGCAAAGCCCATTGGAGTGGGTTGAATATATCTCCACGTGAACAATACAAACCTCTGCACATTTCCACTGCTAGCTACAGATTTGGCCCAATGGCAAGAACTTCTGCCAGATGAAACCATGGCATGAGTGCAGACTGTGCTGGATCTCTGTGATACATGGAGATCTCAGTGGAGAGCGAGGAAATGCGCTTTCTCCACTGGAATCACAAAACTTGTTGGTAGCAAAGAGAACAGCAACATCTGGAAACAACACCTTTTGAGGTCTAGTCAGGTTTCTTAAACTTATCTGACTTGTTTTTTCTGTCACTTCCTTCATTATGCATCCTATACCTCCTAATTTTGGAAGTGAAGTGAAATATTTAAAACCTCAGCTGTTTAATACAAAGCACTGGGCAGCTATCCTGCATCTGGGTCTTCAGAAAGATGGTGGGTGATAACCATGCCAGGTATTCAGTTCAACTTTGACCTGCAATATACATATATATAAATATATTTAAGATATTTGATGGATACATGTACAGCTAGAAATTGTCCCTAGCAGAAAAAAAGATCTTCAACAACTGCCAAATAGAGTTAAGTGAGTCCGGAAAAATTATACATGAAATAGAATAGCTATAAAAATCCTTAAGATTATTAAGAGCAGATATAAAAAGGTCTGGACTGCTTTTAGTGGTCTTAAAAAAAAATCTTTGAAAGTATAGGATGATTTTTAATATCCATAATGATGAAAAATACACCCAAGACTTAAGTTCAGTTGCCAGCTTTGTAGATGTAATTAGATTCAGAAAAGGTTATGGTTTTGCTATATCCAGAAATGTCTAAACACAGAGTTTATGTTGATATCTGAGCAGACAGAATGTTTACTTAAAAATTCTCTTTTACTGCTAATATGAAATCCTTTTTGTAAAAAATTTCTTCCAAGGGAAGTCGCAAAACTGTTTTCACAAAAGAAATTTTAACAAATAAATTAGGAGCTTTTTAGCAAGTATCAAATTTTGCAGGGCACTTCAATCAACAGTGGAATGGGTGTCTCAAATTTACAGTGGTCTGTAAAGAGATCTAGTAAAGTTTTGTTATGTGCAAGTGATATAATGCAGTCCCAGAGATTAATTTTTATAGCAGGTCAAGCTGCCCCATTCCCTCTCTTCTACACAGTAGTTCAATGGATAAAGCAGTCACTGGTAGATAAAGGACTGCTTTTATTTCTGAGGAGAAATAAAGCTCCAGACCCTTGACTCAAAGCACATATTGCAAACACAGCCTTGGCGTAAAAGAGCCACATGTATTCCTGATGCAGCGACTCACCACTGGCCACGGAATGCACATGGAAGGCAGGATGAGCTCCATGCTTGACTCAGTCAATATTTATGTCTAATATTATAACTTATGTGATTAGATATAATGCTATTAGGCAGATATTTGAGACAGATTGGCCTTTTCAAGAAAGCAAACAGACTGCCCCATTTACCTCTCTTGGTCTCTTTCTGGCCAAAACATTCTTCTGACTTTCATGTGAAATACTGAATGGGATGGACAAACCTATGACAGTGACTGAGGCTGGAATTTTTATGTGAACCTTAGTGTTTCAGAGCTTTGTTAGTACATATGGTTGCCGTGAATTAAGGTGAGGTCTCTCAGGTTCTGGTAGCAGAATTTGTACCCAGGTTGAATTCTGACCTCTTGCAATGGACTGACAAGACTTGAGAGTGGATATTAAGATGGTTAAAATGAAGTATGTGTAAGGTATCTCGATAATAAAAAGGGTTTTAAAATGACTAACATAGGAAATACTGGAAATCAGTACCACAGGTGACTGTCTTGTTTAACTGATGCTACAAATTGTGGGAATCCGTTGCTATCAGCAAAAAGTAGAACGTGCATAAAAAGTCTGTAAACTCATCAATTTTCTACTCACTTGTATAATTTTACAGCAGTCTGAGTAAGAGCAGGAAAACTTGAAGAAGGTGCTCAGTGTAGTTTAAGCCACTACCCACATTGCAAATCTTCTGTATCTTCCATCTGAAACCTAACACACCTGATTCATCTGTTTAAGTGGTCTACACTCATCCACCCAGCAGATGCTGTTGGTTTAGCCCTCTTAAAAGTAAGTTGATGTGATTTGGAGAATAATCTCCAAATTTGAATTAATAAGAGAAATAAAAAAATTTAAAAATACCACCACTGGAAGTTTTATACCCCTGCAAAACAAACCCCTTGGAACTTTGTAATTGACTTCCAAAAATTTTGGGAAAGTTCCACAAAAATAAAAGAAAAGCAAAATTATCACAGTCAAAAGGGAAGGAAAATATTACCATGTTAATTGTAAACTGTGTTGACATGACATTGAGTCTGAGCTGAGCTGGGATTTGATTAATTAACATTCAAAGTAGGATAATGAAACTAATTAACAGGAGAATAAGGAAATATAAGTATTATACTTATATAAAAAACTCTTCAGTTATTTACAACCTGTCTGAAAACAAATAATAGGGTTGCTGAATGTGTCTTAGTCTTCTGTAAGGCAGGTAGAAATATCTACCTTGACATGTACTTCATACAGAGAATGGGCTCACAACAATGGGCTCATGGCTAACTTACCCTTTTTTTTTTTTTTTTTTTTTTTGTCAGTGGACTGGAAAAATGGATTTGAGATACTTAACAAGCTTGAGGCAAAACCCCTTTTGGATACAAAGGAAGGAACATTTTGAGGAAATGTCAAGTGAGTGTATTTCATATTGAAATTGGAGTGATTTCTGCTGTAATTATGTAGATAATCTGTGGTATCTGCAGTGCAGGAAGGATATTGAAATTGGAGCAGGTTCAGGAAAGAACCTTGAAAATGATAAAGGGATGGAAACACATGGCAACTACTGAAATATATAGCTCAAACAGTTTGTCTAATAAAAGACAAGTCTGTGGGAGTGACCCAAGCATAATCGATAAATAATTTCCTGTGAATAGAAATCTATTAGCAGAGAACTAGCAAAGAGGGAAAGTAATTGTCTGTAGTAAGCATCCAGCTAATGGATTCTCCATCTCTAAAGAATATTCATAAATCTATACTGGATATTTTATTAAAGAATATGCTTAAGCTAAACCAGGAATTAATTCAAGGGTTTCTCTAGCCTGTGTTTTGTTGGAGAACAGACTAGATGATCACAGCCTGTAACAGAATCAAATAATTTTATGTATTTTTCCATTGACTAGATGAAGTAATAAAATCAGTGAAATTCTATTAAGGTGCTAAGTCATTCCTCAAATAACCACCGAAATACTGTTTCTTTGATTTTTTTCTTATTGTTGTGGGAAATAATTGTGTGAGAGTATTGCTAATGAAAAAAAGTAAATTTTACATTTATTTTGTTCTTGTAATCTGCTACAGAATCTATTGGTGAATGGTTAGTAATATTTTACTGGCAGCAATAACAGCAGTATGAAAAGCACAGATCAGAAACACAGCAAAGTTTTAGTCTATATGAGGAAATCACAGGGTTGTGGTCGATTATGAGCGACACAGCATTTTTATTTTTGCTTTTAACAGGTGTCATTATCATTTTAGTGAATTAAAATACAAATTAATTGTATTTAAGAAGCTATCTCTTACAAAGGTGTATAGAATCAAAGGGCTTGAATTGAAAATAAATGTTATTTACAGAAGATATAGAGAAAAAATGCTAAAGCAGAGGAAATAGATCTAGAAGGCATCTGCAGGGATGAATATTTTTTTTTTTAATTTTTACAAAGAAAGTAAGATTAAAGATTTTTAATTTTTAAAAATGTTATAATGTCATATACTTTAATAACATCGGAAAGGTTTACCATCATCATTGTGCCATCTGGAGTGACTGACACTTCTAGCTGTTGGTTGTTTTCCCCATTTTGCATTCCAGAACCTCTTCCTTTATCATTGAGAGGCATTAGTTTGTGCCCACTGTATACATGACTGTGAAGGATGGGCACTGCTGTTCTGACTGTAGTCTCTGTTTCAACCTTCTCTGTCTAGGCAGGACTTCACTCAAGACCTAAGGACAGTATTCTATTTGATTGGATACTTGTATTCATGGAGCAATTAACTGATGTGCATGAAGCTGTGCCTATGTGCAAAGAATCAGTCTAAGCATATTTGATCATTGATACATTTCGTGTACTTTAATTGCAGATACATATGGTTTAAACTAAAATCTCATCGGTAGTGTGAGCATGCAGATTATGGTTTCTGTGGCTTTTTTTCTCTTTATTGTAGCTATCAGATGTATGTTTTTGTGCTTTCCTTCATCAGAAATAATATCTAAGGGTTCATTTGAAGGTGTGGATGTCTCTTAAGTATTGTATGCAGGAAGTAAATGTAAGAAATGAACTTTGATTCTGGATCATATTCTTATAACAAGTCAATACTCTTGAACACAAAGGTATTAATTTATTTTCAAATCACAGGATCTTTATAAAGACATACTATTTTTAGATTTGTATGATAAATTATACAGTATAAAATGATTAATTTTTTTCATACTTTTTTTTTCTTTTGTTGATGCAAATTTTGATATTTGGGTGGGTGGATTTGCCATCACATTTTTCCCCTATAGGAAATATTATGTGTTTCAGTCAATAATGCGTATACTGTACCTACTTTTTAGTTTGAAGGTGCTTAAGTAAAAAATCTTCAAATCTTCTCTTCTACATGTCTTTGTTAAGAGAAAGATGATATTCATGTGTGCTGGATTGTGCTCAAATAAATCCTCGCTTTATGGACAAACTGGCAATGCATACTGGATAGGGTACAAAAGTGCTGAAATCCATTTTACACCTTTGCTCTTCTTCCTTGGAAGCTGGGAGATGCACTTTATTGGCAGCAATACTAAGAAGAGAGAGCAGTCGCTGTACAGTGCATTAAAATGCAGAGAAGCAGTTGTATTGCACTACCAGCCTGTAGTCCCAGAGCCTCAGAAGACTGTTAAGTAGCTAAATCTCTCCTCAGATTTAGGAGATATCATCCTGTTTCAGAAGCCTAACATATACCAATGGACTTCTGGAAAGATTATTAGCCAGAGAGAGAAAAACTACGACAATATAATACTATTTACCAAGTTAAAATATCTCTCTTGAGTGAGATTATTTTTACAGAAAAATTGGCTGAGAGACTGAGGAACATCTTTCTTTCTGTCATCAGAGACTTCAGAATTAACTCAGAGAAATACTCTTTAAAATAGTGAGTAATAATGACAGGAGACTTCTCAAACAGTTTTGTTCAAAATTTGGAATTACTTTTGCTTTATATTGCTTCTTCCTAGTATGGAGATCCAAAGAAAGACACAATCCAAGGAAGAAGGGGAAGGAGAGAAGGAGGGGAAAGAGGAAGAAAATATGAGACATTTCTGCAGCTTACATTTCATGCTGTGGATGCAAGGAGCAGCAGGAGGAACTGAGGACTGGTATGAGTTACTCTCCCATGGGGTTGCATGCTCCTGGAAAAAGACAATTGTCTCGAGGTTCTCCCTTATGTCAACTGGCTCAGATCTGAAAGGCAGTCAGCCTTTGAGGAAGAGATACTGCTCTTTCAAATGGAAAATGTTGAAAAATGCTGAAGCAAGGAGGATTATTTTGGAAGATTTTAATTTTTTCCTACTTGGAAATTCTTTGATAATTTTACATGAAGTAGTGATTTTGGGATCTGGTTAGTCACTCTGGTTTCCATGGCCTAATGATATGTTGTAGTATTCATTTTTAAAAGTGAAATGTGATCTCTTAGCAAGTCACATTGCTTAACGCAAATCAGACTGTAGATATTTACACTGTTGGCTTTCTTCCCCCAATCACACTGAATAACAATATTAAATCAAATTGAATTAGACTAGATGCATTTCCATAAAATGATTGTCACAATTAAAATTTACAATTAACTTTCCTCATTTCTCTATAGCACTGCTTGAAAGTATGTCAAATAATTGAATATTTTCAGTTCAAAATCCTTTACTCTGTGGCGCTTTTCCATAGTTTTTTCTTCTGTTTGCAATAACAATTTGAAATTTTAACTGAAGTGGAACAGAGCATGGCTTACAACAAAACTGGAATGAGGAATTAATAAACAATCTGCTTGTTCATTGAAGATATTGGTGAACTTCATATATTGTAGTTCCCAGTTCATTAATAGGCATACATCAAGTCCAGTATAAATCACTGAATATCTTATACAATTGTACTTGGATTTTTTTTTTTTAATGTGGTACAGTTACATTTACACAGTTTGCCTGTGCAACTGTTTTAGGAAAACAGAATTCAATCCAAGTTAACCAACTTAAAAATCAAAATTTTCTCAGAAGTCTTTCAAATTAGATATATATAGATATATGAATAGGACATGTATTAAAAATGTATTGAGGTTAGGCAAGGAGAAGGAAAAAGTAGAACATACAAGTCTGAGGAAAAAGGATTATTATGCATTATTTTGTACATGGAGTCTAATCTCTTTTATACATTAGTTACAGAAACAAAGAAATATGGAATTAGAGAGCAGAAGATAAAAATGCAAAATAGAAAAATAGAATGATTGCAATGTGTTTATCTTTACAGCACCTGTGAACATTTTTTCCATATTTTGTTGCACATTTATATATTGCCGTGACATTTGATGTGCTCAGAACATTCATTTCATGGTGATATCCAGTCTGGATACAGTAAATATCCTACCACATAAAGAAAAGCATGATAAAGCATTTAAAGGCAGAACTATTACATAGAAACAGCTGCTCTTCCTTCTGGTGATAAAATTTATAAAACAGTTCTGCTGGTTTCCTTTGTTTCTATTGTGCCAACATTTGTCTCTCCACATGACTAGAAAATGAACAAAAATTTGATGCAATTTCCCTGTAATGCATGCTGACAGCTCCACTTAATTACATGTGTACCTGAATGCATTGGAACATGGTAGTAACTAATACTTTTTCCTTAAAAAAAGGAGGGGGAAGTGAATTGAAAATTATATACTAGAAAAATGGAATTATCTACTCATCATTTTTAGTATACTGTAGTTGAACAGTATAGTAATATCTATCATATAAAATATTACTCATTTGTTTATTCCTCCAGACTTTAGTTAACAATTTTCTACCCATTTCAGTAGGCTACAGATCCCAAATAAATTTGAAGTTTTGGGCCTTAATGTTTTTTACTTACCTGTCAGGGTTCCAAGTGAGATACCAAAAGCAGCAATTCTCAGTATAATGATCCAAAATCTGTCTTCATCAAACCCAAGAGTGAGATATAACTCTCTGATGATAGTATTGGACATAGAATTTAGCCAAATATATTAAAATAAATCTTCATTTTTCATACCACATTCTTTCCACCTACTCCAAGACAGAAAGATGTAAGCAACAGAAGCAGTATATTCCATTCTAGAGCTGCATGTACAACTGAAGAAGTATGTTGGCTCTTTCTTTCTGGTGCATGACTGGTACTCTTCCCAAGAAAATGTGTTGGAGTCACTGAGACACTTTTATCTTCCATTTAACCTATAAAATATTATAACCCTAATAAAAATAATAACAATATTTTATATTTGTAATTGGATACATTTAATAATAGTCTTTAAAAAAGACAGCATGTCAGTCTTTGCTGGAGTCAAGGTTGGAAAACAAAGCCATAAGTCTTACACCTTTCTTCATTGCACATATATTTTTGATACATGTGTGGTTTTTATTTGTGCAGAAGAACAAGACAAAGAAAACAAAAGCGACTTTTAAATAGATTGACTTTTTGCTCTTGAAGAGCTGGAAATATGTTTTCTTTTGAAATTGTTTCCTGTGTGTTATCTTACAAAGTGCAGTACTTGTTTCCAAGATCAGAAATCTCTGCTGAAATTAGTAAATGCTATGCACTGTGGATGTTCCTGGTGTAAGTGGCACACTTATTTATGCTTCCATAAGTGTAAAATGATAGCCATTAATTTTCTGATACATGTGCAAAGTAACAGAGAGAAATTAAAAGCCATCACTCATGTACTATACAAAGTGGTCATTTTGGTCACTGAGGAAAAGGCTTTCATTTAGCAAGTCAGAGCAAAATACAGGGATCAGCAGAAGACAGAATAGATTTCTTGAAGTGTCAGGGTATCCTGTTGTCACCAAAAAGAATCCTGAATTATTGTTTCTACACTTTCACTTTTTGTAAAATCAATGTATTTTCCAACAGCGATAGAAAGTTGGCACAAAGATGGAAAGTTGGAAATTTTCCAACAGAGATGAAGTGAGTCTATATGAAACATATGAAACAATGATCTACCACAGAAATGTGGTTGTTTTCTATGTATACAGATTTGAACAAGATGTTGCAGTATGTGGATTTTTTTTTTGGTTGAAATAAGATCTATTACAAGTCTGTTAAAAAAATAAAACAACTAAGTAGAAAAATTATTGCTTCTATAAAAGCATAAAGAGTATCAAGAGTTAGACCTATTTTCCTGCTCAGGTAAATTTTATTCTGCAAAAAGGCAATTTCCAAGTCCATCTGCTCTGATTCTGACTTTCCAGAACATTTCAGCTTGCTATAAACAGATGTAAGTTGGGAGGCAGCCTAGGTTTTGGTCTATCAGGTATTCCCAGCACCAACATTCTCCTGTTTCTAAGGGAAGCATGAGTGACTCCAAAACAAGAAAAAGTCAGTCCATTGGTGATATTAAATAAGAAAACAATATATCATATTTATTTTAAATTCTATTTAGTGCAGTAGCTCAGACTGAAGCTGTGAGCTGTTTGTTGACACTCTACAGCAATGCTTCATCTGGACATATGGAAAGAATATTCCCAAGTATAGTTTGGTTATAATTGTCCCACCTCACTGCTGCTTTATTTCAGCATGCCTTACATTTCCTTTCCTCAAATCATAGCACATATCCAGAACAACATCAGAAAAAAAAAAGAAAAGAAATATAAAAGGTTAATTGATTTTTGAGTTATTTAAAAGACTGTGCCCAGAGTAATGTAAACTTAATCTGAAAATGGTGGTGTCTGTAAAAGGACTAGAGTGACAGACCTGCAAATGCTATCTATGAGGCAGCAATTTTTATTACTTGTTCATACAGTAGGACTTTTTTTCTTTCTTTACATTTTTTTTTTAAATTAATGATTGTTTACTATTAAAACTGAGTAGCTTAACTAATAGGTAACAGCGTCCCATGAGTCAGATAACAATTATAAGGTTATTGCAGTTGCATTACGAAAAAAGAATTACGACGGCCTTGGCTGATACAATTATTTTTTTCTAGAGATTACAAATGTATGCAGCAATCAACACCATAAAACAACCGTTTTCTAATGCCAGACAACCTTTTTATCTAAAGAACATACAAGTTCAAGAACATACCATTCAAATATTCATAGAGACCCCTTGGTCTGCCTGTTGACTCTCAGATTCCTTAATAGAAACAATGATGAACATGAGGGTAACAAATCTCTGTAATATAAGCCTTTACAAAATAATAAAAGCATATGTATACATCTTATTTTTTTTATACTAAACCCATGCAAGCCCAAGAAGGTAAAGAATTTATACTGCATATCCACACTAGGATTAAATTTAAATGCTTCAGTGATGTTTGCTTAGAATTTTGTTAATTCATGAAAATTTGATTAGCAAGAGTTTAATATTTTCAGTACAAATTTGATTAAATATCACATTTTTCCATTAAATAACAAACATCATTGAGGGAAACACTGAAATTCTCAGGGAAGGGGATATATGTATTTAAATTAACCTTCTTAAAGCATAAAGATCCTTCAAGTGGGCCCCACTTGACTGTTTCCTGTGGCAGTCTTCATGAAATTAAAGAGTAAATATTTTCCAGGAATGAAGCAACTTTTTGTATAATAAAATCTAGTCTCTGAACACAATCAGAATGTACTTTCTTGTTCTCTGTGTTCACTGTGATTGCTACAGTAGGTTTTACTCTGGGTAAGACCCTACACTGCATTGCAACGTATCAAACATTTTTCAAGATACTTAATTTCTGAGTTGCAGATTTGATGTCTGCATCATCTTCTGTAGTCTACTTGATAACAAGTTTAGCATTCTTCTTAAATAATGACAGTACCTTCAGGTGCTTTAGAAATTGAATCTGTGTTCAGCAAAATACTGTAAAAGAGATGGTAATAGCAACAACTGAGAGTAACTAGAACAATGCATAGAATGTCAAGATAAGGGTCATTTGTTGTTACAGGATGAACTGACAAAAAAGATCAGTATTAGCCTGGTTTTGCTCTCAAGAGACTTGTTAGGGCTTGTTTGCAAAAAACTGTGAAAGCAAGAAGGTTCTGCAATGTCTTTTGTAAAGACATTTGTCTGTTAGTAGTACCTGAGGCTAACCTTATCAGGTTCACTTTTGTTTGCCATGGGATTTTACCCTAGTGTAAAAATGCAGACCCAATTTTACCTATAAAGGCAAAAAGGAGAATCAGTGCAAATTTTTTTCCATAAGGCATGAATATTGTTAAAAATCTTGAGAATTAAGAGAGGGGAGGGGGGAATATAAGTGAGAAAGCTGTAAAGAAATTAATTTTGCTTTATAAACCTCCTCCCCAACCCCAACAAGCAATATTAGAACATTACTTGTTCTTTCTTACACTGAGCAGAAATGAAAAGAAACTCCGTAATCCTTCCCCCTATCTGAATTGATATATAGTTTGGATACAACTTACTGTATTGTTAAATCTGAAGAGGTTCGAGTGACTATGTTGCTTAGCATTTCTAAAATTTCTAAAAAATATTCCCTCTGGAGACTAATACTGTTCACATTTAAGGATTAGAGGAGAGAAGAATCCCATCTTGAAAAATTTACCTTGGTGTTCAAAGTTACCGCAGTACAAGTCCTCCTTCATTTTCTCGTTGCACTTCAGGCTTGCCTGGTCCTTGGTTTAAGTTCAGAGCACTTTGAGGATTGACAGCACTTCAGTCAGACTACAAAGGTTTGCCCCCAAGCTGATCCTTAGCCAAGTGCTGTGCTATGCAATTCAGACGTGATTCCAGTTTCTGCCATAACTCTGGCTTGTCATTGTGTTTTAGCAACACTTTTGTGCCAAAACAATTCCCTACTTAGGTCAACTATCTCAAGGCAATTTTCAGAAACTTCATGTACATTGAAACAAGTGCTGTGTGAAATGCAGCCAAAAGGTCTCTGTAGCTCATGGATGAATATGTCTCGTAGGCAGATGAAACCTGACATTTCAGACTATATGTGTGGCTGTGTTATGATGAAGTGTTAAAATATTTTATATGGATGATTAGAAGTGTATTTAACTTCAATTTTTTTTTTAGCTTAGATCATCTGATTGTTCTAGAATCAAAACTCCTGTCTAGCATCTGTATTATGGTCCTAAATCCACTCTCTGCTACTAAAGGTTCTTTTAATGTAAGTAGGGTGTTAGGTATCCTTTGCAAGTCATTGTTTCATTGTCTTGATTGCAGCCTTTCTATCTACTAGCTGTTTTGGGGACTTTCACTGGAGGTGTCATCATAATTTACTACAAAGGAAGATACCAAAAAACTTTACCTCAAAATGTTAGTGTCATCAGGCATTGCTCATTACAAGAATGGGGAAGACGGTTGTAAATATTTTTGCATTTATTGGACTGACTAGATGTATTTAAAAAACAAAAAAATCCTCAGCCATAATGCCAATGACAAAATATCAGTGATGGTCGTTGGTCCATATTTCAGAATAAATTGAATTACCAAAAGAAAAGAATTGTTAGTCATCTGTGGTTAATCATCTACTTCTTTCTCCATGTATTCCCTGTGAGGCACAGAAAACAGTTTATGTCATTCATCCAGAGGGATTGGGGCCATAATTCATTGACCAGTGGAAGAATCTTAATATTTCTGGTTCATATTTTATGGTTGTTATCAGTATACTGCAAATAAAAATTTGTACACTGGAAAATGAAACATATATGATTTCTGAAGTGCTTGCAAGGCAACAGAAGCATAGCTCCAGCTGCAAAAAATTGTGTCATTTGCACAGATTTATCCTGTAAACAACAGAAACTCATGTTGCATATGACAAAACAAATGAGATAAGGAAGAAAGAAAACTCTGTGCTTCACATGGGCAGAGGCTGCAGTCCTACCCAAAACATGTCCTTATTCTAACCCAGAAGCATAGTCAAATTTGCTGAATTCCTTGTAATTCCATATGCAAGCATGGTAGGACATGACTTTCTTTAAAAAGCCTGAAGATGATTTCATGGACCAGAAAGCAAGGCCATTTTTTCCAGCTACATTGAGTGATCTACTAAATAATGTTACCTTTCGGTTTGCCTCTTGATGTACAGTCAAATGCAATTCTTTAGGATATACATTGTGAGCATTACAAAAGATTGCAGCTGGTCTTCCTGTCATGCAAATCAGGATGACAGCTGTGGCGCAGCACCATTTCATCCTATCTGTTGTCATGGCCACAAAACTTTTTTAAAACAGGCAACTAATTTTTCTTTTGCCTCCTGCAATAATCTACAGCTTCTGCAGTTACAAATTAATTATATTCCCTTTTTTCTTTCACTATAAAGTCTGTGCTACACATTTAAATACCCTGTGGTCGTTTTATAACATCTTATTTAACTTTGAGTTTCCTCATTCTCATTGATGTCGTGTTTTATTTATTCACTTGAGTTCAATATTCTCAGTAAGGTGCTGGATCTTCAAAAGAAATCTTCAGTCACAGCAGAGTTCAATCAAATCACATTTCTGCAAGTTGTCTTCCAAGGTTAAAATTAAAACATTATACTTATCATCTCTGGACGTGGAATGGAAACGAGATGATCATGGAACTCCTTATGGAAGTTGAAAGCAGAAAGCTGATGATTTTTCAATTAATATTGTTCCTTTAAAATTATGATAATTTACAGCTACCTGCTAGCCATGTACCTAAACTAATTTTCACTTCACTTTTCTGCATTTCACATATACTTCAGAACACCCCCAACAGAAAGCTCAAGTGAGACAATACTGGGAGGCTGCTAAGAGTTCACATTACCCTTTGTCTGGTAAAGCTGACAGATGAAGTGTTCCACTTTTTCTGTGAATCCTCAAGGATTTATTTAAAAGATTATGATCTCGTACTTTACTGCAGATGGAGTTTCAGTGCTGGAAATGCAAGAACACTGTGAATGTAAGAAGTTTAAGCACATCTGTGCCTTATAGCTGCTAAATCCATCAGTGACTCCAGGTCACAGCCTGTGACAGTTTGCATCCTTGTTAATGAAATCTCATTAAAACCGGCAACTGCTCCAGAATGTGAAAGGCCAGTTTTCTCTTGGCCTAGTTTAATTTTCAAGGGTTAGCAGAGGTGAGACTCTGAACTCAAGAAGTGAGTGGGCAGGATGCTGGATAATATCATCTAGACTCCCTTTCCCATGAAAGGGTGGGCCAGCTGATCTTTGAGGTCCTGAGCTCTATGATGATTCTGTGATGAGTTCTGGAAATGCCCTGATTGAATGATGTTTTAAGGGTATTTGCTTCCACAGGCAATTATTTGAGTGAGTGCAATGGGTGGAATTTTTCATTTCTCATAATTTTATAGGTGAAGCATTTTATCTTATATGTTTGCTGCATGCAAACATGTCTTCCTAATGCAAGAAAAGCTTAGAAAACCTGAAGAGAGAAAACCACAGTAACTGTAGGACTGGTGTGCAGAATGAGAGAAGAGACTGAGGGAGCTGGGTTTGTGTAACTTAACTACAGGCTGAGGGGGAATCTAATTGCTGTTTGCAGGTACATAACAATTTTATAGATGGCAGACTCTTCCTGGAAAGGGGCAGAGAACAGATTGCTGTGGCAAGGGAAATTCTGATTTAATTTCAGAAGAACGCTTTTCAAAGTGAGAGAGGTTGCTTCAAAGCATCTGAAAATTTTACCCTGGAATATATTCATCACTTGACTGAGAGCTCTTGGCAAACTTATGTACCCTTAAAGTTTGTTTTGAGCATTGGGTTCAGTGTCAGAAGTCTTTCCATCCTAAAGCATTCTAGTGTCCATGAGTTTCTGGGTATGAATGATCAGGTAAGAAGGATTTAATGTTCACTTTCAATATTTTCTGGTCTGGGAAAACTTGCTAAGTGGTCACAGCCCTACATGGAGAAGACTGCCATTCTAAATGAGAGCAACTCAGATACAGAAGCACTATTTCTCTTCTAGATTATTCTATTATGACAGTTTTATAGACCAGCTTTTATAGTTTCTAGACTTTCAACAGTGTATATATTTAATTGTGGGTGTTTTGAACTTATTTACCAATAATAACAAAAACATTAGCAATAATTATTTTTATTTTCAGAATTCAGCAAACATACAGAAATATGTTTTACAGGAAGCCTCAAAATTGGAGAAAATACAGGCACAGAGAAGAAGTCAATTTTCTGATTAGTTTGGGGGGGGGGGGGTGTTGGGCTGCTTTTGGCATGAATACCAAGAGACTGTTGTGAGTGAAATTTATTGTTCTCTGATGGGCACTCTCCAGACAATAAAGGGAATAGCTTCTATTTTGAAATCAATGTTTGCAATTTTCTGCTTCTCCTTCAAATACAAAGAGCACAATCTTTAAAATCACAAAACCAATTAACAGATATTTCTTCAATTTTATTCATTTGCTTGTACTTGCAAATAGCACTTTATTTTTGTTTGTTAGATTAATTTAAATAAGAGCAGCTGTTTAATTTGAAGCTTTTAAGTGTAGGTTGTCTTTCTTGTGATAAAAAAAAACTTTAAAAAATGTCTTGACAAAATACTTTCTATAAATCTTTCTGCTGATGACAGGCCATGTATTAGAATTGCACTAGTTCTCAGATACATTTTTTGGAACAGATCCTTTGGGAACATAAAATGGTTTAAATGGATCTGTATAAATTTACAGTAATTGACAAATTGGTCTATAATGACGCAGTGTATTTACAGAACACTGCTAAGACTAGAATGCACTTTTCACAACTTTTCCAATAATCAATGCCCTTAATAATGTTATTTCTGCGTTTTAGCTTTTCTAAAAAAAAAATCAACCAAAAAACAAAACTCCACACCTTCATTAGTCTTTGAATCTTTGGCTTAACAGAGATAAAATCAGAAATCTATTGTCTTCTGTAGAGAACAATGCATTTGTTTTTAAGACAATAATGGGCCAAGGCATTATTGCCTTCTAGTCCAAGCAAGTTACTGGACTAGAAGATGTTTAGAATAGCTGAAGACGTCTTAGCTGGTCAGAGACAGTCAGCATATTTTAATCTTTACCAAATCTATGAGCCTGAGCTGTTTTGATATCAAGGACTTCTATAAAGTATCTCTAAGGTCATGACACCACCAATAAAATTTTCGTAGGCAGTGAGGTAAATGAAATTACTTATTGAGAGATACATATATGTATACACATATGTATATATACATGTATACATATATTGATAGTCTTAAATAAAGAGGTGGGTAAAATAGCTTGAATTACAGAAGGACATATTTAAAGACAATTTTCCTTAGATCTTTCCCTAGAATAGGGCCTTCAATGATTTCCAGGTCTTCAGTTGCCTGAGCAGCTGACCTAATCAGATTGTTTGCTTTGCTGAAGGATAAAGGTCTCATCCTTCTTTCCTCCTTACATCTCATCTCTCCCACTCTCCCTATAAGGAGGAAGAAGAGTTATGAGCAGGATCTATTAGTTTTGATTATACCAAGGTGGTAAAGCATTTGATAGTGTCTATTAGAATTACATATTTAAGATGCATGTTTGTTCTTGACTTTAGTCATTTATCTCAACTTGGGAATGACCTAAGAAATTTTGAAGAAATTTTGGTATAGATGGTCAGACAGGTCTAGGAGAAGTAACTGGAAGTCCGTCCTTACTATCCCAATCCAGTGGTATGTTTGGTACTACATTATTCTGTTGAATAGTGATTGAAAGGACAGGGATAAGTTTGAGCCCTTTCTCTCTGGGATCATAATAAACTGGGGGAACACAGTGGGTTGGGATTAAAACCCTGTCTTCATTAAATCTAACAACAAAACTCTCCTTCAAGTTGAGGTACTGCTAGCTCTTCTTAGTGATAGAGCAAAACATACAGGTCTGGATTTAATACCCTTCCAGTCTCAGCACACTGCTCTGCACTTTGCCAAGCAGAATCTCACCTCCTGGCATATTGTCGTGCAGAAGTAAATGCCTAGGCTTAGAAAGGGAAACCATAGCCAGACATGAAATAGGGCTAGTAAATGCTGATATTACCTCCTGGCACTCAGAGCATAAGCTAGAAAATGGAATGAGGAGGTCTGAGAGCAAGGAGGCTTCAGATTGTGCATAAGGCTATTGCTGAATTCCCATTTGAAGAGCTCCATGTAATGACACAGCAGAGTAATATAAATGCTGAGATCAACGTGCTAAGTGTAAGTTTGTTGAAAAGTCTGCAATTCTATCAGAATCACTGAAGAGGTTTGCATGTTTTTCAACATACTGCTTTAGTCTTCGATGTTAAAATTATCAGAATGGCTACTGACTTTTAAATGTTATTCCCTTTAATTCTCAACACTGGAGGCTAGCTGGTAGTAAGCAAGGAGGAATTCTGTGCAGTGCTGGTTTTTCCATGCTGAGCTCTTACTCTAGTTTTATACCTCCATTGAAAGGATTTATAGGTGAAAGAATTGTTTGTTTACCTTTCTTGCAGCACAATATTTTACAAAATTGTAGTTTAATTCTTGGTTTTATAAAGCAAGAACCTTTGCAAAGAAGGCTAATAATTAACAAAGAGAAACACAACATAAAATCTAATACAAGCTAACATTTCTCTTTAACCCCAGGGACAGAAAATATTTCCCTTTATTCCTTTTCACTTGACACGCTGTAGAATCACCTTGGATGTAGTTGTGTCAGGAGCAAGACTCAATGATATATTTTACAACATTGGTTGTTTCAGCTTTCTGCTTGTCATGGACAAATGATTTTTGTAATGGTCTCTCCACCTCCTGCTGAGATACTGTTTGGGACACCGAATAAGGGAAATACAGCTGAGGGTCAAACTGAATATAACTCTTATCTGGAGCCCGGAAGATGTGGCTTTAAAAAACATTTTTCTCCTAAAGCATATTAGGATTGTTGTGGACTATCTAGCTTGGTAAAGCAGGAAGTATTCTATTTTTCTATATTTATGTTTAAAATTCAAAGGCTTATAAAGGCTTGTTATTACAGGTAACTTAATTGTTCTAAATTCTAGATACTGTACAATTTTAATCATCCCTTAGTTAATGTGAATTTGAAAAAAATAACAAAACTTTCTGTTTGATTTAGCATCATTGTTATTGGTGATAATATATTTATTTTGGTTTTTTTCTGCAACTTTAAAGGCTATGATGGACAATCACAGGCATATAAGTTGCCCCTCCATTTTCAAGAATAAAGTGAATTCACTGATGATCATTAGTTATCATTATCTTCAGTACCTACCAGTGCAGCAAAGAGCTGACTTGAATTTCGGCATCAGTAAAGAATGATAGATATTCTCCATTAAAGACAAGCTACAAAAGAAAGAAAATACTTTCTCAGTGTCTTGTTCCAAGGAGACAAGAGTCTGTGCAAACCTTGTAATAAATACAAACCGGCTCTTTTGCAGTGCTGCTTCACCTGTGCCATTCAAGGCCTCTGGCATTGCAGGGACGCTGCAGTCAGGGAATCTTTTCTTTCTCATCTCTGCAGAATAATTACTTTGGGAGGCTACACAAGCACACTGTAGACATGTTATTTGGATCTTACAGTCTTTCTGCCACAGGTAGATTAATAAGGTGATACAGACTTCCTGTAAGGTCTTAAGGGTCTTTAATCCTGTGTAAATTCTTCAATCAGTTACAATCACATTACTGGACACAGAATTTAACCACTGTTCTGGTACTCTCTGCTACATGTTTGAGAAGTGCAACACGAGCCTGTCTGGGAAATGTCTTTGCACCCCTTTAGTCCAGGTGTATTTCATCATGCTCTGTAGTGGAAAAATGAGGGTGTCTGTTGAACCTACAGCAGCTTCTAGGATGTCCTGGACCTTACGTGAAGCTGCATGTTAAAGGGTGTGACTTGATCCAGTATTAATATCTCATCTCTGTCATTTACTTATGTAGGGAGTCTCATTCACCACACCAGAACACTACCCCCAGCCACTGCTCTGGCTTATACAGCTCTTTTCAGCCCTGCAGCTCTTGAACCCAGTATTTAGGAGCAAAGACAAAGCAGAGGACACCATTATCTGCATTTGATTGCTTCAAATAGGAAAAAAGTCTTGTAATTCTTTGCGGCAATAGTGATTGAAAGGATCTATCTGGAAGTAAATTTATGTGTTAGCATCCTTATGTTTTTACTCTAAAAAATAATTATTAATCTATTATACTAACTGCAGTTGCCAGCAAATTTGTAAGGTGACAAAAACCCTACAATCTAGTGAGACAGTAGGGAAAAAGTGAGGTAAGGAATAAGGAAACCAGAAGGAATTCTTCTGAAAATATATATAGATAGAGAGTATTCCTATATATAACAATATAGCTTCTAGAAGACAAGCTTGCAGTGCATGCAAATATGTAATTTCAAATGGGTAACCAAAAGGTAATGGTACTTCAGCATGGGCTGAAGGTAACAGATAACTTAGAGGCTGTGTAATTCATGCTGAAAGGATATGCATTTGATGGTGTATATGCTGTCCAGGACTTGTAGGTGGTCAGACCTTGAGGAAGAAGAGGAAGAAGAGAAAGAAGAGTTCTTGTCCTGACATGAAGAAAGGACATAGTTTTAAAGGCAGGAAATGTTCTTGCAAAACTTGAGACTGTACTTACCTCAGACTTGAGTAAAACATGCAGGCCAGAGGTTTAATTGCTGTAAATATAAGTTCAAAATTTTAAAAGAGTAATACTAATTTACTGTGGCTGTCCTTTTTATAAAGGAAAGCAGTGCCAGCAACAGCAGGAAGAAACCAAAGGAACTGTTTTTTCCATTGCCAGAGCAAAGCTATATATATGACAACTGCTTGTTGATTCTCATGCTGTCTCACAGGTAAAGAATGTGGGTGAGGCAAACCCTCAGAGAAGAAAGTGTTCTCTGACAGAGCTTCCTCAGTCCCCAGCTTCTTCACCAACCACAGCATGGTTGCTCCCATATTCTATCAACTCCTCCAAATGTGTGAGGCAGTGGGAACAACCACAAACTCATAGCTAGAACTCAAAGAGTAAACATGTTGCTATTGGCTTTCTAACCAAGGTAACTCAGTCCAAGCTAGAAGATCACAGGCCTACTGCTCACACAGGTTTAGGAAAAATTATTCCCAGCTGCAAGGTCACTCCATGGTTTTATATTCCACATTGCCATTGTTCTGTTCCTAACCCATTCCTCCTAACACCTTCCCTCCCCTGCTGGAAAATTACAAGAAGCAGCAGCAGAGAAACATATTTTTTAATGAGAGAAGGTTATTATAAAAAATAATGTTTTGTAGCCTGTTCCTTATAAAAAGGTAAAAAAGAAGGATATTTCTGTAAAAGAAAATGAACAAAAGACTTTCCAGCATTTCATTTGTTCATGCTATATGAGTTTTCCCCACTCTCTAAAATACTGAAAATAAGTCTCCACTAGTCCTGCTCTGCTGTATTTTTAAGCATGTACATTGGTGCTTTTTTGTTTGGCTATAAAAGCACAGTAAAAACAACCTATCTGTTCTATAAATCTTGTAAGTATTCTCTAACAGAATCTATTTTAAATATTATTAAACAGATGCAAATACTTTGTTCTCAGTTCAAAGGCATGTCTTTAATTCATCTCTAAATCTTAACTTTGCTTTCTCCAATTCCTTGTTAACTTCCCTTCTTTCCCTGGAGCTGGTCTGATTTTTGGCATCAAAAGATTCAAGCTTCAAAGAGTCAGAGGGTCAGATTGTTTTATATACACACAGCTGTCCCTAAGGTCAGTTTCGTCTTTTAGACTTCCACCTTCTACTACAAAGCTCAGATACTCGGAGGCAATAGTCTAATCTCCATTTTATGTTACTGATAAGCCTGAAAATTGGATATTTGTGTTTTATTCACTCATCTTTTGATCACAGAGCAGTGAAATGCTTGAGATAGATAAAAAAAATTATGGAACACAAGCACCGAGCTGCCCAGGGGAAAAAAAAAGGGCAAACAGTGCTGCAAAAGGGAAAAAAGTGATGAGCAAGCGGAAGATAACCCTTCAATTACTAACAAAGAGAATTTCTTCTGGTATGAAAGCACCATAGTTAATTCATCAACCACCCCCAGAATTTGGAGACTGTTGTGAAACATACAAAGAGGCCAGGAAGGACAAAGTGGCTTCTCAGGACTGTAAAATAAGTATATAAATAGACAAAAGACATAGCAATTTTTTAAAAAAGGAGAATATGAAATATTAAGCGCTACTTAATATATTTTGAGAACAAGGCAAGAGAAGACATTCATAAGTCATTTGAAAGGATGAAAAAATGATCCAAATATCAGACTTCCCAAAAATATCAAAAACAGAGTGACTGTACTTTAACTTATTTAATATGCTATAGAAATTTTTAACTATCCAACACTTACAAAATGTGAAAAAAAAGAAAAAAGGAAATATTATCAAAATTAGATTGCAATGGGAAACCCTAGAGATCTGGAGCTTTCTCCATGAACAGTACCACAAAGCAGAATACCTGCTAAGTTTCTTATTACTGAAAATGAATTACTGAGAAGGAAGAGAATTGCTTTTCCAGTTCCTTTTGTCCCTCTTACCTAAGGAAGAAAGTTTTTAAGTTCCTGGTTTTCAAGTCCCAGCTCCAGAATGGTCCACCTTTCAAATACAAAGAGAATCTGACAATGAGGTCCTTGGGATCCCAGGATCCTGGCAAGCAGATCAGTCAGGACACTGAGAAGCTAATTTCCACAGAGCAGGGTTTGTCAGCATCACATTAAGCAGCAGCTGGACAGTGGACCAGCCAAAACCCTTCCTGGCAGAGGAGAGAGCTCCTCAGACCACTGCTGGCACCGTCTCTTTCTCACAGAACACTTTGATGTTGACGGGCTGACATAGTCTGTAAAAAAAGCTACTATATCAGAAGATTTTCTGGCAATGTAAATTCCCAGTCAATATTCTGAGTGGCATAAATGTGGTTTTAAACAGGTGTGACCGACAATGTTCCTCATAAAAACACTTGGAAAGATAAAAGAAACAAATGAGAGTAATACTTTATAAGAGAAAATAAGTGAAATATGTTTTCCCCACATATCAAGACTACAACAAATGGCTGGAAAAAAATAGGCAAAACATTTATTTGAATAATCAGCTGTGCATTGTGCTACCAATGACATTTGAAAAAGGACATACTAATATTAGCCTATACAATGATCTCTGGGAAATGCAGGGAGATTCTTACAAACATTGCTGGTCTCCTGTTAAAGGAGAAAAAAAAAATGCTATATAATAGGGGCAAAAACTACACATGACCAAATACTTCACTGCTCTATTTTCATTCTAATTCTCTGTTTATGATAGTTGATTCTGGTACCAAAAACCCAGAGTACAACAGAATAATTGTGGCAGATATTTTATTATGATGAATTTGCATTGAAATTACACTATCCTTTTAAGAGCTTTTTTCCTTTTTTCCAAGGTATTTGCCTGTTTTGAGTGACTCCTTTGTAGCTAAAATGTAGTAAATGAAAAATATTTAACTTCATAATTCACATTCAGGTTAAAATTGTCTCAATCACTTTAAACTGAAGAAATAGACACACTAAAAATTTTTAAAGGCCATTTCATAAACAAATTATTGTCCATTATATTTCATTTGAGAGGAGCAAATTAAAAATAACTTGGAAAATATTTTCAGGCAACAGAAAATTTTCTTCTTATTTGCATTCACCACATGTTTTAGAATAACTAAACCATGTAGAAAGTAATTAGTTGTATGATTTTATGGATTTTCCAGTCCTTTGCATGGCATTAACCCTTTTTTTTTTTTTGCACAGTCCTCTACTTAACTGATATGGTCTCCCACATCAGCAAAACTATTTACAGGAATGTAACTGAGAAATAATTTACAAGGTCAAATGGAATTAAAATTAATCTGGCTGATTTAGAAACATGTTGAATTTCTTCCTATGAGGTATTTATACCTTTGTGTCTTTCTTGGGTACCCATATGATTATTTTTCAATTCTTACATCTTTTGACATTGTTTAAAATTGTTTTGTTACCAATGCATAGTGTGCTGTGATTTCAAATAAAAATTGGAAGATTCTGTTTCAGTAAAAGTCCACATTTATTTGTTAGCAGATCAAAAAAAAATAACTGAAACATGGTTTTATAATACCAGCAACAAAATATTTTGAGTTTGACTGCTAAAACAAGAGTTGTTTCATTCAGTTAAAAGAGACACAGATTATTCAACACCAAACAAGAATGGGTGACTGATTCCTCATTAGGTTTTTCTTCAGGGTAAAATGCATGGTGCCTCTATTATAAGAAATAAACTAGATATTAAGAAAAACAATGAAAATGTTCATTATCTAAAACTTAGATCATCAGCCAACAGAGAAGTTACTGAAATGGACTTTGAATTGTCTTCCCTAAGAAGGATTTCACTTGGAAAATATGGCAAAGTTTTATTGTTCCAGAAAGTAATGAAAGATGATCTGATGAGGTACAAAAAAAAAAGAAAAAAAAAAGACACCCTGTAATACTTTTGTATTACAGCCTAAAATATATTTAATCAGTCAAAGCAGTCCTAGCAGATGGATATAACCATGAAACAGGGCAAATTTCTGTTATTAAGCAGTTAGATAATTGGCTTGCTATTTTAACCCTGCCAGAGAAGGAGTCATAAAATACAAGATTCTTATAATAAAAGACAGTAACGTCGTAATATTAAAAATACACTCACCCTTGGCATTCCAGTTAGTCTGTCCTTCACTGGACTTTATCTCTGCTTCTTTCCTTAGGATCTCAGGAGATTAGTGACAGTTTGTCCCAAAGAATTGTTAACCTTTATGCCCTGTTAGGAATTGGAGGAACAGAGGAACAGAGACCTGGGACCTGAGTTGTCTGTTCACCTACTTCAATTCCTGATATGCTACACAGTAGAAATATTATTTTCCTCTCCTCAGATTGGAGGTGGTAAAAGCATCATATTCTACCAGTAGGGTTGTAGTTTCTGCTCTGTGGGATGTTACACAACTGAAAGTCTCTGGGTCTTGTTTTTGTTTTGCCCAAGAGCAGACTGCACCTGAATTACCCTGCACTTATTTGCATTGATCCAAGCACAACGAGGACACAGCTCTGTGTGACGTGCCCGAGGACTGGTGCAATGCAGGGACACTGTCCTGCACCACAGATAGTGGGCTTTGTTGCCATCAGCATTTTACAAATTTCCAACCTTTTTTTCAGTCTTGCCTGTGCTCCATGCCATGAGCAGACAGTGTGCACACAGTGAGTGGCCCAGCATTGTACCACACCAAGCACAAGGCACTTGCTGGGAGGAAAGGCACCTCACTCCTGCATGGCATGGCTCAGAGAAGAGGAAGGTCACCAATGAAAGCCAAATATTGAGCTGCCACTGTCACAACACAAAACCTCCATAATAAATACAAATTAATTTAAGGGATACCGCACCTCTGCAGCCTTTCTCTAGTCAGGACCCAGTACAGTGAAAAAGAAAGGAAGATGTGTACAGAAAAATTCTGTTCAGTCTTTGAATTCAGGCTCAAATTTGGAAAGAGAGAATATCTTCAGATTTTAAGTCATCACATTGTATACAACAGCTCTTGTAATAAAAAAATTCTTGGGGCAATGGCATTAACTGTCCAGGAGCATCTTAAGTGAACTTCAGTGCCCTTTAATCTTAATCTCGCTTGATAGAATATAAAATCACACTTCTTTTTAATGTGAAGTTTACAAAAGTTTTGCATTGTCCTATATTAGGACAATGTATTTGAGCCATCCCAACAGGGAAACAGTCTTTTAAAATGTTAGATTTGCATAGATTGGCATTCAAATTTAATTTTTTTTCAAGCTTCAAGTTGAAGTATATATATCTTACAATACAATTGGTTTACTTACTTGCCACATTTGATCTACTGCTTGCTCACAGTAAGCAACAGGCAGGAATAAGTCTTGATTTACCAAAGGGTAAGGAAGAGGAATATCAGATCTATACGTTGAAGAGCCAGGTCTAGCCAAACTTGAAGAAGCTTGGCTTGCTTCAAGCTTAAATTAACTATTGACTTGAGCAGGTATTCAATCAATTATGCAGAGAGTAAAAGTTGTTGGATTACAATCTTAGATACTAAATCAAAATGTATTTTTAAAATGCATTTTTAAAATGCATTTTAAAGCATTGTTGGCCCTGGAACAGTATTTTAGTGCAAGAAATTAGACTGTTACATCTTTCCCAGTGGAGCTGTCATCTCATTGATATTGACTTGTGTTTCCCAGCTGCAGACAGAGTAGGACTGACAAAATTCAAGTCTCATTGAATTTTCATGTCCCATTAGAAAATAGTAAGACTCAGAAAACCTCAAAGCCAATTTAACCTTAAACCTATAGATAATAAAAGCATTCAATGCTTTCTTACAATCTTGAAATAAAGAAATTACATTTACTCGTTAATATTTTAAATTACCCCCCTCTCCCTGCTAAAGAAATCCCTGGGGTCCCTCAATGATGAGCCTTGCAAGATAATGCTGTATGATAAATAATTCAAATGGCTGTTCTTCTCCCAGCTTCTCTTCTTCTTGAGAGGTATAACTTTAGGTTTGCAATATGGCATATCTAAAAACATGAACCAAAATCAGTGAAGAATATAAAACTTGAACCTGGCTGGTTTTATGCTTCCTGTTTTATTCAGCTTTGTAAATCCATCATATGAAAATTGTATTCTTTTTTGGTTAATTATACATGAACAAGTGGCAATGAAAATACATATTCAATTCATTGCAGGAGTACGATTTTAATTTAAGGTACAGTTGTTTCAGAGGATTAACTGGGAATGGAATTGCAACATGTTTTCAAATAAAAATAGCACAATTACAGTTCTAAGGAAATGGAAAGAGGAAAGATAAATCTGGCTGTATTGATTTGCTTTAAACTTTTCTATTCATTTGCTTACAATGTAGATACCAGAACTCAGAAAACCTAACCAAAGATGTGAAATGAAAGAACAAAATGAGTTCTTTCTTAAGGACTTTTTATTAATCAGAAAAGCCAATATAGGCAAATTAAAATTCCTGCTCAATACAAATTTCAATCAAAATGTGAGCATTCAGTTCAAAAAATTAATGAAACTGTCAACATAAGCAAAACAGAAATAGTCTTTTTCTTTCTTCTTTTTCTGTAGATCTTAGGCATATAACAATGCATTTCTCTTTAACTTCCACAGACAGTATTTATCAGCCTTTGCTGGTAATTTTCTCAATGTGTATTATCAATAGAATATGAACATTTTTCATTTCACTTTTAGAATGCTTGTTTTTATTATTTTTTTTAATTTAAAAGACATTTTGGTAAATATAATTGCAGAAATGATATACGAGAAAGACCTAGTATGCTTTTTATAGTTTCTTATTCTTTCAATGTTACTCACAAAGTGAAGTATGTTTTCATTGGACTCACTCTCATTGTACAATGCGTTAGTTTGGATTTTTTCAGTACAATTCTGAAATGGATCGAGCAAAAAATTTACACCTTTTTTCTCCAAGAGACTAAATGAAGAGGAACTGATGTGTGTGCACTCCATGCAAAACAGGTCTTTGAAGTACCACTGGAACTGTTGTGACAACAACCGCACATTCTCATTGCAGATCGTCATTTCCCTAATCCAGAGGGAGGGGTGGGGGTATGTATATTCATTTTGGTTTGGATCAGAGCAGCACCAAGACCCATCTAGGATGTGTCAGCACATTCATGAATCAGGCCTGGCACAGGGCCCATGGTCCCAGCATGTGCCTTACACAGCAGAGGAGCTCAAGTCTTCTAGCAATTGCTCATGTGTCCATTCCTTCACCCAATTTCATCTTGGGTATTCTTCAACAAAGAGGATTTGGGTTACTGGAGAAAGCACCAGTGAACTTTTAAGAGTCAAAGCATGGCTGGGCTGTGTGGCCCCTGACCCCATGGATAATACCTTGCCTCGTATCAAGGCATTGTTCCGGAGCAGAATGGACCTGAGGCTCATGAAAAGATTTCTTATTGAAGTGTTAATTATTCAGCAGACATCCATCAATTAAAGTTAAAAGGATTAGCACAAAATGATCGTTCAGCAAACAGGTGTTTGAAATCTTTCACTTAGTTTTCAAATCTCAATTGGGTCACAGGACAATAATTTCTCCTTCTCAATAAAGGAAGAGCATAGAGAGATTTTGATGATATTACACTTATGGTCTTGCATAAAAAAGCCTTGTCTCCTGCTTGCAGTTCCATAAACAAGAAGCATTAATTAATTGAACTATACTTGCACATCTGCAATTAGTTTTGTTTACTAGAAGAAGCAAAACCAGATTAATGTTCTTAATTTGGAATCTGGGGGAAATAGTGTTCCAATAATACACCACTAATCCTTTTTAGTGAAGGTTGAGAGGTTCAAGGCGTTGTTTTCAGGGCTAATACCAAGATTGAAGTAACACATTATAATTAAATTTTAAATTCCTACTGGAGAGTGAGGGGTTAGTATTTTCGCAGTGTCATCCTTATTGTTATGAAACACAGGTAGAAGAAAATATTTTTATTAGTAAAACAATATATACTGAGATTAATGAGTCATCTGAAAGTTCATAAAATTAGTTGCCATAAACCAGATTAAATTTAATGCAGATTGTGTGTGTTTCCCATTTTTATATTTATCTGATTTACATTTTCCTTTCTTCTTTTATATTCTTTTAAAGTAATGTTTTTGCAAGGTTCTGAGGTAAATGCTCTTCTGTACCCATTTTTATTGTCTTTTTCTATGAAGAAATGACAGATGACTAATAAGAAGTGGACATCTCGTTTATATACAAAAAGGCACAATCAATTTAGACTACAGTTTAAAAGTACATAAAACAAATTTACCCTACTAATGAGTTTTAATAGTTTTGTATCTTGAGAACCATACCATTTGAAATCTTGATAGTTAAATGTTCATTTTGTTAATGAAATCTTCCCCTTGAATCATTAAAACAAGCAACTTGTACTTTTTGTAAAAACTCCTCAGACATTTTTGGAGAGCTGTTTCACTTTGGCTTGGGTTCGTAGTTTTTTATATATCTTTTTAAAGTTATTTTGGCTTTCAAAATATTATTAATAATAATCATTATTATTCAGTATTGATTTTTCTGAACAAGATTTTTTTTGTTTCAATTCTGTCACCATGTAACAGTTGTTAGTTTTTTTCCCTTCTAATGTTGCCTTTGATTCCCAGAGATGCACACAAAAAGGCACACAAAAAGTAAAAATAGCCATTGTAATACATGGAGATAATAGTGGGATGATTTTTTTTGTTTGTTTGTTTGTTATTTTTTCCTCTTATAAAAATGTGATTATATAAATAAGAAAATCTCTAAGTTAATCAAACTGAGGGATATAGATTGGGTACTACATCTAAAAGAATTTTTATTCTCTACATTGAAAGCTCTTCTGTATTAAACTCAGGTTCCAAGACTATATTACAGACAAAATGCGTGAGAAACACATCCAGGCTATATCTTGGCAGTATGTCACATATATGGTTGCAGCAGGGGTAAGAGGTAGACTCGTTGGCACTGGATAGAAATTGTTGTGATCTGGTGGCGACTGCCTTTTGGCAGAGACATTTCATGTTGTCACAGTAGCCTGAGTTTTTGCTTGAAGGCTGAAAGAATTAATGTACTCATCATGGATATCACTGCTAAACAAATTAAAGCAAATTCAGATAGCCTAAGCATCCATACTCAGTACTAGGCAGAAACAAGTACAGAAGTGGTCTTTAACCACATTATCCCAGCTGTATGAAAAGCTGGTGTCCAGACCAACTGTATTTCCCAACCATAACCATTCCTTAATCCACTAGCAGAGACACGATGAGATGAATGTCCACTACTCTTTCAGTGCCACAAGTATAGCAAGAAATTTGCTTGCAGTCCTTAGCTATCCTCAGCTGCTTCTAGTGTCCCTGTCTTTCCATATTGTCCATACCCTTTCCTTCTACACACATCAATGCCCATATATATGTCAACACCCTCTTGCAGTGGGTTAAGAAACACTTCCCTTTTCTTTAGGAACTTTTTCCCCCTTTTTACCCCTTCCCCTTTTACAGGGATTTTCTCACAGCATATTCTCTTATCTGGGGACATCCAGAATTTGGGTCTCTACTTACCTTAGTTATGGCAGTGTGACAAACAGCACAAGAGAATTTTGTTAGATCTAGAAATCACAGCTTTAAAGTCCTTTAAAAATAAATATCTTCTAATTTTTATACTATTTATTTCCACTGGGTTTAGGAAACAATACTGTCAAAATTATTTGGGAATGGATGAAATTGGTTCATTTCAAAATAAAGGATAAAATAAGTTTACTATATAAAAGACTGAAATTTCATTATTAGGACACCTATTGGAAGCAAACAGAGTAAGTATATAATGATTCTTCTAGTTCTTCATTAGCCAGGAAAATAAAGACTCCCAAATCACTAAAAGTACTGTCAAGTGGCAGAGTGTCACCTTTAGTATCACCATAAATTCAATTTGCTCTTCATTATCACCTGTTAAGTGTTCTAAGTCCAGTTAGCTAGAGGGGTATATTTACATAACATTTTTACCTCTCTTAGTGTTCCAGATAAGGTCATAATTACACTTCAGATATAAATCTCCAATCATCCTTATAGATCATGATTTCCTTTATACCAATATCAGAGCATGCAAATTTGACTTATTTGAAATGAAGCTGAGCCATGTCTGCAGCACACCTAATGAATTCCAACCAACAGGCCTTCAATCAAGAGAGCCAAAATATTTTCAGAAAAAGTATCTCTAAAATACACACATTATGGATGTGCGGTCACACAATTTTGCTTTACAACACTTATTCTATTGTACTGCATTGAGTATTAGTGTGGATGCAGTTGAGCTCAGCCTAAATAAAAAACTGGCCTGGGGCATGGGTATGAGCATGCTGAGGAATATGTTGAAGGAGAAATTTGGACCTATGCTTAGAGGATTCAAGTAGCTGGGTTAAGTATGGATGTGACTGTGTTTATTCAGTCAAAATCTGCCCCTACTTATCTCAGCATGTGGGCATAACATTTTCATTCCCAAGCCCTTCTGAGCTGTTCTTGACAGGAAAGGATATCTTCCTCCTTCCCAGGCTAATACCTAAACTTGTAAATTATAAAGTCCCTAAGAATATCTTTGCTGATACAGAACACAGCATGGTAATCACTACTTGGAAGACAGAAAACATCACTGTAAACTACCACAGATATATGAATTGCATTTGTATTTTACATTCAGTAAAATTGGGTAGTACATTCAGTATATATAGAGTATGAAAAAAGATACTTTTTAAAACCACTAGTTTAGGACAGCCACACCATGCATCTGTCTGTGCAGGAACAGCTTTAACTAGCAAAACAGAATAAAAAATGACTGCATCCTACATAAACGAGGCAGTGGGGGACATGAAAGTCTAAGGAAATACATTTCTAGGGAAAGACTGAAGTTCCTTAGGCAAAGAAGTAAAGTGACACAGTACTGGATGCAAAAAACAACAGTTTTATGACATGCTATAGTTTTTTCTGCCTTCCAGGTTAGCCCCTTCTAGTTCCACAAGCAATAAGTTACCATTCTTTCTTTTTCTTTCTCACAAATGACCACCTTATAAATTATCCCTCAACTAATGTTCTATCAAATAACAGTCAGCTTTTCTTCCAAGCAGTGTTGGACTCAAAGTTTTCAGCCGGTATTTAGTTTGGAAAGATGTTAATTTTTTCTCATTCCTGAATAAGGGTTTGTGCTTCAGCTAACTTATTTGCTTTTTCCTCAGCAGCATTCAGACAGTCTATTGCCTGAATATATATTATTACTCCATACAGATCTTGCCTTACTTCAAAGAAAATGGCAGAAGTGCCTTTTGTTGACACAAGTGATAGTAATGGTTGATATTAATGTTAACTTTGATGAATTGTTACATTTCAAAAAATTTATTATTATCTTGTAATTACTACATTTCTTCATGAATCAGAACTGATCATGTAATTCTCCGATGCTAAGTGTTGTGAAAACAGACACAACTGAGCTATAAACAACAGTTTAATACTCATTGGCTTAAAGAGTTTTATATATAAGAGATGGAACAGGAAGGCAGCGGGATCAGCACTCGACTTCTAGAAATAGAAGTTTCAAAATTACATTTTTTTCTACTGACACATGCCCATGATTATCAAGAAACTAAAGTAGTCTGGTTTTGAAAAACCCCCTTTAATATCCAAGAGAGTACATTTACCCAAATCTTTATGTTGTTCTATTAACGACATCTTGTACAAAAAGTTATTCCTTTAGAAGTAAATTTTAGTGAGAGAAGAATAAATCATCAGTTGTACCTTATCACCCCAGAGAAAAATCAGAAGAAGAGTAGGAAAGGTACATGTCATATTTTCCTATTTCCTTCCATTCTCTTAAGGTTTCTTATAATTAGGATTTTGGAGGTAAAATTTCTTCATGCCAGATACACTTGGTCATTGAATGTGTGATTTGACAAGGTGTGAAGCATGCCAGTTAACGTGTGCTGGCTGATAATTCATTGTTTGATATCCATCAAATAACAGCTCCTCAGGAGGAGCTTCTAGGCTGTGTATCCATTATAACTAAAACCATGTCTGTGTAGTTCCAAACTTTGAAGAATAAGTTTGAAGACTCTATTACTTCCTTGGCCAGCTATGCAAAGCTTCCTATGTGATGCTAATTCAGAGTATCAGGAATCTTATTTTTTGGAGGTATGCAACTCTTTCCTGAGTTGAATACCTCCAAAAAATAAACTGAGCATTGAACTGGGCCAATGAACTGCCTTTCAATTGTACTTGTCTGACTGGTGTGTTAGTCTTTTCCTTCTACTCTGCATGGAACTCTTTTTCCTTAGATGTCCAGTGCAAAGTTCCACTTGCTGCCAAGAGAAATTAAATTTTTTATCTGTGTACCATAGCTAAGACTCTTATGCTGAAGCCAAAAGTAATCCACTGGATATGGTTTAGAACAGTTATACATTGGAAATGTGAATTATAAAGTTGATTTGAACAGTGTTTAATGAATTTCTAAATGTAACTGCAATTAATATGTGAGTTAATTTTATAGCTGGCTTTTAATGAATAGAGGAAGCCATAGATTTGTCATCAGTGGAATGAAAACTCTCATTGACTACTGAAATAGCAACTAAAGATAGGCTTCTGATTTTATTGAAACATATCTGTTTGCTTTGGGTCTGACAACAGTTAAAAATTATTAAAAATAACTGCCTGCTGAGAAATGGATGAAAGCCATCCTTTTTCACAACTAGATCACCATATTCTTTCTAACGCCAACAAACTGAGAAAACTTCATTATACAACTTCTTTAATCTCCAAGAGATGCAACCTCTGAATCCAGCTTAATAAAAACCTATTAACACAAAATGTCATATTGCATTATGCAATCAATGTGGGAAGGTATTAACATAGGGACACCTTATAGAGATTCTTGCAGAAGCCGTAAGCAAAATTTCTGCATATAATTGGCTACTCAAATAGAATTTTAAAAAGATTCAATTTGCTTTTAAAATTAACACTGTTAGATGAAAGAACATTGAATAGTCTGCAAGCATGTCAATAACACAAGGTAAAGCAGTATAGCTAGGGGATATCTTCAATTACATTTTCTTTATGACATCCCAGAGAATTTATCTACTATAAATTACAAAATATCAACCCTCTGTGTGCCAGCTCAAACTCACATAGAGTCTTCTAAGAGAAGAAGAAAAGCCAGTTTTCCACTACAATTCTGGCAAATAAATATTAAGTATTGGGTAATCATAATATTTAGAGACAAGAATATCAATAGTACACAGATATTCCATAATAAATAGAGTTTTGTAGCAAATGGTGAATTTGAGTTTCAGTGACAATTTTACAGAAACATTTTCATTGTTTTAGTTTTGAACAGGCTAAGAGTCTTTGTAGCTTTGTCTACATAATTAACCTGTGGTGGCAAGGTTATTCAACATAAGAATATTAAACTTGTTTGCTCTAGTTGTTTAAGTGAGTGGATAGTGATTTGCAGACTTGAGCATTCTTCCTTTCATTTCTAGCTTTCCTAAGAAACAAGGCAGTATCCTCTGGTGGCAACTGCCCTTGTTTGTAAATTCAAAGAAAGAGATGCAGCTGCAGAGATCTCTACAGGGTCTCTGTCTTCCAGGTAAAGGTAATGTGGAACACAATTCTATTCGTGGAGGTTGTAGACTATTGTAAAGGTCATTGTGAAAATAAGGGCTGCAGTGACTTTAGATAAGACTAATAGGAGCGAGTCTTGAGATATAGAAAAGAAAACAGCTGGATGCAATAGGAATGTGTTTGAGTCCTCAAAGCAAATCAAGTACTCAACTTTTATTCCCATAGGCATGTGAAGATCTAGGCAAACCTGACTTCTCTACAGATCAGAAGACAACGGGTAAGTACATTTTCTTTCTTTGCATCCACATTTTGGAAAAATTAGGAGATTAGCTGTGCACTGAGAAATGGAGTGTTCAGCCATTGACATGATAGAAACACTACTATCTGCTGCTTTACCTGTAATATGCCATCAGTGGGCCAATCATTGTGTGTTAGAGCATATGCTCCCTGGTGTGTGGGTATATTTATGGTTTAATTTGGTTTCTCATCTGTATTCACAAAGGGTCTGCAATGGTGCCTTGATCCTGAACTGGATAAACTATGCCAGCATGCTCCTCATGTAAACTGGGCCTGTCGAGGTTGAAATGAGATTTCTTTTTCTGAGGAACTCCAGAGTGTGGCATTCAGGCTGTGAAGGCTTCAGTGAACCCTGAACTTATGCTGAAAAAATTACTTGACTTGTCTTAGGCTTGAATTTTTCTCAGCCTGAATTTCAAGTGAGAGAATACTTAGATATCCTTGATGTAGGGAGACAGAGTTTTGATGACTCTGAAGGCCAAAGAAGTGAGGGAATCACAGCCCCATAATTTTTCTGTCACACATTAATAATGCACATCATTCCCCCAAAAAAGTGGAGCATTATGTAAGAGCACAGTGATGACAGGTCCATGTAGAGGTCTAACTTTATTGATAGCAGCTGATTGCTTTATAGAACTCAGAGATCAATGAGTGACCACTTACTTTCAGTTCTTTTCACCTCAGTTTCTTCACAGTCATCTTGTCTGATCTAATCTTTTGATCCCTTTGCACAACTAAATATTTTGTGCCTTTTATTTATATCTAATCCAGACATGACTTTGAACATCAGTAGAGAAAACATCACACTCTGGAAAACAGAACAGAAAATTATTTTCTCAGAGAAATGGTCTGAAGAGATTTCTCATTTACTTTTTAGAGCTGTGAACTCAGAATAAAAGATTCAGTGAGCTTCTAAAAATTTTGAGGCTACTATTTTAAACTATTATCACTGGTATCAATGAGAATGATTGGGAGATCGGCTATTTAAAACAAAGAATTGCCAAAGTATTTTAGAAATGCTGTATTTTCATAATAAAAATTTATAGAAAATATGAATATTTTTATCAATGTATATTAACTACATTGTAAATTACTAATTTTTGTTTATATTTCATATAAGCAAATACTATTAAATATAATATAATTTTATATATATATATAAATATATATACTACTATTAAATGTTTTTTGCAATTATACATGTTGATTCTTCTCAGCAGATTAATCCAAGTTGTGTTTCACATTTATACTAATAATTTAACTTAATATAAAAAGCCTTGGCCACACATACAATGTGCTATTTATTGCTCAATTATATTCCATGTAACTTTTATATGCACTTATTAAGACATGATTACAAATTCTTGGCTTTCTGATTGCATATGAATGTATGTTTAATAGAAAAAAATGTTTGCAATATTTATATTAATGGTTTAATTGTTACTGATTTTCATAGCATAAGATTTAATTTGCCTTATATTCAATATTCCATTTAGCTCTGCTAATTACAATACCATATGTAGCATTTAGAAAGAAATGTTTTAATTTTAACATCAGATTAAAAGGCCTATTGCCACTAACACTTGGGAGAAATAATGAAATGCAAATAGTCTTAGAGAAAGATCAAATAAGCAAAATCCTCATCTATTGGCAATTTTAGAAAAGAAAGGTTCATATTTATGTTTCACATCAAATGTATGACTCCTTAAGACCATTTTCAAGGCTTTCTTTTTTTTTATGCAAGAAAATAATCTCAAATTAAACATTTTATTATTCTTTTTCTATTCTGAATTTTTTTTTTTACTTAAGAGTTAGAAGACTTTCATTCCCAAATATGTCTGGCTGAATGCCTGCAATATTTGATAGGCATAGATGTCTATCTTTGAACCAGCTAGTTCTCCCTTGCATTTCTAGGAATATGTAAAAGTTGTTCAGAGACATTCACGTAAGAAGTTACTTTTGGGAAGTCTTAAGTCTTCATTATCTGCCAACTTGTCCATAGTTATATTATCAAAAAGAGAAAAGAGACACTTTGGACATATTCCATTATGTTTTTTAATGTCAGGCTAATATTAGAAACAGAAATGCATTTGCCAAATGTCTTCCTAGTTGCATTTATCTGCCTTTCTCTCTTTTCCTAGGAAGCATTTTTGCAACAGTAAAACTATTTTTTTCCTTCAACAGTCACTCTTAACAGCAGAAAAAACTTGTGGAGAGGGATTATAAGAAGGACAATGAGCTGAAAAACTCCAGTGCACTTTCTCTAAAGGCTTTTCCATCCGATTTTATCAGCCACAAGAAGCAGCCAAAGAGATGGCAATTCTCTCTTTATCCTTGAAGCAGGACCACAGTTAATACATGGATCCACAGTCTGGTAGATCTGACAGTGAAAATATTTTCATCTAAGATATAACCTGTATTTCTGTTATACAAATTTCATTCTATTGGTTTTAGAAACATAATTGTGTGCCTCTTAATGATTGTCTTATAAGAATAACATCCCTGTGTGTTTTTAGGCTTTTTTATTTACCTTTCACTTAGGAAAATACATGGCTGTTTCATTTATGGCTGAACTATGTGAGTGGGACTGCTAACCTTGGTGGTCAATGACTGCCAGGCAATATGTGTACATCTTAAATCATTGGCACCTTAAGTCTGCTATCTGTTTTCTTAACTACTTATTATCATTTACTTACATGCAGGTCTTGCCCACACAATATTTTAGGTCATGTTACACTCTGAAAAGCTTGAGTCATTAACAACTTGTGATCATAACAGAACTACATACTCATAATTTCTGCTCTTGTTGCTCCCTGGCAGACACCTTTCAGGTTTTAATTTATCTGCAAAATTCCACTCTCCTTGTCAAAAAGACATCTCTTTTATTTTCTGAAGGCTTCTCTGAGTATCTGTGGCTTCCTGAAAATTTTGTCTGTTCCCACTACTAAGGTATTCTGGGAACAAAATTTCTCTACAGATGGAAACATGTGCTTTCTTTAGTCATAACTAATGGCTGATGGCTTACCAGGAAAAGTGTTGTTTCTAAGATCATTAATCAGTCCAAAAGGTAAGCATGCAGAGAAAATTCAACTGACTGTTATCTGCACAGGTTGTGAGAATGAGCACTCAGGGTATAGTCATCAACAGTCAGAGCAGACAGTCTTGCTGCTCATGACAGTGGCATTTAATAGCTCTCCATGAAGCTCTGAATCTCATCGGGACACCTGAAGGATGTAGGAATTAACTTAGAGCAGTGTGACAAAATGTATACTAAGCAGTGATGGTGAGATGACACAAGCTTGTGTTAATGGGGGAAATTAATTGAAAACATTCAAACTTGCTCCAGCCCTGACTTTATTCTGCCATAAAATTGTCTAAACTTCTGAATTAAATTGTATAATCCTCTGATCCTAAAGTAAAAATCCCACTGTCTGCCAAACATTACTGTCAGGTCACCAAAGGTGGAGGGACAACTTTATATTCCTGTTCCGTGTGTTAACTAAAAAAAGATTAATCTTGCTGTTAATTTTATTCTCTGAGATAAAATTTGTTGCCAGAACAGAAATCTTTGTTCTATGGCTAAGACAGTTTAAATGGAACTTATAGAAATAGTGCCAAGAATTTTTCATAAGAGGAAAATGTATGAAATGGCTACCCATATTCTTACAGAGATGGACAAAGAGGCAAAGTTGATAGTCCTGAGGGATCACTACTTTATCTCATATAAGCAGAAGGAGCTCCTTAAGGATTAAGAAACCTCAAAGCCTCTGAGAGTCTCAACTGAAATGAGAGTAAGTACTTTGTCACCTAAATTTCTGACACAGTAAGTGATAGCTAGAGTGAACTGATGGGCTGTGAACATAAGTATTCCATAGCCTTGTAGCTGACTGTGGATTGTTTACTAAGTAAAAATTTAAATTCTGAGATTTAGTTTCAAGAATTCAGTTGTTTCCAGTCAGAAAGCTAATCTATCCTATATTCACACAGGGGTGGAACTGCCATTAGAAGAACCATATTGCATTTCAAGAGCACTATTAGACTTTATGCAATTTTGATTGAACTGTTATCACAGATCATCTGTTTTCTCGCCATCCAGACATTATGCATGGCTTCAATTTATGCTGAAGAGTGTAAAGAGCTTTCCTAGATGTTCATAGTCTGTAAGCTATTAAAGATTAATATAAGTAGTATTTTTCATCAAGAAATTTCCTGAAAACTGTCACATAGAACAGGTCTTTATATTTCCAGGCCATTGCATCAGAGTGTTCAAAACATTTGTGATGAAAACATCTTTGAAATTATTAAACATTGCCAGAAGTATTAGCGATAATTCAACTTGCCTTACAATGCTGTGTCACTGTCCTAGGGTGACTTTATGATGCTCATATCCCCATTCATCTGTTCAGCCCAGAAATAAGTTTTGCAGCTCTAAGACTGCTTCCAAGAGCAAAAGGGGGAGAGAAGAAGTGTGGAGTTTGTTATCAGGAACTGTACTTGCTGTCCTGCATCCTTCTCTTGGACTGTGCTGTCTGCAGACAGACAGATGGTGGGACAGAGCTCTCCTTTGCTTTTAGTTAGTTTTAGCTAGCTGGGGCAGAGAAGTTCCCTGGACTGTTTTTTCTTTTTCTTGGAACTGTTTGAACCTGCTCTGGGCTGAACACCCAGAAGAGCAGCGGCAGCTCACACAGGCTGGGCCTGGGCTGTGGCATTTCCAGAGCTGGAGGGATTGATAAGAGACTGAGCAAGCCGAGCTACAGCCCACCAAGGGGACTTGCTGAGTTTGTCATCTCTTCAGAGCGGCCAGAGGTTTTATTGCTTAATATTGTTCAATGTTTTTTGCACTAGTAAATGCTTTGCCTATTAAACAAACAGATTTTTTCCACTTTTTTCTAAGGAAATATTTCCCCAAACCATTTTGTGTATGAGCTGCTTGAATCTGCTTTCTAGTTACACCTTCGGAGGTTTTTCCTCCCAAATTTGCCCTAAACCAGGACAGTAATTTAGAAAAATCATTGTTATTTCACAGGAAATTGTCAAATTATTTTGTAAATACATTTGCTTTTTAAAACAAAAAAATGATCTATACAAAAACTAAAACTAGTCAATTATAAAATGCCAGATTATTGCAAAAATTGATTCTGTTTCTTATGTGTATGTTTAAGTCTACTTAGTAGTTTTTGAAAAATGGAATCCACTTTCAATTTGCTTAAACCTGTTGAATAATAGGAAGACATGAACAGATGTATGAGGGCTGTGCTAAATAAATTTGATTTTCCATCACTATAGATAGACTATGGGTAGATGACTGAACTCTGTTGCTTGTAATACACATTTCTATAAAATACTCACTTTATTGCTTCAGAAATAGAATATCTATAGTGAAAATACATAGTTGAAACATATGTGCATATACATTATCTACAGATGAAGCCATTATAAAAATATTAGCAGAGATAAATCTTTCTGAAGTTTTTCTGCATAGCAAAATGTTTATACACTTAACATAGCAAACAAGTTTCACCTTGGAATGAGAGTACATTAGCTGTATGTGAAATGCAAATTGTTCATAGTCTACATATAGCATGGGCTCTTATAGACAATGAAAATTATTACACAAATTGCCTCTAAATTAAAGCACTCTATAAGAGTCCTACTTCCAATGATGTTTTTTGTTCCTTTTCATTTAAACTCAAACAACTGGGAATAGAAATCAGACAGTTCTGAAAGTAAAATTTATGCCTTAGGAAGGCTCAAAAACTAAGTAATTGTGCTATCTCAAACCACTCATAATCCAAGGACAGCTACGTACAACCCCAAAATTCACTCATGATAAAATCACATTACCATAATATGATCTTTGCTTTTATTTATATGCTCTTTAATAATTTCTTGAATAGCTGGTAAGGAGGGCACACACATTTTAATTATGATTTCAAATTTGCTTCCCATTAAGATGAACAAAGGAATAATTTCTTTCAAGGCCTTAGCTAGGCTGTAGTGAAAAAAGTTGAATCATTCTATGCTTATTTTGTATACTATAGATATATATATATATTTTAAGCAACATCAGGATCAGAACTAAATTATTTCCCATCAGTCTTGAACCTGCATGAATAATTCCTGGCCAGATGAATCAGACTTGGCTCATTTGTTCCTGTGGGACAAACACATGCCTTAATACACAAAAGAAGTTAATACTCAAATTTCAGTTGGGAAACACTCGCCTCACTTTTGTAATAAAATAACAACTAGAACATTTTGTAGAAGTCTCAAAACTAGACAAAATAAGTGCAGTATTGCTGTAATTTGACATTTAAGCTGTTTTGATAGAGTGGAGGAGACATAGACTTCCATTCCTTTTGGAAAGATTATTCTATTGAACAGAATGAGGAAGCTTCCAATTCTTTCTTTATGACAAACAGAATATCCCAGAGCTTGAAACACATAGCCTTGGATCATGTATAACAAAATGCAAATTAAATCTGATAGATTACAGAAAAGGCTCAACAAATGAGCTTTTAAATTAGAAAAAAAATTACCAACTTATGATGGTACTTATTGCTAGACCTGAGGAGGAACTGTAAGAACAAGGCTAATAAAAAATTTTTAATTCCAGCTTCTCATCTCAGATGAAGATGTTAAATTCCCTTCCCAGACCTTCATCCTGAGAAGTTTCCTGAAGGATCTCAAAGCCTTTTGAGAAAAAAAAAATGTTGCCTTTTCCTCATCTTACCTTAAGACAGAATAACCATCACACAGCCTTTTTGCCAGATTACACCATTGCTAAACTAGGACAACTTTGAAGATCATTGAGTTTGCATGGATGTACTACAGCAATCTAAACCTAGAAAGAAGAAAAATTACCCAAAAATGTCAGATTTTGTTCAGATGGCGTTAATTTTCTGTTAGGGTTTTATTCATGTCCATGGTCTAATATCTTCTGCAAAAATTTTAATAGGAAAATGGTATAGATACATATATTCTCAGTTGGCTTTGGTCTCAGTGTGCTCTACAAGATTGCTTCAATTTGTGATTAAGACCCTAGAAGCAAGTTCATGTGTGAAATCAAGTTTTTAACATATGGTATGTTATTGGTTCGCATATGGTTCACAATATCTTATATGTCTTCTCTGTGGAGCATGGAAATAGAGGGAATTTAGAGGCTGGAAGCAATAGCAGAGGTAGGCAATGAGTAACACATCTCTTCAGAGCATCATATTACCCAGGAGAAGAGAGTCACAACCAAGAAAATATCCACTGTGTCTTCTGGTTTGGTGGAATTGTAATAATTTTTATTAACTTTTATAACTTTTCTTGTCTTCCAAAATGACATGATGAATGTATGACTTCCTTCTGCTTATCCCTAAGTGGTTACTACAGTTCTGCAATGGAGTGAGGTGCTGAGATTAACAGGAAACAGTACTTTTAGACATGCAAACAGTCATTTAAATTCATATATCACTTTCATCCATATAACAAATAACTGTAATAACATGTATTTGATATATTTTGCTAGATTTACTTTCATGTTTGCATTTGTATATTTAGCTTGTCAAAATACTGCAGGAGTCAGTTTGCACGTGAATTTGAGTTGATTTGAGATAAAATTTACATGGAAGTGAAGATTACACTGCTGGAATTTGGTCAAGTTTGAGAGGAAGCTGTGAGCCCTGGAGTCTCAATTCATGGACAGGACAGGATCAGGATCCTGTGGATCTTGTTCAATGATAAGCATGGACAAAAAGTGCTTAATCTGCAATATATCTAGCTCTGTGAGTGATGTCAAAATCAGACATCAAAATAGAAGGAATTTCTTATGTAAATGGAAGCAGAACTTCAGCAATGTCAAAACTTCAGTGCTTACATGGACAAAGAACCTGCCAAACTAGGCAGCAGCTGAAAAAATCACTTTAAGGATGTTTTGTGGACATAGCATCAAAAGTAGGAGTTAGTCTGATATATATAAGTATATAAATAAGTAGGGCTTATTTGTAATATAAAAAAAATCCTTTCTCCTGTGTCTAGAGTTGGTATAGCAGAACTCTCCCAAACTCCATCAAACCCAAACCAAGTGTTTTTTACCATTGACCAAGATGATCTGAGTGGCTTACCTCTTCCAATGTGGAAGATGAAACTAAAGATATTCAATCTGGGAAAAAAACCCCAAAACCATTCTATAAAAATAGCATTAGATGATTGCTTTACTTTTAGGTCTAAGACCCACAGCAGAGGTGGTTTTATTGTACTTGTCAGTGTACAATAGGAAAACATCTGTAGAAAGTAAACCATAAGCAGTAAGCTGTAGAAACTTTTCAGGCTGCTCAGTTTGAAGGACCACAAAAGAAACTTGAATGCAATACAACCTTTCTGTTTTCCAAAGTATTGAGCGTTTCATAAAAGGATGACTGCTCTTAAGGAAAAAGGATTACAAAACCAATGAGGTGCTGTTACAAAAATCTATACAATATACTTGTGAAAGTGCAGCTCATTATGGAGTATGACAGATAATTCTTCAGTAAAAAGGCACTGCTGTATAGACTGCAAAGATATATGGATTGTATAGACAAATAAAGTCTGTGTTTTGCTCTTTCTTCCATGAAAAGTTCTGTAACAAGGAGGTATTAATGCAAGGTGTTTGCATGGGTGTGGTTTTAAATGCTGAACTTTGTGCATTTTGTGAAACATTTAAATCCCTCCTTAGTTTGTGAAGGTAGAAAACATCTACCTCTCTTTCTCAGTAAATGGTTCATCAGGTTAGGTTTATTTAAAAGTACATTATGTATCTCCATATTTGAGAGGAATTTATGAAAGAATGGGAAGAGTGTTGTAGGAGGAAATTCCAGACTAACAGAAATAGAGACCAATAAGTGCATGGCTTATATTATGAAACATACAAACACTGTCACTCTTTTCTATTTTTAAAATTATTTATTCTTTATATATATATATATATATATACATATATATGCTCTATATACTCAGAACTTAGGCTTGAACCATAAACTACAGTTTATATAAATTAGGCTAAAGTTTAAATGCTCAATTTTACTGAAATTTATCAACTAAATATTTTAAAGTGCACACTATTTAGTGTAGTACTTTAGCTTTAGGAAGCTAAAGAATTTATATAGGATTAATGAGCTCCATTAACTATAACTAAATTAGCTGCAGCTATTTTGGTGGTAAATATAATACCAAACCCAATTTTTGTTTGCTATGGGAAAGAAGATATTGAGTTTCTTGTGAAATAGAACTCATAAAAAAGTAGGTCATAGGACATTTGGCCAGGTTCTCACATAAACAAATAGAAAACTCTAAGTAATGAAATTATGTTTTATGAATCTTCTGGAATAAGCAGAAAAACAAACAGATGTTAATCAGTCTAGAAATGCCATAAGTAGATTTCTACTGTTTGGAGGCTTTAGGTTTTTCTAACATTCCAGTTACAGGAAGAAAACTACTTTCTGTGGCTTTCTGCAAGTCTAATCTATCAATATATAAATGTCTCTATATCAGTTTCATCAATCATTGTGCAACACAAAATAATAACATTTAAAATATAATACAGCATGCTGCAAAAACTTTTTCCTTGGAAAGTGAAACAATTTCTTGACATATTCCTCCTGGATTCAATATCATAAATTAACCAGATATATACTCATATTGTCTTCTGGTTAATCATAAAGTTCATTCCCTAGGTTTTGGCAATTATACTTTATTCTGTAATGCAAAAAGGCAGTTTCTTCTGGAGTGTTTCAGACGTTTAGGAGAACATCAGTTTTACTGTGAATGCACATAAAACAGAAGTGTAAAGAATATATTAAATAAATATAGTGAATCTGAAATATAAACAATAAAAAAATACAGGAAAACTGTCATTTATAAAATTTCATTTTACCTGCCACAACAAAAGTAACACTCTCGAGAACATTTGTGAAAGTACATAAAAGAACAGCCTAACTTTGTTCATTTTCCAGCAATGTATATTTAGAATACTCACTTTTCAATTTTTCTGAAATCTTAAGAATAACTGTCAGATTTACCCAGGGAATGATACCTTTGTTTTTTCCTCCTTTTTTTCTCTTTTCAACTTACACTAAAGTTCCCAGTCCTCTCCACTGTGATCATTTCACACACAGGAGCCTTACTGACATCTATGAAATTGAATACACTGAAATTGAATACACTGATATGGACTGACCATGAAGCCCTGTTCCCCATCCTGCCAGTCATGGGGCAGGCAGAAAACAGAAAAGTCAGGAATGAAGGAGTGAAATTGAGCCTGGGAAGTAGCAAGGGGTGGAGTGAAAGTGTTTTTCTGTTTCTTACCATCCTGCTTTGGTTTTGTTTGGCAATAAGCTATGCTAATTTCCCCCAGCTGAGTCTTCTTTTCCCTTGACAGTAATTGGTATGTGATCTCCCTGTCTTTATCTTGATTCACAGGCTTTTTCATCTTATATTTTCCTCTTCTGTTGAGGAGAAGGAGTGAGGGAGCAGTTGAGTGGGCAACTGACAACCAACCAAGCTTAACCCAGCACTAAAACAGAAGAGAATTCTTGGATAAAGAAGGTACAGAGGTGTAAGAGGATCTGCTGACAGGGGGAAGGCTTCCAGACAGCCAAAGAGCACATCGGGGAAAAAAGACAATGGTGTTAATGATACAGCCAATGCAAACGCAATGGATGACATCTGCATTTATGTTTTGAGGCTGGCTGGAAGGAAAAAAATTGAAAGTGGTGTTGCTGTTGGAGGAAATAACCCAACCCTTAGGGCAGGGCCCTTTTCTCTCACCGTATTCCCAGTTTCTCCATTAGATGCATCTTGGAAACTTGTCTGGCTCCCCCAGCCTCACTGCTTCCCCAAACACCACTATCCTCAGTCTCAAAGAGATCTCAGATTCCTTCTAACCTTTCTTCCCTCATCTGCCTTCATGAGTTTTTCTCCTACTGCAAAATTTCTTATCTACTCCAGAGATACTATACTCCAGCTTCACCTATTTTGATCTCATACCTTGAGGCAGGGAGGGTTAATTCAAATTTGAATTGCTGCTGCCAACCTTTAATTTCTTAGTAGTGTGGTATACATACAGCTCATTCTGAGATTCCTTAAAACAGTGTTGTGCTTTTAAAGCTTATTTAACTTGCAGAAAATATTAATAGGCTACAATAACCATTTCTCTATAATTAACTGCTGCAGAGCAGCTTTGTCCATGTTTCCGTATAAAATGTGACTATGTTATTACAAAAAAACACAGTTGCTGAGTTGTATGGTTTAAATCAGTCAATCATGAGCATAAATATCTACATTATCTTACAAGTGCAATTTTTCAATTTGTAATGTGAGATATTCTATTATTCCTTCTCAACCTGTGAATGAGTTAAGCCATTCTGCAGAATCATAAGAGATCAGATGTGCCTTGGCACCCTCCTATCTTAGTAGGCATCATCCTGTACATACCAATGTTGGTAATGCAGCAAACAGATTTTTACTATGTGCAGAACTCATGCGGTCTGGAATTCACAAATACATTAAGGGAAAATAATCTGAGTTATAGAGTCAACTTGTGCTTTAGATGATGCAAAACTACTACAGTTATACTATTTATGGCTTTGTGCTCTTGGTACTATATTTCAAGATAGCAGATAAATATTCCTATTAATTCCCCCTAAGGGAGAAGTACACTAAGGAAAATTTAAAATGAAAGGGTGAACTGTCATTTTTGACTCTGAAAAGTTGTGTGTGAGTAATAGTCTAGGAAGGCACATGGAATGTTGGTTTCTTACATGAAGAGGGATTTGCCCTTGTTAAGGGACCAGTGATACTGGTGAGACCTGATTTTTCTGATGAACTCATGGAGTTATGTTTTTGACAAAATCCAGATATCCCTCTATGTATAAGCATGGGTATGTTGTGTACCAAACAATAATGAATTAATAAAGATATTAATTAGAGGAATGACTAATATTAATTTCTATGTCTCTATCAAGTTTAAGTGTTGAGAACATTTTCTTACTCATTCTGATCCACTAAACAGGATTTAAAGCCCAGCTTCAGCCAGCACATCAAAAGTATTTTTGCATTCATAGTTGGAGAACAAATCCTTTAGTTAACAGAAAAAAAGGAAAAAATAAGAAAAGTTTTCTGATCTCATTGTTTTTTATTATCATATGTTAGTCAACAAAGAAATACTTATTATTATATATATAAAATTACAGACAGTGTAGCAGAAGGTAGATTGTTCTCCAGAGGTGCCAGTACACTACTCTCAGACTGTATCTTGCATGTGGTTGCTACTGAAATATATCCTCTGGATTTAGAAATCATAAAGAAAAAAATAGAAACCAGCATATGTTATAGCACATGTTAATGGAAAGCATGTTCATGTCTCATTTATGCTTTTAATTTGTGTTATAAATATCTTTTGACTTAATATTATTATTTTCTTCTGCAGGGGTCTTAATCACTCTGTCTCTCTTGTACTAATTGTTCTGACAGAGGGGAGAGGGAATTAAATTAGTTTTAAGAAATTTCCTGCCTTATTAATTTTACCAATGGAAGAGCATTCCCTCTGTCAGATTCTTCTCAGTTAATACCCTCTTTTCCTCACGAGTCTAAGCCTGAAGATTCTGACTTTATTAATAATTTTTGATTCCAAACTTTTCCTGGTAGATCTGGGGTCCCAGACAGCTGGCCTAAGGCAGCTTTGGTAGTGTGAGTGGTTACTTCCCCTCATGCTCAACACCTTGGTCTCTGCCTCCCTTATATTCATCCTGGTTCCTTCACTCTCAGCTAGGGAAATCCCAGAGGAAAGGTGAGTCAGGATCTAACTTCTATCAGCGGGGTAAGTAATGAAATCTTTGCACAAGTGTCATGGTTTGACATGGGAAAAGAATTTTCTCGGAAGAGGTCAATTTGGATATTGACTAATTGAAGGTGGACACACCTCTGAGAACAGAGAGGGGTTAAAAGCAGAATTCCCAGGAGAACTCGCTCTCTTTGGTTCCAGTCAGCGTGCAGTGCAGACTCTCCCCTGCCCGGCCCGTGGCTGGGTAGGGGAGAGGAAGGCCTGACTGAGGTAGGCCAAAGGGTAGAGGGGACTGGAACCCCCCTGCAGATGGAAGGGTGGAGAAAATCTGGGATGTCTCCGTCCCCCTCCCCCCCCCCCTCCCCCGCCCAGAGTTTTGTCAACAGTTTTGTCAGCAGTTCACCGCAGGGAAGGAGAAGAGCGGGGGGGGGCCGCAAGGTGCCCAGCTGCCTGTGGGAGCTGGAGCCTGGGCAGCAAGCCATCCTTGAGAGTCGGGACTTTTAACCCTTCCTTGAGAGAATTAAAGCTTTGTGAAATTTTTCTCCTCCTCAGTTTGAAAGAGAGGAAGAGAGACAGCTTGGGCCCTGGGATGTTGGAAGGAGAAATTCTAGGTGGGAGGAGACGATGGAGTGGCTTTTGGCTGGACTTTTTCTTGGTAGCCACAGACTGAACTGGTTTTCTCCTCCAAGAGAGACTGTATTTTAGGAGGATGCTGGTGAGCCAAAGAGACCATGCTTCAGCTGGGAAAAGACAGAAGTGGAGCGAACAGAGAAAAGTTAGGGAGGTTTGTGGTGGTGCCCCCTGTCTTCAGAGAAGAAGAAGAGAAGAAGAAGATCTCTGTTCTTGGATCCTTGGCCCCAGGGGAAAATAGGGGGACTGTGGTCCCAAAAATGAAAAACTGAACTGTTGTTTTTTCTCCTCTTGGCAGGGCATCCTTGAAAGGAAAAATCCTAAAAGCAGTCTGTCCATCCATGCATTGGTGGTGAGAGCACTGTGCATGGAAATGTGGTGACACAGAAGCACAGAATGTAGCAGCTGTGTTTCTTGGGGGGTCTGTGGCACAGGAGGGGCTCCTCTCTCCCTCAGTGGACTGGGTGGTGATTATCTGGAGGGTGGAAACCTGATTGGGGTCCAGATTTTATCTCACTGTGGTTTGTTGGAGTTGGGTGGTGGGAGGAGGAATGCTTTGGAATGTTTTCATTTTGAATTTTGTGTGTCTTTCTTTCTTTTTTCTTTTATAGTAGCATAGTAGTAATAGCTTAATAAAGTTTTTTTTTCTTGTTATTAGGCTTGGGCCTGCTTTGCTCTGTTCTCGATCGCATTTCACAGCATTCGGTTGGGAGATTGCATTTTCATGGGGGCACTGGCATTGTGCCAGTGTCAAATCATGACAACAAGACAACAGCCCCAGGCTGCAGCTGATCTCCTCCTGCAGGCAAACCCAGCTGGAGATGAACCTGCCTTTGGCTGAGCTCTGCCAGCAGCCAGGCTGCCTCCTTAGCAGTCAGCCTGGTGCTTGTAGGAGCCTTCTCCAGTGGGCACTGACTTCTGTGGCACTGGTGTGACTCTGAAAATTATCTCAAACCTCGAGAAAGGATCAGCAAAGTATGCACCTTGAATAGAAGGTGAGTTACATTCTACAGTCATTTTCCTGAAAAAAAAAATCTTTGCCTCATCTCAGAAAGAGGCTGCTACCTTTGTCTCCTGGACTGGGAGGTGGTCATGTTGGAGTTTTCCCACATAAATTCTAAAGAAACTAAGCAAATGTTATTACCTGAGTTTTTAAAAGCATTGTATTTCCCCACAGCAAACAGTTTGAGTCGTTTTTCAAAACAGTTTGAGATTTACTCAAATGAGGGCTTTAATTTAGAGAGATTGCTTCAGGCACAGGGAATTAATAGTCCTTTAAGTTACACCTTCACAGAAAGCTATCTGTTTTACAAGGCTGAAGAGATTGTGCTGTTGTCAGATTAACTCTACATTTAAATTCACAACAGTCCCTGATTAAAAAAAAAAAAAAAATCCTTAGCAGGGATATATTTAAAAAGCCCCAAGATTGCAATTGTCTGGAAATTGCAGAACTCACATTCTTAAAGTTGTGCTTTAACAAAACAATTGCAAGGAATACACTATCCACATTTATTTTTGTAGGTATTTCTTTGGGATTATCAAGTAGAAATAGTCTTGGAATTGGAATAATATTAGAAGCAATTCAGCTGTAGTGCTTTTCTGCACAAGTATTGCTTTTGTTTCCTACTCAAAAGGATGCTAGGAAAATAAGAAAATAACTTCTTTTTGAGTTGAGGATCATAAGGCCAGGTAAAAAATGAGGCTCCTAGCATCTCCAACAGTAGCTAAAATAGACTATCCGCTTCCTCACTTATAATTTTCTCTGATGGTTTAGGACAGTGTTTTGGCAAAATGCTGTTGCCAGCATTGAATGATAATATCCTTCATCATCTGAGAGGAAAATAACAACAAAAATGGTACAAGTTTGAAGATTTTGGAAGACAAATACAGTTTTTAACCTGCAATATGCTTGAGAGGGATTAGAAATCTGGTTCCTTAGAATTAATTGCCAGGTTGGAACAGAGTAAGAAGGATCTGTATCCTGAGTTATCGCTCAGCATGAAACTGAAAGATGAAGTTTTAAATAGCTTTATATCACTATAATATAATGTAAAATATGGAGTCCAAGAAAAGCTGTCAAAACCCCCAAACCCATCCCAAAGATTAATCATTTTGTCTTAAAAGTACAGTGAAAGTTTTTAAAAAGTCTGTCTGTATTCCTAACACAGTTGGAAGACATTAATGGGAGAGGCAGACCCAAGGACAGTATCATACATGGGCTTGTTACTAGTAGGGCTGTTGTTGGAGATGTCTTACCTTGGTGGCTTTGAGACTGTCTTAAAGCAATCCAGACAGACTGTGCTAACCGCTCTACCAGCACAAATCATATTCCTGTGTTACAATCCGGTTATTGAAATTGTTAGAGAGCTGCCTCTGCCAAAATTGAGATGCAAAGGAGACCATATGCCAAAGTCAATAATATGGATTTTATTTAACATTAAAGGGGGGGGCGGGGGGGTGTGGGGAGAGAGAGAGAGAGAGAAATAGGAAAAAGAGGGGGGAGAGATAGATTAATTATTATTATAGAAATTACCGCTCCATGGGTCCCAACAGCCTCCCCTTGGTTCTCTTCTGGTCTTCTTGGTGGCGAGGTCTCTCAAAAGAGAGTTTAATGAATGAATACACATTTGGGCTGGGTGGAGTGCCCAGTTACCTCCCCTGCAGGGGACAAGTTGGGCACTGTCTCTTGCAGCAGACTCTGGATCCATTGCATCACTTGTGTCACATGCAGGGCTGCTGCAAGGCTCAGGAATCAGTCAGGGTGGGGGCACTTTGGGGCTCTTTGATGGTTTATCAGCTGCCTCTCAGGGGAATGTCTTGTGTGTATGTGGCCTGCCAGGGTGGGGGTTTCACAACTGAGCCAGTTTGTGTAAGGGAGGATGGCTGCTCACACCCTCTGACCAGAGCTTACACCACACACCCAAAACTCTCCTCCTTCCCCTTTGACTTGGGGGGGATGTGTGCAAACCTGGCCTCAGCAGATGAGCCTGTGGGGTTTGACCTCCCCACCACAAACCCAGTCAGAGCTGATTTTCAGGACAGCTTCTGGGTTTGGCTTTCCTTGTAAATATATTCTTCTTCCTCAGCCTGGTTTTCTTCTCCCTAGACCTTAAAAAATTGGCCTAACTCACAGTCCAAAGTTTCTTTCAGGAGGCATATTCATGGAGGGTTGATCTTTGGTGGATGCAGCTTTATACAGTTTTGCCATAATGGGCAAAAAGTGCTTCATAACAATGTTTAAACCTTTAACCGTAACATTTCTGTCTCTCACACATTGAGCCTAGAGAGACATGGTAGCTTCCCATGACTTTGTTCCTTGCATCTCTTTTGTCACTACCATAGCCATAAACAATTGACAAATGCCATTGAAGGCAAAGTGACAGTGGTGGAATAGGATGCCTAAAATGAAGTAACATGTTGGAGCTGGAACATTAAAAAATGGGCAAAACAAGGTCACTGGACTTTACAGAACTGTGGAGAAGGTAGGTAACTAGCAAGGGACTTGATACAACCTCTGGTGTTGAGAGTTGCTGCAGTTTCCTACAGATATCCATGAACTGTTAGGCAGCCAAAAAGATCTTAGATAAGATTAAAAAAAAAAAAGAAAAACAGTCAATGAATTCCCTTAACAATTTCATTAGGTAAGGGAGGACAAAGTAACATAGTGCTTTCTCTGGATCAGAGACATATGTTGTGGGTTGGCCCTGAGTGGATGCCAGGTGTCCACCAAAACCATTACATCACTACAAGGACAGGAGAGAGAAATTACAATTAAAATTCTGTGGGTCAAGATGAGGACAGAGAGAGATCAGTCACCAGTTAATATCATGGAAAAACAGACTCCATTTGGGGAAATTACTATCATTTATTACCAATCAAATCAGGGTAGGGTGAAGAGAAAATAAAACCTAAATCTTAAAACCACCATCATCTCTACCACTCCTTCTTCCTGGGTTTAACTTCACTTCTGCATTTTCTACCTCATTCCCTTGGCAACACAGAGAGATGAGGAATGGGACTGTAGTCAGTTCATCACACATTGTCTCTGCTAATCCTTTCTTCTCAGGGAAAGACTACTTACACTCCCTGTTCCAGAATGGGGTCCCATCAATGGAAGAAAGTCCTCCATGAACTTCTTTAAAGTGTGTCCTTCCCACAGGATAAAGTTCTTCATTAATAGCTCCTGAGTGCTCCCTTACATGGGGTTCAGTCTTCCATGAATAGGCTACTCCAACATGGGTCCCCATGGGGTCACAAATCCTGCCAGCAAACCTGCTCCAGTGTGGGCTCCTCTCTCTCCATGGAGCTGCAGGTCCTTCCAGGAGCCTGCTCCCGCACAGGCTTTCCACAGGGTCACAGCCTTCTTTGGGCTCTGGAGCAGGGTCCTCCCCAGGCTGCAGGTGGATCTCTGCATCCCCTGGTCCTTCATGAGCTGTAGGGGAACAGCTGCCTCACCAAGGTCTGCACCAGGGGCTGCAGGGGAATCTCAGCTCTGGCACCTGGAGCATCTCCTGCTCCTCCCTTTGCACTTGGAGTCTGCAGAGCTGTTCCTCTTACATATTATCAGTCCTGCTTTTTTCCCCATATGTTCTCCCTTCTGAAATATGTTGTCCCAGGGTTATTAATGTTGCCACCATTTCTGATTGTCTTGGCCTTGGCCAGTGGCAGGTCCTCCTCAGAGCCAGGTGACATTGGGTCTGTCATACGTTAGAAAAGCTTCTGGCAGCTTCTCAGAGAAGCCATCCCTGAAGACCCACAGCCACCAAAATTTGGCCAGGCAAATCCAGTACAATGGGAAAAAGGGTAGAAGTGTTTTTTGGCTGAATAATCCAGAAAAAATATGGAGCAAGGAATAGTTGTCAAGCTGCGGACATCTAAGAGACAATAAAAGATCAAAAAGGCTTTTGCTTGAGAATGCATATGTTTTTTCAGTATGAGATTATAAGATGTTGTAGGTAGGTGTGAAAGAAAACTTTTGTGGGAGTCTTTGAGTTACTGCCAGAGAGGGTTACACACTGTGCGCTTTCCATAGGCACTTGCTGTGTTTGGTGCATCTGCCATGCCTTTAAATAAACACTCCCATTCTAGAGTCCACAATGCCCACAGTTACAGCGAAATACAAGATTGCTGCCCTACTGTAGGCAGATTTTCTAAGATATGGCTGAACCAAGTAAAGTTTTGGAGGGTCTCCTCTGAGTATTTACCAGGCAGTTCATGAAGAAAAGAAAACTTCATTATTCCAAGCTACATTTTTCAAAGGGAGAAAGGAAGACACTTCCTTCTGATAATAAAATTTTATATTTTGGGGAGACAGTAGTGTTGTGTTATGTTATAATTCTTTCTTTTACAATCATTGCTTCAAATTCTGTTTTCTATTTTTCACATGTAATGATAAAACTGAGAATTTTACAAAATTATGACACCTAAGTCAAACTGTAGTTAGTAGATTTGCCAGAAAGATGAGTTCCATGTTTAGAAAAACAAAAATAAAGAGATATAAATATGTTTAAAATGTTTTAAGTCACTTTTGACTCTTAAAGCCCTTGTCTGGTTTTTGTTTGTTTGTTTTGCAATCCTATTTGTAGTACTTGAACATTGATAGATGATTAATCTCCTTGTGCGGTAAACTTCAGGCTCAGGATTTAGAGAGCTTAAATATACAACTTCTAGACCAATGGGTATCCAGTGTCTCTTTTTTATTTTTTCTTTCTCATGAAAGGTGTGAAACAGTGTAAGTACTCAGAAAACTTATGCAAATAGTAAACCTAAAATGTTTTGCATCCATTGTAATTGTTTTTCTTCTACTGTTAACATTTACTTACAGTGCACATTGCTAATCCTGATAAAACCTTTCTTTCCATTCTTGGGTGCTGGCAAAACAGGGTTGCAGATAGGATTGTTAAAGAAGTTTTCCTTTGAACAGAAAAAATAACAAGATATAAAGCATTAAAAAATTATATATTTTAACGGGAGAGCCATGTGAGCTAAGTGAGAACTTAATTCTCTTGAAACACCTGGCCTTACCTGTTTCTGTATGCACTGTACTAATTTTTGTAACTCATTTTCTATTAGCTGTGTATGTGCTTAAAGGTGACACCCAAACATCTCCAAAAATCAACCGCAGTGAAAAGGAATATTTCCTTTTTTTTTTTTTTTTAATGATTCTTTGCAGGTTGAATTACAGGCAGAATTATTAGTGATTTCTCCAGTTTGCAGCAAAAACTATCAACATTACTTTTAAAATAAAGTAATTTGAAATAATATGAATAGTTTTTCTTTTTTAGGGAATTGTTGCAGAAGCAGCACAGGGCAGGAGAAGGCTAAATTGTCGCTTCATACAATCCCATGGAATGTAATATATATATATCAAGATGTTGCTTCACGGAGTATCAGTCAAGCAAAGTACTTAAAATGCCAGTTCCTTGTTCCTTATCCACATCATGGATATGTGGATAAGTATACCCAAGTATACTTATCCACGTATAATCTGAGTATACTCAGACTCAAGTATACTATTGCAAAAAAAAAAAAAAAAAATTCCAATTTGACTTCATAACTTAAAAGCACTTTTGCTTTAAGCTCAATCAACTGAGTTGAGCTACTTGTCTCTGGGATATGACAATAATTCTCCCCTCTGAAAAATTATATTCAAACTTCAAACACAAAGTGTGTTGTTCACATAATAAGTTCTCATTCTGAAAGCAAAGACCTTTTCGAACCACTTACTAATATTAAAATATATATCTGTAAAACTTCATCTTTGTTCCATTTAATTGCCTGAATTATCAAATTTTACAGATAATTTGCTTCCTATGTATTAAAATACCTCCTCACAGTTCCCTTATTGTTTTTGATGTTTTATTTATATTTCTTACTCCTCAATTCTGTATTTAATTGTGTTTAGCTTTCATAGGTATCTCTTTGTGATACAGTATGTTGCAATGATATGTTGATACAGTATGTTTTTTTTGGTAATCTGTGACACTTTGAGCAAAAAGAATTGCAAGACTATCTAATTTACAAAGTTAGCTCCTTGCAGATGGTATATACTTCTGATGACACCTATTACACACCTCGTAATGCAACACACCTCATTTGGTTCAATACAAAGTCCAAAATTGAAAAGAGAATAATGTTTGGTTTTGGTTTTAATTACAATTAATATCAAAATCAAAACCATTATAACCTGGAATAAAGTTCTTGAAGTGTTGTAGTCCAGTTTCCTTTTTCAGTTTACCTATGGTTATTTTTCTTCCTGAATTTTAGTTTGAAAATGACTTATAGATACAGGATTTATTGTGTTCAAAAGAAATTTTCTAAATTTAAATTATTAAATATTTCATTAAAAATCAAAACAATAAAAAAATAATTTGCTTCTTTGATGTTCCTTTTTATTTGTTTGGATTTTTAAAAATTTTCTGGTTAAGGATATTTGCAGTCAGTACACTTCATTTTATTCCTTCTAAAATGTCTTTTTAAGGAGTATGCTATGCACTGGAAAATTATTAACTTGGCTCTGAATGGTTATGCTCATATATTATATATGAATGCCTATTAAATTCTGGAGTATGCTTTTAGCCTTACACTATTCAAACTGCAAATAAAAAGGAATGGAAGTGCCTGTTAGTTCACTTGACAGTTTATCCCATGGCAGCAACTTGAGCTCACTCTGCTGAAAGGATCAGTCTTTCTCAAAATCTGTTTTTGATGTGGAAGACACCCAATGGCAGAAGCAAAGTGGGAACTCCAGTATTCTTCAGTGTGAATCTAGTCTTTGTCTCAACAGGAGTCAGCAGGGACACTGACCTGCAAGAGGTGAGGTATCCACCAAAGAAAAGCAAGGACAATCTCAACTCTCATCTCTAATGCCACGACTAAGAGAATGTCAGTACAGAGCCATTAAAACTTGCGGGTTTGGATATAGTTTCTGAAAAATCTAACTAGTAATGTAACAGTGATGTGTGAAATAGGAAAAGCCTCCCTTTGGAAAACATCATCTTCCATCATACCCTTACTCATTAAATTTCACTTTTCTTTTAAAACAAGGCTTAGGTTAAAACATCCTCAGCTGAGCAGGGTACTGAAGATTTTGACAGGTGCTGCATAGATAAAAGGAAGATCTCCCTCGGAGATTAAAAAAATATCACCTTAAAAAATATTCACTTCTGTTCAATGACTCAATTCACTCTGCTGAGCCTCAAGGTGGGTGAGTAGGGTGAACACACCCTGTGAGTGTTCTAACAACGACAGTGTATCTGAGTGTGAAATAATTCTACCAACTGATGACCAAGAGAAACTAAAACAACGAAAATATTTTCAGATATCTGTGCTGATGACTGTTTTCCTGATTTTTTTTTTTGATATCCATATAATTCCTCTTTTTACAAAGCAAATATCCTTGTTAAACTACTATAGCATTAATTTATATTTTCTTTTTCCTAGGGAACTTAAAGAACAGGAAAATGGACAACAAACAGTAACGTTTTCTTCACTGCAGATCATATAAGTCTTCTAATATTTTTTCTTATATTTGATCCAAAAAATACTGTTTCTCATCTTTGTTTTTATATTGTGTCTGAAGTATTCTATGCTAAATGAAAACCCTTTTCCAAAAGCTTTTAATTACCTCATTTGTCAGTAGACAAAAAGTTATTTTCACTTGGTTGTCAGAGAAGATCTGATAAATGTTGTATTTATGGCCATTTCAGAAATAATTAATTTGACAATTTTAAGACACTACTAATGTGAAGATATAATTTAATCCCTAAAAATTGTTTAATTGATTTTATAATATAGAGATTGCAGACTGCTTATTAATTGGAATAATACCTATCTATATTTTATCTCCTTTCAGGATTAAATCCCAGAATTTCTATGTGAATTCATGCATGTTTAGTTGGGTTTTTTTCATTGTATTTTTTATTCAATGGAAAGATTCACTTTTTGGATGTGAGATTTTTTTACATCCTCCTAAGACAAGTGCTCTGCAGAGGTTAACAGAGATGTCATTTTTTTAAACAATCTGTAGTTATTAAAGGACAATTCAATATTGTTCCAGATTTTTTTTAAGTTCACCTATTTGTTTTTAAAAACAAATTTCAAAACTTTTCAAAATAATCTTCTGCAAAGTTTTGAAGTTGTAATAGCAAATATTTTTCCAAAATCATGAGCTGAAGAGTCTTCCTACCACCAAAGCAGATGCCAACATGCAAAATGCAGGATGCTTATGGGGTTACTGTTGTCCAAAATCTTGCTTTGATTGATTTAGAGCCATTTACTAAAGGCAAGCCAAGAATTTCAATGTCTTTTGAAAGGGATGCTAATGGTTTTTCCCTGAGCTGGACCTGTCATTATCTTTGCAGATATTTTTAAATTTAAAATTTCCACAAAAATAATTAATCTTCACCAATTTACCCAGAAGCATTTATAATGTCAGAGAAATGAGACACAGTCCTTCAGGCAGAGCTTAGTAGAATATTGACATTGCAAACTTTATGGAAAGTGGAATCACATAAGCTCCTGAGAAGCAGGAAGGCAATTCTAGTTCCAAACACCTTTCTACTGGTCTGACACTAGATGACAACAAGCAGGTCTAGATGCAGAGACAATCTGAACTGGGAAAAACCCAGGCCAGGAGAAGAGATTGCCAACCTGACAAGTAGATAAGAAGGCGGAAAAAGAAATGCCAGCTGTTAAAAGATATGCCTGGGGAAAAGATTTTCTGGTACACAGTGCAAGAGGAAATCAGCTTGCAGCAGGTGCAAGCTGTCTGCTTAACAGACAGTTTGTGAAATTTCAATGTTTTTAACAGGTTTACAGCATAGGTCAAGATCTTTTCATACAGTATAAGGGCCATAGATTTTTCATGACAATGTAAATCACCCATTTTAAGATGCTGCGTAAGCCAGGCTGCAGAATTCAGTGATTCCTGTGGTACTGGTGATACTTGTATCATGGCACATTTTAAAGGATTACAATAGATATTAATTTAAAGTTTTCAAATGACAGCTTGGAAAATGGTGGAACACTACAAAGGTTTTTTCTTATATACTTACTTGACTCTTCTTCTATAAAGCAAAGGTCTTTTGTCTTGTCTAAATATATCTAAATTCAGACTCCAGATTTTGGTTCTTAAAATGTGTCTTTTTCTCTAGGGCTAAAAAGCCTTTTTTACCAGAAGAGCTTCTCACTTAGGTATTCATTAGCCATGATGAAATTTACACCTGAAATTCTCGTGAATATGTTCAAAAGCTATAACGGCTCTTCACAAGAAAGATTTTCCTAGACCTTGCATACTGCTGAAGTAGTTTCAATTTTGTCAAAATACTTCTAAATGTATTTTTTTTGTATCTCAGATTTTACTATCAGCCATTTTATACTTTCACCAATACTGCTTGTGAAATTGAGGAACAAAGCCTGACTAGAATGAAGTCCATGAATCTCTCCAACATTGTTAACTGCAGTTAATTCAGATTATGCTATCATAAAATCTTTGCTTCTAAATCTATCCTGGTTTCTTTTTGCTTTCTTTTTGTCAAGTTACTTTAAGTTACTTTGACTGAATCAAGTTTTTAACTCTCTTATAGTATGGATGCATCTACAGTTTCCTTCTGTTGCTTAAGAACTTTCCATGTCCTGGCAATTTGAAGTCCTCTTAAGCTCTGGCACTCACTGTTTGGTTCTATACTGTCAAATCATTATTCGTCTTTAGCATTTGGTCTTTCGCACATTTTGTAATAATGGGTGAAGCAATTAAAATACAAGCCAAAACACCTCTGTAAAATGTGACATGATCCTTCCTGGTTATTTTACTTTTCTTGCTTTGATTTTTAGTGTGTCTTGTCTGCAGCCTCCCACCTGCATTTAGCTATTGATTCCAATAGTCTGAACCATTAAAATACTTTCAGCAGCTTGTCCTAATGAGGTATAAAGGGCTACCATTTGGTACCTGGAGACACAGTAGTGATAGGAAGAAGAAGGCCTGCAGGGAAGTTCCTTCCCTTCCCGTTCCTTTGGATTTCAAGCTCTACCTGCTCCTGTAGCATCTTAGCCTTCTGTGAAATAGATTGTGCCCAAGGAAAAAAAAAAAAAACCAACAAAAACAAAACAAAAAGAGACCAAACAAAACCAAAAACAAGACACAAACTCCAGGAGCTTTAAAACATCTTCAGAAAAAAATCTATTAAAGGATGCTCATTTTAATTCAATTTCAGAAAAAAAGTTGAAGAATGTATCTTGAGGGCACAGAATAGGGGGACATGCGTAAGCACAAAATGGGAGAGCTGGGATGTGTGACCCAGAATTTCTAGTTCTCCTTGAGCACAGTGTAGAAAAGATCCACCAAGGAAGTCTTTCACTGTGCCGTGAAAATATTGGAAAGTGGCAAGGGCCTACACAGGATGGCAAGTAATAATTGCATCAGATTATATTTGGTTTCGATAAAACAGGACATACTTCGTGGTAGAAGAGAAATACTGGTGTATTAGCAAGTCTTTCCTTTTTTAGTCTTACCAGGTTTGACATATCACAGTCGTTTATGTTGTATAATCTGACATGCTGGCATAATGAGAACTGATATGTCACCTTAATGATAGGCTTATTCTGAAAAATGTAAAGTGGATCATAATATCAGAGCTAAGATTACTCTGGCTTTCAGTAACATGCCCTTTCCAATTAAGACTATAGTCAAGCTGTGCTAAACATACATGTGTGTGAATATGGTCGGTCATATCACATTTTTTTATAATTAAAACTACATTGCATAATTTTATGAAGACATTTTGCAAAGTTTAGAAGTAAGGCAGACAAGTAGAAAGGAATGTAGAAAGACATACAGAAATTTTTATAATAACTTAATAGTAGTTATAACAATAGATTATAATAGATTTGCAGTAGCTTTAAAAACCATCTTATGGGTTTCTGTAGCAAAAATACAATATTATATTAAATTTTAAAAATGTATTAAAATGACTGACAAGTCATTTCAAGTCTATCAAGATCAACAATTCATCCCCAAAGACTCCAAGGTAATGTACAATCTTTGCTTTATTTGCCTACACTGAACATTATTGCCACTCATTGTGGAGAGCATGCTTACAGTGGCTGCACAGCTATTTATAGAATGCATTTGTCATTGTTCCTTTGTGCTGTGCTGTTATCATCATGGTAGAAATATAGCAAATTATTGCAATTACTATTATGTTATAGATATGACATTTGAAATGAACACAAATTTTGAAAAGCATTTTACGAATCCCTTTTGCTGAAAGCTTTTAAAAATCTTTACTGTCAGACTGTGACCTTGCAGAACATGATTGACTCTCTGAGAAATAAAAGGTGCACATTTTCCCTGTCATACTGCTGAGGCCTTTCAACTTCTATTACTGTCAGAAAAAGGCAAAGCCTTTGGTATTTTCTATGCAGTAAGTCCTACATGAAGACTTTTGTAGTTTAAGTTGTGCATTGTAAACCTAGGAAAACTCCTTACTGGGTAAGAGATGTATGATTGTATCCCTGGGATCAATTTTCTGATTGTTTTTCATTTTGCCATTTTCAATTTACCATGGATTTATGCATAACTAAACTTTACTGCAGCTAGCAATATTTATAACTGTTCTCTGCATGTTTCAGTTTTTTTTAAACTGAAAGCTGGACTAGGCATTGTAATTTAGCTGCTTATCCTTCAGTAACTGGGAAAGTTTTGAGGAATTTTGTTTACTAAAGAATATGCAGCCAAAAAAAAAAAAAATCCTTCTCCAACTGACACTATAAAGAATGCAAGGTTATTATAAAGTTTTAAATGTATGAACCCATTGTGACCACCCATCCTTATCGGGAAGAAAGCACCTAAGAATCATAAGAGGAATGACAATAGAGGTTACACAAGCAGGTTTTATTAGTAAATTACACAGAAATTTCTTGGCATAAAATTGGGATATTAGTTCCTGACCTACTGTGTAAGCCCATAGCAGTGAGTTCTGGATAAAAGGGTGGGGTGAAATGAAGAGAAAAATCAGAGATATTAATTAAAGAGAGAAAGGGAGAAAGAAAAAGGTAAAGAAAGAGGAAAAGAGAGAGAAAAATAGACCACCTGTCCTAGTTCCAACGTTGATCCAGCTGATAATCATCAATCCAGCTGTATTGGTTCAGCCAATGAATGAGATGCCTTGAGGGGAATCACCCAGGCTTTTTGGGGTATCTGTGTAAAGGTTTCTGCACCCCAAAGACAAGCTTGTCATTTTCTATGCAAATTAGTTATCATGCACGGTCTGTTCTTTCAGGCCTTTCTGGAAAAGGTTTTGGGGAGCTTTGATGGTCTTAATCCCACACCCTACAACCCATTCCCACTTCTTGGCCTCATTCTCGCATTTGCACTGTACTGTGGTTCTTTATCATAGAAAAGTGCTGCCCTGCCTCCACCTGGCCTCCCTTCTCCAGCCAAATCCTGCTTCTCATTATGTGTTAATACCAACAATTCTTGTCAGTTATTCCTAACAGTCCTTGTTTGACTCCACAGCCATCTGGTTATTGCTGTTTGAGATATACGCGCTATCCCCACATTTTCTGGGATTCAAGAGCTCAGAGGGTCTCACTTTGAACTGCTTGTAGGGTTGCAAGAGAGTGGGCTTTAGTTAGAGAAATTTTACTTCCTGGTCTCTATTCAAGACCTTCTTTGAAGGTTCAATAGTAAATATCCTATTCCATTTGGCTTGCTATTTGGAAAATAAAAATAAATTTCAAAGGCTGTTCATTAAAACATGGGCGCTCATTAGACACTTGTTGGATCCTGGAAACAATATTTCTGATAATTGCAAGAGGGGCTTAGTCCAGGTGCCTTTTCCTCACTGTTGAGACCTAATGAGGGTTTATTAGATCATAATGTGGCTCTGGAGGCAGGGAGATGCACCACCACAATTCACCCTGTGACTAAAGCCAACTTTTCTGGGCCTCTACACCCATGAAATTTAAAATATAAGCTCACAGTCCTCTGGTGGCAAAAAAATCCTCAACACAATGTCAGAGGAAAGACCTTGCTTAAAAAAAAAAAAAAAAAAAAAAATCAAAATTTAGTAAAACCATGCTGCAAGTAAAATTGCTGTTTTCAGCCACTAGAAATCCTGGTCTGGAACTATTGCAGAAAGAGGGAAGCTAATACACTTTCTACTGGCCTGCATGACTCTTTCCCTGTGTCAAATTGATGCTGGAGAACTGACGACATACATAGCTTTGTCGGAAAGATTTATTTGCAGAACAATCATGCCAGGGATTTGATCATATAGCTTTTCTGTTTCTCAGTAATTTTTTTTACATTCTTAATTTGAAATTTGTTTTGAGCATCAAAGTGCCACTTAAAATACTACAGGAAATTAAGAAAAAAACTGTATACATTGAAGAGATGTATTTCATCATCTATTGCAAGACCCTGTAAAATATAAATGAGGTGCTTTCAAAAGTGGAGTGCAACAAGTAATTTCATAGCTTAATCTTGCCTGTTTCTTCCAATTTAATATTGGAAGAAATAAATATATAGTAAATTATTGTAAGGAAAGAATAAAATGTATTTGGAAAAAATACACATTAATTTTTATTTCCTTTGCAGAATAAGTTAATTTCACAGATTTCCAGCAACACTGAAAGTGCTTGATTGGTACAAAACCAAGCAAAGTTAATTGATGATTTCAATTTCAAAGCACCTTTGATTAACTGAAGTCAGTACATAGGGAGGCAAACTACTTTTCACTAATGACTCTTTTATCGTTTCTATTACAAAATGCCTTTAATTGACAGCACATATTTTCCAAACAGTCTGTATTATTAGATTAGAACTCTCGACGTTGTTCACATCTTGGGTACATGAGCAAAAATAATTAAGTTTAATAATAATTGAAAAAACACAGCAATCCATCATACAACTACTGTAGCATGAGCAATGAAATCTGAATGGATGCCAAATTAAAAAAATAATCCATAAAAATATGCCAATTACTTTAACCATAATAAAATTTCAGCTTCTGTTCAAATGACTATGAACCATAATCCTCTCATTCAATATCATTGGGGTCTCCTGATTTCAAGTTCACCTAAACACGTATTTAAGGTGACTAGTGTTGCATATTAGCTTTAGAAATCACAAAGAACACTGTAGTCCTCACTGAAACAAATCCTCAGGACTCTTCAATTTAAAGTTCCTCCATTTTGTCTGCTATTTCCTCAGCTTTATCACAGTGTTTGATATGAGGTGAACTATTTTTCCAAACTCATTGTTCATACACTGGCAGCTTCCTAAGGCAAGCACAGTGCAATCCTCCTTGTTTGTCCTCCTTTTTGCATTCTTCTCATCTTTCTGGAGCAAATGTTCTCATTTTTCAGGCTTTAGAATCATGTTTGAAGAGGAAATAGGGAACTCTGAACAATGCAGAACGTTTGTGTGTGTCCTGTGAAAGGTATTGTTCAACAAAGAAACATCTCCCTTATCCACAGCCAAAATGGATTGCTATTGTAACAACCGATAAAGGCATCACGTAAATGTTGTTTCAGCAGAGGAGACACATGCATCAATGTCATGTTTGTTTCATCTTTTTCCATATAGTAGAAGATAACACGCCCTGGTAGGCATGCTTTCATTACAGGCTCATTATGGCCTGTTTGTGAGATCATTGATAATTCATGTGCGAAGAGACCTCAGGAGGTCTCCTGTCCAACCTCCTCTCAAAGCAGGGTCAGCTAAAAAGTCAGGCTAATTTGCTTTTTTTTTTTTTGTTTTGCAGTTGGGTCTTGAAAGCCTCCAAGAGTGGAGACTCAATAGCCACTGTGTGTAGCCTGCTCCTCCTCTATTGTGCTTTCTTCATGGGGAAAAGGTTCTTTTCCTGTGACCAGCCAAAATCTCTTTGATTTAAAGTTATGTTTGCTGTCTTTCAGCTTTCCACACACACCAAGAACAGTCTAGAACTGTCTTCTTTAGAATCCTGTAGAAGTGGCTGGGCTGCTGTTAAATTCGTCTGAGGTCGAACCTTCACCAGGCTGAATAAGCCAGGCTCTGTCAGTTGTTCTTCACAGGACAGCTATTCCAGGCACTAAGCCCTTTGTGGCTCCTGCTAAACCAGCTCTGTTTTTTCAGTGTCTTTCCCATGCTGGAGGACCCAAAACTGTAAATAATCCATTCCTTCATTCAACTGACCATGATCTTCATAGTACACCTTCAAACATTCAAACACTGCTGGCAGTTCAGCTTACTGCCTACCAGGACCCCCAAGGCCTTTCCCACAGAGTTGGTCCCAAGCTGTTCAGCACCAGCATAGGTTATTACTAGGATGTCCTCCTTCCCACCTGCAGAATTTTGCATTTACCTTTGCTGAATGACATGAGGTAAACCCAGACCATTTTTTCAACCTGTCTACATCTCTCTGAATTATTTAAACAAACGAATTACCTCATCCAGGTTACTTTTTATGTTAAACTAGTTGTGCAGGAGAACCCCTGTGGTTGCTACTGCAGGTTGACCTTGTCTGGACATCAGGAACCCACCAGGAAGTTCTGTGACTCCACCTTCTCAACTGGATAGAAAAGAGAAAATAAAATGGGAAACAACTTGAAGGTTGAAGTAAGGCTGTTTACTAAAGCAAAGGGTTGCACACACACACAAGCAAAGAATAATAAAAAAAAATTTTAGCCTCTACTCATCACCAAATGATACCCAACTACATCCCAAGAAGCAAGGCTTCAGCATGTGTTGCAGTTGCTCTGGAAGGCAAACATTGTAAATAAAGAATGCCCCCCTTTTCTTCTCCTTTCTTTATCATTTTTATTTCAGCAGCTGTCACATGGTATGGAATACCCCTTTGGTCAGTTTGGGTCAGCTGTACAAGTCCTGTCCCCTCCCAAGATCTTGCCCATCTGCAGCCTACTGATTGTGGTAGAATGATAGAGAGACAGAGCTGGTGCTGTGCCAGGGCTGCACAGCAGTGCCCAAAACACCAACCAAAGGTGTGTTACCAGCACCTTTCTAGCCACCAATGCAGAGCACTGCACTGTGAGTGCTGCTGGGGCAAAAATGAACTCCTTCTTGGCCAGACCCAATACAGTGAGATCCTGCTCCCACAATTTTTTAGGTTCAGTTACACAAATTAGTCACAATAAAGGCAACAGAAAATAGTGAGAAAAGTGGGATATCTAAGTAAGGATGAAAGTTATTTTCTCTAATTACAGTACTCTAATACCTGTGACTAGGTTAAAAATTTATTTGCATTCCCTCCACAGCCAATTAGCTGATATAGACATTCTTTCAGAAGGTTTTTCATTCAGCCAGTTTTCCACACTGGCAACAGGGGAAACAAAAATACCAGCTTATCTGGGATGCCCAGGTTTTTAAATGGCCTGTGTGAGAGAGAATTCATGTCACACTAACTTTTCAAGGTTGTCACAGGATTTCTTGGAAAGCAGTGGAGTGGCCAGGAGGAAGGATGGCTGTCTGACCTTGTACTGTAGGTGGCACCACTTATACACAAGAACAGAAATCTGCAGTTTCTTGGTAAATATCTTTGTCAGCAGAAACCAAGATGCTCCCAGGCTGTATGACTTGGCACAGAAAGCATGCTGAAGGTCAAATAAATTTTGGATGTACAGGTCATGAGAGCATGATGAGCTGCAGACAATGGAGCATCAATCATCATGCTGAAGACCAGAATCTGGGTCAAATCCAATTATCTGCAGTGGGTAAGAAGGCTGGAAGCTCTGAGAAGCCTGGAGAACCTTTATTGCCTTGGAGTTTCACAATAAGCAGACATGTTTTTTGTCCAGTTCAAACATAAGAGAGATAAGGAGTAGATCCCTGTAGTACATTTAGACAGCCACCTTGCTAGATAGAAAAATCTATATGGAATAGTCACATGCTGACCAACAAATAAAACCAGAGACAAATTTTATTAATGTCAGAAAAACATGAACAACAACAAACAGGACAGGACAAAGAAAACTCCAATTTTTCATGGAAAGTAGGGCAGAGTATATGTGTTTCCTCTGTAAAAGATGGTACTTCTTAAACATAATGCAATGTGTGTGAAGGAAGTTTTTTCAAAGCAAAATAAGCTATTCTTACTGATATTTATCTTTTTCTGCTGGCAGTGGTAAATTTTGCCAGGATGAAATATTTTGTCATTCAAAAACTATTTCTTGACAAAAACTTCGTGTTCCATAGTGAGGAACTCCACTTATAGAATCAAGCAAAATTAAGACAAGGAATAAAATTATATCTTACTGGTACTGATTATGATCTATGGCAGCAGGGTTGTTTGGGTTTTTTTTTTGTTTTCCAGCTGTAATTGTATCATCACATTGTAAAAAAGTTGCTGTAATCTCAGTACATTACATTACAGATTTTCAGCTAAAAGAACTAAACAGTCTTGTTTAGTCATAATGATAATTATAGCTGCTTCTTCTTCTGTACTAGAGAAACTTAGGATAGTAATACATTAGGATACTTAAGTGCTGAGGCAATAGAGTTTACAATTTAAGTGGGAAGCTTCCTCTTTCCAGGTTTAGTGAAAGACTAGTCACTAGATACTTTTGTGGCAAAGTTATTAACTACTCTGAAGAACAAAATAATGACATTCTGTGCTGTCTCAAGTACACTCAGTTCACAATTTTCAGAATAAATTCAAAGCAAATGTACTCTCAGTTCAAATGAGAGCAAGACCTCAGGGACACAAATTTTTGATGGTGATAAAGAAACTTTGAAGGACAGAGTATACAAAAGGCTGTGCATCTTTTCCTGTAGTCTGCAGTTAAGGGAGGCAAGCTGGAACCTTTCATTATGTAACATGATCACATGGCTGGAATCTTGCACAAGTCTTCAGGAAGAATAAAACCCAGCTATGCTGACTCAAGCCAGCTGCAGATTGCAAAGAGGAGCTTAATGTTAAAGAAATACATCTTTCTTTATCCTTGTGTTTTATTCAGAAGCTTTCTAAAAGTAATTTAGTGAACCTTTGAACTATTACAAATTATGAGAAACCTTTTGAAATCACCCCTCAAGAATTTCAGGCACAGGTCTAGGCTTCTTCAGGCTAGCTCCTCTAGCAATTGGTGGGAAACAGGGACCAAAATAACAGCTACAGTCCTAAACAGTTTAGTATATCTGAGCCACAAGTACTTACACTCAAAGATAGTCAGCAAATCTTTGTCATATTAAGAAGGATTACAGTTCTGCAGCTATGCAAATGGTTGCAGACAGTCTATCTGCTATTGTGCTTATAAAAATATGCTGAAAGCCTTTGTAGTGACTTCAGATTATGAAAATATTAAGAACAATTATATCCCATTATTTGTATATTGTTACATTTGACATCTCTCAAGGATAATATCCCTGGACTAGACTTTTGCTAGTCCAATCTTCCCCAAATCTGCATGAATTATTTGCACTAATTCTAAAATGTTGACAACTAACTGAAAGCAGTGTGTGTGAGAATCTATATATAGAAAGAAAATAAATCAGAAAATACTGAAAAGGAATAGACAAATAAGATGTATAAAGTACTTCAGTGATACAGGGTTAGACTCTAAAATGAAATGTAGATTGTCATAGTTAAGGCTGTTCTGAGGTAAGGTTATGTGAAATTAATTATATTTTAAGTGCTCAGACTAGCAAAATTTCTTTTCAAATACATGTTTTACTGTTCCAACATAGTGTTTCATTGAGTCAAAGAATAATCACTACAGCATTACCACAGTCAAAGCAAAATGTAGCTAATTAATGTGCTTAGGACCCACTGCAAATAGTTGTTTTTAAGGCCTACCTTTCCTTTTAAAAAGTAAACTAGCAATTCCATCTCTTTGTTTCCAAAGAAAATCGTGACAATATTATCAAGCACTCATACAATGTCAACTCATACAAAGCACAAAGTAACTGAAAGGAAAGAGTAATTCTGCAGCCTATGAACTTCCTCATATATGTTCATGAGCTGTAAACAAGAAACTCAATTGCAAAAAAAGAAGGAAATCCAACTCACATTGCTGACATTATCTTTATTGTGGTTTAATCCCAGCCAGCAACTCAACCTCATGCTGCAGCCCTTTCCTTCCTCCACCAGCAGGAGAAGAGAGAGAATCTGAAGGCAAAAATTAGAAAACTCATGGGTTGAGTAAGACAGTTTCATAGGTAAAGGAAAAGTCAAGCACACAAGCAAAGCAAAACATGGAATTAATTCATCACTTCCCATGGGCAGCCAGGTGCTCAGCCATTCCCAAGAAAGCAGAGCTCATCATGTGTCATGGTTACGCAGGGGTGTGTTTTTTATTCTTTCAGTGTCTGTTTATACCCCCCCCCCCGCCCCCGCTGTCTCTCCCCTTCCCCAGTGGTTAATCTTCCCTAGCTCACTCCCAACCCCCCTCTCTCCAAGATGTGAATTCCCCCTTCCCCTGCCTCTTTTCCCCAGAACAGTCCCTGTCTATTTAGTGAGGCTCAAGACCCTATTGGTTACTTTGTGTTACTCCACTCCCTTGTTTTCCCTGATAGGTTTATGATATGTTAGTCCTGCCCTAAACTCCTTCCTTGCTATTCCCCTATAAAACCCTTTGTCTCCCCACCCCAAAGCATCTTGGGGCACGCGAAATAAACCGATCCTGTTCACCCCCAAGTCCTGTGCCGCCTCCATCCGTCCCTGCGCCAACAGCTGGGACTGCAGAGCTTCACAGGGGGACCGGCCGCCCCCTCCTCTTCCCTCACCACCCAGCACACCCGCGCTTGGGGTGTCGCGGTGAAAGGGTACCGCGACGCAACATGGTTATGTGGGAAGATAAACACCATAACTCTGTTCCCCCTTCCTCCTTCTTCCCCCATTTATATACTGAGCATGATATCATCAGGTATGGAAAATCCCTTTGGTCAGTTGGGGTCAGCTCCCAGCTGCATCTCTTCCCAAAACCAGCACAGTCTTAGCCCTTTTGCTTTGAAGACCATCCTGGCACAGACTTGTAGAAAGTGTTAAAATATTCTGAACACACAGAATTTTACTCTGGTAAATTTTATCTTTGAAAATTAGTCTTATTGTGTTTGTCTTTACATAAATTACTGGAAAACTCAGATAGTACAATTCTCAAGTTTGAATAGAAGACGAAACAGTAATACTTCATTCTTGTGAAACCCCTATTTTTTTTTTAAACAAAAGATTGCAGACCATTTTTTTTATAAGATACTCAAAATTGCATACTGTCCCAGGCTTCTCTGACCTGTGTGAAAAAGGATTGCCAAGTGAAGAATTATCCTTATCACATTCTGGAGCATCTGGTCTGAAATTTTCATCAGACATGTTAAAGCTGCTTCAGTTTAAAAGACCTGGCAAAAAAGTACAAACCAGTGCAGTTCCATTTCTCACACTGGTTGTCACTAGTGTTTTCTGCAGCCAGCCGTGGGGTGGGAAGGGCTGAAGAAGCTGTTTTATCTTTGTCACTTTGTTCTGCCTATGTTCATTTTATTGTTATGGCATCATTTTCTTCAGTGACTGCCAAAGACTTATAATCCAAAAGAATCAAGTTGGTCATTCAAATAAGTAACTTTGGAAGTAGTCAGCAGAAAAATCCAGTTAAAGTTTGACATCTGCTCAATTCCTGCTGTCAGCACAATGGCACAAGAAAGATCTCAATGATAAACTAAAAACCAAAAAATATTCCTGATTCTTACAGAAGCATCCCAAAACCACAGAGATCTGAAGGACTGAGAGAAACCGGGAATTGCATGTTCTCAGACTGTGGAGGCTTGAGAATAAGAAAAACTTGCCTGAACGAGCAAAAAAATCACCCCCCTCCCCAAAAAAAACCCAAAACCCGCAAATAAACCCAACAAAAACCAACAAGCAAAACCCAAAAAACCCAACCAAAACCTGAGAATTTCAATGCTGCAAAACAAGTTGGTTTCGTTTCTTATATTTCTAAAAACTAAGCCCTCAAATGAAATAATCCTTTTTGCCTTCTGGTCATCAGCTTCTGGATGCAGCTCAGGAACAGCCAGACTTGATAGGTCAAATAGAATGAAATGTGGCCTATTAATGGGAAGGCATGATGCTACTTAACTAAAACGTCTCTCTGCTTTGCCCTTCTGTTTATTACCTTCATGTTGGGTGTCTGTCAGCACAACGGGTCAGGACTGGTTCCCTCCAGATGTTTACAGAAGGCTGATCAGAATCGTTGTTAAGAGACACCATTCTTTTTATACCCTAGTTTGCTACAGGTGGACTTGATTGGGCCTTTAATTAAATTAACCATCACCATTGGCTAATTAAGAAACCACCCTTTGGTAAACAAATCTCCGTAACACATTCCACATGTTCACAAGCACCAGGTGCAGCAAGTTAAGGTAAGACTTGTTTCTCATTCTTTTCTCTGATTGTCATGGTTTGACGCTGGCACAATGCCAGCGCCCCATGAAAATACAACTTACCAATCAAATGCTGTGAAGTGTGATCAAGAACAGAGCAAAGCAGGCCAAACTTAATAACAAAGGAAAAACTTTATTACACTACTACTACTACTACTATAAAAGGAAAAGAAAGGAAATAAAAAAAACCACACAAAATTCGAAATGAAAACCTTCCAAAACATTTCTCCTCCCTCCACCCAACTCCACCAAACCCCAGCAAGACCCATTTGGATCCTTAATCAAGTTTTCACCCTTCAATATAATCAATACTGAGTCCATCGGGGAAGAGAGGAGTCCCCCTTGCACCACAGACTCCCAGGAAACACAGCTGCCACCTCTTGTGTTTCCAATGTCACACGTGGCACCGCCCAGACACACCGGCTAGTGTGACATTCTCCTCTCCATGTCACAGTGCTCTCACCACCGTGCAGGGACAGAGACTGCTTATAGGGCCCCTTTAAGGATGCTTTGCCAAGGACCACCAGGAACAACAGTCCAGTATCACAATTCGGGACTAGAGTCCCCCCCATTTTCCCCTGGGGCTGAGGGTCCAAGGACAGAGATCGCCTTCTCTTCTTCTCTGAAGATGGAGGGCATCCTCACACCCTCCTCAGCTCTCTCTCTGTCCACTCCAAAACTGGTAGTTGCTGCAGAAGGTCTCTTGGCTCACCAATGCATCCCCCTAAAATGCAGTCCCTCTTGAAAGAAAGAGTGGTTCAGTCTATGGTAAACAAGCAGAGTCCAGCCAAAAGCCACTCCATCATCTCCCCCCCAACCTTCTTCTCTGAACATCTGAGGTCCCAGGCTGTCTCTCTTTCCTTCAAATTCAGGAGGAGTAATATTTCATAAAGCCTTCATTTCACAGGAAAGGGTTAAAATTTCTGGACTCCCCGGACGGCTGCAATCTCAGCCCAGGACTCTGTCTCCCATCTCCCACGCTGGGCATCTTCCCCCCCCCTTCTCCTTCTCCTCCGCCGGCAAACTCCTAGGTGTCTGCTGACTCTCTATCTCTTTTCCCTCTGGCTTAGGGGAGGGGGAACAAAAACATCCCAGATGTTCTCCACCCTTCCATCCGCAGGAGCTGACCCAGCCGGTTCCGATCCTTCATCCCCTGGCCTACCTCTGCAGGCCGCATGGCTCCCCTCCCCCACCCAGCCCGGGCTGGGGGGGGAGGTCCGTACCTTGCGATGACCGGAACCAAAGAAGGACGAGTCCTCCTGGGAATTCCGCTTTTAACCCCTCTGTGTTCTCAGAGGCGTGTCCACCTTCAATTGGTCACCCCAAGTGTCAGTATCTAAACCTGACCCCTGACTGGATGGACCTCTTCCTTCCAAAAAAAAAATTCTCTTCCCGTATCAAACCATGACACTGATCTTCTCACAGCCTTTCTCAGAATGATGCCTGGGAAAGTTGTCTGTTTCTCTGTGTGGCCAGAGAGCTGTTGCCACGAGTGTCTTTTCTTTTTGTCAAATGTCTCTGTCTTCACAGTTTTTCTCTTTAAACTAAATAGATAACACTCATAACCAAAAATTATAAGCCATGTTTTCCATCAAGTGAATTTTCAGTGTTTGACTCTCCTTCTGACTCTGTTGTTAGCTCCAAGGAATTGGCACTAAACACAGTCTCATTACAGTTACTGGTGAGCTAAGGAATCAAGATCACTGCTCTGGCTGTACCAGATATTTTCACTATAGGCATTCAATGACTAAACTTGTACATAAAAAATCCTAATGTTTCGCTGAGTGACTATTTTTAGATAGTTTCTCATTTGATATTGTTGCTTTCATGCTTAGTTCCTAAAACATTATTTGGTTGCAAGCAACAGCCAAATAGCACCATTCTGCACCCCCTTCACTCCTTTCTTCACCAGCAGGAAGAAATAAACATTTTATTCTGTCTTCAGTTAGGTATAGAGACATGTTATGGACATTTTTTGCGTGTAGTTGTGCTTATGTAAGGTGATTTCAATGGTAAGAACTTCTGTTCAGTGGGAAACAGTTCCAGGTGAGCTACATTTCCTTCATCACATCTTTGCTAATGATATAAAGCAGCAGGAAATCCATACTTAATTTCTGCACCTGTTTAGGGTTTCTTTTTTAGCTTTATAAAATATAAACAATTTCTAGTATGATCTGCTTGCAAATTCTCAAAGACTTGTTTCTTCGGCATCCATAAAGAATATATTTGTGTATGTCAGCCAGAAAATTTATTTTATGTGTTTTTTCTTCTTTGAAATTTCTCACCATAGATTCAGAATTATTTTTATTCTTTACCTTATGTTTTTCTTTTAAAAATGTAAATATAATCACATTGTAGTTTTGTGTTTTGAATTCTGTTTAGTTAGACATTTTTACTCAGCTTTTTTTATGGAAATGCCTTCTTTTCAGTGGCAAAAATGTTCAAAAATAAAGATGATGAAAAAAATTCTCAGAAAATTCAATTCCAGACCACTGATTTATATTTTTATATAACTGTTCTTTTACACAGATTCCAGGAAAAAAGAAAAGAAAAAAAAGAAAGCTAACAGCAGCAACAACAACAAAAACTCATCAAAACTTGGGAAGCTGACAGTCTAGAAACCATTGTACTGATTATCACAACCTTAGAATGTCCATAAGTTTCTTGAGATAGTCATGCTGGTCAAAAAGATGCCAGGAACCATGTTAGCATATTAAAACCACAGCTAAACATCTGCTTTTGACTGGGACATTGACAATTTTGCTGCTACAAAAATAGTCTGGCAATCAGCAGTCTGCTGGCATGTAGTATCCAAAGCACCCTGTGCTGTGCAGTACAGATCCTGTTACTTTCAATTAAACAAATTATTTTGATCCTTGAACAACTGTAGAAACTTACCAGAGATTTCAAAGATTTATGAAGGAGTTTTCATGCAGACTTCAGATCTCCGTGTTTTAAGAGATGGTAAATTTTCTGTTGATGTGTCCTTGTATAGGTCCATTTATTTCTTCTTTGTATAGAACAAGATGTTATAAGGCAGAGCAGCATTTCCTGAAGTTTGGCAGCTCTGATTTCATAGAAGACTTATGATGATTTTGTACAACTAGACATGTAGTATTGAAAATATTGATTTTTGAATTTTATTTCCCCCCTCTCTTTAGTGGCTTCAAGACCCAAAGAGCTCAGAATTGTTGCCTTCTATGATTTTTATAGAAAACCCTGTCAAGGTAGCATATTTCATTCATCATTGTCAAAGTCAGTCTTCTTAGCAGAAAACAGAAAATGTTTTAGCTGCTTATTGTTATTGCTTGAAGGTCATTAGAAAAAAACAAAACAAAACACAATATTACAAGAACTATTGCCCTTATCTAAAAAGTCACAAGACATCATGTATCCCCATATTAGGACTTGTACAGAGTGGAGTTAAATTTATTATGGATGAAATTGCTTTGTGGTTTTCCTTTTAAGTCTTCCACTGGTTCTATTTCTAATGAGATCAACCATGCTTCACACAATGTTATCTCAAAAATTAAGTGCCACTTACAGCTTCATTATTATAAGGTTTTGGAACGTTTAAGCATTTTTTGTGCAGTTGTCTTTATACTGGCATCTAACATTTCTGAAACATCATCTGAAGCCAGGTGGGATCACCAAAACAGCTCAAAACACCTCAATTTACAGAACTGATTTTGTGCCCTTATGAAAAGAGGTTGCTACACATTTATTTGCAAGTTTCTACAACTTCACTAAATATTTTAATTCCTGTTATAATCAGTGGAAATATAGTCCAGGCACTCAGGGAATTCAAAATCCTAATTAAACAGATATCCAAGACTTGGTTAACCAAATTCCACTCCTGTATAACTATAACAATGGTGCCTGCCATACCTAAGAGCACCTGAATTGATTTTTTGATATATAACTTAATAGTGTCCTTAATTAATAAAAAAGCAAAATGTGATTGCATGGCACTGGAAGCTGCGTTTCTGGGGCTGCTCATGCATGTGTTACAGAGGCTAAGAGCAGTCTCCAACTCTCATCATAGTATTTTATCTGGGGTGTAAATCAGTAAATATTTGGTGTTCAGCCTAAGCTGAAAAGGAATAATAGCCTGAAAATAGTAACATTTTTACTGCAGTTCCCTTATATGTAGTGCAAGACCAAAAGAAGGTGCCCATACATCTGGTTGCACAGAAAGCATAGGACAAAAGCACACGAGAATACATTAAAATTATATCAAAACTCTAATCACAGTATCTTCTGGCACTCTGATTGCTTTCCTGCATGTAATCAGCATCTGACTTGCTGTTTTTCTGCCAGGTATCTCAGCCTTTCCAGAGCTGCAGTGCCCCCAGCAATGGCTATGAACACCTGCCACTTTTACACTCTGGAGAGAAAGTACTGAGGATGCTGTGAGGCCTTGAATGAGAAGAGTGATTTTGTAACTCCAAGTCAAACAGCTGTGTTACCCCAGCACTGCCATTTAGTCAGCATTTAATTTATTTTCCTACAGGATAAAAATGCTTAGTATCTAAATAGAATTTTTCATCTTCAAAGAGTTAAACAAACATTATGTAATTAATCCATATAGCATCCTGCAAAGGATGCTCTCTTTTCAAATTCAAAGACTCTAATAGGTCTGATTAAACCAAAGTATAAAATAAACATAAGTGGAGATATCTGTTGATCTCTGATGATTGGATCACTGGCAACAGCAACAGTTGTATCTCTCTTCTATTATACATCTTTTCCAAGGTTTGAAAATAAGATTTTCTTCGAATGTTATTTTAAGAAATATTTAGGCTAAAAGACAGATATAAGGTAAAATTATGAAAGTTAATAAAATATGAGTTTGTAACAAAAATTCTTGAAAAACCTTGTAATAAAATATACTCAAATGTTTTTTCTTTAATGGCAAAGTTTTAGGATTTTTAAAAATATCTAATAATATATTTCCTTAAATATGCTTGCTGCTTCCACAAATCCCCAATTTAAATAGCTCAGTAGAGCAGCTTTTTGTGGTGTGTAGCCTGCTGCACTACTCTGCCCTGAGTTAAGGTCTGGCTTAAGGCACCATGAATCTTATGCAATTGCACATTATTCTGAATTTTCAAGAATCTGCTTGACAAGGCAGCTGTCTAACAGCTGTAAGAAACACATAATTACAGATGAAGGATGTCCCTTGCCTCTGGCTTCTCCCCGTATTTTGTGATTAAACACCATTTCTTAAAAGCTGTTTGAGAGGTTTTCTCAGCCTTCAGAAGTTTTTGTATTTTTGTTAGGGAAAGGTGGAGTCACTTATTTGGGTTGGTATTCACCTGCTTGTGCAGACAAACCTCCCCCTTCTTCCAAGTGCTACAGGAGCTGGAACTGTGCATGGTGCTGAAAAGTGTCTTTTGAAGAATTAATATTAATATTTAACATGCATAAATCTCTCATGATACTTACTTTATGCAGAAAATCACAGCAAAGCACAAAGATTAGATTTTCTGATTGTTTATATCAGATGGCATCTGCAGTGGCTGAGGTACTATTTGAGACAAACAAATGGCTCAGGACATATGGCGTTAAGTGACTTTTGGCAAACCTATAGAGGAAGGCATATGGCATATGATAACCTTGAAAGAAGAAGTGTCTCCTTGTATCTTGTTAAATCATATGATAAATTGATCTCTGAAGCTATTTCTTGACTGAAACTTGAAAAACTACATTGTTTAGATAGTATAAAGGGGATTTTGTACTTACTTTACTATCCAAATGTGATTGCTAATTATGTCTAGCCGACAAATAGATAAATTGTGTGTGTGTGTGAATTGGTTATATGGACATGAATATGAACAGCCACTTTATCAGCTATTGCCTTGTTTTATATAATCCTATCAGCTGTGGGCCAGAGCATTTTACACACTTTAAGTAAATCTCACAGAAATGTTACAAAAAAGTTTGTTAAAAGTTTGAACAAGAATATTTTGCTTTTAGGTAAGTGCCCTCAATATCAAAATAAGGAATAAATTCATTTAAGCAATAAAATGCTATCTTTTCTCCTAGACTTTTGTTTAAATATTATGCTAGCATAATTTTCTGGCACTTATGAAAATTTATGTTCAAATTGTATATAAGATACAGGTAATTCTTTTGTAAAGGTTGCTGAACTGAAATAATTTCATATCATGTAATCATTAATCAGGATCGCAATTTTAACAAAAGAGAACTAGGAGTATTCAGATCACAAAGATCTTATGCTACACATAAAATCATTGTCTTGCTGCAAATCCTATAGAAAATTAGTTGTCAAAGTTGTAAATAAATATCTTTTCCTAATCAATTTTTTTTCACTCAGAAAGACAGATTTGCCAAGGCAAAGACATTACTTTGATGTGCAGTGATAAAACAAAAGAGTATTTAATGACAGTTTCAAGCCACACGTAGTTAGGCTGTTAATTTTATGATGGAATATCCAGTTTTCATTACCAACAGAACTTGAATAAAAATTGAACCCAATTTCCCATAACATAAAAATAAATTAGGGATATAGACTTGACTTTCTCAAGTTTAAAGATGTTTTTTAGTAGGATCAGGGATGAAGATGCAGCACCTTGAAGCATATATACCTAAAACTATCCAGAAATCATGTTGTGTTATTTCCTTACTCTGCATCAGAATAATTTCATGGCTGTGCTTTGGGTCTGTGCTGGAAGCAGTGTGGATAATGCAGTGATGTTTTAGTTATTACTGAGCAGGGTTTATTCAGGGTCAAGGCCTTTCCTACTCCTCATCCCATCGCACCCATGAGAAGGCTGGGAGTGCACAGGGAGTTGGGAGGGGACACAGTCAGGACAGCTAATCCCAACTGACCAAAGGGATATCTCAAACCATATGGCAACAAAACTAGAGGAAAGGTTGGAGAGGAAGTCACTGTTTGGGGACTGGCTATGCATTGGCTGGCTGGAGGAGAACAATTATCTCAATTTCATCACTTCTCTCTCTTGGGTTTTGTTTCTCTATCTTTGATATTTTCCTTTTCATCACTTAATATTGTTTTTTTCATTTATTTCATTTCAATCATTATACTCTTCTTATCTCATGAGATTTCTCATTTTTACTCTTCAAATTCTCTTCCTCATCTCACAGATGGGTGGGAGAGTTAGCAAGCAGCTGTGTGGAGCTTAGTTGCCAGCTGGAGCTAAACCATAACTGTCATATAATCCAACCATTAATTTAAACTTTTCTTTTACTCAGTATATAAAAGGGGAAACCTATGGGCTTTTTTTTTTTTTTTTGGTAAGGTAGATACAGCAGTCAAACTTAAAAATCCTACCTGAAAATTTGGACTAGACACTAAACCTGTAGATGGATAAAACTATGTCAAATGAATCTCTTAAAGCATCATCTACTTATCATCAAAGAAAAATTTTCAATAGCTTCAAAAGCTAAATCTGCCTTTGACCTTCAGGGCTAATAGAACATATCTGATCCCATGTCCACAGAGCCAAAAAGAGCCCTGTGTGTACCTTTAATAGGATCTTGGACTGGGGCTTTGACATGGGACCTGTAAGCTGCTGAAAAAATGCAGGACACCCTCAGACTCTACAGAAGCTAATGAGGGGCAGGGGCCATCCTTACCTTTCTGGTCAGAAGAAAATGAAAGCAGCATTTCTTCTCAAAGACCTTCCTAGCTAATTATGCTGTGCATTTGCATGGACAAAGTATTGACCTCCTTACATCACTAGGAATTGTGTCTTCAATTTTAATAGAAACCAAATTACACTGTAGGTATCTAACTGACCACAGTAATGCACATATAATCAGGGAGATAATAGGAATAAATCATCAGACTAGTTTGATCCTATCTCGGCTATTTAAAGACAAGTTCAGGATGCAGAACATGTATAGGTATTCCTGCAATGAACATCTAATAAATGGATTTAATAAAAATTAAAATGAAGCAATCATAAATTCAAATTTATTTTTATTAGATTAATATAATTTTTAATTATTCAGTAAATGTAATTTAAAAAATAAACTATACTCTTCAAACTCCAATTGTATCTCCTTACACTGATGATTTTATAATTGCAAAGGAAAATGATTCCAGTAGAAAGGAAATTGTTTGCAAAAAGGTGTTAAGATTGATTTTTGTTAGGATAGTACACCAAATACATTTTGATAAAGCAGTCAGACTGGGATTGGACACAATATCTGTATCTAACAGGCACTTTTAAAGACTAGCTCCCATTTTCCAAAAATAACCCACTCGTGTTGATTTTAATGAACTGACATCATTAAAAAGAAATGACCCTACACAACCTTGACTTAGAACATGCATACTTTATACGAAATTTCATATTATTGCTAATGCATTGCAAATAATTAACTTATTCAACTGCTCGGAGCTTAGACAGACTTTTTTATACTTCATAAAGAAAAACAAACATTATCATGTAGACCCAAGCTTTTATAGAAGGAATTTTCTGCCTTCTCTTCTCAATTTTCCTATCAGGTTCATGCCTGTTTAGTGGAAATTACTTGCAGATCTTATGTGGACATGATATTTATATAAATAGAATTTGTATATTAAACTGATTCACTTTTTCATTTCTGTGGCAAATATATCTACCCACTCATATCCTTCACTGATCACACTTGAGTTAATATATTGGTGACCCTGACTGTTGGTTGCACCTGAAAACACTGCACCACCAACTGCTGGGTGCACACAGTGCACACAGAAAGACCAAGGAGCAAAGGATACCTTCTTCTTTGAACTCACTGGATTCTGAGCTGCTATTTTTTTCAGGCTATTCCCAAAATGGCCTGGCAGGATGCTAAATCATGATGCTGGAAATGTGCTGCCTGTCCTCTGTCCCACAGCCCCAGGTTTGGGGAGTAGCACTGGGAGAGAGATGAGATTGCTGCTGCCACCAGCACTTTGCCTCTGCATTCCTGAAATCTCCCTCTGTGTACCCATCTACATCGCAGCAAAGCTCCACCAAGTCACCCTGGCAAGGAGGAGAAACTTAGCCAGCTCCTTTGTTCTGTTGACAGTGTTTGTTCACATTCTGCTTATTTATCTTTTTAATGATGCACCCAGCATTACATAAACAGGGTATGCTAATTTGCTAATTATATAATGTTGATTATTAATTGATACAGTAAATTATTTATAATGCCTTCAAAGTCTTTGGCCTTTGCAATTATGGCATCTGCTAATACACGGAGGACTCTATCTACTGCCTGGAATGTCAAATTACAGTACAGTCTAATTTTAAAAATGGATTTCTGTGTGTAACACCATGAATGGGCTGTAAAGCAGGGCAGCCAGAGATCTCTTAAGTAAACAGATTTGGAAGCAGCAAGGCAACTCAATGTAGTTTTACCATGACACAAGTTAAGAACATATTTTCAAAATTTTTTTAAAATAAATCTTTCAAATTATGTAAACTTCATAAAACAAAATAATCACAACATAAAATTATTTTAAACCATTTTGAAATAAAATGAACTCCTAATAGTTTTATATCTGTTGCTTACCCTCTGCCTTTCTCTGCAGTCATTCTACTGTAATTTACTTAAAATCCAGAAAAAAGGTAACTATTCTTCTGGACTCCTAGTGTGTGAATTTCACTGGATTTAATATACAATTATAGCTATTAGAACTGGAGTTCTATGCAAATTATATTTATTACTTTCCTATTTTAGCTTTATCAAAGGAGTAACTTTCATCCCTAGATAAGATGTCTGATATTTTGAAAGGTAAGAGCTATGTTCTGTCATAAATAACATCTTTAGGTCAAGACAATGCTATTCAGATCAAGTCAAAGCAAAGGATTGGATAAAAAAATCACCTCAATTCAAGGGCAAAAAAGAAACAGTTGACTGGAAAAATCTTTCCATAGCTTGTGTTAGCAAGAGAGTCTTCTGGGGAAGATTTTTCTGTGCTGGTGGGGATCAAATCACCTGTCAGGTTTCTGAAGGGACACATCAATCAGATTTGACACATTGCTGATTGCTCCATTAAATCACCACGGTGGTCCTGATTTGTCTCATCAGGTCAGATGAATTTTCTTTTGAGGAGGCTTGAAATGGTAAACTGTTTTTCAAATTTCTTGATTGAAGACTTTCTTGTCTAATGGATCATAAAACTCTATCCAAATAACAACCTCTTTTAGAACACACACTTCTGTTATGTATGTTGAATTAGCAGATGTATTTTTTTCTTTTCCTTTTTTCTTTTTCTTTTACTATTATTTTTTATTTTCCTGGTCTTTTTATTTTTCTTTTCTTTTTCTTTTTCTCTTTTTCTTTTCTTTTTCTCTCTTTTTTTTCTTTTCTGTTTCTCTTTTCTGTTTTTCTACCTTCACTTTCCCTTTTCATCTTTCCCCTTCTCTTTTCCATCTCATTTCTCATTTCTCTCATTTTTTCCTCTACTAAAAGCTACATAGGATATTCAAAAACATAAATACATTTTCTGAAGTTCTCTATTAAATTTAGATCAAAGAAAAAGAAGGAAAAAATCAGATAACTCTGGAGAATAATAAAGCTTTGAGAATGCAGAGCTTTCCTCTGACAAAGTACCTCTGAGACATATATTATATGATTTCATTACATTCCTGAGTTTTCTATTAACATTTTTCATGTGCACCCAGAGCTTTGGATGTATGAATATTTAAACAATCTAAAGAAATTAATAAATTAGGTGATCAGTACTTTAAATATTCCTCCCTTGACTTTTGCCACAGATAGGGATGTGGTAGTCTCAAATCCATATTTGAACAGACTATGCTCATACTTGATGTGACACTAGGAAGATTAATTTTTGTTGACATGACCTTGGCACCCCTTTGATGGAAACTTGAGAACAAACCTGTGACCAATCACCTGCCTGATTTGAAATTCTCTGGAAATAAACCTGCTGTTGACATTTCAGCATGGATGCTTTCCTCTTCAATCAGCATAAAGAAACATCACAGCACATAACACTTCCTGCTTACTTAACTTAAAATCCCATTCTCTGTTAAAAGCTACTTATATTTCCCCATGCACTTATTCCCGTGGAGAGAGTTCAATTAAAATCAAAAGAGAACAAAAATAAACAAGTAAATAAATAAATAAAGGTTAAAAAAAATTGGAAGCTCTACAAGCTGGCTTATGTGTCTTTTTTACTCAATGACCCTTCTGAGGGGCTATCTTTACATCCAATGTGAGTAAACAATTCCTGATCAATCAGGAGCCAGTGCAAACAATTGTTATGGATATGGATGGGGGACCTTGACACAAGACTGATTTAAGGTGTAGGTAAAGGAGTTAATTATGCAGCAAAGCAGCCTGTCAGTCAGCTTTTCTCTGATTTGCTTTTGCCCAAGATAATAACTGGCAATGTGGGCTTCTCATCTACATGGCTCCCTTCTACTACAAGGTAGCATAAAAAAATATATATTCCTCAGAAAGAATATGCAGAGGAGAGACAGAGGGGCAATGTGTAGACCGTTCTGAACAAGGAAAGTAACTTTCTCCATTAGCATTCCACCTGCCTGTTACAGCAGGAGGTCTGCAACACGTTATCTGGGTATGCCTGATGGTATGGTAATCAGCCAGATTGATTTCTCTATAAAAACGCTCCATACTGCTCTTGGTGGGACTGTGTAGGTACACAGTCTGTGGTAACTGGGAGCCGGGCTGTGGCAGAGCCTCATCCCCGATGGGCTACAGCTGTGAGAAGCAGGTGAGCAGCACTGAAAGCAATGAGACAGGGAATGCCTGGGTGCAGTGATCAAGCACAAGAGGGAAGAGAAGGCACACAGGTGCAATGCATGAACGTGAGGGGTATAAAAGGTTGGGCTAAAGACCAAGAAGAGCAGTTGCCTTCAGTATTCTGATGTGGAATGGGCAGATGTCTAAATGTGGTGGCTACTTGCCACGGCCTCGGGCAGATGGGATGAGCTGGCTGGCACTGCCCGTGTGAGGCTGGGTGGCCACCAGGAGAGAGGCACCCCAGGGGAGCGGTGTCTGCCACCCTGGTGGTGCTGAGTGCTGCTTGTGGGTACGCAGCTTTGGTAACTCTGCACACTGAGAGGAGGTGAAGGGACGAGAGAAGGACACCTGTCTGTGAGCCCAAAGAGTCTTTATTTTCCACAGGGGGGCAAGAACAAAGGTGCTCTCTGAGTGGGTGCAGGAGCAAATGCCGAAGAAATCAAAGATTACAGCAACTCAAATAGGGGGTGGGTGGACAGGGGTGCAAACCTGTCTTGCCCAGTGGGGGTAAACCAGAGAGGGATGACACCAATTACAACAACCTATGATAACATAACAGGGATAGGCACAAGGTCAGGGGACAAATAGAAAATCTAAACTGGGGTGATTGATACAGAACTTTGTCAAAGAAACTGGGGATGGTTACAGGATTGACAGCCAAAAGGGTATAAACAAACTCAAATTGATGGAACCAAATAAGGAGAAAACAGGGAGAGGTGAGAAGATTGACAAACTGGAGAGCCAAGTGGTGGGAACTTTTGGGGTAAACAACTTGGATCAAACCAACTGTGAGGGGACAAATGGGGGAGTACAAAGGATAACTAACATTAATAAAACCAACTGACTAAATAAAACCACATCACAACACCTAAAGCCTTCTGAAGTGGTGGTTGTTGCTCTGTGTGGGTTGAAGCCTTCTGAAATCGTATGATGATACTCTGTGTTGTGGCTGTCTCCACTGTGACAGGACTGGCCTTGAACCCAGCTTGTTTTTGCAGCATCGCTATGATGTGTCAAGCCTCAGATGTACAGACTGGAAGGCAGAGTAAGTCCAAGGTCCCTGAGACATCCATTTTGTGCCAATCTTGTGAGAAACAAATGTGCTAAAAATGGGGAGTCAATTAAGAAGGCTGTATGCACAGAGGCTAAGGACAGATCTCTTCATTGAATGATTAATGCATGTAGCAACAAGAGCTGCTTTTCCCCAGGAGGTTTATGTTTCAACAAATACATCACTTTGCATAAGGGAAAGCATTGCTGCGGCTCACCTATAGTGGAATAGCTTTCCATTGTGATAATGGTTGTGTCCCATTGCAACTGGCTTATGGAATGAAATAGAAAGCTGAAAATTATGCTGACCATTACTGGCAATGGCACAACAGCTGTTGTCTGACTGGTTTTGACTGACTCTCTAGTTTAGCACATTCTTACTAAATTTAGTTGGGTGTATTTGAGGAAGATTACCCTGCTTGTGGAGTCTCAAGAGTGGAACATAACACCTGGACAACTATGGTTATAGACTGCTTCACCAGAAGTGAAGTAGAATGACTAACTATTAAATATATCTCTGATACAGTGAAGAAATTATCAAATATTTGGAAGGTCTCAGCTTGAAAAATCAGAAAACACAGCAGGGGCGCCACATCCTAAAGACAGATACCTGTCAGGGTAATTAATAACAAATGCATGTTCTCATATCTGCTAAAAATTAGTGAAGGTGTTGTATCAGACCTCTGTATAAAAAGTGCTAAGTATAGAGGATGCCAATAAATGTGCCACAGCTTTTGTGCCAATGAAATTTTGAGAAGTATCAACTCTGTTTCCTGCGTGCCTGACACATATACTTACAAGAAACCAGCTCTTTACAAAATTGACTGAGCACTATTGAAGTCTTAATACTAGTTTTTCGATAGAATAGCCTTTAGGCTTAATTCAATAGAATGTATCTGAGAGTCCCCAAAGACCCTTGCCCTGTGCTTCATCAAAGAGCTAGCCTGAGATGAGGAAAAAAAGAAAGAGTTACATGTGGTGTTTATGTCAGCATTTTTACCTCCCTATCCAAGGCAATGTCTGCCTGCTCTTGGTTCAGTTTTCTGGTTGTGATCATTAGAAAAGAAAACCAAAACAAAACATCCCAATAAAAAGCATATCTGTGCATAGCCTTGCCCTGTTTTTGTTCAAAACATCATAAGGGTGAGCACATTCATGAATCTAGTTTCAATAAACAATTTCCTGAACATTTAAATAAAGCATGTAAAAGTGATATTATTAAAAATAGGGTTAAAGACTTTAACTAGAGATTAAGAACTGAAGTATTTCAAATACTTCTCTTAAAAATCACTGAGATATGGACATGTGGTCCTACATTATCCTTGTAACATATAGATTCTTGAAACCTTATTCTAAGCATTTTTGTGCAGTTTTGTGCAGTTCTACTGTTTTCATCTTCAGCTTTCATATTTATAAGATGTGTTTGCATTTCAAATTATCTGATTTTTCACTTGACATTTGTTTAGTATTCACTTTGATATTGACACTTTTGCTATGTCATTTGAGTTATACACACTCCAAGGACTTAAGCCATCACTTCAGTATTTTAAATGTTTGAATGTTATGTGAAATAGCTCCTTGAAGAAGCAGTAGCTATATTTCAGTTTGACTTTTCAGCTGTAGCTGCCAGTGTATATCAGCCCTGCAAAGAGCACAAAACATGGGCAAGTCTGAATGGGGAAAAGTAATTTGTTTGAAACTTAATCACATAGAAAAGAAAGAAAACACTTTAAGTGTTAGTTATTACAAAAGTATAAATGTAGAAAAGTGGTTTTTACACTGAAATTAGAACTTCCAATTATGGTATGCAGTAATTTCACAGCTTTCATCCTCTAAAGGACAGCACTTTAATTACTTTGTGTTTTCAGACTTCATCTCATAGACACAGTGCAATAATTACACCATATTCATACACAGAATATTATGTATTCTATCTCCTCTTAAAGAACTATTATTAACAGAAAGCTTCAAATAATGATGCTCCTGTAGACTAATCTAATTTGGCTGGTATGTCACACAGAGAAATTCTTTGCTTTAACTTTGTGTTAACATTCTCTCTTATGTCCCTATATAATCTTATGATATCTCTTAGCTATTTGCTTTTCCAGCTTTGTCCACTCAGCTCAGCTTTTCACCCAGTTTAGTCTCCCTCTTCCTTTCCCAGTCCTCTGTCATATACGCATTTATCCCACTAGTGATCATCACAAAAATCATGTGAATTTATGAGACTTCAGTGAAATTTGGTGGAACCTGGTTGGGTGATATTAAAAGAAAGACAAGTAAGTGAAAACAGAGAGACAAATGGACAGTGTTATTACAGAGACCTGTTTGCTTGGGAAATTAAGATACAAGGATCATAATTTTAAAGACTACAGCAAGCACATTTTTGAAGGTATATAAATGATATCTCAGTGTAGACCATTTCCTACTCCCTTTGGTGAAAGATTTTCAGTATGAGAAAAGAAGAGTGCTGACAAGAAACAAATACTCTTTTAGAGAGATTGCTGATAGCAGGTACACCACTTCTCCTGCATCAGCTGATACAAAGGAGCTATGCTTCAGGGTACTAATTATTTTATGTATTAAACCTTAGCTGTTTATCTATCACAACTAATTTGATACTTTATGAACAATATAAATAGCAAAGATGGTTTCTGACATTTCTGTTCATTGTTCAGTTCCAAGCAATAAAAACTGGGTAGAGAAAAAATAAAATCTTGTTTCATTACTGGAAACTTTTTTATATTTCTATGGCAAATAAACAGAAATAATAATTTTGCTGTCATCATTTTAATTTAGCGAAGATACTGGAACGTCAAAGTGGAAGATTTCACAGTTTTCACTGTTGATGGCTGCAGTTGGAAATCCTCCTAATCCTGAAAAACCCTCCCAGAAGTCAATCTCTCTTAGCAAGAATTCTATGTCTTTGGAACTTGGACATCACCTTTGACACAGAATAGCATAACTGGTGTCACAAACACATTAAGAAGCTTTTAATTTTTAACACAGCAGTGTTATTGTCCACTAGTTGTTTTAAAGCTAATGGAAGATCTCAATTATGGACACCATGTGCAGTTAGAAGCTCAGAACAGTGTCAGAAAAGGCCTTTCTAACAGTGTGCCACATGGGACACCACAATTAGCTTGCCTCCAGGGTAGATTTATAGGTGGTTCACCTCTGTTCTCGAAAACATGCCCTGCTCCACCTGCCTACACCTGAGTATTTCATATTTTCTTTGTCAGCTTCTCAAGCAAACCTCAGCAGTGTACCCTCAGCTAGTTTGAATATTACACCAAAGCAGTAGGAGTGAATATCTTGCCAGAGGGTCAACCTACCATCTAGAAGGACCTTGAAAAACTGGAGAAAAAGGCCAACAGTAACCTCATCATGCTCAGCAGGGGAAAGTGTAACATCCTGAACCTCAAGAGGAATTATCCCATGAAGACCAACCAGTTGAGAATCGGCTTGTCAGAAAAGAGCCTGGGGATACAACTGGGTCAACACCAGGTTGAACATAAGTCAGCAGTTCACCCTTTCTGTCAAAAAGGTAAATAGTATCCTCAGCTGCAATAGACAAAAAAAATTCCAGTAGGTGAGTCAGGTGTTCCTTCTCCTTTGCTTAGCACTGGTCACTCCTGGAGAAAGAAACCCAATTCTGGGCTCTCTGTACAAAAGAGACATTAACATTCTGGAGAGAATTCACTGAAGGGCCTCCAGCCTGATTTCCCATATGAGGAAAGTCTGAGAGATCTGGAATTGTTCAGTGTAGAAAACAGAAGGCTTGGAGTGACCTTATCAATGTGTGTAAATACCTGAAGAACAGAGTCAGGCTCTTTTCAGTGATGATCAGTGACCAGGCCAGGGACAATGGACACAGCCTGAAACATGGGAGGTTCTGTTTATTCTGCCTAGAAAATACTATTTCTGTCAAAAAAACACAATTTCACTGGGAGGGTGGCAGAGCACTGGCACAGGTTGCCCAGAGAGGTTCTGGACTCTCCATCCTTGGAGATATTCAAAAGCCATTTTGTCAAAATCCTGGGCAAAATAAGGGCTCCAGATGGCCCTGATTGTGTAGAAGGGCTGGAAGAGATGATCTCCAGAGAAACTAACTTGTACCATTCCAGCCTCCACCACTCTACCTTCAACCACTCTGTGGTTCACTGATTCTGGGTAACCTTTAAAATAATTCCACTTGTCTGTAGAATCTATGCATAAACAGAGAAATTAAATCTAATTCATTTAGAAAGCATGAATTTGTATTTCTAAATTGTTCTCCTTTTTACTCAAATTCTTGTGGAGATCACACAAGATCAGAGATAGATCAGGAGTCTCAATAAACATGTGTGCAAATGCTAGTCATATTTATGAAGAAGCGAAGAGGGCTGCATTTCTCAAAAATCAGCAAACAGCAGATACTTGTAGTATTTTTCTGCTAAGTTGTTACAAATCTGCCTTTTTTGTTCCCAAGTCTTTTGTGACTGGGAAGATTAAAGAAAACCTGAAAGAATATTTATACATAAATGCCATTATTTTGTCTTAACTTTTAAAAAATATTTACTTTGCCTCTAAGATCAAACGTTTTAAAATTTCTAGAATTGGAAAAACTATATGCAGCAGCTTCTCTTTCATGACAAGAGAGGGTGGATTTAACTATATGGTTACCTTATTCTGTTTATGCAAACCACTAGCAACCCCTAAAATTTCTTTATGTCATAGATTATTTTTGCTTCCTCTTCATCTTCCTCAAAGTAAACGGGATTTTCATTTGGTTATGTTTTATTTTTCTGAATATTACATTTTTATTCGAGGTTTCCTCATCTTACTTACATAAACCTCCAAACACCCTGCAGCTTCATTTTTCTTTATTTGTATTTCTCATGTCTCTTTTCCACAGTACAGTTATCTCTGTTAATTGGCTATTGTTTTTCACTTTCAAGTTCCGCCTCTGTGGTTTAATTGCTGGACTGTGTGGAGGGCAACTAACAGAATTTATGCAGTGTCCAAATTTTGACCCAAGCAGAGACTTATTATGCAAACCGTTCCCTTGAATTTTTGTACACAAAAACTTTAACCTGACCTAATTTACTCAGCTATTGCTTAAAAAGTGGTGAATAAAAAAAAATATATACATATGATTATAAAATACTTTCCTGAAGAGCACGTCTGTTTCCTGAAGCATAGAAATTAGTAGGAATGGCAAATATTGGATTGATACAATTTTTGCCATTCCCAGTATGATCAGAGGAAATCTCAGCTGGTTATTTAAAGATGAAATGGGAAATTTAGGTGAAAATATTATTTAAATGAGAGTACTGCAAGCAAGCATAGGAGAAGAAAGCATAATAGTGCAATGAATTAAATGTTATGTGGGTAACAAGAACATATATCTCAGTTCTCCCAAGTACACTTTCACCTAAGCTTTAGAAAAAGCAGCAACTAAGAAAGCAATATAGAAATCTAGTTCTTGGCCTTGTTAGATTAGACACTGACAAAGAGAGCAATTTTTTCTGTTGCAAGTTGTTATACTTATAGGTGGAGGGTTTTTTATACATATTTTTCTTCCATCTTCTCGGCAGATAAGATAAACTGGTGAATCCACCCTTGGCCAGTAAGAGAGTTTTTAGCATCTCTCAGAACACATCCCCGTAATCCAGCCTGCCCTGCCCCCATGCTCCCAATACCAAACAACAAAATACTTGCCTTGCAAACAGATACAAGACTCTAACCACTTTATTCTTTCTGAATTTCTCTATTTTTCCTCTTTTTTTACTACTTCACTTTTCTCCCTAAAATTGGTCTTTGTCATTTCCCTTTAAAAAAGTCTGCTTATACTGCTTTTCCCACAGAAGTCAATTTTTAAGAGACAGAGATAGGGTAGTGGGTGTAAACAGGCAATTATTAATGAATAAATCATATGTTTTCTTAAGTTAAACTGAATGTAAAGAAAATCTGTTTGTATACTGTGTAGCATTCTGACAAAACTATAAAGTTAACAACCTGAAAATAAACTATGAAAGCCAACAGATATTATCTATGAAAGAGTCATCTGAGTAACTGACAGAGTGAGAACATCGTCTCATGCCTCATAAATAAATAGACACAGGCATTATAGCAGCTACTATTAATGTAATAATTACTTTTTCAGAGAAAATCAAATACTGATTGTCTATTCTAGATATTTCTTAGAATAATGTAGGGAAATATGCAGCTACTTTCATATTATTGTGATTAACAGACCAAAACATTTTTAATTCAATAAAATGAAAGTATTGTCTGACCCCTGGTGAATCTTATCAACTTCTTACACAATCCCATTAAAAGGCCTTTTAAGCATCACTACTCGTCCTCTGTGACACAGCCATTTGAGTCCCCTATGCAATTGGAACACCAGTATCCCATCCAGAAGAGAATTTCTTCACCTGATTTAGTAGCTCAAACCTTTAGTGCAGTGAATAAAGTTTTTACTTTCACCAAAATAAGTGAGAAAAACCCATGCAAACCATATTTTTGCAATCCAAGTTTGATGAATGTCAACCAGTCCTTGAATTCTATAGCTACTGATATAGAAGGCATGCATGTTTTCACTGCACATTTGCCCAGAGGTCAGTGCTGGCCTCTGATGGTTTCATTGGTGAAACTTCATAAGATTTGTTAGACAGAATTCAAATGCTATTTATTTTATCTATACTCATACTCAATGTTACAAGAACCATTTGTAACTTACTTTTTAATAAAACACTTTTTAATATAGCATCAACCATATTTCAACAGTCTTGAAATAAGTATTTCACATATTCATTCTGCATAATTTGTATTATACAGACCTCATGAAATCTCCCAGAAAAACTATGACCACATTTTAATATTGGACTGCAAATCTCAGATACTGAGCTGGTTCAAAATCTAGATCAAATGTTTGTATAATAAATTGACCAGCTTATGAAAAAGAAAAAAATTAACATTAGTTCATTAAAAAGTCTGTGTGCTTGCCCATACTGGTTGTCAAACTTATTTTTATTGCTCCATTTCCATGAAATCAAAGAATCACAGGACCTCCTCACTGGCAATTACAAATTTGAATGGTTAGCAGCAATATTTCAAATCTTTTTGTTATCCATTCCTACCTCAAATGACATTCTATCTGCTATGGGTATTTCAGGGTAAAGGTGTTCCATAATTGGAGACAGAATTTAGCCTTATGAATAAGTAAGACTTAACAAAGCAATAACTTCATAGCCCTCCATATGGACTCCATAAAATCATATATGGGCTATTTGGGAAACATCTCCTTTCTTAACCTGTGGTATTATCCACTCAGAAAAGAAGTGATGCATATAGTGCTTGTGATGTCATCTGCCATATGTATTTTAATACTTTTTTTTAAAAGACTTTGAAAAATAACCTGAGTTACTAAACAATTTTAATGACAAAAGTCAAATAACATATTCGTTTTCTTATACTGAAACAATGGATGCTATATTGCTGCCAATAAAAGTACACACTGTACACTGTATCTAAGTTATGTCAATTCCATGGAACAGATTATGTATTCAAACCATTGAGAAATCTACACATCTCTCTGGAATGCAGCAGAGTTAATCCTTTTCCTGTCAAGGGAAAGCTTGGAACTGTGTCAAAAAAACAAAACAAAAAAAAAAAAAAAAAAAAAAACCCAAAAAAACACTTGCACAAAAAGGGCATCTTTCCCAACTGAATTTCCATGAATTTTTGCATGCATTAGATATCTCATATATCTCTTTAAGACACTGTAAGAATTTACATGTTCTCTCTCCCCCTCTAAAAGTGTAACAACTGGTATCAATTAAGGCTGTTGCCAGCTGTTCCGGAAAAAAGTGGCAAAATTTATTCTTGCAAACTCCTGCCATACCTCCTGTTCTATCTCGCTCTGCACATAAAAGCTTAGATAGGGATTTGGCAGAAATCTTTGCAGCATTAATTCATCCTGTTGAATAAAAAAAAAAAAAATATGACTGGACAACAAAGGCTGAAGGGAATCTGGGTATTCAGCAAATGGCTAAATCATCAGCACCCAAAGCTATCCCAGAACTTAAAAACACAGTTTCATTTTTTCCTGCCAAATCTGTGAACATATGAAGTAGACAGCAACTTAACCCTACAGGCATGTACAGGTTACAGACTTATATTAATAACTGACGGCTGAATGCTTTAAAAATTTACCCAAATGAAGATTATGCCAATGAAAGTTACCCCAATGAAGTTTTGGAGAAAGAAGATGCTAATGCCACTGTTATGTTAATGTAATGTTGATGGCACTGCTAATGGTAATGATAAGGTGTAATTCTTCTAACAGTATCCAGGACCCTTAGGACAGAAGAGAACACAACCTGTTCTCCAGATCCCTTGACCTATTGTCTCAAGGCACTGAAATCCTCTCATTTGTCTGCAGCCTTCTTGTTGGGTCTTTGTTGGTAACCCTGTGGGAAACCAGTAGCTGGTAATAATCAATGAGACCTTCCAGGCTGGGAAGTTTCTTGGTGATGTCTCTTACCCAGGCCCCAGGGAGGCAACAAAACTTCCCTATGGACTGGGACTGGTCAAGAGCTTCTGCAATGAACAGGGACATCAACTAGATCAGGTTGCTCAGACCCCCATCCAGCTTGACCTGGAATGTTTTCTACCACATCTGCTGGCAACCTGTTCTAGTGTTTTACCATCTCCATTGTAAAAAACTTCTTTCTTCCTTCTGTCTAACCAAAATCTACCCTTGTCCTATTGCAACAGGCTCTGCTAAAAAGTTCTTTCCCATCTTTCATAGAGGTCCCCTTAAAGTATTGAAAGGCTGTGTCTTTGAATAAGAGCAAGTAGCAGACACATGAGGAAAAAGGATATGGGATTGCTTGGGTTTGGTTTCAGTGAGATATAACTAGAAGCTTCTGCTGAGCAAAATATACAAAGCACACGGAGAGTTTCTGCCACCTCAGCTAGTAATTGCTTCCCTTGCCTATTCATTACAGGCAATGTGAGAAAAAAAGTTCATTCTCTTAAAAAATCCCAGACAAAACATAACAGATAAAATCTCCAACTCTATTGCAGAATTAAGATTTACCAATAAAATCATAAACTGCCTCATTTTTGTAGTCTCACTAGAATTATCTACACTTTTATGTTGATTGTGGACCTTCCTAGCATTTTCTTGGACATCCCACCCACTCATAACACCCAATCCCTACAGTGCCAGCCACCCCAAACAACAGTGTAACTATCCTTAGCATTTTTTCATGAAGGGTTCTGACTCTGGCTTTTATTTTTTTCTAGCAGAAGAAGCTGCTCTCTGGCAACTATCTTTTGCTGCAAGTTTTTCAGAGACCTTTTGAATGACTGACATACCACAGAGCTTTCCACAGAAGGGAAGAAGAAGCAAAGCTAAAGGTGAGAGTGTTTTAAAGCTACCAGTGCCTCAGTAGATCCAAGGTTTCCCATGCATCTTCAAAGCACAGCTGGAGCCATATTACTAACCAGAGCTGATTGCTGATATCAATAGTTTCCAAAACTTCTGTATTCTTTGAGGATAAACGCAAGAAGAACTCCATGCCAGAGATATAAGGATTTTCTAGAGTTGCTCTCCTTAACAGGACTGGGGTGAAGGAAACTATAGATAATTTGAGAGCACTTTCAACAGATACTACCTTTTTTTTTTTCAGCCTACAGGTTTCCTTCATCACAGCAATGGACTTTTTTCTTGTTCTCCATCATCCTGACTTTGCAAAACCCTGGTACAATGAAAACAGTCTTCTACAGGATATGAGGTGTTAGATAGTCCTTGAGCAAATTAAACTATTCCCTAAGAGTTCTGTGTTTGTGGGGTTAAGCTATTTACATCTTTGTTCATGTTACGCTTTGTCATTCTTCTTTTTCAGGTTTATTACCTCTTGTCATCTGTGCAAAATCGCTTAGTTGCATGAACCTTTTTTTTTAATTTAGCCTCTTAGTTTATGTATTTGTCATCATCTTAAAGTCATAAACATTGTTTTCATTAGTAAATATGCAAGAGTGGTGAGAGTGCTGCTGTAATACACCTTATTTTTTTTTCCCTTTTTGTGGAAGATCATCTATGAGTGCTAGTCAGTTTTCACAGAAAGACTGTGTACATCTCTTCAGGGTAGCAGAAGTTCCAAAATGACCATGCTTTCTGTGTTTGTTTTACAGACTGTCCTCAGAAAGAGTCTTGTTTGGAAACTTATTGAGCAAATATTTTTATTATTTATAAAACAGCCTTGGAAGAGAAGAAATTCTGTTTTACCAAATCTGTTTATGTTTACCAAATATGTTTATGTATGCCTGTTGTCTTTTCCCTCAACAGTCAAAATTCTTTTTTAATTTTAAAACTTTAAGTATTGCTTCCTTCTAATTAAGCTCCAAAGGAAGAATCCCTTGCTGCTATTAAGAAATATTTCCCTTCTGGGATTAAATAAATGTTCTTTCCCCTCACAGTTGCTTCTGTTCTCAATAAATAATACTTAATCCCATTTACAAAGAGGTACAAATTTATCTGATGAATTTGAAAGTATGTGATATATAAGCAATGTATATACCTAAGAAGTCCTAAATCTGTGTGAACAGAAGTACAGAATCTACAGATATTAGAAGACTCAGCATGTGCAATGAGGTTGGAAAAGCTTCATGGTACATAAGAAGTAAGAGGAGAGCAAAGGTTAAATTCTTAATAAAGAGGAATGCAGAGAGCTGCAATATTAAGCTCCATGAAGTCTCTACCCTATTAAATAGTTGCAGTTTTTTCTGCGTCCTGAGTTGGCATATCACTCATGCTGGGGCAACCAGGAGGACTGAGGGAGAAAATAAAACAAAATTAAGTCTAAAGTCCTTGACAGCTGTTCTGACAAATTTGGTCTGGAAGCCTGCATTAACAATAGCACAAAAGTCTTCTCTACTAAAAGAATCCAAATTCTGAAACCACAAAAGCTAATTTTTGCAAGGTAAAGCACATTTCATCTACTTCTACCAGCAGAGGATACACTTAATCAAAAGAAGTGGTGAAGCTGGAAGTGACAGCCAAAAAAAACAAAGGAAAATGACAATTTTTCATAAGTGAATGACCATCCATAACATGCTGAGTATATAGGTGAGAGACATTAAACAATAAATTTAACATCCAGAGAAGATATTGTCATAGTGTAGCACAATATAGTTAAAGGAATTGGAGAATCTGAGCATACTTGCATAGAAATAAATGTTGTACTGCGCATATGTATTTGCAGTAAGATAAATTCTGCTGCAGTTGGAATACCTAAACTGCAGTTGTTAAGCTGGGTGAGTAGTTTCACTATAATCAACAGTGAAGTTAGGGCAACAAGCTATGGATTAAAGTATGTTTGAAGTGTTTGAAAGTATCAAAATTTTGTCCTTAGCCAGTAAAAAGGAGGACAAGTTGGTATCGCTAGGGAATGCATCAGCACTTTTATTAGATCAGAAAAAAGCAAAGAAAAAAGACTCAGTATGTTTAATACCAGGAGGTTAAATTGCACCATGGCTATTACCACAGCTCAGGACTGACGCCAGGAGATTTGCAACGTCAATTAAAAATCAAGCAACTTGTTACAATTTCAAAGAAGAAACATGGTGTCTGGCAGGTAGAATTAGATAGGTACATCTCTTTTTAGGTATCTCCAGGAGGACATTATGAGTTTTCTAGATTAACATTTGAGATTAAATGTGTCAGTGAAATACTATAGAAAGAGAGTTATGAGGCACTTGGTGATACTTCCAGAGAAGACATAATTGCTGATTATATGATTATTGCTTCAACTGATGGAGCATAGCACGACAGTACCCCAAGAGCAGCAATGCTGAAATCAAGAGTGGAAAATAATTAATATTACAGAGATACAGTAGAAAGAAATAGAGATAAAATACTTGCTGGACCCTGTATTACTTCAAAGAGACTAAAACCCCAAAAGCTATTATGATATACTGATGAATTCCAGTAAGAAAAATTAGAGGTCTTTACAGAGTAAGTATATGTGATATATAACACACATCTTAATAATTTAGGAAATACTGAAGTATATTTTTCAGTCACACAGTTCAATTTTTGCCACATTAAGATCTCTTCCATAAGTCTTCACAACAGAAAATACTATATTCTTTCATAGTGTTTCTATCATAGTTTACCTTTTGAATAATTTACAATTTTTAAGGTACCTAGATAAGACAAGCACTAAGTCTTTGTCCCAACGTCTAAAAAAGACCAATTCCTCATGGATTGTTCTTGTTCTTCTCCACTGCCTTATTCAACACTTTCTAATGTCTTGTATGAAATAGCATAGAACCATCACTCATCCCACAGGCCCACACAAAATGTGAGACTGACCTTACTGAAGCAGATTATTCCAGAAAAATGCAGAAGGCACTTAACTTCATCTTTGAATTTGAGTCTGAGTGAAAAACACCTTCAGGAAATGCCTATTTCTCTCTATAAGAAGAACCTAGGGTAATTACCTTAGATGACAGCTGGGTATTTAGCAGAGATAAATCACATAGAAAGATGTGAAGATTTCCCTTTTCAGTATATACATACAACAGGGATGAAGCCAGTATATTATGGGGTTCTCTTTCACTATAGAGAAATTCCAAGATGTCTCAACATTGTATTGCCGTTCTTTTCCTACATAAACCCTTCCTTGATTCTGTTTTCCTCTAGGCATGACTCTGAAATTATATACATTTTCTGCATTGTATTAATATGGTTTTTCTATTAATCTGTGACAAAAACATGAAATTTAATATTTTCCCCATGACCAACACATGACAACTTATCAGCCTAGCTTATGGTCTGTACAGTGAACTACTTATAAGCCATCACATTTAAAAGCAAAGGAAGCTAAAATAAATGAATAAACATGCAGAACTTTTCTCCCTATGGTAGTTTTATTAATAATTTTTTGTGGAATATAAGTTTTACATAATTCACTAAACGTTCTCAAGCTGCAACCACAGCCTTTGTCATGGTACTGAATATTATTAGTAATCAAGTTGGCAGTAAGCAGGCAACTAATTCTAAATGAAACTTCAAGAATAACAGGAAAATATCCTCTTAGATAATTGTAAGTAGTATATACTTAAGATGGGATTCTTTTGCAGCCTCCAGACAGTCTTCAGTTCTCATAGGAACTCACCACTGTGACTACCAGTTCTTGCTGCACTTTTTCATACTGTTAGTATCTTCTATTGCACAGGTCATTGCAAGTACTGAAAAGAGACAAAAGCTCCCAAATTGCATCGTTTGCAACCAAATATTTCAGGATCTGGGCTTTTGAACAAGGACATCTCTTCAGAGGATTATTCAAGCACATTTTCTAGCTTTTTTTCCCCCTTTTCTGGGAGGGGTGAGTTTTTTGGGTTTTTGTTTCTTTGTTTTTGTGCAGTCACCATCCACATGTTGATCATCTTAGATCTGTTTTTCAACATTTTCATCAGCCTTTCACTGTTCTTTCAGCGTCTTAGTCAACCTTGTATTATCTTCTCACCTGATGGAATGAGGGAGATTGTAAAAAACATTATTTAGAAGTCTGAGGGATGCAGGAAAACTAAGTGCATGTTCTTATACCTAGGATGTGGCTGTATTAAGCTCTCTACATTGTGACCATAAAAGTAATAGAGGATAATTAATCTGGTATTGGACAGCTAAAATTAAGACATATGTCTTGCAATTAGGACTCTCAACTTTGTTGCCTATGTCACATTCTGTGTCTGTCCCCAAGGCTCTGCAGCAATGAACACCAAAGTACCTTAATATCTTCTAAAAACCCAGCTTTTTGTCTATATTCTGTCATTGTATTCAAAAATTTTCAAAATTATTGTATTTTTCCTATATAGATAGTTTGCATGAGTAATACTCAGTTGAGACATTTGATTTGAAGTTCTGCTTTAATCTAATTTTCTGGCTGGGTTGAGGTCAGTTTCTAATCCAGGGCCCAAGATTGTCCTAGCAGCTTAGGCAATGACTGAAAAAGAAATTTCACAGCATTTATCATGTTTTCCTAGAATTCAGAATTTAATTTACAATAAAGACAGAATAGGAAACTCAGATTTCAAAGAGAAAATGTCTAGAATTTTAAACAGCTTTTAAACATTTCTACATTATTAATTTTTTCCTTTCAGAAATAGGATATAAAAAATGCCTTCTAAAAAGCATTAGAACACTCCTCAATCATCCTGAATAATGCATATATACATGCCTAAATCAAACATGCTTTAGATAAAGTGTCTAAAATGTATTGCAAACAAAAGCCAGATAGATTGATTGATAGATGGGTGCTGTCTTTAGCATAAAAAATAGCATAGCTTTTTATAAATATATCACAATGCTATACAATATATTCATCCAAGATTAAAAAATTACCAAGATAATTATTCTTTGGGCACTCCTGTGATGATCTGCACTAAGAAAAATGTATAAAGTTATACAGAACCATATCATCAGCTAATATCACTCATCACTGCTTCATACTTCAGAGGAGATTCTCTGATTCTGCCCAGCAGGCAAATTTTCATTAAAAGGGATTGTTTGACTGCAATCCTAGACACACTTCGCTCCCTGTATTGTCCACTTTCTGAGAGACTTTGTCCTCACCATCTTCATATTTTGATGTATTCCTGTACTTTGTGAATTTTAAGGGAAAAAACCAAACTATTTTTCTAAGTTTTGAATGCAAAGGTCTTCAAGAATAAGTCCTGTTGCAAAGGACCATAGTTAGGCAATAGTGGAGTATTACTTTTTTTCCTGGCCATAAACTGGCTGAGAAGAAGGGAGAAGGAAATGTTGCAGCAAATTTAGTACCTGTTGAGCTCTTATTCTTTGCACCTCTTGCATATACACACACAGAGCTGCTGCTCAGTCTCTCCACCTAACAGAAACTGCAACACTGCTCAGCAACCAGGGTTATTTCATAATTCCTCTTCCCTTCTCTAGCAGCACTGCACCACAAGTCTATACTAAAATTATGCGACCTCTGCTGGGAACACTTCCCTAGCTAAGTGGCAAACCTGATAAAAGAATAAAGATTAATCTCCCTCCAATGAATATGACGTTGTATTCAACCCTAGGCTTTATTTTAAGCAAAAAAATCTTTATGGACTAAGGTAATTCTGAGTAGTGTCTTATAATAAATTTCTTCAATTTTAAATCAAAGTCTAGGATAAATGTTATTTTGGTACACAGAGTTGCTAACAATACATACAAACATTGAACACATCAAAAAAACATATTATTTCACATAAATTCAATATGCCCGTGGCTTGTCAAAGGCCTTTTTAGAAATGCTCAGACTCACAGACTAGAAGTTAACAAATTCAGATAAGAAAGTAAAATAAAGCACAAGAACCCAAACTAAAGATACTGCCTGCAATTTATGGTGCTGAAGCCAAGGAAGTTGCTGAAGAGTTGATGTTTCTAGACCTGCTAGGTAGTAAGTGAATTAAATTAATTTATAAATCCTGTCAAAGTATGAAAGATTTTACATAAAGTACAGAAACATTCAAAACTCATGTTTCTAAAGAAAGAGAAAATTCTTGATGTGAAATTTATCCCAAGAAGAAAAATGTAACTCTGCAATGTCATTCAAGGTGCCTTCCACTCCTGCCTGGAAAAGGGCATTTAAGGAGATCCCCGGTCCCTCTGAGGAGGATGGAAAGGAGATACAGACAGACTATTCACAGCTGGGCATGTCAGGAGGTTGAGAGGCAATGACCAAAAATTCAAAGGGGAGATTCTGACGTAAGGACAAAATTATGACCATGATTAAAGAGTAAAGCAAGTTTCCCAGATGATTTTGTAGCCTCTGCTCTTGGAGATTTTCAAGACCTGACTAGATAAAGCCCTGAACAACTTGGATTCTATTCTTTTTTGACCCTGCTGTGAGGAAAGGCTTGGATGAAAGACCTCACGCGGTATGTTCCAACCTGAATTACTCTATAAAATTATGATTTTTTTGAGGTCAAAATGTCATTATAGCAGAAAACTTTTCAAAATTCACTCATTTTTTTATGGACTCACTCCATCTACAGTGAAGAAAAAACATTGTAAAAAAAAGAATACTCTAGTTGAACTGAGAAAGATGTTGGATAATTTGTATCTATACAACACAAATCTTAATACATATTTATGTAGATCTCTGTATGTATATATATATATATATATATATATATATATATATATATATATATACACGCACATAAATCTTTTCTCGTGCAAGATTGTTTTCCCTCTTTTCACTCATTTTCCCTATTCATTTCACATAACCAAGATCTTGAATTTTGTGTTCATTTCCAAAAGTTATAACCACATGTAAGGATAAGAACTTATGGTAAGTCTTACTATACAAGCCAAGTACTTTAATTCATTTGGCCTTTACTGTTAACTGCATTTTTTTTTTTAATAAAATGTGCACAGTGTATATAATGATGCTTGGGCTGAAGGATGAAAAGGAATAAAATATGGACACTATATTTGAAATAATTTTGACGTCTAAAGTGAATAAAATTATTATTAGTCAAGAGCTGCATAAGATTAGAGGGAGATTGGTTGGTAAAAAAAATGCAAAGAGGCACTAGTTAAACTAAGCAATATTTGCAATTTGCCTCTAGCTTAAAATAATGGATTAAAATAAAACTGCAAATTGAAAAGAAATATGGAAGAAAGAGAAAGAAGGGAAACATTGATGATGTGAGTGATGTGAGCTGTTAAATGTTAAGAAGGAAGATAATAGTCATGCCAGGACTTGAATCTCCTAGTGCAATGCTGCAGTCACCAGCTTACTATAGTTTCATAAGAACAGATCAAAGCACATAAACTTTCAGCAGTGATGAGGAGTCTGCCTGCATAATGAAGAACCTAAGATCACATTCCATAATCTTTCTTAAGACACCCTGTTTATCTACAGGGTAGCACATTTGGCCTAAATTAATTAGAGTGCTCAATTTCTCTGGAAAGTAGATGTCTTTCACCAGCTTCCACAAAAAATTGACAGTGAATGATCAAAGTTAATATTTTGTAAATATCTCACCAGATTAAGTGTATTTGTATGATAGTAGGCAGACTTCAGTAAAGAGTTTAAATAAAAAGGCAATCTACAGAATTCTGTATAGACACATGAAAAATTTTAAGATCCAAATCCTTCATGATCAAACATATTTTTCACTGAAAATATAGTCCTCATCCTAGGTATGATAATATGCATCTTAGTGGAAGGCTTGGCTGTTAAAGGAACACAAATTATGCTGTTGGTTGGACTAATAGGAAACCTGCACCCACAGTTTTTTTAATTGGGCCATATGCCATTCGGTTTTACCTTATGAACACACACAGAAAGCAGTGGAAGTTCTAAGTAGTGCACTTGAATTGCAGCTAATTGAATGAATTCACAGCATATTTCAGAATTATTTTTGCAAATGTCTTAAAGGAATCAGGATATCAGAATCAAAATCATAAAAAGATTCAGGTTAGAAGGGACCTTCAAGGACCATCCAGTTCAACCCTTTGTGATGGACAGGGACATCTTTTACTAAACCAGATTACTCTAAGCTCCATTCTACCTGGTCTTCTACACTCTCAGGGATGGGGCATCCACAGCTTTTCCGGGCAGCCTATTCCTGGGCCTCACCACTCATTGTAAAAAAACTGTTGGCCCTTGTCCTGCCTCTACATGCCTTGCTAAAAAGTCTCCATCTTTCTTATAAGCCTTCTCTATGTACTGAAAACATGCAATATGTCTCCCCAGAGCCTTTCCTTCTCTAGGCTGAACAACCCAAACTCAGCCTTCGTCGTGGAAGAGCAGTTCTGGCCCTTGTGGTCCATGTCTCCACCTGCTCTAACAGGCCCAGGTGTTTCTTGTGTTTGTGGACCTCAGAGGTGGATGCAATACTCCATCTGGGATCTCACAAGGCCAGAGTAGAGGGGGTAGAGGGGCAGAATTCCCTCCCCTCACTCTGCTGCTCACATTGCTTTGGATGCAGCCCAATATATATTTGGCTTTCTGGGCTGCAAGTTGACATTAAAATACCATGTCCAGCCTCTCATCCACCAGCACCCCCAAGTCCTTCTGGGAAGGGCTGCTCTGGATCTGCTCATTCCCCAGCCTGGATTGATACCAGAAGTTGTCCAGACCCAGGTGCAGAGCCCTGCCCCTGCTCTCATGGGCCCAACTCTCAAGCCTGACAAGGTCCCTCCAGATGGTATCCCATCCCTCAAGCAAATCAAACACACAACTCAGCTTGGTGTCATCTTCAAACCTGCTGAGAGTGCATTCATCCCTCTGTCCATGTCACTAATGAACCTATTAAGTAGTATTAGTCCCAGTACAGACCCTTGAGGGGCTCCACTAATTAAGGATTTCTTTTGGGACTTTGAGACATGAAATTTATCCAGAGAAAACAAAAATATATTTTAAATCCTACTTGCTTTTCCTAATGGATTTTTAGTTAATCTATTTCACCATTAAGGGAGATTTAAAATTTTGAAATTTTCTTTATTTTAAAAATTCTGTTGAAACCTGAACTGTCATGTCTTGAAAACCTTGCTTTACCTGTAAGTAAGATATATCAATACTGTCAAGTGCTCCACTGCACAGCTTGATAATAATGAGATCAAGCAGCTTGAAAAAACTCAAAAATATAAACAGGAAGGTATACTAGCTTTCATTTGAAAAGAACTAAACCTGAGTGTCTTTCAGATTCTTATGAATACAAACTGCTCATGGAAGAGCTCTCTGTGAGCAAGAAAAGGAGAATCAAGTACTAAAAGAGATAAGTGGAAAAAGATAGATAAATTGAGACTCAGAGATGGACAAAGATTTTGACAAAAGATTAGAGAGTGAGGAAACATTCAGTGGAATAGACAGCCTAAAATGGAAGAGAAAAAAAGACATAGCTCAGTTCATCCTTGATGCACTGGTGCTGTGCTGGAAAAATCATGGGTTACCATACCACTGGTATCAGTGGTTATCAAACTGCAAAACAAAGTAACTCTGGACAAACCTGAGCTGGAAAAAAATAAAAAAGAAAAAACAACAGAGTGAAAAGAACATACCAAAGGTGAAACAGGTATGAACACTGAAGGGAGAAATAATGAACAGAAGTCCCAACTTCTGTGCCCTCTGCCCAGTGCTGTAGTGAGGGCAGGAGGATCCCAGGGAAGTGTAAATACTAAGTTCTGGGAGAAATACTGAAGACTGGAGTGCATGAAGTGTTCTCAAAAGCAGATAGTAAAAAAAGAACAATAGAGAGCATTCATAAACAAATACTGCTGGCAGACAAATACACTCCAGGTGGCATATTTGCTTTTTAAGAATAAATGTAATAGTTAATATGCTGTATTTTATTGATTTGCTTAGTTACTAAATAAACTGAATTGCATAAGCTTTTTCCACACCAAGAGAATGAAATTTTCATAGTAACGTCAAACAGGAGAGTCCTTTTCTTCTTTGTGGACATCTATACCTTTGCTCACTAATTCAGGACACCTTTGGAGTAAACCAAAAAGCAACTGAATGCAAATCACCTTTCTTGTTTTAGAATTATGTATTGTACATGGTGATGTGCCCTGGAAACAATATTTTACAAACTCTTTACCTTGTGATTTTTCTCATGGATGTGGCATATTCATTGCACACACAGTAACTGCATTTTGTTGACATTTAAAATAACTTTTACCAGTAGCCACTCTTTTGAACTTGTAATGAGATATTTATATGGAACCCCATCTCATTAAAGGAATTATGTGGAAAGAGATTAGAAGAGTGAAGATTCAAGTAAAATATTGTGACTTATATAAAACCTAATTTTCCTTTAACAGGGAGAAATAAAGCATGCAGATTTAATATTAGTAGGACTGATATTATCCAAATTCCTTAGTATATGTTCCTATTTCATTCAATTTAAAGTAGTAGGCCATCTAAAATATCTTAACTGTCTCAGTTTCTGGAGCTTATCTATCAGTTGAAAGACAAGAAATTCACGTGACTTAATGACTTAACTGTAAAGAAGTTCATCAAGGTTCCAGGGCACCAAAGAGCAGCCTGATGCTTAAATTTAAGCACCTGCTTAAATTGTCCCTCTACATGACAAGTGACCTAAAAGTGGTGATGCTATTTTAATACCTTGTGAGGACACTAAAGAAGACTTCGTTATATAAAATAACCTTGCAGGAAGTTATTTATATACAAGCTAATTTTATTCAAAGTACTTTGAAGGACAGGCAAAAACCGCTGAATTACAAAACATCAGACTTTTATCAACTATGAAAAATTGTAACAGAGGTGTTCAGGGACTTTGGTCATTCTCATAGAACTTCTTTGCAACTTTTCTAATTCAACCATACCTTTCTTAAAATGGTGGTCAGGTGTGTATTCTAACTGCAGATGCAAAAAAGTATTTCCTGGGATTTTTCTCTTTTCTTATATTTAATAATTTTTTTTTTTTTTAACTGGAAACTGGAATTGGGATGTAGTCTCTGCTCAGAATATAGAAAGATTTTGATCTGCTGAGGATGGTATGATTTAGATATCAATGCCCTGGCTAGCCTAGGAACATTTTCCCTATGCTCCATCTATGTGGAGAAATGTCAAACTTAAGCTCCCCTTTTCTGTTCAAGAAGAGTAAAAATTTTTTAAGCCTGAAGTCTATAAGCCCAACTATAAAATATGGCCCCGAATCTTAAGGGAATGCTAATTTGCTTGATGATTTTAATTAAGACTTCAATTTTTGTTGAAAATAAAATTTTGCAACAAGGTATTTCAAGATTAACTTCTGTATTGAGAAAGTAATACTGCTTGCCTTCTTTCCCCATCAAGGAACAAGTGCAGCACTGCTAATAAACTGATCCTCTTCCTCATGAGTTTTAGACATGCTACATCCATTGGAAGAATAACAGCTGCCCAACAGATGATTTGCTTTAAGATTCTATTTTCTCTTATACCTTGTGCCTCATATTAAAAGTTTAAAATTTCTTCACATTTGAATGTTTTTTCATTATTTTAGTTAATCTACATTTCATATAAACTAGTCTCAAACTCATACTCCAAATGGGGAAAATATCCCCCATAAACTTTTAGCCTACAGACATATAACTATTTTGTGTTTTTAAAGAAAACAGTTCTTAGAAGTCTTTCTATATCCATCTTGTTAATCTCCTATTTTCTGTGCATGCAATGGAAGTCAATAGAATTCTTTATGATATTTTCATTTGTGCCTGCTCTACTTTTTTCTGCAAATACAGGAATGATAAAATGGAAGTAGAATAATGGCTTAGTATCATTGCTGCTCTCAATCTTCCCTGATAAACAGCTTTCCAGACACTTTTTTATGTCATGAGAAGCATTAAAGTAAGTCAACATTTCTATAATATATAACTAGTCTGAATAATAGTATACAATATATACAAAGCAAGAGGAAAGTGTTCAGCCCATTTCAATCTCTGTCCTCAATGTCATATGCATTGTTCACTAATTATTCACCTTAATAATATTTATGTTTCATATTACTTGAGTGTTCAGTGTCTTTAAATGAAGAATTATCTTCTCTGAAGCACAGCCAAAAATGTAGCTATAATTCCTCATTTATGTTTTTGTCTTCTAATATCTATGCACTTTGATCATATGAATGCCAATTCAAGTGCCATTATCTGTTTATTCATAGTCAAGGACAGGAGAATATGAGCTCTTAAAATCAATATACAATCTGTTTATCCTATTTAATAAGATATAATAACAGAGAGCAGGTTAGACTTGAAATCTTAGCACGGTGAAATAAATAACTGATTACCAAAGCATTATTTTACTTAGATATAGAATATATACACATCTGAAGTCTTTAAAAGAAACAGTGTTCTTGGACAGTGCCTCACCGGGACTTTTCAGATAAGAACAACTAAATTTGGCCTTGAAACACAGTTAAAAAAAAAAAAAACATTGAGCATATTTTTTAGCATGTGAACATCCACAGCAAAGGGCCACCTTCATGATGTTCAAAGGAAACCCAGGGCCACTGCCTTTAAATTGAAGGCCACTAGCTAATCAACCCACATTCACACAATGTGTAATTGAGTTTCCAACATTCAGACATAGGTCCTTACAGCAATGTTTTACTTATAGGGGTGTCATCAATAATGAAATCTAGACACAGGATTAAAGCCTCCAAATTAGCAGTGCCACTTAGGACTTTTAACCTACTATTTTTACAACCTCTCTCCAGGATCTCTCCTTGCCTTCTGTAATCAGCACCAGAACTATTCACTTGCTCCCTGCTAAGCTTTTATCTCCATGAAGTGAAGGTGACAATGAAACACTTTCCTGCAAGATCCTCCTGGCAGCACTCCCACGATGCCTGCTGGACTGTTTTGATCCCATTCCATATGTCCACAATTTAAGCAGCACTACAGCTGCCCGGCTCTGAACTGCATTGCATCCCACTGCCAGGCACAATACAGAGGTTCCTGAGTTCCAAACTAATCTTCTGAGCCTATTTCAATTTTCACATTAAAGAGCATGCTGCCTAGAACTTGATGATTACAGGTTTTTGAGGATAGGATCAAGCAGAGGAAGATGCTAGCAGGGAGTCAAGAGTAATAATATTATTCTGCAGGCATAGCCAGTTTTTTCTTCTGCTTTGAATTAATTCAGTCATCTACAGCAGCACCGATGTAAATACAGCCTTGCAGCTCCATATTGCTGCAGATACATTTGAATAAATTTCTTATGTGTCATTGCACCCTGGAAAGCATATTAATGAGAGAGCTGGTTTTATCATTAGCTAATTGTGGCTCTGGATTATTAAGTGCAGGGACTGAAGAGTTAGGAATATCTTGATAATATATATATAGGTACATATATGATAATTGGCTTGAGCAATAAAGCTATCAATTATTCTGCCTGCCAATTAAAAACTATGAACACTGAAGAATCAATTTATTTTTAAGGGCAACTCAATTTCCTAAACAGACACTAACTGCTCTTTTTTGCCCTGAAATCTGTCAAATGCTCTTAGCTCACATTACACCACCATTTTAGTAAAATTACTGATGTTTAATACCATAAATGATAGTTCTTTGACAGTGAAATGATCTGTCATGTCATAATTCTAGCTAGCAAAGTTCCATATTCATTTACAAGTCAATTTCCTAATCAGAGAGAAAAATACAACAGAGAAATCACAGCTGTCCCTCAAAAATTTTAATAGAAAGATATTTGATAAATAAATAGGGTACACATTAAAATATTATATTTTGTCTGGCAACAATTGACATGTATATGTATCAATGTTCTAAAATCTAGTATAGTAAAGATTCTCCACTGCCTTCACTGGTATGGGCTGAAATATTTTCCACACCCTTTCTTTTTAGTCAGAGAAGGAGAACAGCACAGAAGAATCGTGCACAGAAAAATTACTGGGGCAAATTATTGTATCACAATTAAGGACCTGATTCTCATGTTCTTCCTAATCCAATCTCTTCTTCTTTACTTCATCCATCGCTAGTACCAGCACAATACATATGAATATGACTCTGGTGGACTAAGAATATGATTAACAATACTTTTGAAGAGCATGAATGGTGGGAGACTGGTGTATTTTATTTGGGACTCTTTTACATGTGTCTGTATCAATCTATGTATCTACATAGAGCTAGAATATGGACAGTATAGCTATGGAAAATAACCAACGTGTCAAAAGTGTCTCAAAGATTGGGGAAAAATATCTGAAGAATAGTTAAAAAAAGGTGTCTAGGTCTGAGATATGTAGCTGTAATGTGATTCTGTTGAGATCCAGATACTGTTACTACATTAATTAACACCTCAGTATTGAAGCTATCATCCAGAAGCAGACTGGACTTTTGTTACTGATGGGTTTTGATGTAAAGCATCATTTTAGCTATAAGATACAAGAGATTAAAAAGTCAAAATCATAGAACATAAAAAAAAGACCTTTTTTTCAGCATCTTTGATTACTGTTGCTTTGCCACGTACCCTGCATTCAAATAAAGCTCCATTTAACAAAGTTACAAATATGTGAAACTTGAAAGCTTACTTGGCCTAATACTTTATTCCTTCCACTTTAACAGCATCTATACATTCTGTCTATGTTTGCACATGGTGTCAATTACTGTCACAGAAGTGCTGTTTTTAGAGATTATTTCAAAACCAATTAAAAAAAAAAACAAATTAGATATTGAGAAGTTTAATTTAAGGAAAAAAGGGGAAGATGTGAGTTTATGAGAGCTGAAGCTTTGAAATAGTAAATGTCAGTAAGGTCAAAATATTAATAAAAAGAGGATGTTAGAAGTACGGAGCAAGCAAATAATGGTAATTAATATTTTTATGAATGAACCCACTGCAACTTGAAAACCAAAATTTATATACTAAAACTCCCTGACTATCCATGCATCTATTCATCTACATTCATGGTGAATTAAATATACTAAATTGTGTTAAGAAGTTTGATTGTTTTACTTCTAATATTTCACTTTCTTTATGTAATCTTGTTTGTTGCTCTACTTAAACTTTAGCAATTCTGTGTGCCCAGTTTTTAGGTCAAAGGAGTTTGTACTTTTCCTAAAAATATGAAGATTTTTTTCTTAGAGGACATATTATGGGAAGAAGAAAGAAGATATCAAGGGTTCAGTGACTCTTCAGTTTTCTGGCATTGTGGACCAGATATAGGTGAGTGTCTTAAAAATCTGTTCACAATGGCTTTGCAGATGCCTGATAAAATGGAAGGTATGTGTCCTATTTTAATTTGAAAGGCAGACTAACTCAAAGAAGAAAGTTGCAAGCTTTGTCTGGTCAGATGAACAGTTACTATAGATATTTTTCAAACTTTTTTTTTAAACTTCTGCTTACAAGAGACATGAAAATCTTTTTTTCAATAGCAAAGTAATGTAATCTGTTGCCTTGTCTTCTCAGTGAGAAGGTAGATTGGATGGACATCATCTCTCCTGCAAGGTGTCAGCCACGTGTCATGTGGAACACTTTCAATTTATGGAGTACCTATGGCTTGAAAGCACTGCTGAAAGCGGCAAAGCAAATGGCCTACCTAAGCAATGTAAATGGATGCATACAAGTAAAACTTTAGGCAAAAATTCTACACAGTTTGCACTGGAATGAAGCTGCATGTTGCCTGTTTTTGTTACTTGCTCCTTAGGTGCCTTCAGGGAAATTTCTCACCATTTGTTGTCATGGAAATGGCAAATAGACCTCTATTAAAAGTCAAAAGACATAGCAATGCCTTGGCATAACTCTGGAATGGTTCTAGGGGGTGGGGGAAAGCAGTGTAGATTTTGGCAGTTTCTTACCTGAGGGTGGCTCAGTTTTTGCCCAGCTTGGAGGGTGGACGACTGTAATGTTTTGTGCTGGACTTCTCATACCCAGGAAGTTCAGTACTGCTGTACAGTTTAAGAACTGTTGAATGACACATTTAGAATTTAAAGAGTAATTTATGGAATTTTGCAAATCCGTCTCACAAATTTCTGAAACCATGGTACAGCATTTGCTAAAATTATTTCAGACAGAAAATGCCTCCTGTACAACAAAACTACTGCCAGGGACCTAAAGTTGAACATCCTCATTTTAAAATGTTACAAGATCATCCCTTCTTTTATCATTTTGGTATCCAACCCTCCCACCTTTGGATTTGCAAGATGCTATAAGCTTTCACCTATACAGAAGAGAAGATATCTTTCCAAGAATGCAACTTGTAGGAATGCTCAGCCTCTTCTACAGCCTGCCCTTTCACTGCAAGAAAAGTGCCCTTTTTTTCCCTCACTGAATCGCACTTTTTTCTATCTCTACAAGAGAATATCTATAGAACTTGAGTGTGAAGCTAGAGGCCTCATAATGTAGTTCAGCTTATGGAGCAGTGGTTGTCACCTTTCATGGAAACCTAGCAAAGAATTTCAAGGCTCCATGGTAAACTTAGGAGACTAAAGTCAATGAATTTTAAAGAAATTTAGGCTCTTGGGAACAAATGTATATGTATTTTAGACAGAAAAATATTAAGTTTTAGATAAAAATATACCAGATGAACTTTCCAATCTGGGTGTTCTATATATGCATGCATAGTTAGACATACAGTTATATGTATACATAAAAGCCTGCTAAAATACAATTTATATTTAACACAGTATATGAAAGCACATAATAAATATTCTATTGTTACTAAATTTTGATTATGTGATTACACAATAATAATGTTTGCTTTTTACAATTCCTAATAGAAGAGCAAGTAGATAATCCTGCCTCATTAATGTTGTAAAAACTTTGCGAAATTGGTTTCCAATGCATTTAAAAAATGTTATTTAGCTTCCTAAATTACCAGGGAGTTTCTGAATTTATTAAAGCAAAGACAGAAATAAAATATAAATTACTAAATATGGACAGAGAACTGGGATCACTATATTATCTTTGTTTCCCATTAGCCTTTCAACACAGAGCTTGTAACAAAACTATTTCTAATGTTGTCATGTTCCCTCCCATGCTGGTGAAGCTATAAAAAGAATAACTATAGCATGGTTCCTGTAATGCATTTTTATTTGGAAATTAGTGAGGCTGCTGAAGAGAAGTTTCTCATATGCAGGGCGGGAAGCAATAGAAGGAAGATATTACTTACCTAAGACTGAAAACCCCCAAACCTCTGGTTTGTTGCTCCAGCCTCATCCTTTCAGTAGAAACATTTCTTCTCTGTTCAATCCTTTCCTCTTTTCCTCCTCAGAGACTAAAAGATGGGGAGAAAGGCATAAAGATTCTTAAAATAATTTTGTAGATAGTAGTTAGAAGGATATAAAAGAAGCCTTTTTCCTCTTTTTACTGTTCCTTCTGTACACTGATCAAATACTAATCAAATACTAATGGTTTAATGTCAAAATTGCATGAGTAATATACAGCCATTACAAGTACAGATTGCACCATAGGACAGCTATTCCAGTCATAGGAATTGCATGCCTGCCCTCAGCCCTCGGAATAGTTGCTGTTCATTGTAATTCTGTGAAATTTTAGCAGGTAGTAGCCATCATGACAAGAATAAATCTGGCAGAGATGCTCTTCCACAAGATTTTCTGACTTCTTTTGATGTGGCCTTGAATTGTAAATGCAGGTGAACCAAATGGGAAGAAATTACGATGTCTGACTCAATTCAGAAGGCTGAATGATTTCTTTATTATAATTATGGAAAAATACATTAATATACTATATAAAAAGGAAGATACTAAAACTACATACTACTTTCTCTAACACAACTTGTGACCCTCTTCCGAGAGTCCAGACACAGGTGGATTGGATTGGCCATCAGGCTCAAACAATCCTCACCAGATCCAATCAAGCAATCACTCCAGGTAAAAAATTCTCCAAACATATTCCACATAGGAAAACAAGAAGCAGAAATAGAAATTGTTTTCTCTTTCATTTCTCTCTGTGCACCTCTATGAAAAATCCCGAGAGTGAGAAAAATGTGCTTGCCACAGCCTTGCTAATGTTACTGAGACTTATGTCAGCCAAAGTGGCAATACTCTGAAAGCATTAAATCAACATATGATTGAGTCTGCAGAATCTGGTTCTCCCTAATGAATGTTTCAAATGGAACCAAACTATGTCATCATCTCCAGATCACCACAAGTGTAAGATTAGAAAGGGCAACCCTGGATTTCTGGAAATGTATTTCTTTTGTCACAATTAATCTGTGAATATAAGAAGGTACTTGTGTGTTGATACCTGTTATCTGCTTAATTTTCAGGTTACTGATGATTTTTATGACTTTATTTGTTCTTGCAACCCTTTAAATTGTTGAAAAACTAGATGTGCCTTTGTGTAGCATCACTCCATTCCCACTTCTCTGAGAAACAAGTGGTGCTCTCCCTAAATCTTAACTCTTTTTTTAACTTTATGAAATATTTGCAGATGATTTTTTGATAATGAGTTTAAAGGTTGTTAAAGCACAAGAGATGGGTCTATGGGGCACAGTTAAAACTTTGAAATACCCAAGTCCCTGGACCAACAGCTTTTACACAAGATAAATCTGTAGTGAGACAAGTAGAACAGGTCTTAGAGAAGACTGATAAAGTTCTTCCAACTGCTGAAGGCATTGAGCATCCCACAAGAGTCTGTACTAACTGGAGGACTGCATTTTGACCAGTAGCCTCAGACTCCCTGGAACTGTGAGACACAAAGTGTAATCAAGAACCTTTCTGCAACGCTGCTTTTAATAGTAACAGTATGAATCCACAGTGACTTTTTATTTTCATAGTTACACAGGAATAAATGCTGTTCTATCAAAAAAAAAAAAAAAAATTCTAGATGTACTTTTCACCCTACACTGATGTACACAGAAAAGTATTTCTCTGCTTGTTTGGTTTTTTTTTTAGTAGGGTTCTAACAATATATTATACTAGTAGAATAGCTTTCTTTATGTTTCTGTTTAAATTTCTTGAATATCTCATTCCAAAATTCAGCATCCCCTCTACTTTATGACACATTACATTAGAAAAATTGCATCTCTTGTCTTGTGTTTCTCTAAAATTTAAATAAGTATCCTAATCCCCACATTTCACATTTATTCATAATTCATATTAAAAAACACATTGCCTCCCCCTAAAAACAGTGTGTTGAAATAATAGCCTGGGGGAATCAAAAGAAAGAAGCATAAAAAAATCAAAAATGGTTTTTGTATTGCTCATGCTTGTACTAGTAGGAATGAACTCAAGAGGCATATGTATCCGTCTTGTTTATTAAAGTAAATCACTTCATTATACAACCTACATTTTTTTCTCCTGTGTTTTGGAAGGGTTGCCTCTATGCTTTGTTATCCTCCAGGGTGAAAGTATATATGATTTAAAAAATACTAAGCTAGCCTTCTTGTTGCTGTATGTAGGAACAACTTCAGTTATATAATGAAGTCATATATATATTAGTTTTATATATATTCTTATAATGAATGTGAATATATATATATGAGTTATATAATGAGAATTTCACTGGTAATTAATTTCATCTATTGATGACATATTATGTAAATAATTCATAGTAGTGTGAAATTCTAGAGTAATTTTTAAAGGTTTAAAGACTGAACTATGAAGCAAAGGAACCGGGAAACTGACAGTAAGACAGAAGACAAGGCGAAAGAAAAATAGGAAAGGAAATATGGAAAAATAATTACAGAATCACAAAATATGCTGAATTGGAAGGAATCCACAAGAGTCATCAAGCCCAACTCTCAGCTGTACACAGGACCATCCCAAAGAGTCCCACCGTGTGCCCAAGAGCATTGTTCAAGCACTTTTTGAGCTCCGTAACACTTGATGCTGTGACAGCTTCCCTGGGAAGCTGTTCCAGTGCCCAACCACCCTCTGGGTGAAAAACCTTTTCCTGATATACAAACTAAACCTCCCCTGACACAAGTTCTGACCATTCCCTTGGGTCCTGTCACTGGGCACCACAGAAAATAGATCAGTGTCCACCCCTTCTCTTCCCCTTACAAGGAAGCTGTGATTACATAGAGGTCTCCCCTCAGTTTCCTCTTCTCCAGGCTGAACAGACCAGTGACCTCAGCTGCTCCTCACACGGCTTCCCTTCCAGGCCCTTCCTCATCTTTGTTGCCCTCCTTTGGAGTTCCTCTAAAAGCTTTATATATTACTTCTATTGTGGCACCCAACCTGACCCCCAGCACTTGAGGTGAGGCTGCCCCAGTGCAGAGCAGAGCAGGACAATGCCCTCCCTTGCCTGGCTGGTGATGCTGTGTCTGATGGCCCAAGGACAGGGTTGGCCCCCCTGGCTGCCAGAGCACTGCTGACTCATGTTCACCTTGCCTTCAGCCAGGACCTCCAGGTCCTTTTCTATGGCATTTCCCAGCATCTCATTCCCAGTGTCTGGGTACCCAGGGTTGCCCCATCCCAGGTGCAGAATCTGGCACATTCCCGTGTTGAATTTTGTATGGATGGTATAAATACAAGGGAAATCAGAGTGAGGAAGATGTGAACAGAAGATTGCAGGTTAGAATCAGCGAGATCAAAATCAGTAAAGTAAAAAGTAAGACAGGTAAGAGAGAGATATGGGATAGATCTTGAAACACATAATTGAAAGGTGAAACAAAAGTCAGTCTTTCCCTCTCTCTCATCAAAACAGCCAAGGCAGACATCCTATTCTAATGCTACTCAAGTGAGTACCTTTTTCCTGACTATATTGGGAGACAAGTTTTTTATGCAGAACAATTTTACTGTCTCATAATAAATATGCATTGGATTGGTGCCTGTCTTTTTAAGTTGCCTGGTTTATCTGCTTCTGAGCAACGAAAGTGCAAGACAGTATAGCTCAAAACAAGAGAGTCTAGCTAGAACTTCTATGGCATCATAGTAATTATAAAAGGAAAGGAAAGGAAAGGAAAGGAAAGGAAAGGAAAGGAAAGGAAAGGAAAGGAAAGGAAAGGAAAGGAAAGGAAAGGAAAGGAAAGGAAAGGAAAGGAAAGGAAAGGAAAGGAAAGGAAAGGAAAGGAAAGGAAAGGAAAGGAAAGGAAAGGAAAGGAAAGGAAAGGAAAGGAAAGGAAAGGAAAGGAAAGGAAAGGAAAGGAAAGGAAAGGAAAGGAAAGGAAAGGAAAGGAAAGGAAAGGAAAGGAAAGGAAAGGAAAGGAAAGGAAAGGAAAGGAAAGGAAAGGAAAGGAAAGGAAAGGAAAGGAAAGGAAAGGAAAGGAAAGGAAAGGAAAGGAAAGGAAAGGAAAGGAAAGGAAAGGAAAGGAAAGGAAAGGAAAGGAAAGGAAAGGAAAGGAAAGGAAAGGAAAGGAAAGGAAAGGAAAGGAAAGGAAAGGAAAGGAAAGGAAAGGAAAGGAAAGGATGGAGACTATCTAAAAATGGGTGACAGCGATGTCTTGTTAAATTTCCTAAGTTTGAAAATACACTACAGAACAAAGTCTACTAGGAAGGTTTTTTCAATATTTTGTGCACTTTCAGGAATGAAAGATCAAATAAGTTCTACGGACAAAGTCTCATCTTGAAACTGGTTTGCAACAAAGCCCATTATCAGGTCAATAATTGTATAAAATACTAGTTCATTGTTTAGATGAATTTACACTTGGGTAATCATAGCATATGTTGAACAGACCTGATTTTCCTGAATAGCATATCAAGCTTTATATTTCTATTTCAGCTAGGACATATATTTCAGAAAGATGTCTAATCTTATCAAGGTAACTTATTCAGTAAGCAGCAAGGTAACTTACTCAGTTGGTTAGTGATGATTCACTGTAAAAATGCTTCTTTCATTTATAGTCTCAATTGACCTATGCTCTGTGTTTAGGCTCTAAGTCTCTAATGCCTTTGAAAGATTAAACTTCCCTCCAGTGTTGGAAGTATCTGCATTTATAGATTATGATCAGGTTCACTTCTTAACCTTCATTTCGTTCAGCTAAAGGGACTGAATTGGGTAGGTATCTCACTGAAATAGCCTTTTTTCCAGAGAAATTTTATCATTCTTGTAGCTCTTTTTAAAGCCATTTCCAATATATCAATGGTGTTTTAAAATGAGTTCATAAAACAGAATATAGTAGAGGTCTCACTAATATCATAGAGAATCAAAAATAGCTCTGTACTTCAATTTTTTAAATGCTCTTTCTATTTATCTAAGAATGACTTTTTCTTTTTTTTTTTTTTTTTTTCTCTTTTCTTGGCTGTTGCTTCACACAACAGACCCAGAAAATCTAGAGCCTTATATTGATTTGTACCTCGGGATGCTTTTAGTCAAAATCTATGCTGAATATAACAACATTTCACCATTGTGGAAAACTTCAAAATCTTCAGCAATCAACCTAAGTACAAAACACTTTAAAATATGAACCTGCTTTACAGATAGCCTGCACAAATACAAGTAATATTTACCATATGACTACACCAACAATTTTTAAAATTATAAATACATTTAATTCAAAACTTGTGTATGATATTGAGGGAATATATTTCAAAAATATAACTGAAAGCCCAGAAAATCAGAGAGAATAATATTTCTTTTTTTCATTATGAAAGTATTTTCTGAGTTCTTTGAATCTTATTCAGACACAGCAGTTACACAGTGGTATTGAACACTCAGTTAACTGAACCATGGGTGACTTAGTGAATCAGATTTATATCACAACAATGTTTCATTAAAATATTATTAATGGCCAATTCTTTCAAAAACCTAGATGCAGTCTCATAGTCCCAGTTCCATGAAATTTAAGATTTTTTTCTTCTTTGTTTCCTTTCTTCCTGTGCAGTGTACACTTCTGCTGCAGGATTTCAGTCATCAGGCAAAACATTTCTTTATTTCACAAAAAATTATGTACAGCTCCCTGTTGCACCAGTAGTGCTATCTCAACATATGCCCTTAAAAAATTACTTTAGCTTTCATTTTTTTCATTTGATGTTTTGCTGGTGAATTCACTGAGTGCTTTGTGGTCAATACAAGCCCATTAATCAGGTTGCCAAGCTGGAGCACCACCTGCCCAATTACTTTGTGCCAAGAAAAGCTCTGGACAGAGCTGAGGGAGGACCTCTCTCTTTTGTGGGCAAAACAGTGACCATCTTCACAAGGCCAGGGCTAAGGAGCTGGCACCCCAATAAGCAGCACTGTGCAGCAACACCAGTCTTAAGTGAGCAAGTTCACCTGTTAGAGTCAATGCAGGCATTGCACATGCAAGTCGGGAAGTCTGGAAGTTGCAATTTGCCACACTGCTGCAGTGACACTGTCTCTGAACTCTCAACTTTAAGCTGGAGCAGGCAGGTCTATCATGCACTTCATTGTAGGCAGAGCCCAATGAATTGGTTTTTTTTTTTGACCAAGGTAAGATTCATGCTGAGGCAGGAGCTGGAAGTTTCTAACTTTGGTGTCTGAATTAACTACAATAGAAGATACAGGAAAGAAGAATCAAATTGCAATGTACTGCACTGTCATGATAGGATTCTAGAACTTATTTTAAATGTGGTCTTTTGTATGTATTTATAGTATCTTTTTCCTCAGCTTGAGTCAATATTACTACCCCATGGTGAAAAAACATTTATAAAAATATGTTTGTTCTTCCATCACTGACAACCTCCATTTGTGTCTGGGCACAATTCATTAAAGTTCTCATTTTTCTGTTGATAGCCCTGGTTCCAGGGAAAAATAGTCTTCTTTTCGTATAAATTAATGCTTTATTAGGTTATTTTACTTCTCTCTTATTTTTTAGTTGCATTAACAAGGGATCATTTACAGACTTTTCCCTAATCTTTTGTGAAGAGAGATTAATTTGGTTGTGCTCAGAACCAAAGGCATAAGTAGACTATACTTCTGGATAGAGAAACATCAGCCACACAAAGACAATTTTTTGTCAGATTATCTAAAAGTCACTAAATATAGGGCAACAAAAAAGTATTCTGTTTCAGATTCTTAACCATGTGAGAGAAATATAAGCCTTAATGCATGTAACCATCAAGAGCAATAAAAATGTTAATTCAGGTTTTGTTTTCTTAATATTCGGAGCAAATTATAAGACATGGAGGGAATGCCAACCAGACTGACAAGTAGCCAAGAGTGTTCTAATTCTTTTTTTGCTGCTGACTGGGTTGGTATATAGGCTCCCAGTGACAAGGTAGGTAATTGTCATACAGCTCCACAGCCTCTTCAGCCACGGTGTGACAGCATCTGCCCTTCACATCATATGTTTGCATTTTTTTTGTGACTTTCAAGGACAAAGCAGTACTACAGACTGTTGCAATGCATGTTTATCACAGGCATTCCACCTCCCTGTGGAAGAATCTTAAGGCAAATATTGACATAAAATCCAGAAAAATCATTGTGTCTTACAGATAAACAGGACAGGGATTTAATGCAAGCATCATTTGTGATTCCAGATTTTAACTTGTCCATTCCCTACTTCAGTTATGCTGAGAACAGAAGTCCTATAGAGAAAACAGGGAGGGGGCTTTGAGATGCAGAAAATTATTGAAATAACACTGCAGAACTATGGGTTAAAACTATTATATTCTTAGTGTGTCACACTGTCAGCTGGCATTACTGGTGAAATATTTACCTTTCACAATAGTTTCAATGAAGGTACCAACCTGTAATTGTACTAATTTTGTAGGAAGATGTTCAAAAGATGGCAATTTATTGTGGGTTATTTCTTATTCCTACCCTCAGGATTTATTCTGTGAAAGGCACATAAGGCTGTTGGTGAGCTAATTATATTTATAGTTTTCATATAAGTCTAAATATATCAGAGGCTTCCTGAGGGAATGACTGGATTTTGATGGCAAATCATTTTTTTTCGGTCTACATGGCAACAGTACAAAAGGTGTTGAGGCTTGTCCAGGTCACAGGTGTTGCAGAATTTGCCTAATTAAAAGTCCATTTGCTAGAATTTGTGAATGAAGAACACGTTCTACTGCACCAGCTTGACTTGTGTCTAAACAGTATCATGAAATGCCTTTCCATGATAACCTCCTCTGTGAGTGGTATTATTGTCTAGATATTTATATTAGTTTTGACATCTGTTGCAATGTATACACAACATCTATATATATCTGTATATATATCTGTGTGTGTATATATATACACATGTATGTATTTAAATTAACTATTTACTTTATGGTTATAAATTTATTCAGATTAAAACTAAAATGTTCACTCCAGCTGTAGCGGATACATCTCATTTATCTTCCAATACTGAAATAAAAAAAAAATTTACTTTAGAAATACTGTGTTTCTGACTCATGATTAAAGGTTCACCTTACAAATTGTTTGTGCTCCTAATCATAATCTCATAACAACCTAGTCAGGTTTAAAATGCTTTACGGAAAAATAATAGCATATCCATTATAATAAGGACCAAAATGCCATTCTTATCAGAAATTATTTAGAATTTGCTCAGCAGCATCCTAACCCCTTTCAGCTAACCAGTCAGGCTAAACAGGAAGCATTAGGTAACCTCTAGCTGCCTATTATGGGTGGTGTTATGATCCATAACCTCCCAATATCCATAGCACATCTGTGGCTAAAGCTGTAATTCTAACATACAATACATGAGTTTTTAAATTAAAACCTCCTCACACCACAGATCTAAAGAGGGCTGACAATTCTTACCCTCGTAACTGGTAGTTCTTCTTGTACTCATTGATAAAACCTTTCACTGGCAGAGACTCCAGAAAACTAGGGGGTTCTTCTCTGTTTGGTGATTGTTATTTTTCAGTGTTTCAATCCCATAAAACCGTGGGGTTTTTCATTTGTGTCAAAATAATCTATTAGAAAAAGAAACACAGTTAACACCTTTCAAATAAAATACCGACAAGAATCACATGAAGTACAATATAAGCCATGCAATCTAGCTTTGTGGAATCACTTCTAACATTTACTACTTATTACCAAAAAAAAAGGCATAACAATCTGTAAGGAAACAGATTAGCTTATTTGGGTGCTTTTTGTAGGATCTAGTTAAAGCACTATTTGAATCACAGTTTTTCTGTTGCACAGTAAGCTTTGGGCCAGGCGTCTACAAAAAGGCAGAGGCAAACTACATCCAGGGGCATTTTGAGGTGTACATGACCCTGCACTGTCAGTGTTTGCCCCTCAGTCCCCATCACTTCTTGAAAGTCAGGAGTGAAGGAGTGAAGCTCAGCTAGCAAATCACTGGGGGAAAGCTGTGGAGATGGATTTCCCTCCTCATTTCACAAATCTCTTCTAGTTATAATAATAAATTAATTATTTTTTCCAAGTAAAGTTTAAAAAATGAAAGGATGTCTTGTATAAAATTGTGCTGAAATAGTAAAATTAATCCTTAGAATGAATATTATTCATCTATGTATCATAAGCAAAACCTTGTAATTATACATTTTTTAAATTATATCAACCTTTAAAAAATAGCATCATTTTATTAATACTGGAAATCCATAATTAATCCGTGATCATCAGTAAATACATTAATAATGTTATCATCAATAAAATAATAAACTTTGATACTAATATGATTACAGCAAAGTTAATGAAAAAAATATGGTATTGCAATAAACAGAGCCTCTTGAAAATGCTGATATTGCTTTATGTGCCTTATGGTTTTACTTTGATATTTAATTTTTTCTTATGGGACAGCAGAACAACAGAAACATGATGAGTTGTGTGGTAGTCTGAAAATTCAAGTACAATCATCAAAGGGGTTTTGAGTTGAACCAAAATGCCATGATGGTTTGAGACCTTTGTGATATTCCTCAAGCATGGCTCTATGTGTCCCACTTTTCTCCAAAATGCACATTTCATGACTAAGCTGTTTCCTGTAGTCATGAATATTTTATTACTACATTTTTCTTTAATGAATGTTAATATTCTGCTTCAGAATTGTGCAGCTAAATCTCCAGGGCATTAAATTTTAGGCACCAAGACTAGTTAGCATTGTGGCAGAATTTTGCAGATAGTTTTCTGAAATAATCACTCTCCCATTAATGGTGTGCAATGTGATGATATGGTTCTTATACACTTTCACTTCTCATCATAGAATGGAGAACAAAGAGTAGGGCACACATATGGTCAGTAATAACCAGGAAGGAAATGTACATGATTTATAACATTGTCATGTTAAACATTCTGCCTTAAAACTATTTTCCAGTAACACATGCCTTGAAAATGGCACATAAAATAAGCACAGGAACATAAAATAAGCACATTCCTCAACCCTTAGAAGCTAATGACAAATGACCTCAACAATACGATGTAGCTACGGAGAGGTACCATGATACTTCAAAGAAAGGAGATGAATTGTTAATTACAAAATATTGATAATTCAGTCAACTTAGCAGCAACCTGTACTAGGAAGAAGAAAAATCTTCCAGATTTATTCTAGGAAGAATTTAGATTTATCCTAAATTATAGGTTTAGAGCATATTTGTATAGCTCAGCAAAAAGCTGTATCACTGCCAAAACTTTAGTAATAACAGAGCACAGTACGGAATATCCTACAGAAGACCAAGTTCTTCATAAGTATCTTAAGAAACAGAAATAAACTAAGAGAGTGTAAAGCCACAGTATGCTTGTCACTTATTAGCTACTTAAGCTTCCTCTTGTTATGGACTTAATTAGCTTGTCACACCATGTTCTGATTCTGTATCATGTCAGATCAGTTCTCCCTGCGATACTCAACCCTGATTTCATTCTCACTGAACACATTATATTTTGCAGAAAACATGTCAGTGTGAAAAAATACACTGGAAAATTTGGAAAGGGATGTGAAAACATATCTTTTCCTTCCATTTCTTCTTGCATTTAGTGCAAGATATAGGAGTGAGACGGGTATTTTGCATTTTCTTTTAATTGAATATATTTTCTTTGAAAATGTAATTGTTGGGTACATCTTTTATAAAATAGCCCATAGAAGGGTACCCACAAAAGGAGACATGCATTATGCCATTTCTTCATCTTAATGGTAATCAAAGCAATTCAAATCTCTCAAGAACAAACTCTAAATACTAGATTGCTTCATTTTCATATTTCCTGTTCGAGTTATACCACTCGTCGGAGCAGAGAACAGATTCATGAGCCAAAGGACTGAAAAAATCCAAGTAGGAAGAGCATAATCTCTACCCCTGTTATTGTTACAGCCAGTCTGGAAAAGGGGATTCTGCTTTCACGCATTTGCTCCAGGAAATTAATGTTAATGTTTATTAACCAGTGATCAATATACAGCACTGTTGAGTTCTGTGACAAAAAATGGCTAGAAGAATTTGTCATCTTTCTCACAGATGCCATAACATTGACATGCTGCAAGTTTAAGTAATTAAGGAGCAGGACAGAACACCTAGTACTGGCACTATTAGCTGTGTTTTCCAAAATAGCTAGTGAAATATCTTAGAAGGCCTTGATGTGTGCTATGCATATCATGGGCATCTTTACTGCAATATGGGACTTAGGTGGAAGTATTGATTTCATGGCTTTTAAAATCTGGGCAAAAAGCACATTATTAGGGTGTTTGTACAGGACAGTAAACCAGCAGTACTACAGGCATCAGTTGTTTCAGGTCAAACAGAAGGGCACTTGTCCAGCTTATGAGTTAGATAGAAACTGAACAGAAGGATTTTCAGGGTGGTATCTTTTCTTATCTTGCTCTAGATTGGTTTTATAATATAATCAGACATATGGCATCTCTTTTGTTCCATAACTACCCCTAAATAAAATCTTTTCCTACTACCTAAATCTATGTGTGATTTATCAGCTTTTTATTAATCCAAACCCCTTTTTACTTATGTATTCCACATGCCAGATAGGATACAGAGAGCAATGAGTTCAGTGAGAGTTTTACAACAATCTGCAGTCATTTGTAGTGTATTTCAGCAGAAAGTATGATAATCTGAGGACCTCTCCTTGCTGATGACCTTTAAATGGGTCAGGCTTGACAAACTTTTACTGACCACTACTGATAAATAAAAGGATCACTCAAATCTTACTACATATAGCAAAGCCTTCTGGCCTGGATACCATTTAATTTTGGGGAAGTTGACATGTTGTTGCAGATGAACTTTGCATAAGCAGAACATTAGTATGACACTGACAGAAAATAATGTTGTTGTACGTTATACTTTCATGCATTTTATTTATACTCTGAGATTTTTTGCCATGTCAGCAACTAGGGACTAACAGCAGTTCCATCTCCATTGTGATCCTATGCCCTTCTTGTGTGCAGAAATTTAAGCCTATCCATGACATTAAACACCATGTGTGTGCTCATGATTACTTATATAGTTATAACAGATTCATATTGTTCCTTTTAGAGCCAGAAAGATTACTATCTTGTTACACTTCACTCTTGTGAGCTGAATTTGATTAAAAAATTTTTTCTAGAAAGGCAAATATTTGATTTGAAGACAAGAGATGAAGAACTCAGTGTCTTGGTATTTTTTATGAGCAGCTTCACATGCTTATAATTCAAAGCATGTTTCTGAAGTTCAAATGTAATTTTTTTTTTGGCTTCAGCTGCTAGAATTTTGTTCTTGTTATGACTTTTTCTCACAGAATGCTAAGGTTCCAGAACTTGACTTTTCCTCCTTGAAAAGGTACATACACCACATAATGTACTCACCTCCTCCAGTTCTCCTCAGACACGCACAAATTGACTTTTTAAGGAATATGGGGTTTTTTCCAAATTTTCTGACATAAGACTGATTCTCTTTTTGAATTATATCTTTTGGCTTTTAGCATTATTTTAAGAACAGATTCATTTGACTATGTATGTACTGCTCTAATGTTAGCTGCACTCATATGCAGCAGTAAAACTACTCTATTCTTGAACCCAAGTATTGTAATTTTATTCAAAATAATTGTAACTATCCTTTATTTTTCACAAAGCTTTATGCTGAGAACACATGCTGAGAATACATGCTGTGTTATTTGGTCACAGCCTGTATATCCTATGAATTGCTCTTAGTAGATCTTTTAAGGAATATATGCTATGTTAAAAAAAACCTTAATCAGCCACTAAATTATCCTTATCACTCTGTATCAGCTCCTTTTCCGCTATTATTTATAATTTCTTTATTTTTATGCCACTCTTTTATGTTTAGCAGAAATTATTTATTTCATATGATTATTGAAAATGCTGGGGAGCAATAGGTCTTTTATCAATGCAAACAGAACTTAAATACAAATAGTCTCACTTGAGGGCAAGTCCCTGTCAGTTCGCTTTTTTTCTCAGGCAGCCCTTCCAATAACCTTTTGGTTCTGTATGGTTCAGATTTGCAGCTGTTTTGTCTTTAAATTAGAATGCTATGCAGTATGATGCTGAACTGAAATAAAAAGTGGAATGCTGCCAAATGACTTCAACGGCATGGATGGCTTGGCCAAGGTAGACCTGAGCACTGCAAAGGAGCAGAATGGCTCTCAGCTGAGCTGCAGTGCAAAGGAGGGGTTTGAGTGGGATGCTGGGTGGAGATAATTACTCCTATGTGGGCTAAACTGCTACTGTCATGTTCCATTAAATTGTGCAAGATAGGTTTTCTCTGTGTCTGCCTATTATGGAAGTAGCATTCAGGAGAAAATGGTGAGTGTATAGCTAGTAATAAGTGCAAGCTTCTGTGATGTCTTGAAATCACAAGGCCTGAGCTGTGTTAACACAGAATTTGTATTCCTAGACAAAATGATTTTGGAAAACTGAGAGAATCATTCAAAATAGAGAAATGCAGCGACTTGTATCCAGCTTACTAGTATTTGTGCAGAGCCAAGATGTAAGGCAGTAGAGATCATGCATAAATTATGTAACAGAAAAATAATTCTACACAATAATGACAGCTAAACCAACAATCCTTTCACTTTAATTTAATATATTCCCTTTGCATTACTTTGGCTAATTTTAGAGCAGCTAGTAGGCCTTGTGCTTAAAGTCCAGGCTGTCAGACATAAAATGCAAACTGTCAAGGTTCATTTCATATTAAAAGAACTGCAGATACAATATCTTTCTTTAAAATATGTAGATGAGTTTTTAATATGTTCTAGACATTGCCCAGAACTCCAAAGAGTAAGTTAGCATGCTGAGAACATTAAACTAAATAGAAAATTGAACAGAGACCAACATCTCTGTGCAACAGATAGACAGTGGAACATTATTACACCCTCCTCAGAATATTCACTTAACATTAGGAATGGCTAGGAGCACACTACCAGTCCTACTGTTTAAATGGTTTTTCACAAAAGTAGCAGAGGACATGGACCCTAAATTGCATCTCTTCACAGCATCTTGGTATCCTGATGGAACAGAGGGAACTGGTGCTTCTGTTTATAAAATGCAGGTCTGAAGTCAACCTGAGTGTGTTAGTGGAAGCATAAAAATGTCAGCACACATAGCAGTCAAATACTAAATTTTGTCAGAATAGTCACTATAAATGTCTCTACAAACATAACAGCACAAATAGCAGGTTTAAGAATTATGCTATATCCACAAACAGAGAAAAGGGCAAACTTGATGAGCTGGTCCAGAATGGTAACTTTCAATGCAGAATTTAATGTCTAAGTGTCTTTTCCTCCATTTTGCACAACATTTAGAGAGTATAACAGTTATTTCAAATAGCTCAAATCTATCTACTTGTTTCTGCTAAACAAAGCAATACTGAAAAAAAAATTTAAAGCACTGAGCATTGTATCACAATATGGCAGGACTATCTTATAGAATATTATCTATTTGCCTCTGTTTGTAAGGAATGATTATTATTTCTTTATGAAGTCTAAGAAATTGAGAGTCCTACATTGAAGGTCATGGAAAAACTTGTTCAGACATGATGAGAGATAGCTAGACAGACTGAAAGAAAGAATATCCATCTATATAGCCATCCAAAAATAGGCAAAAATCAAAACAGAATATGAAGCTTTATGATAGAAAGTATTAAAATCACAATTTTTGCCCTTGTGTGGTATAAAGATTCCAATATATTGTGATGATACACCTCAGCCAGGTGCAGAGTTGCATCAGGTCAGTAATTTAATAAAGCAGTAAAAAATCAATGACAGAGTAGTTACCTTCTGACGTTACTCTCAATTAAAGCTTTAACTATCAATTTAATTGACAGCTACTAATGTGACATTTAAAGCTAACATCTTAGAAAGTGTTTCTCAATTATTCAGAGATTAATGTTCCCCAAAGATGCTATTAATAAGAGGAAAAAAAATCTTTGGGTACATTACCAGTAATGTTGGAAGCATAATCCTATTGAAAAAATCTTGGTGGTTTTATTATGTCAGTAAGATTATCAGTATTTCTTATCTTGTTGTACTGCTGCATGTAAAACAACTACAGGAAAAGAAGGACACAAGATAAAAATAAACCAATATCTGTGTCTCTGTGTCAGAAGAAACATCCTTAAATCTCATTGTCTCAATAAAGAAATTTGTACATAGAGATTCAGTATAGATTAAAGATCATTTTTTATCTGGTATCTAGCCCTAATGATATCTATACATTTTTCCTGGAAAATTACAGCTTCCTTAGCCCTGGCCAGAAAAAGATAATGGCAAGAGAACCATTTTAATAAGCTGAGACCTTTTTTGTGGATTGCTTCAGTCTTCGGTAGAGATTAACATATTTCCAGGCTACATGTTTAAGAAATGGTAAACTTAAAACTGTTATAGCCTTTCATTTCACAGTAGAACTGATAAAAATGTTAGAACTCCACACAGTTTAATAAATAAAATTCTTTTAGGTTATGCATAATTTTTTCATTTAAATTAATAAGTTTTAGGAATATGTTGACAAATATAGGCAAGGGATTTTATATTGCTGTTTAGCAAAAAGAATTGCACAGATTTCAGTAAAATTTACTCATAATTATTTTTAGAAAAGTAAAGAGCTTTAAATTGTGTAAATAATAGATTATCTTGCAATTTACACAAAGTAATTAATATATGGAGACCTATACATTAGGAAAAAAAGTCTGTCGCTTTTTTGCTTATCATAGTAGATTTGTGCTGGTTTACCTTGTGTTAAATAGAGTACAATATTTTTCCACTCTGGGCTTTGGAGTGGCTCTGGGGTAGCCCTCAACATCCACTGGTTCAGTAATACAGTACCTAATTTCTGACTGGTGAGATTCAGAGCTTCTATAGCAGATAATTAACTGCAGTAGGATTTGGGATCACAGTTCAAGACACATCTCATCTGTCATATTGCCTGTACAACTACTGTTCCACTTCTGTTTATACCCTGAGCAAACACTCTTTCTGAAGATAAGCAGCATTTATTTCATATCTAAGTGTATTTAGGATTCACCCATGAAATATGAGGTCTAGGAAAAAGATTCTACTACCAGGCAAGCATAAATCTTCTTTATCTTTTGTTGTCTTTATAATCATCATTAAAAAAGAGTATAATTTACTATCATGTCTATGTCTTCAACCAGAACTGCTTTTCCATGGCCTTGCTTGTCAATCCAGCTCAGGCCATAAAATTAATTTTGTTTGGTACATGTTAACACAGAAGAAATGCTAAGCAAAAGAAAGGACAGTAAGACTTCAGTAAAGTTTCCAAAACAGTCTTCTGTCAGATCCTAATGAAGAAGCAGATGAAATATGAGCTAGATGAGTGAAATACAGGGTGACTCAAAACTGTGTGACTGGCCACCCCCTAGTTCACTGGGTTCAATCCCCCTTAACATCTTCATTAAGGATGTGGCTTATGGGGCAGAGTGTACCCTCAGCAAGTTTACAGGTAACACCTAAGCACGAATAGGCTGATGCACCAGAGAGTCAGGCTGACATCCAGAGGGACCCTCACAGTCTGGAGAAATGGTTCCACAGGAGTGTCATGAAGTTCAACAAGGTCAAGTGGAAAGGCCTGAACCTCTGAAGGAACAGCCCCATACAGCAGTATAGGCTGGGAGCTGAGCAGCTGGATAGCAGCTCAGCATAAAACGATGGATGATTAAGGCACTAGTCCTGCCCAGCCTCAGCCATACATTTATTCTGATTCTAGGATTGTTTTCACATGCAAAAATCATCCAGAAATGAGTGAATAAGAAACTATCATGGCTCATATTCTTCTATCCATTACATATTATTCTTTCTGTCTGTCTGTCTATCCATCTATCTATCTATCTATCTATCTATCTATCTATCTATCTATCAATCAATCATCTATTTCATATCTATCTATTGAATTGCTAAGCAATTTCTGCTTTCCCAATCTAAAAACAAAAGCAAAGTGGGAAGGGAAGGGAAGGGAAGGGAAGGGAAGGGAAGGGAAGGGAAGGGAAGGGAAGGGAAGGGAAGGGAAGGGAAGGGAAGGGAAGGGAAGGGAAGGGAAGGGAAGGGAAGGGAAGGGAAGGGAAGGGAAGGGAAGGGAAGGGAAGGGAAGGGAAGGGAAGGGAAGGGAAGGGAAGGGAAGGGAAGGGAAGGGAAGGGAAGGGAAGGGAAGGGAAGGGAAGGGAAGGGAAGGGAAGGGAAGGGAAGGGAAGGGAAGGGAAGGGAAGGGAAGGGAAGGGAAGGGAAGGGAAGGGAAGGGAAGGGAAGGGAAGGGAAGGGAAGGGAAGGGAAGGGAAGGGAAGGGAAGGGAATTTACAATAATTCCAAAACTTCAACGATTTATTTCTTAGTTATCCCTTGTCTTTTGAAGAAATGCATGGCTTCCCCTGAGATCAGGATGTTTTCTTTGGAAAGCTTATGAAAATTAAGACAGTTTGGTAACAAGATCCACAAATTACCAGATTTTGTTTCAAATTTGTACAGGTATTTTTCCATATTTGCTTTTTAAAGTCTAAGGAACTCTGAAATAATAGCTCTCTCATCCTGATGTATAAAACCATGCTTACAAACACTGCTATTTTTGTTTCAAGATTTTAGAGGAAGAGCCAAAAATCTAATTTAAATGAAGAAAACATGTCTTTAGTGATGTTTTTCTTAGCAATAAAAATAATTCTTTTACCATGAAAGACAAATATGCTTTCTCCTCACTCTGATGGGGGGAGAAAGCATCAGAATTCCCATACTGTCCCCTATGCATTCCATCTAATTTTCTTGGGACTAGAGAAATTACGGTGCTGCTCAGAGAGAAAAAACAATAAATCATATATGTAGGAAATTAAGTTTGTGATACCACCTTTTGTAATCCAGCACCAGTCAAGACTTTCAAAACAAAGCATATGTCTTGTAACACTTAGGGCTTCATCTAAGAACAGTATGGCATTGAATTTTCTTTCTTTTTTTTTTTTTTTTCCTTTTCTATTTTCTAGTTAGAAAGTGTTATGTCTTCAATAACATAGTTATAGTTAACTATGTTATTGAAGTTAGTTAACTATATAGTTAACTAGAGAGATAGTTCATTTTCTTACATCATAGAAAATCTACTTCAGCAGCTTATGACTTTGAAGGGTATTCTTTGTCTGTTCTGCCAATCAGGATAAAAAAAGTAATGAGAGAAAGAGATAACAGTAATACATTGCTAGTTTTTCTGTATTTATCTTTTTCAGAAATTTTTTCATGTTATTTTCTTTCTAATGAATGCAAACTCTCAAAGCACAGATTACTTTAACTTTTTCACCACACAGTTTACCCTGAAGTATTTGCCACTAGGACTATATGGATTTTGCAAATCCATACAATTTTGCAATTACAATTTTTGTAGTTGGTACATTTGTATTTGTTCTTTACAGGACAGAATGAAATTAGTCTCAATGATTGAATCTGCATAAGAATAAATATATCAGGGCTCTGAGATTACTTCAGTGGCTGAACTTGTGCAGGAAATTTGAGCAGTTCAGTCATCAAAAGAACCTGAAACCTCAGAAGAGGTAGCAGATTCCAGAATAATTTGTTTTGTTAGAGCATTTTCAAGTAGGTGCAGAACTAAGTGGATTAGAGCAGAATGAATGAATGAATGAATGAGGACTGGATTGCTTCACTTCTGCATCACTCCTACATAATAAATTATAATATGGATGGACAACATTCTTTAAAGTGCAGTTTCAGAACATGAGGATAAAAACTATTTATCTTTGAACATCTAAATTTTGGTTGTATAAATCCAAACTGGTGACTGTGAAGATATCCATACAGTTAATGGGGGTAAAGATCACTCTAGTTAATTCAACTCATTCTTGCAGAAAGTGTTTTGCCCTCTAAATGTGCATATTTTCTTTGTGGGGTCCTGAAGGTCACTGTATCCTGAAGATGACAGTGATCTGGGTTGACTTTTTAAGTCTAGACAACTTGAAAATGTCTAAGTTAATTCAGATGAACTCCCTGCAAAACCCAAGAGCATTTGATAAAAAAAACCCCAAAACTATGCCGTTGTAGTATTTAATGCCTCATTCTTTTTCCTTTTTTTTTAAGGCCTCTATTTTTAGCTATGCATTTCAACAGTGAGCATTTTTATGTCACTTAAATTTATTTAAGAAATTTCAAAGTACTTTACAGGGAGCTCTGAGCTACAGGAATTTGCTTTTAAATTACTTAATTATATTTTGTATTACTTAAAAAAGTATAAACAGTTTCTCTTCAATAAAAAATAAGTTTCATTAAAAGTTCTACTATGAATACACATGAAATTGAAAATCTATAAAATAGAAGGTACAGCAAGATCTTGTCCTTTGTCACATATTATCTGGAAAAATGAGTCCTCTTGTTTCCCAGCATTTTCTTCAGGATGTCTGACCAATATCCAGAACTTAATTTGGACAGTCCATTTTGTGCTGCATCTAATTAACAAAGAAGATCTCCTTCCATTACACAAAATGAGATGAAGATACTGCTTTTATGCAGCATTGGCAGAGCTATTTTACATGTACCAGAATATAATCTTACCCAATGAAATGGTGCTTAACTGAAAACTATAAAATGAAACAGAAAGTTAACCAAGGTTCCTATTCAAGATTATTGGGAAATTTGTTAGACATGGGTCATTAATGTAAACTACCTGAGAAGCATTACAGGGACATTGCAAGGTTGACCCTTCTTCCACACCAAATAGTATTTTATGCTCTTAAAATACTCCCCAATAAAAGAGAACATTTCTTTTCAGATTTGGACTGTCAAGATGTGAGCTGCTTAACCTTGATCATGTTCCTTTAAAGCTGTTCCTAATATTTTTTGAAGATTATGTTTAGTGTATGTATGTGACTTACTCAATAGTACTTATAACTTTGCTGTTTCCTGCTTAGGTGGTACTAGACATTATAAGAATCAGTAATAGAATAGACTAAAATAGCTCTGAAAAAGTAATAACCAGGGGCTAGAAGGAAATTTGATATCCTAGTAAAAAACTGTTGAAAATTGAAATAGATCACATAACTTTTCTCTGCATAGTGGAGGATATTATTTAAATCAGGGGTTTTTATAAGTTTTCAACTCCTCAGTGAAGACATTCACAAGACATGTTTTAAACCTCATGCACACCTTGGAAAACAACTTGAAAATGTGTGGCTCTGTGGCCATTTTTCTGCACATGACAGGAACCAAACTCAAAGGGTACATCAGGCTTTAAAGAAGCAGAGAGTTTAGCAGCTGGTCAAATTCTAAATACACATTTCCGTCTTGAAGGGAAAATATGTACCAGAAACAACTCTGTTTCAAAATCTGTGAGATCCATAAGCATTTGCTAACATAAAAAATAATCCTTACCTTTCTCCTAAGAATATACCTGAAGTATTATGTGCCTTTACTGGTTTTTTCCCCTCAGCATTCAAATCCTAAGTGATAATTATACACTGGTATAATGAATGAGTGCTACTGAATCTTCCAGATAAGGATTCATAAGCACCATTCCAAAGTTTACAGATTTAAAGACCCCTTGACACATATCTGTATAATGTCATTAAATATCTGGATTTCTGATTCAGCTGAAATAATAAAAAACTCAACCAGATAAGCATTTATACCCTTTCTAGATAGGAGAAAAGGCTCTAATTATTAATGGAAATAAGTTATTACGATAAATTATAGCTCTGGGTACCTTTATTTTAGATGCAAACTAAAAAAAAATTGGAACTTTAGGCCAAGCATGGTTCAACAGCAACAAAAATAAACCTATAATCATATTATTCCTAAAGGCTGGTAAAAACTGTCATACTCTGTGGAGGTTTGTCTGCAGACAAATCTGTCAATCCTAGGAGTCAGAACTCAAGACATATTCCTTTATTACCTTACAGCTCTAATCCAATCTGCTGTTCCAACAGGTGGAGCAGAATGGTAAGTACAAGCACCTGCATGACTTAGGCAACAAGATCAGTATTTTTTTCTTCAGGACATGCTTTATGAATCCAGCAAAAAACTTATGAACTCTGGATATCCACAGAGTAGAGCTAAAGGAAAAGCCTTCTCATAGATAACAGGATCTTTGAATGAAACTTCTCCAAACCCAGTATGAAGTTCTGAATAAGAAAATATCCTGGTGAGAAAGTTCTCTACAGTAAACTAACACCAGCAGAGATATTGGCAAAATCAGTTTGGATTTCTGTGGCAAACCTCACATCTATGTAAGAGGAGTTATTTTCCCCAGTCTTACTTTTTATTTTCTTTTAGTTTAAAAATTTAGAAGTAGTAACTTCTGAAAATGAAGCTCTGTGGATGTACCTGTCTCCTGTATAACTTAATCATGAGCTTTAATGGGCCAAGTAGACCACCAGGATCCCATCTTCTCTCCTGTACAATTCCATGTCCTAGACTTAGGATTGCTACCTCACAGCCTTATCATGCTGCTTGGATTCCATAGCCAACAACAGTCACAAGGGAACAGACATCTCCTTGGAGGCAAAGCAGCAGGTCAGAGGGAAAAAGGAGGCTGTGCTGTGAAGAAGAACCATTGCCCATTGCTGGTGTAAAGGCAGCTGTAGTAAAGCCAAGATACAGAATGGTTGCCTCAAGATGCCCTTTTAATTAAAGCACAAGCAATGTGTGTAGCCTTATATGTTGTATCTCTTTGAAAATATTTCTCACCATTTTAGCTTTCCTTTTTACCTGTTTGCTTGTCTTATTTAGGCTTTATAGAAACAATAATTCAATTGAACCAAAGTCACCAGGATCTATTGTCTGGCTGAAGAAAGGAAAAAACTCCCAAACAACTATGTACCCTACCACTTTAAATTAACAGAATAAATACAGTAAATGCAAAGCAGGGGAGCAGGATGTTAGGTGGGGTGCTAGGGGTTTTTTTATAGCATTTAACAGAAGACCAGCAATGAAAGAGCCTTCATGTGCCAGATATTCAGTTTCATAGTAGTACAGTGAGAGTTATTATACCAGTACATTAATATCTATGCTGTCAAACTCCACAGAACAATGTTCCATGTATAAGATGAAAAGTGGAGTAAAAAGTCCAGAAGTAGCTTCACACATCGAAGACAGCAGCCATCCACAGATCACTCCATTGTGGAACAGGGCTTCATAGTCCAGAGATAGTAGAGGCACACTTTCTGCCACTTAATGCTGCCTAATGCATACCAAATAATTTCACAGATCTCAGGTGACTTGAGCACAACAGGTCACCATTCTTATGGATTCTAAAAGCTGCAGAGTTGAAATCTAACAGTGTGGAATATATTTGAATGATGAAATCCTTATTTTCCCTTCATATATTATTGAAAGGATTCCAAAAGGATGAAGGAAAAGCCAAATTATAAGTAAATTTATGTCAGACGTTCACCTAGGGAGCTGACTGCCTTTTTTGAAATTGCAGGTGAATTTGTTTCTTCATGTTGTTTTGAGAGGCAGTTGCAAATCTATGCAGATTACCTGCACCCTCTTGAGTAATACCAAATACAATATATCTTTATGCTTATCTTAGAAGAAGCTCCAATGCAGCTAACAATAATTTCCTAATATTTCCATATAATTTGCAAACTCAAATCCTAGGTCAATATGTCACTGCTAAAAGCACTCTTTTTTCTTTTTTTTTTTTTTTTAATGGCTTTTGGGAATGGAAATCAAAGTGCGTCTCGAAGAAAATAACAGAAAATAAAAAAGTGAGTGACTACAGAATTCTTTCAGGAAAAATGCTTAGAGGCTATCCGAATCATTTTTGCCTAATCTTACTGACTCTCTTCAGGGAGGTTTAGCTGGAGTTTTCAAATGCTACAGAGGAGGAAGTTTGTACATAATTACTTGAAAAATTATCTTTCATCCTTGACATAAACAAAATGTATTCTACATTTTCTGTAAAAACCTACATTAAGATTCCTTTGAGAAGGATCTGTCTTTATTTAAAAGTTAGAAGAAGTAAACTGGATTATATCTCTATAGTGATATTTGGATTTTAATGATGTGCCAGAAAATATATATAGCAGTATTTGATGGCAGCAGATGTTCCACAATAAGTTAGAGTCTTTCAAATTTGCTTCTTAAGTTGATAGTATTTCTTCAGATGGGATATTTTTAAATTATATTAAATTTTCTTTAAAGGTTAATCTAGAATAGTACAAGAAAATATTTTTAAATATTAAATTAATTATTAATGTTATTTTTTTCTTTTACAAGGCAGGGTTTCCTCAATTTCTTAGCAGAAATAAATGGTGAAGTTTTAAGAGATTCTTGATAAAAATTGATTTATTTTTAAATTATTTTTTCATAGGGGTAAAAACTCACAAATATCTCTGCTATCTGTTGAGGTGATGATAAAACAAGATGCAAGAGGAAAAATAATTACCAAAAAAAGTATAAAAATTAATCCAAAAAACCACAGAAGTCAGCAAGATTATAAGGAGATCAACATTTCCCCATCTGACTTTCATTTGCTTGATTAGTTTATTGAGTGTTTTAGTGAGGATTAGTCTTCAGTATCTACTATGTGAACTTGCCAATATCTTCCTTTCAGAGTTCCTCTGTAAACATTAAAGGACATTTCAACATAAATGACCTAAAGAAAAATGGCTACATGTCAGTCTACCTAATGGGAGGCATGTGAACTTGTTAGCACTGCTCACATACCTCATACATGCTGGAAAATTCTGCTTAGCCTTTTTAAAAATGTACAACCTGTTATTTATGCTGCCAATTCCAGTGCTTCTGTTCCTGCTCCACTTCTGCTGCTCTCCTCACGAATGTGACTGGGAAACCATGACAGTACCTGAGGCCCATTGTTGTCTTATCCTCATTCTTTGAGATGAACCATACAAAGTTAGCCATCCTGAAGCAGCTTCAAATCTTCTGAATATGCAAGCATTGACCAGAGCACCCAAAATTGCCAAGTTGTTCATTACTTTCTTAAGTTTTCCAACATAATACTCATACAAAGCAGCAATTCAAGGGCTGGTGTGTGCCATGGGTTCGGTTACAATGACTTTCTTGGCTGTGAAAGACAAAGCCCATTTATAAATCCTTCAGCCATCCTCAGCAGCAGTCAGACTTTGTGTGATCCGTCATCACATTTAGATTCCCCATGGGCATCTTGGCACTAAATGACATGCACATGGATCTCACAGCTGTGTTGAAGGGGAAAGCAGACATGCCACTGTTTCCAAGAATGTGAAGGCGTGAGGTGGACTGTACCCACAGATGGAGCAGCATCATCCTGAAACCAGTATTGCTTCTTTTGTCCTGTGTATGTGAGAATGGTCTCTACATACATCTATGCACAGTTATGACATGATGACTGTCATGGCTATGTTTGGGTCATGAGACACACATGCATTTCCTGATTTTTAGTGCACATCAGGGAGACAATTTGCATAATAGATTTGGGATTTACAGGAGTTTTGCCATCAAGAGCTATGCTGTCAACAAATATAGAATAGACCAAAATTCAAACCGTTCTCTCAGCCATAATGAAATTTCTTATTAGAAGGAACTATTTTGTTTATTCCCACATGAAATCTGCTTGCAAACTTGCATTCATAAACTGCCACATCACAGTAGGCAAATGAATGGGACACTGTCATTTTTTTATTGTATTTTTGGTACTGATTATAGGCAGCCAAATTTTTCTTCCACTTTTTTAAAGTGCTCTAACATTATATTGCTACTTAAGTAGTAGGTTGCATAAACAGATAATGTGTTCTGACTGTTTTTTCAGTGAAGTATGCCCTTCACTGTTTTTTCAATGAGTCTTTAGTGGTGAAATTAATGCTTTAAGCAAAACTATCTGATAGGGTCTTCAGAGGACTTGGACACATAGTTTGTGAATCCTGAATCACTGTCAGCAAGAGACCAGAGAAACTATTTTTGTAGTTTCATAAATGCTTCTCAAAATAATTACTCTATAATTAAATTATTATGACAGAAAATTGAAATTTATCAGTTCTCATATATTTCATGGACTCAACTCATCTTTTGCAGTGTGTTAAAATATTCCTGGGTTTACCATGTGCCTTTTATTAAGATGTTGTTTTTACCACTATGGAGCTTAGTATGATAGCACTTGTGATGCAGTTTAAGGGTCAGGATCATTTAACGCATGGTATCTCACTCCTGTGAGTTTCCACTGCAAGTCTAGAGCAATTGCAAAAAAAGAGTAGTTAAAATAGACAAAAAGTTGAAAGAAGTACTGCCTGACAGAATTTATTAGATACTTCATAAGTCTATAATTCCTAATAGTGGTAGGGATACATATAAACGTATCAAATATTTTCCACTGTTGCACAACCTGGTTGTTTGACTTCTATCGTGGTCACAACAAAAATGAAATTTAAGAAAGCATGAGAAAATGAAAAAAAAACAAACTGGCATTAATGAATTAGTTATCTACATACCAGCTACATGGAAAGAAACCAGTATCCAAACAAGAATTTTTAACAAAAGGCAGGAGATAAATTAACTATAGAGTGGAGTCAAGTCTTAGTCTGTTGAGAGTAATAGTAAAAATTTCCATTCTGTTCTATGGGAGCAAAATTTAGCCTACAGGTTATATGACATTCATTAAAATATTCATAAGTTGTAATATAAGGTTGAATAGAAATATAATTCATATTTCATTAATATGTCAAGGTGAAAACTAATGGAGTATAGCTATCACAGACTTAAGAGCAGCTTTTTTGCTTGTATTTCACATTTCTCTCCTTGACCCTTTTACACTTTCTGGGTCATGTAGAACAATCATACTATTTAATTTGCAATGCCTTTCAAAAAAACTCTGTCAATACAGCTAAATGGAGGAAGAAGAAAGACATATTCCAACTTTTGGGGAACTGAAACAAGCAAATATCACTGCTTTAGAAATCCTCCTTATGCAGGACTCTGTTCCAGCAGCCATGGTTTCACCATTCATAATGATTGCATCAAGTTGCACATGACCAGCGGCACTGAATACAGCAACATGACCTGCAGGAAACCATTCCATTTGTAAAAGGTCAAACATTCTTTGCCTTCAGCTTTCAAAATGAAGAAGAAAAAACAATTTCAGTGCTGTTACTACCCAGTTCTCTGACAGCTTTTGTCCTAACTTCCTCCAAGGTATTTGCTTTTATTGCTACTGTACTTTGAGTAAATATGATGCTTGTGGCTACAAGAAAAAAAAATAAACAACAAAAAAAAAAAAACAAAAACAAAACAAAAACGAAAAAAAAACCCCAACACCAACATTTGATTTTTTTTCTTTGAGTCATAAAGCTTTTATCTTGTTTCTAAATTCAGAAAGTCTGCCAGGAAATACTTTCTTTTTTAGAGTTAATAACTGATGTCCTTTCTATGCATTTTAGGTAGTCAGATAGGAATACATATTATCATAGAACAATACTATAAATGTGGAAATAAATTTATAATATTTTTACTACTAATCTAAATATGACCACTCTCAAAATCAAACCAAAATTTTTTATTGCCAAGGTCCAAATTTTGTGTTGCATTTCTAATAATTTTCTATCCAACTAACTATGGGGGAAAACAACATATAATCTTCCTAGAGTTCTGTTTATACACAAATGTATATACATAGGAAATATTATGTCTAAATAGACAATTGAGTCCAGAAAGAATCCTAAATTTTCAGGCATAATAAGCATATAAAACCTACTAAGAGAGGCCAATCCCTTAAATCAAAATAAACAACATCTTAGTCACATTCTTGTGCATTTTTTTTGTGAGACAAATTTATGAGACATCTATGGTGAACCTAAAGATGTTTTCCAATGTCTTAGAAAGTCATGGCACAATAGAAAACTCTTGGCACAAAAATTTGCTGACAGGAAAATGAGGCATGGAATGACAAGAAGAGTGCATGACATATAAGGTGTAAGTTAGCAGGAAATACTAGTAACGCTTATAATAATATTACCCAAAATATGCTATATCACAGGATTTTCATTCCCTTGTATAGGCATTCTGATTTTTCCCTCAGAAGAAAAACAGAAAAAACTTCTACTGTATCCAGCAATACTTTTCTTTCCAACATTTCCCTTGTTCCTGCTGCTTCCTTTTGAAAGCATCCCTAAAGCACCATCAGGTTTATGATTCTATAAATCTGCAGGAAAGAATTACAGTGCAATAATGGTCATCTGCCTCTAAATTAAAACAGTATCATAACACTGGGGGCTGGTATCTATAAACTTGTTAAAGCCTATAAGTAAAACATTAAAAGAAGAAAAAAAATATTTTCCCAACATGATGTATATTATATAATTATGATGTTAGTAAAACCCTTCAGTGTAACCATGAGAGAAAAGGAATAAAACAGTAAATAATTCATAAAAAGAAATAAACCAGTAAATAATATGACAATATGGAGAGATGGTGCTTGGTAGAGCCTGTAGATGTGGCACACCCATTGTCATCTTTGCTTAGAATAGTCACAGCTTTTAGCCAAGAGTGATTTTTCTAGTTAGGATAAACTTAAGCATTTCTCTCATATATTGTATATAAATAATTTTACCTCTACACTATCCATGATGGTAGTCATTTAATGGTGAGGAAATAAGAAAAAAAAGAAAAGAAAAATAGTGAAGTGTTCCTTTGTCATCCATTCCCTAAAGCCAAGACATTTACACAGGAATAAGCAACAAATATTTGATTTACAAGCCAAATCAAATGTCTTTTTTGAGAGGCTAGGTTTAGAATTTGAGGATTGCAGTGACATGTAATCCAGTAGAAGCAGGACACCTTATCCTATACCTGAATATAGCTGTTGCCATTAACTTGCTCTGATTCCCTCTCACTCCACATCTTTGCTTACTCGTCTTTTCCACATTTATTTTCTTTGTCTTTTTTGCTCTTCTTCTGTCTCGTCTTTTCACGTAAAGTAGCAAATAATTCATTTTTAACAGTCTCTCACTTGGATTAGCTTCTCTGTGTTTAATTGATTTTCCAGCTTTTTAAAGGGATGTCTTTCAAGATTTCTGCTTTTTTTCTTCCTTTTTCCTGAATCCCTCCTAACTTTTCTGAGTAAAATAAAATTTTTTCTGAACTTCTGAATTGTATTCAAACATTACCTTCATAACCTGTCAACTTTTACTGTTTACTGCAACCTTTGCAAACTTATTGTATTCTTCTTTCAAAGACAACATTCACATGCAAAGCTGTATGTTATATCATTTTGTAGAATCATCTTGAAGTAGCTGGCGATAGTCTTTTTTTTCCAAACCAGAATTCAAGTTCAATATTCCCAGTAAGAGAAACTGAAAGATTACATTGCTTTATAACACTTTTTAATGCAAATGAAGAATACCAAATTCTCAAAGAATGTTGTTTGTCAAGATGACCTAGTAGAAGGAAATATCATCTAAGGTTTTGTATAATATTTCTTTCCAGGGTGAGGGATCCTGCAAGCCTCTTTAATATTCTGTATAAAATAAAGTAAGGAAATATGAGGAGTTATTCTTTTCTTGCTTGAAGTTTTGGGAGTAATGTTCTGTCCCTTTATGCATTCTGAATATATCAGCCCAGATAGAAAACTCCCACCATGTATGTGATGGGTGTAATTCATAGGTAATATTTTGTCTATTATTTTCTTGTATATCATAAATATATATGCATACAGAGTGGGGATTGTTTTAAACTATCAGCACAGTAAAAATGCTTCAGGACTTGTCCGTACAACAATATTATGAGAAAATAAAAGGTTTATTTATAATGAACATTTTTAACAATATTATTGCATGACTGCCCTTAGGATCTTGATATACACTAGTTACAAGGGATTTGTCTTACATATTTTTCTATTGGACCAGTACAAGCTGAGTAAACAAGCTAAAATCTAAAATTCGTTGGAAAGTGACAAAAGATCTGTCTGTGTCTCTAAGCACCTATTGTGAATGCAGCAGAAAAATAATCTTTGTTCCCTTTATTGTCCACTGAAAGCAAAATAGACTTGTGATTTAATGTGAAAGAAACAAATCCTCAAGCTACAAAATTCAAGTCTAGATAGCAAATATCAAGAAATCAGTGTTACATATCAAACTCAAATTATCTAAGAAAATGTAAAACAATCACATAGTAAGGAAAATTAGGCTGGTAAATCTGAGGTTTTAAATTTGGTCATAAGTGGATAAATTTGTAATTATTTAAAAAATAATAGCATATTATTCTAAATCATAACTATTTTGTCTTTTTTTTTTTTTTTATCATTTTTCAATGCTTGGAAAGAATAGAATTGCCAGAAAATCTGACACACTGGGTCTTCCCCCATTGCTTACAGGTTTTACTTTTCAAGATCACCTTTTCAAGAAAGTTGCTGCAAATACCTTATGTCGAAAAGTGGGATATAATTATTTTTCCTTGCTGTAGGACCATTTTTAACATTCCTTCAAATCAGGTTTACTTCATTGCTTAGTGAGGCCTCAGATTAATCTACAAAAAGTTAATAATCATAAACTCTTTTATCCATGCTCAAAGTGCATTCAATTTTACCCACTGCTGAGCTTCCAGTATTATCAAATGTCTGATCTATCTTTGTGCATTTACTAAATAATTTGAGAATATTACATTGACTGATTATACATTATTTTGAAGCACATAAGATCTATAGTTATATTACAATTTCTCAAGCAGGCAAAAACTTCTTCATTTGTTGTTGGGAAGATAGGAATAACACGATTTTTGACAGAGCACACAAGGTAGCTTTTATACAAAAAATAGCTTTACCTATATAAAAAGATTTTTTAAACATGTTTCTGTGTTATACCAAGGCTCTAAACTACATCTCATTTTCCTACTTAAGATTTCAGACTAGCCTTTAGCACTCAGATAAAAGAGTCAGAAAAGCCTTATTGCTTTTATTCTTAATTGGTAGAGTGATAAGACAGTGCACAAATAGCAGATAGAAAAGGTAATGTGCATGAGATTTTGCTGCAGTGCATTGGCACAGTTCAAAGGAAGAGGATGGCCCTACACCCCTGAGGAGTCTATCTTTCTATGTGTATCCTTCTATGCAGCCTTTTGTATTGGTTGCCCAACAGGCATTCCCAACAGAATGTGATTTTTCAGTTTTTATTGTCCTGCTTATAGCATAACCATTGAGAGGTATTGCTAGGACAGCTTTTGTGCACATATGGGAGAAAAAGAGGTTGACAACGTGGTCTCATATAATGGAAAGTGCTCAATGTTCTTCTTGCAGGACTTCATAACATCAGATAGTATTTCTTACAAGCTGATGACTAGTGCAGCCAACTTATAAAGGATTACCATAGTTCACTGTTAACAGATTTTCAGCATCGTGAAAGTCTAGGCATTCTCTTACCTCTTATCTCAGTTGTTTGTTTGCTTTAAAGAATTAAATAATGTCTGACCTTGCCCTCCAAAAAACAGGTATAGATAAGTACCCTCAGGTCATGGATTTTGATAGAAGAAAGACTCTAAGGTATGATAAAGGGTAGCAGAACACTCACTGTTTAATCCTCACTATTTGCTGAATTTAGCTGCTCCATGTTTGCATTAAAGTTTTTTAGGGTGGCACCCTAAAGAGCTTCTTTTTCTTAAGAATTGATTATACAATTCTTCCAAGATTATGTCCAGGCACCCAGAAAATAGTTAGAAAATTAAGACAGTGCTCTGAGGGAGGGCAGCATAGCACGAATTCTGAGTTGAACATTCAAACTGAAGGATTGCTGGCATAATGCATTTGAAATGCATTAAACATTAGAAATTTTAAATAGAATATGAAATTAGATTTGTGACACTTATACAAAGTTAATTCTAACTCCACACTCCTCTGTGTAACTATTTGCATCTATGCTCTTTTTTCTTTCATTGTAAATGCAATAAAAGTGTAGTGGAACTGGAAGCCATAGCGGGCATAAAGGAGGGAAAGAAGAAGTTAATTTCAAGGTATTATAAATTCTTCTTTTTAATCTTCAGATCAAGAGATTTTGATAGCCATAGCAAAAAAAAAAAAAAAAAAAAAAAAAAGGTGTTAATTTACTTTGGAATAAAGGAAATATAATACACTTAAAACTCAGAAAAGTTAGAAACAATGCTGATAAATAATTGAAACGGCCAAATAGCATAGAAGAGATATGAGAAACACATTGTCATAAAAACAGATTATGTTTTCCTTTCATCAACACAGAATTAATAGCTGAATGCTTTAATAAGGTTTTATTTTACTAAGACTTCATTACATTTTGAAGACATGCTACTAAAGAACATTTATTAGCACATTATGAAGTGTTATAAATAATTGTAACTAAGCTGCCATTGTCAGTTGGATAAGTGCTTGCAATTCATTATTATTACATTTCCCCCTCCCCAACTCAGTTCACAAATTTCAAGGATTTTCATTAAATGTGGAACTCATTACACCAATACAGAAGTGTCCTGACACTCCCTGGCTTTGCCAGCTTGGGTCAGGGACTGATGGCAACTGGCATGATGGGCTCCTGCCTAGGCACACTCTTTCCCTGGAATCTCCTCTGTACTGGCCTCCAGAGTAATTCAAAGAGAGAGATGATACAGTTACAGAGCAGCTTAATAGAGTGACGCAGTTCTTCTTGGCACAGCAGCATCCACTTTGGAAGTCCTGAAAGCAGGAAGGAGAATTCAAGGGATGTCCTGAGATGTCCCTTAGGAGGGAGGCCCCTCGGCAAGTCTGATCATAGCAAGTGACACAAAAGGTTCTGATTACTGTGAAAATAGCAAAAATGTTCTTCCTCATGACACAATCTCACCCCACACAAATTATTAGATGGCAGAAGTTTTTTTTGCATTTTGATGCTCAGCATGCCTTCTTTACTAGAAAGGCAATAACTTGTGTATCATCCTGACTGATTCATCCATTCCTTAATTTAGTTCAGAGAGTCAATCAATATTTTGTATAATGTGGTGTGTGTTTTGATAAGCAAAGAATTGCCTCTTGAATAACTTCTTAGGCACTGAATATAAAACCACCATATCATATATTATTCCAGTTTGCTAACCAACTCTGCTTGAATTGGTCATTGATTAAGCAGAGCTTTCTTGTCAGATTACAAAAGGAACTTGCTTGTTACTCCTTTAAAACAATAGCTGCAACAGTCTAAGCAATTCTTTCATTCCTGTAAATTCCAGTATTATTTGATATCCAAGACAAGCACAATCATGACTATATTTTCTAGTGTCTTAAATTAGTATATTTTTGTTGTTGCATAAGCTTTTAAAACACCTAATTCTGTGGTATTTCAGAACTACTTATGGGGAAAGAGCTCCATGTTTTCAAGTGTTACATCTGGAGAAGCCACCTGCAATCTTTAGCTACTGTAGTGAAAATGTACTATAAATGTATGGTATGGTGTTAGAAATTTCCATAGGCATACATACCAAAGTGTTTTCAATAATTGAAAATGTATGTACAGTGTAAGTGTAAAAGATCAAAAATTTATATGGCCACCAGTGTATAAATTACTCTTATTTTTGTTATATGTAACAATACTTTTATTTTTAACAGTTTTTATTGAAGGTTTAAATAATGTTATTAGAAATATATTAATTGTCAAGAGAATTTAAATTTCTACTAATCTTTACTTACAAAAAATGCAACACTTTTGATTGATGTGTAACCTGAAAATCTTGTTGATGCTCAAATGTATTTTGGAGTAGTACATCCCATTTTATGTTAAGGTAGAAACCTTTTGTTGATATATTTTTATTAGTGAGGTATTTACTTGCAAGCAAGTTTTGTATTTCAATTTTTGCAAATTCGACTGTTTCTGATACTTTTTCTCTAAGCTAAATCATGATATGCGTTTGCCACCAGAATTTGTTGCTGATCATATCAAAAAACAAGATCATGACCTCAGGTGAGGAATAATGAGGAGTAGATGAAATTTTCTGGCTATGAGATACAATCAGGTGGGCACAAGACAGAGTTGAAAAAAAACAAAGCCTTTATATGTTTTTAAGATGATAATGTTTAATTGAAGATCTATTGACTTGTTTGTCTTTCCCTGGAAAAGATTATTATCTTCATGTGTTCCATACATATGGTGTAAAAATGGCCAGAAGGATGGCTTGAGTAAAAAGATTTTAAGAGATGGAGGGAGGAAATTGTACATTTTGCCCAAAAGCACTCTACGAGGAAGGTTTTATACAAAGTAAATCAAATACTGTTCCTTTTTTACAAATTGGTAAACAGCTTTGTGTATCTGCAAGCTAAATCAGACACCCAAAGGACAGCTGCAGGGGCCAAGACTTTGGTTTAATTACTAACACTCACTGAAGAATCCTGGATCAATGCAGACTCTAAAACCACAGAAATATATTTCATTATGCAAGGAATGCCATAACTTTGGAATACAGACTATTACATGAGAGAAGATTTTTATTCTCTTCCTAGACTGCTGAAATTTCACTATTCAAGAACTATTTGTTTGTCTCTGCAATCACTCTCAGGCACTCAAGAGCCCAGAACATTTAAACTGCTTACAGTGTTTGCTCCTCTCAATGACATATTGAGAATCTTTCAAATTGACAGCCAAAGTAATTAATTGTGACAGGACTAAAAATGATGCAGCAATGAATCCTGAAGAAGTGTTAGAATGGAGGAATGATGCTAAGCTTGGGAAGGAGGGAGGAAGGGAAGTGGTTTGGAAGGTTTTTTTCTTTGTTTCTCACCTTCCCACTCCACTTTAATTTTTTTAAATTGACAATAAATTTAATTAATTTTTTCCACATCAAGGCTATTTTGAACATGACAGTAGCTGGTAAGGGAACTTTCCTAGCGTGTTTTCTCTCCCTATTCTGTTGAAATATAGAGGAGCTGGGTGGGTATTTGGCAGCCAGTCAAAATCAACCTACATTATTCAGGTAGTTGTCTTGCAAAAACAGATACTGCAGACACAGGCTGGATATTGCATGACTCCTCTGTGGGTCACAGACTCACATAACTGTTTGATTCACACTTGAGAACACAAGTGAGCTTCAACAATGACTGCATATTGCCATATCTGAAACCATTTTTCTCCTCTGACACAGAAAAGGAAGAAGGCGAGAGAAAGCAAGGGAAAGTTCAAGAGAGGAAGAGATAAAGAAATGGATGGCTGTGCCTCCCTTTGCTGTGCAGACTGGTGGTGACACTCTCTTGCCTAAACCTCAGCATCTGGTGTTGTTCAAGGCTACTTCATTATTCCTACATTAGGGCATCTGACGTGTGACTGCTGCTCCAGAAAGGGCCTCATTTCTGCCACCCATGTCTGGCTACCCTGAACATCTCATATAATTTCAAATTGCCCTGAGCACATCCATATAGTCAACCAAATCATGACCCCAGTCTTTACTGAATCTAATGGAATTAGATTGGCACATAGCACAAATTTTTGTACCTTAACCCTCAGCTCCTACTCTTATGTTAGTCTCAAAATGAATTCAGCTTCCATAAATCTAGTTGTAGGTTTCTGGACAATGGCCAGATTGAGTCTAGAAACTGCTTAGCTGCATTACCAGGGCACTATATCTCCTCAGTTCCAGCTGAGGAAATGGATTGTTTCCCTACTGTGTCTTTTACCCCTTTCCTCCTTTTCTGCTGCATGAAATAGAAATTGCTATAGAAATTGCTGCAAATATCTGTCTTGGCTTAGAGTCAGGAAAACACGGAAAATTAGCTTCACATATCTGGACCTCTCACAATGTGGACAGAATAAAAGAGTGACTTGCTGCTCTTATCAGCGTAGATGTGTTCATTATAAAAATCAAAATAGAAATGTTTCGGTTTTAACAATGAGGTGCAATGAAAGAAAAATCTGGGCCTCCCTTATTACAATTTCAGAATTAAAGTCTTTTTTCAGCAGAGGATCCCTTGTGTTGTGATATTTTTAGCCAAAAATAAAAATACCAAAGCAATGGAAATAATCACTCAGGATATACATTGAAATGTTGGTTTGTAATTATATTATTAGACTTGTAACAATTTGTTTTTAACAAGATATTTCAACAGAAATTATGAATTAAATTTTCGTTTAAATGAAACAAAATGCTCCATCTCCTAATAAATTAGATGCTCTGTATCCTTTGAAGAAAGAAGGAAGTATATACATTATAAAAGTACCTCTATTATTAAATGGAAAATCATTTTGTTTCTAAAAAAATATAGCATGAGGATTTATCCAGTTATCCAATCTATATATGTGGAGAGCTATGATATGGAATGTGTTTTTATTCTTCTTACTCATCTGTTCAGGTTTCTATTAAAAGTTATGTCTACCTTTGCTGATGAAAAAAAAAAAAACAACAAAAAAACCCCAACATTTTTTCCCTACCCCTGCTTTTTTATTGCTGGTAACTCACATTCAGAGAGGGTTTAGTTAAGTCCTATTTCTTCTGGTACCTGTATCATCACTAGAATTGTATCTAAATTGTAATTTACGAAGTCATTCAGGTACACAGCAGAAACAAGACTGCAGCTGATGACATGCTGAGGCCAATAGAAGAAAATGGTGTTCTCTCACTGTAGGAGAAGGTGCAATTTGTCTTCAGATCTTTTATGATGGAGCTGAGAAACACGAAAAGATCACAAGAAAGATTGAGATTTCAAAGCTTTTCTTATTGCTGGTTGATTTTTCTAAGCTATCAATCAGCAGGAAATAAGCATTTTGTTTGAATTTAAACTCACAACAACACCACCACATCTGTGTTATAGCCCTCCTCACAAGTAATTTTTTACTACGGTATCCTAGCTAAGAGGGACTTTCAACAAAACACAATTAACAGACATTATCTTTCATGTCCATTCACAAATTAGTTCAGTATTGGAGCTATGTTTGTAGCCTCTTTGGTTTCCATCTACTGCCCAGTAATTGGCTCTACTAAGCCTATTTAAGGACAATAGATGGACTTGACCAATACGTGCCAAATTATTAATTTGATTCCAGAACTTTCTTGATTCCCCTTTCAACAGTTTGAGATAGAGGCTGTCATGTGCTGAGGCAGTACTGCCACAAAAGTTTGAATTAACTAAGACTTCTCTTTATTCCAAGCAACTATCATGAGCTGAGAAACAATTTATAGTACAATTCTCTCTTTTTAATTATTCAAGCAGTCTGACGCTTGCAATTTTCCAGCCAAATTCTTAGTCTCTGCATGAGGTAAATTTTATTTGCAAACATACAGAAACTAAAGTAAATCTTTGGCCCTTCTTAATTATCTTATGAGGGGAATCTTTTAGAAAGGCAATAGCCTGCACAGTAGAAGGCAAAAAATTGTAGTGTGCAATTTGTCATAGAAAACATAATTTAAGAGAACTTTGCAAAAACTCTTTCCAGATATAATTGGTTTGAATTGGCTGAGTCGTTATTACGTGTGTTCTGGTATTCTTTTTTCTTTTTTATTTTCCATGTTTGAGATGCTCTATTGACTTTTTTTTTCTTGCTTTTATTTAAACAAATGAGTTTTCCATTCAGCAGAGGTGGACTGATACTTAAGTAGATGAGTGTTTTGTATATAAATGAACATATAAATTATTGATCATTAATTGCCCATGTAATATTAGAGTTTAAAATATTTTTTCTCAGATTTTTCATGAGAACATGTTCAAATTCTGCTTATTTCCTTCAATTGCCCACAAAATCTGTCATATTTTCCACTTATTATAATTTGGTAAATGCAGAAGATTAATGTAAATTAAGAAAATAAATCATAGGTATTTTTAGAAAAAGAAAGAGTTCAAGAGCAGGTTGGGCTATCAGAAAATACATTATTTGGGTTTGCTAGGTAAAGAGGAAAAGAGTTTAGTTGGTGCATTGCCAAGTCAGACAGTGTCGAGTATCCAAACAGATAGAGATGAGCAAAATGAAAAATATAGTTCCGACGTTTCTTGTAGATCATGAATGACTCAAAAACACAAAAAGGTCTCAAGAAAGGAATGAATGTAGGTCTCCTGACATCTGGACTGAACAAAGAACTGGACTGCGCATTCTGTTTGGTATCAGTGTCAGCCATGTTAATAAAGGTACAGTGTAGCTTATTTGAATTGTAATATACTGTCTTTCATCATGTATTGCCGGCTGCATGCGACTTCTGCAGTCTGGACCAATGGGTTTTAAGCAGGGCCGTAGCTCTGAAACTTCTGTGATGACCAGAAAAAAAAGTTATTAGATATTTTACGTTTTCATACTGTACCTTACTTTCTTGACTAAATCATGAGCAAAATTTTTGCAAACTAAGGTTTTCAAGTTAATTATGTTTCTGCACTACCATATTAGTAATTTACTAACTACTTCCTACAGCTTTGGAATGTTACATTAAACACTTTTTTAATTTTAATGGATTATTTTGAGTTATATTCTAGCTTTGAGAAATCATACATATTTAAAATAAAATTATTCTTT